>NC_045718.1:8748154-9453550 GCF_009834535.1 Camelus ferus | reverse complement strand
GTGTGAGATTGCTTGACTGAGGGCTTCACGTTTAGCCATACCTCTTACTGTGTTTCACCTGTTCCAAAAAAGATGCAGTTAGCATTCAGTAAATTGAAAATACAGCTGAAGAAAATACAAGTGGTCAAAAAACGAAATTAGAGTAGGTGCACAGTGTGAATGCCACGAGTTCCTATGTGGTTGCTGGAGAGGGACCACAAAGTTAGCCAGAACAAAGGAGACACGATCAGCCCCGTAAGATGAGAAATAAACTTGCAGTTCAGGAGGAACAGGGCTTTCCTTGCTGTTCAGATTGAAGGGACATTGTTCCCTTGGATCTTTGGTTAGTGTACAATATCCTCACCCCTCTCCTGTCGTGAGAGAATAGCAAGTGTCCTAAGACTTTTGTAACATTCTCACTGCCAGGGGCTGTTACAAGCAGAAAGAAGTATTCACGTACAGCAGATCTACAGAACACACATAAATGTATTTCAGATGCATCTTGTAGGACCAAAAAAAAAAAAAAACCCCAAGGTTACTGATGGGTTATGAGTCTCTCACGTAATCTTCCTTGAAAAGTTTTTTTTTTAAATGTAGAGATGTCTTTAGTTAGCACTTAAGAAAGCAAAGAATTTGGGTTTATGTTCTCAGTTGTGGGCCTGATGTGTAAACGTCATCAATAGAGGCCAGGCTGTCACTCTGGTGAGAATCTACACGGATTCTAACCAAAACACAAGCCTGCCTTCTAGTTATTTTCACCTCATCACAGATGTTAGATTAATTCCGTTATCTTAGTTTCCCACAAATGTCCCATGTAAATATCATACAATTTAATATTCTATTAAGACTTGATAAATATCCTGAATTTAGTTACCTGTACAGCCCTATGTATCTCTGTGTACATAGATAGAGATATATATTAAGCACATAGTTTTTATCGCAGACTTCTGGTTGCTAAGTAATTGGTATAATATAAATAGCCTCAAACTGGAATATTTTTTCAGTGTATCCACCATCACCAATACCATTATAATCCTCCAGAATCCTCCATTTCAAAACTTTGCAGTACAGTTTTTTCAGCTTACTTTTTCAGTTAGTTCTTGGTCTCCATCTATTCTTTTTGGTAGGATTTCCTTCCTTCTTATTTAAATTAATTTAGCCCTTGCTAGCGTGCCTTGTTGTTCCAAGTCTGTTCTTTATACCTCACCACCAGGGATCTCCTGGCCAACTCAAGCCTTACTCAGCTTATACATTTTCATCATAATCTTCTTAAACGTGATTTTAGCGTGTAATATTCATGTCACTAATTTTTTATGTGAAATTTAAACTGCTCAGCCCAGTATTCAATGTTCTTCATTAATTGACTCCTTCATTGTTTTGCTTCTGAGAACGTATTTTTAAATGTAGGCCCAGTTTGTTTTTTTTTTTCCTTTTTGACTAATCAATTTATTTAAATAAAACAAAGAATTCACCCATTTCTTCTGCTCCTTGTCCCACCCTCTGGCAACCACCAATCTGTTCTCTGTATCTATGAGCTTCTTTTAAAAAAAAATTATTATTTTTTATTTTATTTATTTATTTTTTTAATTTTCACTTATTTTTAACTTTATTTTTGGGGAGAGGTAAGTAGATTTTTTAAATTCACTTATCTTTAATAGGGGTACTGGGGACTGAACCGATGACCTAGTGCATGGTAGGAGCACACTCTACCACTGAGCTGTACCCTTCCCCCAATTTATTATTTTTTAGATTCCACATGTAAGAGAGATCATATGTTATTTGTCTTTCTCTATTTGACGTATTTCACTTAGCATAATATCCTCGAGGTCCATTCCTTTTGTCACAATTGGCAAGATTTCATTCTTTTTTTTTTTTTTTTTTTTTTTGGCTGAAAAAAAATATATACCACAATTTCTTCATTCATTCATCCATCAGTGGACTGTTAGATTGTTTCCATATCTTGGCTATTATAAATAATACTGCTATGAACATAGGGGTACGTTTTGAGTTAGTGTTTTCGTTTTCTTCAGATAAATACCCACAAGTGGAATTGCTGGCTCATATGGTAGTTCTGTTTTTTAATTTTTTGAGGGACTTCATAGCATTTTCCATTGGACTGCACCAATTTACATTCCCATCAGCAGAGCACATGGGTTCCCTTTTCTCCACATCCTCTCCAACACTTGTTATTTGTTTTTTTGATAATAGACATTCTGACAGTTGTGAAATGATGTCTCATTGTGGTTTTGATTTACATTTTCCTGATGATTAATGACATTGAGCATCTTCTCATTGACCTATTGGCCATCAGTATGTCTTTTTGAAAAAAGTGTGTATTCAGATTTTCTGTCTACGTTTAAATCAGATTGTTTGCTTTTTTTGCTATTGATTTGTATGAGTTCTTTATATATTCTGGATATCAGCCCCTTGCAGATTTATCAGTTGCACATATTCTCTCCAGTTCAGTGGGGGCCTCTTCATTTTGTTGATGGTTTTCTTTCCTGTGCAGAAGCTTTTTAGTTTGAAGTAGTCCCACTTGTTGACTTTTGCTTTTATTGCTTTTCCTTTTGGTGTCAGATTCAAAATGATCACCAAAGTCTATGTGAAGAATTTAACACATTTGTCTTCTTCTAGGATTTTTATAGTTTCAGGTCTTATGTTCAAGTCTTTAATCCACTTGGAGTTAATTTTTTGCCTGGTGTAAGATCATAGTCCAGTTTTGTTCTTTTGAACGTAGCTGGCTGCTCAATTTTCCAAACACCATTTACTGAAGAGACTCTGCTTGTTCTGGTTGCATATTCTTTCTTCCTTTGTTGTACATTAATTGACCACATATGCATAGGTTTATTTCTGGTCCATTGCCCTACTGTCTGTTTTTACACAAATTCCATCCTGTTTGGGTTAGTACAGCTTTGTAGTATAGTTTGATATCATGCTGACTGCAGTTCTGTACTTCTTTCTCAAGAGTGCTTTGGCTCTTTGGGGTCTTTTGTGACTCTGGACACATTTTAGACTTGTTTATTCTATTTCTGTGAAAAACATGATTGGAATTTTGATAGGGATTGTATTGAATCTCTAGATTGCTTTGGGTAATATGGACATTTTAACAATATTATTTCCTCCAATCTGTGAGCGCAGAATATCTTCGCTATTTTTTCCCAAACTGCTTTTTGAAATCGAGTCAGTGTAGTCATTCACAGAGACCGCTCCCCACTTCCCCTGCTGACGTCCACTTTATTGCCTCTGCTGGTGGCGCACCATGATCAGCAGCCGCCCGGGGTCCTCTCCTGTCCATGTCATCCCTCCTCATGACCGGACCCCAAACTGAGAGCAGCACCAGAGTTACTAATGAAATCTTTGAAATCACTCAGGTTATTCAGTATATTTTACATATCATGACGTTGCTTTATAATTACTCATACATTATTACAAGTATAATATGCAATTTTCTTGGGAAAAAGTTGTGTCTTTAATTCATTTTGAGTCTTCCCTACATTATTTAACACAAGTTGTTTACACAAAGGCACCAAGAATTTGAATTCTGTAATATAAAGAAGATATTTTTAAAAGGAAAAACAAATCATGGCTATGAATATACATGTGAATACACATATGAATATATATGTGCACCACATATATACATACATACATTATTAGATCATTTGAAGTTGAGATGTTTTTCCCCCATGGAAACAAAATAGTTCTTTAAAGCTCATTCTAAAACCAGGTATAGTGGTTTTAAGTCATTTGACTTGGAAATGCCTTCCCCACATCTAGTTTAATATTCACCAGGAGCTTTCCTTTGGAAATGGCAAAGCAGAATGTGCTTCAGTCCATAATTCATACAGTGACAGTTCAAATGACTGTTACAGTGAATTCTGAATTTTATATATGGAGCTGCTCAGTGAAAGCCATCAATCTGCTTGACAGCTAACAGTCCATTGTCCAAGGGACTTGTGGAGGTGCTGTCAAAGGTCAGCTTGGTCTGAGACTCAAAGAGGTACTGGTACTAATACTACACAATTGGGATGAACAGAAGATTTTTCTGGGTCTTAAATCCTGTAGAAAAAGTTTTTTTTTTTTCCTTTTTGAGGAACAGTACTTATAATAGTTGAGAGTATGTTTAATTTTCCAATGTTAGTATGAACAGTGATTTTCTAGGGGAATAAAAATATGTGAAATATATGTGACTTGTTACCTAAACATGTTCCAAGTCATTTGAATAGAAGAAGTCACTGTTCTAAAACATATATTATTAATATTACTCTATTTACCAAGTCAGATCCTTACCCACTGTTTTTGTCACATGGAGTGACATTTTTAATTGAATGTCACTCTCCTTTTTAGTATCAGAAAGAAGCTTGTAATGCATCTCTTTACACTTGCAGCTTTATCCTCTACATGCAGATAGGAGAGTCTCTTGCAGAAATAGATAATTAAACATGCTTTAAAAAAGGCTAATTAAAACGCTCATTATAAAGGTGCCCTGACGTACTGAATCTGTTCCTCTTACTATGTATTCCAAGTTACAGCTCCTTTGAGTCAACCCTTAAAATGAAGGGAAGTTCCCCTGGGCATCCCAAATTGTGTTCAGATGGATCTTATTCCTGCTACCACATGAGTCAGGATGACTGTGAGAGGTACTTGAATGGCCCAGTGCCACACTCACACCATCCTTGAGTTTTATGTGTTGGAGACATAAGATATACAAAATAACTCACATAAATTAGAATGTGCTACAAGGGCCAGTACTATGGGAGTATTAGAAAAAGCTTCTTGGATAGTTTTAGAAAGAAAGTAAATTGTTTATATTAGGATTCATGTATTAGACATAAAGTAGTAATGTCTAGCACAAAGGCACAGTGGGCCTCCCACAGGGCATATTCTAGGAAAAGTAGACCAAACTGGAAAGAGTATAGGATACTTGAGGATCAGTAATGGATATTAATAGTTTAGGGAAGATTGTAGGAGGAGGAGGGGGAGGGGGAAGAGGGAGGAGGGAGAGGAGTGGGGAGGAGGAGGGGGAGGAGGAAGGTGGGACTGGGGCCATCTTCTGAAACCTGGTCTGCGTCCCAGAGACTCCAGCACTGTATTTCTTTCTTGTAACAAATCATCTGACAGTTACAATGTTCTGCTCATTAATAAATCCGATATCTGCCTGTAGCAGGCATCTGTTGGTTGCTGACGGCAGATGTGGAATTTTTATGTAGTTCTTTCTCTTCCCTTGCCCTTTCATCATTTTGCTGATTTGGCATGTTTGAGATGAATTATGAGAAGAAGGGCCCTAACTGGTCAGAAGTGTGGGGGAGGTAAAGCTTGAAGAGAAGTGGTACACTTAACTTTATTCCTTTTAATATCTTCTGTAACATTTTGGTGGTTTCCCGAAGTCTAGAGGGCCGTGCTGTTTTAAATAAAACAACAATGGCTGCAAAAATGTTTTCTTTGATACTGGAATGAGGAGAGCAAAAGGAAAGTCAGTTATTTTATTTTAAAAATAGCATTTAGAAGGTTTGAAGGAGCATAAGCTAGGTGATGCTTAGTAAAAATTGATTTAACAATTTATATGCCTAAATTAAGCCTTCTTTTAATGAAATGGAATGAATATGATAAACCTTTGGTTTAATGACTGATGCGATGAATAAAAGGGACAGTTAGATTTTTTCAAAACACCAACCGAGATCCCAGAATTTATGGGGTAAACAAGGGTAGCCTAATACAGTGTGCTAATGAGTGTCACAGGTGTCACAAACGCCCCTTCCAGTGCTGCTTCCTTTTATAAGGAGCGGGCAGCTCCTTAGGCTGAGAATGATGGGGCTGTTCTTAGAGGCGCTGGTCTTTGGGTTGGGTAGTCACCCCAAAGATAGCTAGTTTGTTTTAGAACAGAAAAATGAGGCAAAATGTTATGTTTATTAGAAAACTCAGTTGCTAATAAATTATTCAAATAATTTTATTTTTTTATTTAAAAAAATCAACTTTTGACCTTTAATCCCAAGACTTCTGGACTATAAAAAGTAAGATTATTACCCTCATTTTACAGTTGAGGACATGGAGAACTACGAGATTAAATAACTGCCCAAGACCACACAGTTACTAAGTGTTGGCGGAGAGACCCAAACCTAGCAGTTATTTAAAAGAAACGGTTGAGAGTTCACACCTTCAAGAGTTATACTACAATGACAGTAAAAATTTATGACCTTTCCCTTTTAATTATTTAATTGTGTACCATATTGCCACAGTCCACCATGTGTTATCATTGGTTAACCTTCTGTGTCATTACTCAGATTGCTAAATATCATGTGTTAATTTCAGAGTCCTAATTTAGGTGGATGCTTACCTGATTTGGATTGGCAAGCTTTAATTATAGTAATTTATAGACACATATTTGTAAAAGCATTCAAATATAGAAAAACATTTATTTTTATTTTTCATTTAAATTCTAATCTACTATTTTGATGAAAAAAAAAAGCACCACA
Source organism: Camelus ferus (assembly GCF_009834535.1). NCBI lineage: Eukaryota > Metazoa > Chordata > Mammalia > Artiodactyla > Camelidae > Camelus > Camelus ferus. The sequence continues at coordinate 9,447,098 of NC_045718.1, read as the reverse complement.
GATAACCCCTAGAGAGAGCATGTAACACCAACTCTTTGATACGTGCTTTTAGCATCGAGTGGACTATCCAGTGGTCCAGGTAAGTGTAACGTGATAAATAAACCACAGGTCCACTACGGAAGGAAGACAGCTCAGATTGCCTTGCGTGACACACTGACATCCTTCACTGCTCTCAGCTGATACAGTCCAGAGAAAAATGGGTTCCTCTTCTCAAAAACAACATTGCTCTCTGGCACAGGGCCGCTGACCCTGCCCTTGGGAAGACGGTGCGCACAGAGCACCATCGTCATTGTCCCCGTCGTCACCACTGTCAGCACTTTAAGAAGCCTTCCCTGTCACTGAGGCAGGTGGAGGGCGAGTGCTCTTCGTGTTATTAAACTAAACTGCCCTTTCAAGAGTGAGTGGCTTTTGAATACCTCAGCTTTTGCAGTGCAGTGTGAATGCAGATTAAATGGGCAGGAAAACAGAAAACAGGAGAAAAGTAAGGCACTTAAACCCAAACGCTGTCACCCTGTTGTCTTGGGCGTAGTGTGCCGCATCTGTGATGATCTGCTTGAGAGGATAAAAACCTGGCTGTTACTCATCTACCTCATTAGCTCTTCCTGGCGGGTGAGGCCTACGTGTGATTTGCTCATCTTTTTTCCCTTTTTTGTTCCAACCAGCACACAACAAGAGAGTGATTTTATTAGCAAGCAGAACCGTTATCTTATTGTAAGCATTTTGAGATTGACTTTACGTTCCTGTTTCTAAACATTTGTGGGCATTTGTAAGGTGTTACTGATGACTTTCCTAAAACACATCCCTAAATGTGGAATCGCCCTGCCAACTAGGAAGAGCATTTTGAAGCTTTTAATGTTTATTTCCATATTGTACTCTGGAAATATGTTTCGGTTTCCAGACACAGTAATTATTCCATGGGTTTTCTATTATTTGGTAAAAATTAATTGGTGCCCTGAGTGTACAGATTCTAGATCAAAATAACAATAAAAGTTACTGCTTTTAAGAAATCTCAGAATTCCCCTTTAGTTTTGTGTCCTGTTACATTCTTAGTTTGCCTTCACAGATTTTCCTTCTTTTACTCACTCCTAAAAATTACGTTTTAATTAAGGCTCTTCCTTGGCGTTTTGTTCTCTTCACTTATCTCTTTCTAGTTTATTTCATTGAAATGTGAGTAATGCTAATGACATATTGTTGATTTCCAAACCTCTGAATCTGCCTTGCTCCTCTCTCCCGGCGTCTGAAGTTATAAATACTTAATCTCACTGAATGTCTTTGCACGAGCTGTTCAATAGACACCTCAGTCCAGAATGTCCAAAATTAATTTTGCTGTCTCTTTACAACTGTTTTGTCTTGGGGAATGGTGGCAACACACAGCCAGCCCTAAATTCTCCCTCAGGCTTGGTTCAGTGCAGGTCTCATTGATTCAGCTCGTAGATGACTCCTGAAGTGTCTTCGTGTCTTCCTCTCAGTCTGCACTCCTGTAGTGGGTGTGGTCGTCTTTCTCACCTAGACTATCGAGAAGTGTCTTAATTTTTCTGCCTCAAGTTTTTCTCTCTGGCCAATGCCTGAGTGCTTTTCTGCTGGAAATGAGTGACCACCTTTGGGGACATCCCAGCCCACCCCCGTCTTGTCACCCCGCACTCAGCCGTATTGTTGACCAGCAATCACTTCTTAGCCTTTGTCTCAGTGTTTTCAGGACGGCTTTCTTTTCTGTAGATCTCTGTTCCCATAATCCACTGTATTTTTACTCTTTCCCAACCTTCATCAACTTTACCTATTCTACTTACTACTAGTTCATATAAGCTTAAGCAGCTTAAATGTGCAATGATGCTGCATTGCAGTGTAAATGATGTGGTGGTCAGACCACAATTCAAAGTGCTGGTTCTTTGAACCCAGCCCAGTCCCAGCTGCCCTGTCTTGACTGTTTGGAGGAGACACTCAGGTAACGGCCAGGACTGAAGAAACTGGAAACTTGACTTTCTTTGGTAAGTCAGCTTGCATAGTTTGCCCTCTGTCATTGTACCTCATTCCCCAAACCCTTTCACATTGCAGCCTTGCTTTAGCAAATTCATGTCGCCTGTTTGCATAAGAAGGAAATTAACTCTTTTTGTTTAATACCAATAAATTAGACATTGCATTTTTTCTTATTTTTTATTATTGAAGTATAGTTGATTTACAATATTATGTTAGTTTCAGGTGTACAGCAAAATGATTCAGTTACACATATATATGTATTTTAGATTATTTTCCATTATAGGTTATTACAAGATTTGAATATAGTTCTCTATGCTATACAGTAAATGCTTGTTGCTTATCTATTTTATCTATAGTAGTTTATATTTGTTAATCCCATACTCCTAATTTGTCCCCCCATCCCTGCCCTCTCCCCTTTGGTAACCATAAATTTATTTTCTATGTCTGTGAGTCTTCTGTCTTTTATATAGATTCGTTTGTATTATTTTTTAGATTCCTCATAAAGGTGATACCGTATATTTGTCTTTCTCTGTCTGACTTAACTTCACTTAGTATAATCTCTAGTTCCATCCATGTTGCTGCAAATGGCATTATTTCATTCTTTTTTATGGCTGAGTAATATTCCATTGCACGCACGCACACACACACACACACACACACATACATACACACACACACACACACACACACACACATATATATATTGCATCTTCTTAAATGAATTGTCTGTTGGTGGATGCTTGGGTTAGTTAGGTATGTAAATAGTGCTGTTTTGGACATTGAGGTGCAAGACACTGTATTTTTAACCCAGGCCATTAGTTACACATTACCAGGAATTATAATTTATTTCTTATCCTATAGAGTCTAAGGAGACAGCGTAAAAAGTCAATAAGGTGGTGTGTCTTTTCCTTATTTTTTTCCATCAGATTTTCTCCCCTACATGTTGTTAAAGTTTAAGGTAACATACAAATTTAAGGTAATAAATAAATGAAAGAATGCAGGGCTTAGGATCAAGGCAGCTGGACCTTTGTAGATCCTTACAGCTGCTTCTAGGGTGTTACCTCCTGCTCTGAGTGATGCAAGCTGAAATCTATTCATTGACTTTAGGTCCTTAACAGACCATTTATATAACATGACTCTTTACCAGACACTCTTCTGAGCACTTCCCATGCTCCATGAGAAAGTGTATCATCTGCACTTTGTAGGTGAAGAAACTGAGAAGTAGAGAGGCTAAGTGACTGATGGTGGTTACAAACTAGAAAGAGACAGGGCCAGGAACTCAGACCCTAGTCTTACCGGAAGGGGATTGGAAGGAGTAGGAAGGGGAGGTGGGTTGGGAGCTATTTGGATAATTCCCCTAAAATCTACTGTTGATAAATAGATAATTGATAGATGCGAAATGAATACATGGTTCATTTTGAAATATATAAGTCTTTTTAAGGGAAGCTGTGCCTGAAGGACTAGCAATATTCTTGGTTCTCCCATGGCCTTTTCTTACGAGAAAGACAATTTTTCTGAAGTGTGAACATTGAGACTTTTTGTAGTGCCCTTCTTTCCATTGTTGCCCGTCTAATCATATATAATTTAAACGAGAGACCAACAAAGTGGAAGACTTTGTTTTTAAAACACAGTGAAATGTAATGGCAGGTAGTACATTGGGTACTTTCATAAGATACGGCTTTTAGCAAATACTTTTTAGATGAATTGAAAATAATTTGTATTTGAGTAAAACTTCTTTCTCTGTTCAGGAAATTGTCATAAATGATTGAAAGCAAATCTCTTTTTACCAATAATAACCCCCCCTCCCCACCATTGTCCTTCTTCTTAGGACACTCTCTGGAAGGAATCAGGGCCCCTGAGAGAATTTGGGGTTACCACGACTTCATTCAACTCGAAATCAGGAATAGCCTCAGGGAATAAGGGATGAGAAAAAGAAGAGGCAGTATTCATCCGGTGGCATTAATTTTCAGTAAAGAGCAGTCAAAACTGAAGAACCTTCACATTATTAAATCTAAGGTTTTATTTTGCTTGGTTTTGAATACACATGTCTGTTTCACATATAAATAACAACTGAACTGTGTTTACTAAATCTAGACATTTGTAATCGTATGGATTTTGGAAGTTACAAAAATGAGATACTTAGGAGAAATATTTCCTGCCTGCTACTCCCTGAGTATGTAAACACAGGTTTTCTGTTATAATAAAAGAGGGAGGCACTGCAGCCTGGTCTGTATTCTCTTGCCCCAGATTAGCATGTATGTGCCCTTATTCTCAGCCTGTGATAGAATAAGCTACGAACGCTGAAAAGGTTGACTATACTCCATATATACTGGTGTTTAAATACTTAATCTGTTTTAAAATCTTGCTTGTTCTGTAAATAGCTATAGTTGCGGTATAAAAGTAGTTGAGAATAAATGATCTGATTTAAAAAAAGTTTTTATCAGAACACATGTACATAGTTCAAAAAGTCGCTGTTATCATAACCCGTAAAACAAGAAAGCAAGACCAGCAAAAGCAACGGCAACAGAACGGCGGGCCCCGCTGGTCTCATCCAGCGTTCCGTCCGTCTGCCTTTCACACAGACCCATTTTTAAGTCTTTTAGCTATTTCTTCTATGGAGAGTTTTTAACTCACTGTAGTGTATTCATTAGTTTTCCAATTTTAGGCAGTGTTTGTTGACCTTCTTCTATAGAAGACGAAGGGTTAGTCGTCTGACTGCATCACTACCACACACCTTCCACTGCCCGTCGCCCCAGCACAGTCCTGGCGTTTGCTTAGGAGACAAAGGATGTGTATCGTACAACTGTTTAAATTTTGCTGAGAGCTGAGTAACGCAGTGCATTACAACTATGATTTTCTTACTCAGATTTTTTGTTTCTTAGGATTTTTATCGTTTTCACTTTTTTTGTTTGTTTTTTTGCCTGCTTACCCTCCAGTGCTTTAGCAGAACTATAAGGCTTTCTCAGCGTGGTCAGACACGTCCGGGAGTGTATCAGTCAGGATGGTTCAGGTTGTGCTGTGGTCAGAAGCAGCCTCAAATCCTCTCTGGTTCCCCGTGGTTACGCAGGAGCTCCTTCCCCACTGCTGAACCAGCCTGCTTCCTTCTGGGGCCAGAACTGCCCAGGCGTGTGCATCACTTCCTCTCTGTTCACCTGGGGCTTAGTGCATCCACACTCCACCATCTTGTGAATGCTCTTTGCTTTCTCATGTTTGCGTCTGCTTTTTTCTAAGTGTGTTTATGCCTTTGCGCTGGTGAAATACTTCTTCCAGAAGCTTCCAGAGAAGGGTTTTTTCAGAGGAAAATTGAGCTTGTGCTTGTCCAAAAAAATGGTTCTTCTACCTTTACGTGTGACTAAATACAAAAATTTATTTTGGAAAATTATTTTCTCTCAGCATTTGGAGAGAATAGTTCCATTGTCTGTTAGCATCCCACGGTGCTGCTGAGAACATCACATTTGTGTGAATGAGGCTCGCTTCTAGGTAATGAAAACGGTCATCTCCATCCTTCTGGTGTTTCATGATGATGTGCCTTGGTGTAGGTCTTTTTATTATTACATCTCGTTAATTTAGTAGTGGATTACCAAAAATTAACTGGAAGCTGTCTGAATGGACGGGGCTAGTTGCCTGCGGACTTCGCTGTCGGTGATGCAGAGAGGAGCTGTTTCTTTGTCGTTGTACCCCCCACCTTCCCAACCCCGTCCCCCAGTCCCAAATGCCAGTGTTTGTAATGTTCGTAATGTTTGTCTCTTGGGCTCGTTTCTGCAGATTTGAGCCCTCTAGAAGCTTGGGAAAGACATCTTCTACACATTAACTTGCAATAGCGGCCCTTGGCATAAGCCCCCTGCTTCGGACAGCGCCACCTCCCTTCCCGCCTTCTTTCCCTCCTGGTCCACCCTGGTCTGCACCTGGGCTCCTCCGGTTCATCCTCCCGTGTTCTGGGGGTCAGGGAGCGATGCTTGCCTGACCGCGTGTGTTGGATGAGGGGACGTTGGTGCTAATAGACCTTTATCCACCCTGTTTTCTCACCAGCCTTTCCTCCACCACCAGGGTTCCCGCTCCCCCCAGTAACTCCATCCTTCCAGACACTGAAGCGTTTCTTGTCCTCTGTGTGATCTCACCCCGCCGCCCCAGCCGGAGCGGTTTCCACTGATGGTTTTTCCCCTAACCATGGAGTTTGTAACGACTCCTCATTTCCAAATTTTGATGACCAGTGAAAACTTTTCTGATATCAGTCACTGTGCCTTGAGCTCTGTTCTCTTCTGTGAGTGACTGAGGACAGCAGACGAGTCATTTGCCGCCTCAGGTAAAGCCTCGCGGCGCGCTGCAAGCAGTGCGGGTTCCGTTGGCCCTGGCCGCTGTCCGTTTCCCCTAATCAGGAGAGTCCCACAGACTCTAAAGTAGCACACGTGAGGAGCAGGCAGAGAACTTCAAAGGGTTATTTTTTTTGGCTCCTTTGCATTCCTAGTGGTTTTTTAAATTGGGTTCCAGACATCGTGAATTCTACCTTTTGGGGTTCTATTTTGTGTTTCCATAAATGTTCTATGCTTTGTTTTGGAATGCTATTTGCAAGCTGTTTGGCCCTTTCTGGTCTGGCTTTTGAGATCTGTCAGGCAGCCCCAGAGCAGAGCTCAGACGAGAGTGTATTACTCCGCAGCACGGAAGCACGCCCGCTGGGGTCCTCCAGCCCTGGGAACCCTGAGGCTTTCCAGGCTAGTTGGAGTTAACATCGGTACAGTGCCTGGCCCGTGTTACTGCCGGCACTGTTATCCTGGTTCTGCTCCAGCCTAAGTTTCTAGCACACGTGTTCGCCAGTCATCAGCCGAGTACCTGAGGGAGAAGGTCTGCTCACCTCAAGTGTTCTCCACGTGCAGCCCTCTCCTCTCTGGTCCGAATCCTGTGAATTCTAGCTCTGTGTGTGTGTGTGTGTGTGTGTGTGTGTCAGTTGGGCCTGTTACTAGGCCAGTAGATGCTCCAGATTAGATGTTGGCTTTCAATTGATTATCCCTGTACACTTTGAAGAGAACTCTGTATTTTCTTCAAGTGGTTGATACACTAAGAGTAATCTGTTGGCATCATCCAAAAAAATGATGAAATTCCTCCAAGTAATTTTTTCCTGTTCAATACGTCATCACAAGTCCTTACATGGATATTTACTTAGAAATTGTTTATGCAGAGAAAACAAAAGTTGATCACTTTTTCAGAAAAATGCTTTGCTGATAAAGAAGAATTTATTAACTTCATTGACTGCATCACTTAAGAAAATATAGACAAGAGGAAAGGGGAAATGTCACCGACGGCATTGACGGCTCTAGGAATTCACTTCTAGCAGTCTTTTTCAAAATGAACTTTAAAACCAACAATGCCTAGTGATACATAAAGTGTTAATTCTGTAATACTAATATGTATATGTTCATGTAGCCAAAGGTACTTTTTTATTCAAAAGGGCGGGTCTTTACAGATAGAAAAAAAATCATACAAGATGTTGAAGAACATATAAGAGTATTTTCCACTTGCTGTATAATTTTCGGATATACATACTTCTCCATGCTTTGCGTATGAGTTCTTACAGACGCTTTTAGAGTTGTGTATTAGGAGTAATGTGCAAACTTTTCACATGATCGTATGTATGACTGTTTCACTCTGAAGCATGCTACTGACTGGTGCTCCTAATGAGTTTTGCCTGGAATGTTCTTTTAAATAGTATCGGTCTTTTAGGGGACAGTAGATTCTAAAAAAAAAAAAAATTCTAATTCCTGTGATGTCCCTGCTTGAGTCTCCTTGGGTAATTAGTTTAATTCTCCAAATCTCAGTTTCCTCTTTATAAAATGGTAGTAAAGCCAGGAACACTAGCTTTTGCATCAGATCTGTGTTTATATTGCTTTTTATATCCATTAGCCTTGAGTTAATTAATCCTGGGAGCTTTAATTCTTCCCATCGTAGCTGAGTATCACCATATCCATTTTGCATTGTTGATGTTAGAGTTCTTTGAAGACATCTGTCTAAAAAGCACCAAAAACACTGCATGGCCCTTCACAAATATTCACCAGATGTTAGTTACCATATCTTCTCCAGCTTAAGCTGGCGAGACCGTTGGGATACTGAATTTTAAATTATAGATGGAAAATATTAAAAATAGTGTGCATATTAAATGGTCATGTTACATCTGTGGTAGCTACATAGGCTGTGGGCTGTAAACCTATAGCCAAGGTGTCTATAGGTTTGTGCCATAAATGTCCAAATGAAAGTCAGCTCAGCTGACAGACCTTTCCTAATCCGAGTAGTGGCTGGAGTGTGTTCTTGCTAGAGGTTAGGGTGCTAACAGCTCTGCCCTAGTCAAGGGACGTAGTTTAGTGCTGCGGACGTTTTCCTTATGACTCATTCGCTGTGAAGCTGCTGTAGTATATGATTATGTGCTGAGTGAAAGGGAAAAAATGATGCAGGTACTGTTGGTGAAACAAAAATTTACCCAACTGAGTCACGCTAGACCCAAGAGTTCTGAATTTAAAAGGGGGTATTTAAGAGAGTGCTCAACAATTGTGCATGGATAGCTGCCAGTCACTGTTGGGTATTTAAAACAAGATCTTTGAGGATCTTCTCTCTTTGATTAATTGATTAATACCCTTACCTCACCATTTTCTCTGGGAAAATAGCATATTTCTGCTTCTAAAACTCTCTCTGTTTTTACTTGATGATTTTGAAAAATGCCTTAACTGAGTTCTTTTCCAAATGGACACAGTGAAATTTATTTAATATAGAAATCACCATCAATTGATAATGAACCTTGAAATTTTTTGAAATCATTGAATATAGGCGTCATGTTATTTGTTGAAAACTCTTGGAGGAAAATCTGGGAGGGACATATAGAGAGACTTGATGTAAGCTCTTCTTTACCTGATGTTAGGTTTTAAGAAGAACAGAAAAAGCTTTTTCCCATATATGTTTTTTTCAATCCAATATTCTTCAATAACCTCAATTTTACATTATTGGATTGCAATAATGCAAAAAAATTGTACAAAATTATATATACCTAATGGCTCATAGTTATATTCTCTAAAATTAAAAAAATCAACTATATATCTCTTTAAATCTTAAAAAAATTTTTTGATTTCTGTAAAAATTTGTGTAATGATTAAGACCTCATTAAGAAATTATTTCTCTTAGAGAAACAACTTGCAGATTTCGAATTTGTTTTTCAGCTACTCCTTCTTAGGTTCTCGTTTGATAGCTTTGGGATGAAAAGAGAATTCTGCCACAGCGGGGAGAGTGCTGACATGGATCCCAGGCTGTGGGCTCTGCCGTTGCTGCCTGCCTCCTGGTTGGTGGTTGAACCATCGTGACTCTAAGGTTTTCCTTTCTAAAGTGAAACAGAATGTTCACACCCTCAGAGGGTTATTGTAAGAACCACCTTAGCGACACATTTGAAAGCGGTTGGTAAAGTTCTTTACAAATACGTAGGTTATTTGGTATGGAGACAGACTTCCAAATCAGTCAGTATGAACTAAAACACAAAATTTCCTTTGTCTGCATCTCTTGACCAGACACTTTGCATCTTGATTTGACTTCTGCTTTGTAGGCGCCCACCTAAACATTCGCTGCTGTTTTCTCTTCTCTCCAGATTCAATAATAAAACTCTTAATAACCGATTCTCAGAGAAACCAGACGATTTTCTCAGGACCGGGGAGCGATGGCGGTGCCAGGATTTAAACCTGTGCTCACTGTCCTGTTCTAGAAGTCTCCAGTCTGGTGTACTGAGTTGACTTCTCTTCATCTTAAAGTTTTACATCTATTTCTCTCTCTCTCTCTCTTCTTTTTTTCTCTCAAGACATTTCAAGTATCCTGCCCTGTGTCGGGCACTGTTATAAAGGAAATCATGCTACTAAGGCAGGTGGAGTCCTCTGAGTATCTGGGGGAAATAAAGGAGCGCCACATAGCATGACGTGATCAAGTGATAAAGGAGTTTAAAGAGTGCAGTCCAGGGAAGGGCGGGGGAGGGGTTTGGAGGGGACGAGATGACTGAGGAAGTCAGGCAGGCCAGTGCGGCCGGCAGGCAGGCACTTACTTGCAGGAGGAACAGCATGTGCGAGGGTGCAGGACGGAGAGGGAGCGCGGAGGACGTGAGGAACTGGGAGCGGGCGCTGGAGACTGTCGGGAGGTGACATTGTGGAGGTTGGGAGGTGTCTGGTCATGAAAGCACACCATGCCTCTCTCAAGCTTCCAGACTTCTCTGACTGTGTTGGAGGAGGGAGGGTACTGAGTAATTTTAAACCACGAAGCCACCTGCTGAGAACTGCGTGTGGAGTCTTTTTCTCCTCTGTGTGTCCCGAAGGTCAGCTTTGCCTTCGTGAAGACTTGGATGATTGAGTTTGGCTGTGACACAAGATACATGCAAAATGGGTATAATTTCTGGTTCAAATTTCTGTCGGGAAAGTTCTCGATAGTCAGGAACTATATTTTAGCGATAAAGACAGATTGCCTCCCTATGTTGTTGCATTTTGAGATTTTCATGGGTAATTTTTTGCGCTGGTAAGGGTTATGTGGGTGGCCGTGGATGTGCACACACATGCACGTGTGTGTATGTGTATGGTTTTGTGCTGTGCTGGATCACATAGCATATCATTAGAAGGAAATACGGCAAAACAAAACAAGCTACATGGGAGCTTTCAGGGGGAGCAGTCCAAGTTCTTGTTGAAGATTTAAAGGCCCCAGATCTTCAAAAATCTGACATAAGTACTTACAAATATTTCTTCGTTGATTAAAGGATGATTTCCCTCATTCACTGAACGCTGTTGAATTTCACGATGTGGCATGCACTCAAGTGAAGACTAGGGACACAGTGATGAGAGACATAGCCCCTAGCCCTCTCAGTTGCATTATGATAAGTGTTGTGATAAAATTTGCATGTAAAGGAAGTTATTCAGACCAGGATAAGCTTGTCAAATTATTAAGTTGGAGTGGCCAATAGAAATTGGACCAAAAGCACTGGCTTAATTCTGTAGCACTCAAACATAACACCTTCCCTGTAGTGCCTCACAGAGATGTCTGTGTCCTGTAAACAATGAATGTGGAAATAGTGGGATTCAGGAAACAGTTTACATGTTCTTGGATCAGAAAACTCAATATAGTAACAATGTCAGTTCTCCCTAAATTGATCTACTGGGTTAAGGCAATTGCTGTCATTATTTCAGCAAGGTTTTTTGTAGACAAAGACAGATTTATTCTAAAATGTGTATGGGAAAGGTAAAATCTCTCAAATAGCCAAACGGTGCTGTGGGAGGAATAGTAACGCGGGAGCAATCCATCTTCTCGGTGTTAAGGCTGGCGGCACAGTTGCAGGTTTCAGGCTGCCGTGGTCCTGCGGGCGGGAAGGCACCGCGCTCAGTGGAACTGCGTAAAGAACCCGGAAGTGCACCCACACAAACGTGTCCCATTAGTTTTTAACAAACGAGCAAAAGCAGTCCCCCGGAGGATGCATGGCCTTTTCAGTAAAGGCTGCCGGAGCAGGCGGACCTCTGCAGCTGAAAAAATGAACGTTGCCCTGAGTCTCACACTTAACACCAAGCAACTCAAAGCGGTTCATGAAAGTCAATGGAAAACATAAAATAATGCTTCTAGAAGAAGACATAGGAGACAATCTTTGGGACTTGGAATAGGCAGTTGTACTCAGACTTGACACTAAACACATAACCCCCAACAGAAAAAAAAGTACTTCATCCAAACACAGAGCTTTTGCTCCCACTGTCAGAAGAATGAAGTGACAAATTACAAACTGTGAGAAAGTACCTGCAAGGCACTTTTCAGTAACGGATGTGCATGTAAGGGATATAGGGAACTCTCAGAACTCAACAGGGAAAAGGAAGCAAAAACAATCCGGTAAGAAATTGAACAAAAGATGTGCACAGACATTTCACCAGAGAAGATATACAGATGGCAGTTAAGTGTATAAGAAGATGTTCAATATTGTTAGCCATTAGCGAAATGCGTATTGAGACCACGAGGAACTATCACTACACACCTCTCAGAACGGCTAAAAAGAAAAAAAAAAAGTGATCCTTGCCTTCACATGCTGGCAAAGGTGTGGAAAAGCTGATCACTCATACATTGCTGGTGGAAATGTAAAATGGTGCAGTCACTCTGGAAAATTATTTGGCAGTGCCATTTATAACTGAAAATGGATTTACCATACTATACCCAGCAATTTCGCTCTAAGGCACTGCTTTTCATGCAGAAACTTGCGCGCAAATGTTCATACTAGCCACCCCCTAGTTAAATAAACAGTACTACATCTGTACCTTGGAATACTAGTCAGCGATAGAAAGGAAACATGATTTATAAACGCAGCAACTTGGAGGAGCCTCAAAGAAATTATGCTGAAGAGAAAAAAAAAGCCAATCTTGAAAGGACGTATGCAACATGATTACACATATTTAGCATTCATGAAATAACATGATTATTGGGATGGAGAACCGGTTAGTGGTGGCGAGGTGCTGGTGTTAACGGCGGACGCTGGTGGTGTGGCTGTAAGCAGAAGGCACGCGGGAGTCTTGTGATATAGTTAAGTACCTTGATTGTGGTGGTCCTTACGTGAAGCTACGTGTGTGATAAAGTTTCATAGGACCACACGCACATGTGAGCTAGTGCATTTATAGCTGGTGAATCCGAATAAACTTTAAATTTTACAGTGTCACTTTTCCTGGTGTTAGTATTGTCCTGTAGTTACGTCAGATATTAACATTCGGGGAGGCCGGGTGAAGGGTCCACAGAACATCTGTGACCATTTCTTTGCCCTCCTGTGGATTTATCATCTCAAGAAAAAGGACTTAAGAATAAGCAAGCAATAAACATAAATAAAATAAATACCTCCTGGGGGAAACCATTTTCACGTCTCCTCCATTAGCACTGAAGATTGTTATAAATAAAATGACCGGATCTTATGAATATTTTAGTCAGTTTTGTATGTGTTAGCACATTAAGGTGCCTCCCTCCCCCCTCCCCTTCCTCTCTGTCTTTCCCTCCCTCCCTTTTTTTTTTTTTGCCCTTTTACTCATCAATTATTTAGTGTTCAAAACACTTTGAAGGATACTGGATAAATAGCTAGAAGAAAATAAGAATATCATGTATCAAGTCTTTAATGCAACTTCGAGTCCTACAGTGACTCATCAGTTTAAGTAGAGATCATTTTCACCTGGTCTGATTAGACATCAAGACTGTCCCTGAATAACTTAGAAAAAGATATTTAAGCAATTGAATGTAGTGCTGGATGGATAACCAGATCAAATCACTGTTTCTGCTCATTCCAGCCACAGAAAGTACAATTCGTTTTAGATCTAAGCAAGCCACAAAGGGATGAAACACACATGTACGCATGTTTAGGAATTATATTCTGTACTTCCACAGGATATTAAATGGACTTCTCAGAGTCCTCTCTTTCTCTCTCTCATGTCTTTATTTTATTCTTAAAACTTAGCGTCAGTCAGAACCGTCACATTTTCCCATGAAGACAGATAAGGTAATTCTTTGAAGTTAAATGCAACGGACCAAGTCCCTGTGAAGAATAAGTAGTTATTGCCTTCCCTCTGCATTAGAAGAGTGAGTCAGATGTCTGCTGTGTGCCTTGTGTCTTAAAAACCTACACTCAACTTTTTCAAAATTCTGAAAAGACAAGGCCTGCTGCGGTTAACACCATCTCAGAGATACAATTCCTCAAGACGTTTGCCCCTCTGATGCACATGTGTTTTTTTTATTTGACCCTAGCATCCAACTAAACGTGACACATTGAAGCCCCTTTCGATTTATGTTGAGCAGAACTAATGCCTAAAGTTTTCTGAGAAGCAAAGAAGAGCCAGCATGTATCTAGAAACAGCTGAAAATCATGTTCGACCTTCTTGTTCCTAACATCTTTGCAGCAGCCCTTACGTTGGTGGTTCCCATGTGTTACTTCGTTTACAAAGTGCCTGGCCTTCCATCATCTCAGGAAATTTCTCTTTTCCTTTGTCACCAGCCTTTTCTTAAAAAGCCTACGTGGGTCTATCCAGATGCACCACGGTGCTTGATAAAATAAAATAGCTTTTTAATAATGATATCCATCCTCATTAGAAAGCGTCTGCATGCCGTGACAGTGACGCCTTCCAGACTATCCCACCGACAGTGGTGCCGGGGGCTCGGATTTGCTGAGAAGGTGACAAAACACATTTGTTTTTCTCGATTGGGTGCTTCTTCCTCAGCCCTCCCTGGTTCACTTCGTGGCATGCTCTCACTCTCCCTGCCTCCTAGATGGAGACAGTGAAGACCCCTAAGGGCCCTTTTGTGTGTTGATACCTGGATCTGACAGGAAGACATCCTCATTCACTTGTCACCGTCACTAGGTCATCACACTGACTTCTGCCACCTAAGCTGAGGCTACTCAGGGTCTGGAGGAGCCCGTGTGAGGAGGAGTTTTCCCTGCACTGGGAGAAGTCCCAGGTTCCTAGGGATCTTTGTGTCAGATCTAAAGCTTGAACTCACAAGGTTTAATTTGTGCAGAGAGGTTCAGCAAACTCTCAAAATATGTCACTACCAGCCCCTTTTCTTTTATAGTCAAGATTTGTTGTCATTTTCTGGTCCACCAAAGAAAGGGATTAAAAGATGAGCCCTTTGTAAAGCTCATTTACCTCTTTCTATGGGATTGGACCATTGCACTCATGGTGTGGGGGCCCATTACCTCTCAGGCCCTGCTTCTCATTTTTCAGATGTTCTTTAGGCAAGTTTTAACATGTTGAACAATAACACAACCAGGGTCAGATTTTTTAGCATAGATATCCATCCCCGAAAATATACACTATTTCTACTACTAAAACACAAGAATCGATATTTCTGCTTTGTGAAGTCACAAGAACATACACCAGCCCCCTATAAACACATGTTATTATAAGCTGATCTTGACCCTTTCCATGGAAAGAGATTTCTGCATCTTTGGGGCAATAATGAAGTTTATTGCGTCTCTGGAGACGTGGGTCTGTGCAGTGCTGTGCTTGCTCCTGGGTTTGCAGCGCTGGGACTCCGATCTGCCAGGCATCAGGGCCTGACTGACCTCTTGACTGTGGTCACCTTGTTTATGGACACGAATCCCACAGTGGAGGCAGATTCCTCAGTATGGTTAATAACCAGGAACCCAGATCTCTTTTGAGGATACTTCTGCTTGTGTTGAGAACTGTCTTAGCTCCAGTCTCTTGGGTACCAAAAATTCTATGTCAAAGTGCTTGTTTTATTCGTTTCTGCATTTCTGTCAGCTCTCTGTCTGAACGGGGTCCCAGTGCTGCTGTATTCTGGGGTGTTCCCCAAGGACAGCCGCATCACCTCTCCTTTCTACTTCAGAACGAACAGCTTGAGCAGGGAGAGTCTGGAGAATTCCCCAGGGCTTTCCCCATGCTACCCAAGTTCTTCCGAGAGACACTCTAAGTGGATCTGTAAACATTTTCTACAGTTACACTTATTTCTATCTTTTCTGTTTATTAGCAACATCCTGTCCTTCTCTGCAGAAGTATCTAATTATTTTAACTTTTATTTTTTATTGAAGTGTAGTTGATTTACAGTGGTAGTTTCAGGTGTACAGCAAAGCAGTTCAGTTATAGATATACATATATATGTATATTCAGATTCTTTTCCATGATAGCTTATGACAAGACTTTGACTGTAGTTCTCGGTGCTATGTGTAGGTCCTTGTTGTTCATCTGCTTTATGTATAGTAGCATGTGTCTGTTAATCCCAACTCCTAATTTATCGCTCTCAACCCTTTCCCTTTTGGTAACCCTAACTTGATTTCTATGTCTGTGAGTCTGTTTCTGGCTTGTAAATACAATTTGTATCTGTTGTTGGACTTTACATATAAGTGATATCATATGATATTTGTCTCTCCCTGTCTGATCCACTTCATTTAGTGTGATAATCTCTAGGTCCATCCAAGTTGCTGCAAACGGCATTATTTCATTCTTTTTTATGGCTAAGTTAATATTCCGCTGTATATATATATATATATATATATTATATATATATATATATACCGCATCTTCTTTATCCAGTCATTGTTGATGGACATTTACGTTGTTTCCATGTCTTGGCTACTGTAAATAGTGCTGCTGTGAATGTTGGGGTGCACGTATCATTTTGAGTTAGTGTTTTCTCTGAATACATGCCCAGGAGTGGGATTGCTGGATCATGTGGTAGCTCTATTTTTCATTTTTTAAGGAATCTCCATGCTGTCCTCCAGAGTGGAGGACATTCCCACCAGCAGTGTACAAGGGTTCCCTTTTCTCCACACCCTCTCCAGCATTTAAAAATATCTAATCTTAAAGCATTTATTATTTCAGCAAATGTATGTTGAGCATCTCCTATGTACCAGTCATTATTCAAAGTGTTGCGATTGTACAGGTGAATAAAATAGACAAACATTTCTGCCTTCATGGGGCAGAGAATGGGGAGGGGAAGACAGATTAATGTAAGAGCTTGGCCATATGGGGCCAGATCAGAACTGGGTGGCAGGAGCAGGCTGGGGGTGTGAGCTGTCTGCTCCTGTAACTGACTTGTTTTTTGGACACTTCCCTTAGAGGAAATGATGAATGCCTGATTTTATGGCTGAATGGATGAAATGCAACTAGTTATTTATGGAGCACCATCAAGATGAACTGTCTGATGTTCAGTGGTCAGACGAGTCGTCTTCACCAAGATCCAGGAGCAAGCTAGACTCTTTGTTTTTTTCTGAAAAGGACGATAGTTACTCATTCAAGGAAGATTTATTTTTGCTCCGGAATCTTGGGCATCCCTGTTTTGTTCTTCTTGTGAGAGCTTTCCACGGATACTTTACAGCACCCTAATCTGCCACAGACAATTTGTACACCACTGCATCTACCAGCGTATAAGATGTGTAAAGTATTTTCTTGCTTTGAGAATACCACTGCAAGCTCAGAGCTCAAAACTCTTCAGCTGACTCGGTGTTGGGTAAGAGTGTGACACCACCACATGATATGGAAGTGTTGAGATGAGGTTTCCACAAAAAGGAGTTCTCCAACTCAGCAAATCTTCAGACTCCTTTCTTCATATTATGAGAAAGTTTATCTGATTGTTTAGAAGTCAGGTTTATTCAGGCCCAATCAAAATTATGTTATAAAAACACCTTGTAAAAATCTGCCAACACAAATATTTAATAGGCTTTTAACAGTAAGAATGATCAAACTCCAGCAATTCCTCAAAATGAGACTCCTCCTTTTACAGTTACTGCATTTTACCCCAAGAACAGGTTCTCCTCTTTTTTTCTCTCTCCTGTTTTTAGTAGAATGAAGTGTTGTTTTCAATTTCCTAGCCCACTATTACACGAAATCTTCTTACTCAAGGGGCGTTTTCTATTCCAGCTCAGACTTCCTGGGCCAGGAGACGTATTGTTGATCAGAACTTCCTCCGCAGAAGCAGAAGACGCCTGTAGTCCTTGAGTGTTTGGAGATGGTCAGCTTGGCTGCAGATTTCCTTCTTTCTCTACCCATCTTTTCCCCCCACCCCTCGATTGTTCATCTGCCCTGTAATAGAAACAAATGCGTGATTTTATTTTTACTAGAAGTTTCTAGCAGTGTAGGAAATAGCAGTCTTTTAACATTCTCCCCGATCTGGCCAGTTCGGGTGAACGTGAGCTCCAGGTGCTGAAGCCCAAATAGGGGTCCATTGCTCCAGGCCTGGGCAGCAGCAGCCAGTGTTATTTCCCTGCTGTTATCCTTCTGAATTAAGTTCGTGAAGTATTCAGGGGCTCTTTGGGCCTCTCCAGAATTCTGAACTCTTCAGTAATGTTTCTACATAAATTGCCAGAGCAGTAAATTGTTCCAAATGACCCTGAAGAAAACTATAAAATTTAATTGGGATATGCAAATAAAGACTTAAAAAAATATAAGCGTATAGTAATATAATATAATGTAGTATAAAATAGAGGTCACCAAATATCAGATACATTTACAGCTTTATTACAATTTCAATAAATGTTTAAATATATCTCTTATTGAAAAATCAACATGTCACTATCAAAGTAATTGGAAAGAGTTGCAAATACAAGAGAGCATTTTGAAAAAATAGATACTACCGAATATTTATTCCAAATAGTCGTAGAGGTCAGTGAAACAGTGTAGATAATCCTGAAATGATGGGAGGTTAGTGTAAGGATTTACTATGTCATCAGGAGTTATCAATTAACTTTTAAAGAAAGACATTTAGAGATGTAATTGGCCATAAAAATCACATCAGTTTACAAATATTTAAGTAAATTTAGAAGCTGAGCTTAAAACAAAAGTTCTAGACAAACTGGGAGAAAGTAGAAGTGAATTTTAGGATGTCCATGAAAGGATGGAAACCTATTAGGAATAAAATTATATGGGTGGTGACTTACTACCTCAGTGATTTCTTCCCTGTCCCTTCCCCTGGGTTATCGTTTCTTTAAAGGGGTAGAGAATTACCACAAGGGAACACATCCTTGGATCTGGCTAAACAGACCATGAGCTCTCTCAGCCCAGAGCTCTGTCTTCCTATTCCTAGCACAGTGTCTTTCTGGAGTGCATTCAACCAGTATTTCCTATTTGCTTCAGTTCTGTCAGATTCTGGAGAGGAACTAAAAGAAGCCCATTCTACTACGACATAAAGAAGGCGTTTTAATTTGTGGTGAACGCAGATGGAAATTAGTCCTGGGTATCAAGAGAACAGAGCAGGGGTGCTGAAGGGAGTCTGAGAGGGGAGCCAGTTTCAGGGTTTTTGTTTTGAGAGGCAAAGCCATCTATGCTTGAATATTAGAACTGCTGAGAATCGTGCAGAAAACCACAGGCGGATAAACTGGAAGCCAAGGCTCAAGGCATCGAGCTTTCCTGAATGAGATCAGAGTCCTGGGCGGATGAAGGCTTGACTGAAGGAGGGTTGGAGGTGTGTGTGTGTGCTGCCCCGCAGCCCTTGTGCTGTTCCCCGATGCCCTATTTCCCAAGCAGGCTCCGTACAATGCTCCCCACTCTCCCCAGCATCACCTCTTTCTTAACGGAAGGAATAAGCTGGAAGTGCTCACACAAGCGCTTCTCAGGTTCTTAGACCTGGACCTGAGTGAGCGCACCCCCATCCTCATGACAGGAGGTCGAGGTGTCCTTCCAGGCTGTGAACAAAATGCCCTCTCGGACCTCTCGTTGCGTGAATCTCGGGTGTCACCTGTCAATCCTGTCCATGAAGACTGTAGAAAACCTTGAGAAAGTCCTGCATTTATGCCAACAGCGTTTGAGATCCCGTCTCATCGTGCAGAGGTTTACAAGCAATGTTCTCACAAGGTTAGATTTCAGGGGAGAGGGGACATTTGACTTCAAGGAGGTTTTCAAGCGGTTATACTGTCAATAAAGCATCCCAGGTAGAAGAAAGAGGGCGCACAAAAGTGGCTTATGTTCAGGAAATGGTATTTAGTCAAATATAATTTAATTAAGACACTGATGTTCCGAGGCAGAGCCGGGGAGCCGCCGCCAGGTCCGCTCTCGGCCCACGCCCAGCGTCCGCCTCCGCCCCCGCCGCGGGGGCGCAGGCGGAGCCACCTGCCCCGGAGCCTCGCGCACCTTCCCGAAGCGCGGCCAGCCCTGCGTGGTGCGCTACCCGGGGATGCTTGAAGACGGAAAGAAATTGGATTCCTCCCGGGACAGAAACAAGCCCTTTAAGTGTATGCTAGGCAAGCAGGGGTGATCCGAGGCTGGGAAGAAGGGGTAGCCTGGACGAGCGTGGGCCAGAGAGCCGAGCTGACTCTCCCCAGACTGCCTGCGGTGCCACTGGGCCCCCAGGCATCATCCCACCGAATGCCACTCTCATCTTTGACGTGGAGCTTCTAAAACTGGAATGACAGGAATGGCCTTCTCCCTGAGCCCCATTCTTGGATGTGACGTGGAGGGGTCTGGCGCCTCCAGACGCGCACACGCGAATCCGGCCGGAGCGCCTCCTGGTGTTCCACTCCACGCCGTGTAAACGTCTTCCCTGACCGAACGCGTTCTGCCACCGGCTTTGCCCTTCCCCTTCTCCCCGCATGTGTGTTGACCTGAGCTATATGCCACAAACCACAAGTTGCTCGTTTTATTTTGTTTTCGTTTTTTATTTATTTATTTATTTTTTGGATGAAATTTTTATCTATTATATATTAAACATTCTTGCTGCTGCGCCACAAAGCCATAGCAGATTTGAGGTGCTTATGAGGGCCGAATTATTCTCCAAGTTGAGAGATGTCCTCGGGTTGAATTAAAAGCCTTACCCAAAACAGAAGTGCCTCCACTGCTCCACCCCTACCCTCCGCTTAAACCCTCTGCCTTTTGAAAGCAGACAGTTTTCACTGAGATATTGGACACTACAGGTATCTGTCCCCAGGCCAGCAGGGACCTCTGAAGCCTTCTTTCACGGCCTGGCTTTTTTTTTTCCCCCATCCTGTGGCTTTTCTAATGGATATTCAGGACTTTTGCAATCTCATAGCTATCCAAGTTCCACTTCCTAAATTTTAAGAACTTTAAAAGAAAGTTTAAATTGAAGGTGCTGTTTGTAGACACTTAACGCCCATGAAAGTCCAGCCATCATGACAAATCCTTGAGTGTTGTCTTAGGAAGATGATGCTGGTCATCACAGCTTCAGCATCTCCTGTTTTTGGATGCTCTGCTGCCCCTGCTGATTTCAGAGTTCCCTGTCTTTTCCTCCCCCCCCCCCCCTTTGCTATCCTGGGCAGTGTATGGTGAGAGGGACTGCTGCCTACACCCCACCAGTACCCCTACCCTTCTGCACTCCATATGAGTTTCAAGTTTTATTATTGCAATGAAAATGCTTTATGCTGGCTTTTCTCAAAAAAAAAAAAAAAAAAGACGTTGATACTCAGAGGGGGAGTGAGAGAGAAGACTGCGTCAACTGAACTGGTTTATGACAGACCTGTTTTAAAGTGAGGGTTCGTATTTAATTTTGTAGTTAATATTCAGCCAGTGTTTGCTTAAGGAGTGTGTTGATTAATAACTGTCTTTCTTAATTAGATATTCTATGTACCTCGTGGAGTTTTTAATGTGTTATTTATGTGTCTATTCATTTTAGTAGGTGTTTTTGTCTGTAGACCTTAAGTATATTTTTTGATTGATTTAGCAAAATATTGTCTCAGACATTTCAAGTGTATGTTCAAAACCTATAAAATTTTATCTTGCTTTTGAAAATATTTTATAATAGAACAAAGTGCTAAATCTCATAATCTGTTTATGTACATCTTATGCTTTTCTTATAACAGGTACCTTATTACGTTGACTTATTTATGTGGCATTCAGCTGCCACATTTAGATACAGTAATGATACACAATTTCCTGCTTATGTCTAAGGAAGTGTCCTTTAGGTAGCTGCTTGTCAGTTAGCATTAGCATGCTGAAACCATAGAAAGAGCTTATTCATTGTGAAACTGTAGGTGAGCGTCCATTTAGATTTTATAAAGGTTTCCTTTTTCCCATTCTCCCACCATCTCAATCTACCTCTTTATTACTTCACATCTGGTCTTGAAATAAGCCTCTTAAGACACTGGTTTCCTGTTCTATCCCATTTCATTCCTCTTGCACACCGTTGCCATTCTCCTCTTCATAAAAATGGCGTTAAGCATGTCGTTTCTCATTGAAACACTTGTATTTTGTATCTCCTTGTCTTCTCCAAGGTCCAAAATGCACATCTAAACTCTGCGATTTAATAATTAAGGACCACCCATCTGACAGCAGACTACCTGTGAAATCACTCCGTCTGCTCAGCTAAACGTGACCTTTGCTACATTATTAGTTTTCTTTTTCTGGAAGGTTACTTTTTTTTCTCCATGGCTTGAACCTGATGACATTGAACCTAGAGATGACAGTTCCCTTCCTCTTGGTAATAAAGGATCTTTAGTGATCTTTTGACCCAAATTATCTTTTCCTTCACTGACTGCTGATTTCTGTTTCATTTAGCTCACTGAATATTCACTGAGGTCTTCATTGGCGGGGGCGGTGTTAGTTACTGGCATAACGCGGTAGTGAAAAGGCCCGTTGCCTTGAGTGACTGCATTTCAGGGCAGTGACCCACACGGATGGTTTCAGTAGCACATCCAGCGACGGTCATATTAAGCCAGTCCTGGTGATGTGCGGTTAGAAAAGGAATGATGGGGGCAGGTTGGGCGGGCATTGGAGGGAAACTGTTCCCTCGAAGATAGAATAACAAGAACAAAGAATGTCCTTCTTCTAACATTCGTAAGGATCCCTTATTTTCTTGGGCGAGTGAGACGGCTGTGGAATAGGATCCAGCTTAAAGCCCTTAGATTCACGGGGACTTGGGGAGGACCCACAGCTGAAGGCAAAGAATAATCGTGATCTGAAGCCCAAGTCGTAGCTGTAGGAAAGCTCAAATACTGGGACAGTCTCTGAAGGATCAGATCCCTACCCCTTCCTACTATTTCTCCACACAGAGGGTAGGTGAAGAGAACTAATGAGCTTGAACAAATACTCTGCATTACATGTAGATGGTGGAGTCTAGTTAAATAGAAAAGAAAAATATCTGGCCTGGAGGGTATAGCTCGGTGGTAGAGCGCGTGCTCAGCATGCGCAGGGTCCTGGGTTCAATCCCCAGGACCTCCATTAAAATAAGTAAATAATTTTTAAAATAAGAAAAGAAAAATACCTGGCATGAAGGAAATAATATTCTTATTGGGTTCTCAGATTCTGGGCTTTGTTTTATTTGTTTGCATTTGGCAAGAATAAACTTTGTTAATGGCACCAAGCTAAAATAGAATTTGCCCTAGAGGTAGTTAGCTATTCAGAAAAGTAGAAAAAAGAAAAAAAAAGTAATTAGAACCTTAACTTCACTCACCAAAATAAAATTCAAACTACATTATGTAATGGTTAACTTAACTACTTCCATTTGACTTTCTTTAGTCACCTCGAATTCAGTATTTCCCAAACCAAGCAAACCAAGCGAATGACCTTCCTTCACACTTGCTCCTCCGTGTCTGTATTTCCTGGACTGTCTGTCCTGCTGTACAATAATTTAGGAGTTATTGTTACACCTCTTACCACGACATCCTCTTCATTACCAGAACCTGTAGCTCTTATATCCACGAATACATCCACTTCTCTCCTTTAACATCTGCATCTTATTCCAAGCGTCTCTCCTTTCTCACCTGAACAACTTGTTAGCTGGGTGAGACTTACATTCCTCTAACCTACTTTCTCCTTTTCAGCCAAAAAGGTCGTTCTGAAATATAAAGCGAAGCATATTTTGCCTCCCTTCAGTGTTGGGGGAAAATAATTAAAAATGAAATCTCCTTTCAAGGCAGAAACTCTCTCCATGAAGGCAGGAAAAAAACAGAACACGTTTTTAATCATTGAGTCAGCATTAAATCAGAACGTGGTGCGCATCACTGCAATCCAGGAGGCCACCGCAGAGCCGGAAGTCTCGGCCTCGGGTCCGGCCAGGCAGGTTCAGCCGGTTGCTCACGTGGTCTCAGGGTAAACGATGACGAGGCTCAAGTAAGAGGACTTGACAGCACCGTTTGTCACAACACAGTTCATTGTAACGTCGCCTGGTAACTGGAGTGACCATCTGTGTCACCTAAATGGCTTTATCCAGGGGAAAACCAAGCTTCTCAGCTCTTCAAGACGGGAAGCAGCTTTGCAGCTGGAGCCCTGAGCGGAGACTGCTGTCCTGCTGCGGGAGCTGAGCCGCGGGGTGCTTCTCCTCCACGTTCCCATTTCAGAGCGATGGCTCCCAGGACCTTGCGGATGAACGACAGTCCTGGGTCTGTAAAGCCCACAGGAGGTTTCCCCAGTTTTCAGAAGAATTTATATCATTTCGAAGGAGCAAAGTATTTACCAGCACCCATTTTTTCAGTAAATGCTCAGAGAAAGAGGAGCGTGGAGTGATCGCCCCCCTCATTTTCAACTGGGAGAATTAAGCCTCTTATTTTTAATTCGTACTTGTCTTTACAACACCAAAAATGTTTCAATTCTTCCCACTCATCTTAGGATAAAGACCAGAAATCTTAAGAGGCTTATGTGCCGCTGGGTCCCCGTCCCTCCCCGGCTTTCACTCCGCGCTCTCCTCGCACGCATGTTGTTCTTATTTTATTTCGTCAGAATCCACACCACATTGCTTTAGCATAAGATGTTTTTTCTGCTTCACCATCCCCTCAGCTAATTTAGCCTTGGTCAGAGCATTTGCATCTCAGCTTGAATATTCCTTTCTGTGCTAGCTGCCTCTTGCACTAGTTAAGCTCTATGCGCACAGGGGCTGTATCGGATTTTGCTCACTGCTGCTTTATGCCAAGTTTAAAGTATGTTTTCTTGATGTATAGTAAGCACCTTGCTACTGTTTTTATACCAATTAGTGAAAAGAGTAACATTAAAAAATTAGTAAACAAGTAAGAGACAATATGATTAAGTATTTATCAAATATCTGAATGGAGGAAAGCCTCTTAATAGTTTAAAAAAAGACTAAAGAACCAGTCTCTTTAAGAAAAAGACTGATAAATTTGATTTAAAGTGTCCCATGTGTAAACACACACACACACACACCCTCTCACACATACAAATCAAAAGGCAGATAATACATTGGAAAAATACAGCAGCAATGAATTAAATGCTGTATTATAATTTTTTCAGAGGATATTTTGCGAATAATTAAGTAAAAAGTCTAGAAAAGATGAAATCTAAAAAATACTAAGTACCAAAAAAAAAAAAAAATCAGTAAGCTGAAAAATGCACATTAAAATAAGATGTCATGTTTAGTGATGTTTTTGCAATTATACTATTTAATATGGAGGAGGATATAATAAAATAGGAACTTTCTTACACCTTTAGTGGGGGAATGTAAATTTGTCCAACTCTTTGCAAAATGATTTGGTAATATTTTTCAAGAGACTTGGAATGTTGATAACCTTTGAACAAGCAAATTCTCTTCTGGGAATCTCCTCTGGAATGCAGGAAGAACTTAACACATAAGGAGGCTTAGCAGTCACAGTTTGTTTTAATAGTGTAGTACTGGAAACAAGCTAAATATTCAAAATTGGAGGAATGGCCTACTAATTTAAGGAATATGTATATTTATGGGATGAATTTCTTTGCAGGCACAAAATATGATGTTTTCAGGTTTTTTTTAACAACATGGAAATATGTCCTTTTGTATTTTTTGCTAGGTTTAACATATATATATATATATATGTATATATATAATATTAAATAACAAAAATATTCCACCTATGTACTATGATCTATATTAAAAATAAGATTATATCTGTAAGAATTATTGAAAAGACACTTTGCCTTCAGGCGATCTTAAAAAGCTCTTACTTAGGTGTGATCAGTTTAAGGAAAATATTCAATGAATTGTTTTCCCCAAGTAGAATAACTACTATTTACCTCTTTTTTTTTTTTTTTAACTTAGGCATGGCTTTTGCTTCTGTGTATCTCATTTGTGTTTCAAATAAATGCCCCTCTCAAGATACTACTTACTTTATGAAGAATAACCATGTCTTGTCACCTTTTCATAAAACTGTGTATAAACCTGTGTGTTGGAATTAGAGATGTATAGATTTTCTATACATACTAAAAAAATTCAAAATCTGGTACATTTGATTCAGTGAATATTTTTCAGTTTTATTATATTTTCATGAAATAATTAAAAATAAATTTCATCTCTGAAAGAAAATATATCTTAACTGTGTCAAAAGAGGAGTAAATAGAAAACCATCAGAAAACATATTTGAAAGAGGGCAAGTATAAGAGATGCATTGTAAACTTATTTAATTCAACATTCTGTCTTCCTCCTCTTAGTTCACAGCTTACTAGTTTTTGGTTCTATTTTCCTGGCAAGTCATTGACCAGGTCCCCAAAGACATTAGAGATTCTGGTAAGTTACATATTACTTGTCTTGTTGCATTGGTTGTGGAAATAGTACTGCTCCCATTTTCCCACAAAAGCTGCAGGCGGAAAAAAAAAAACCAAAAAAAAAAAAAAAAAAAAAAAAAGAAGAAGAAGAAGAGGGGGAGGAGGAGGAGGAGGAAGAAAAAACCCCACACAAGCTAAGGCAAATTTAAAAATTAAAAAATGATAACTCAGATATAATATCCTTTCTTTATGATCTTCCTTGTTAATTGATAACTGAAGGTTGATTTTAATAGGTCTAACCATTTGATTCTGTTTGACCTACGTGCACATTTTCACATGGTACATGAGAGTCGCAAATACCATTTCTTTGGCAGTGGATATGGTGCAGGACTGCTGCTACTGAAGACATTTCTTTGGTTTCATTGTATCATGTTATTTTCTAATTAGAAGTAAAAGTTAATCGCCCACTGTGTTACAATATCAGGTTTGCAGTTAAAGAGGGCTGTTTGGAAAGTACCAGACATCACTCAATTTGCCAGGATGCTAATTTGTAACATTTCGGTGAAAGCAGGTAAAGTATTACAGAGCATTCCTTGTCAGAATGGGCAACGTCAGGGCTCTCCACATAAGAATAATTAGATCTCATTACTTTTCTTAATAATCTGAAAGGTACTCTTTGATAGAGAAATTTGATTTCTTTGGGAGCAAAAGATACACTTTAGAATGGCAAATTATCCTTTCATTTAAAAGAATGTGGATAATTGGAAAACTGATTTATTTGCCTACTTGATTAAGTAATTTGCCTGATCTCATTCACAAATAAGACTTCCAAAATATGAAAAAAATTTTACCCTCCTCTTTTTAGTGATCTAATAATTTTTTTAAAGACTTTTTTTCTTTCTTTTTAAAAAATTTCCTATCACTTTGATGTGATTAGATGGAGGTGTGGTAAGCAAAATGGAATTACTTTGGTGTTAATAAATTCTGTGTGTGTGCAGGGCCAGATGGTCATTTTTCTTATCAGCCCACCATTTTGGTGTTTTTTTTTTTTTTTTTCCTATACAGAGATCACGTTGAATCATAAACTTTGTAAGAGGGGGATATCCACAGGGACCATGAGAAGTCATATCTTGGCTATGAATTAACAGCGGGCTGCCTACTACAGGTGACACAGTTTGGTGGGAATGTTCACCAAGGTCATTATGCTCCTTAAGTAATGGTGTAGGGTGATATTTGCTAGGTTTTGGTTAGCTCAAAATTACGGCACTAATGCAAATACTATTAAATTTCTGGAAAAGAAAAGATTTTGATGCCATCTTATCTTTCTAAAACAGGAGTATGAACTATTTGTGAACTATTATGGAGACACCCAGAAAAATGAAAAAACTCATGGTTTTGATGATAGAGCAGTCAGTCATTCATCTTTTGAAAAACAGCTGTACTGTAGGGGCAGGCACAGCTGCGGGGAGAGTGGGGGAGCATCCTTTTAGGATTCACATACGGCCTCTTTGTTTTCCATTGACATAAAATATCTATCTTGTTTCCTTTTTTTTACCTATTTTAATCTGATTCTAGGGAGGGTTTGGATGGGTAGGCAGCTACTGAGATGACTTGATGGACACAAATAGGAAGAACAGCAGAATTGGCAAGAGTTTGAGGTTCATTGTGTTTATAAATATTTCTGACCCATCACGGAACCCCATGGCTTTTAGCACAGTAACACTGCCCGACTCCTGCTGCGTCATGAACTCCTCAGAATTAGTCTCAGGTGTTGTGGTTAGTTATAGCTGCAACAGTTCAAAAAGGATGCCAACCAGGGCAGGCAGAAGAGTGACCGCGTCTCACTAAAATGTTAAGGATGGAGTGTGTGTGTGTGAAAACTGTGTTCAGCTGCCTGGAGATACCAGGCTTCTCAGGGAAGTGACCACCATGCTGATTTATGTGGATGAGGTAGCCTTTCCCCCGGCACTCAGTGTAGCCTGCAGCCGATGTTCTTTAAATCAATGTCGTTGAAAAAGGAAACGTTTTTGGTGGCCGTGACTCAGGACAAAACTAGGATGTAAGGAGCTGCAGGGAGACATATGGCAGAAGAATGTGTCACGTTTAGGAATGGGCTTCGTCCTAACCAAGTGGGTTCCCTGTCACCAGCTCCGACCGCAAATCTTGGATGGGCATCTTTCACGAACGATTTAGAAGGTGTCTCTCCAAGGAGCAGAAGAAAGTAGCTTTTAAAGAATGCTCCCATTTTAATTTTATGAGCCTCCCGTAACATGTCCTTAGCTTACAAAAGCTGCAGTCACCACGATCCAAATGAACTAGCAGAGGAGTCGGAGTTTATTTTTCTTAGTCCTCTCTCCACGTTGAATTCAGAATACCTCTTCTTTATAAAACCATTCTCCCGTCTTCAGCACCGTCAGAAGTTCCATGCCTGCTGGTCACATACTGGCTCTCCTGTTCCTCCACCTCTGCTCTTTGTGCAGACAATTCTGAATATCAAATTTACGTCATGTTCCTCAAAGCAAAAGAAAAACAGCTCTCGTTGCTCAGTGCTTTTGTGTTGCCATCTGATGAAAAGAATTCAACAGAAATTACGGATTTAAAATAAGTTTAATGATCTCAGAGGGCATTTAAGCGTGAGTGAACCCCATCAGTCCTAAGCAGTCAGGTGTGGAAGAGGCTAGAAAGGAACCTCTGAGCTCTTTGCCTCCTGGAAGCTGTGCTCAGCCCACTCAGTTTCTTCAGTGATTCCCAGGGGGCAGTGCATGGTCTGGCACACCTTCTGCAAATAGCTGAAATCATGAAGCATAAATACATGAATGTGGAAGAGCTTCTTGTATTTAGGGAAAAAATATCATTAGGAACATAATTTTCTCATGTCACTTTCAAATTTCCCATGAGGTCAGCTTGAATTTACTCTCAACTGTCCCTCTCCTTGCTAGCATTTTTGTTTTGTTTTGTTTTTCTCTTTTATTGTCCCTACAGCTTTTGGTTCAGGAAACAGAAACATCTACCTGAAGGAAACAGGGGTTCCCATGATAACTGTGTAGAAAGAGAACAGAAGTGAGAAGCAGAGCAGAGCTGGTGTCTGCTGGCTGATTTATTTTAGAACCTGTACAAGTGATCTTGCGCTTATTTTTAAGCCTGTACACATGAAAATCCTAAATGACATCCTATATGTTAATACAGGAGATAACATTGAGAGACTATAAGGCTGAAGTTATTTTCTTGACTTTGATAGTTCTTAATTATAATAATATATCTAACAGAAGTTATTTATATGTCATATATAAATCCACATTTTTCTCACAGAGTGATCACAAAATGTGCGACGTTTAAAATAACCGATCTTCATTTTGTGTTTTTTCTTACACATGGTGCTTGAAGCAAAACACTTAAGAGGAATCTAGACAATCCAAATGTTTGATTTTCCAAATAATTTTGCCAGAATCTTTGAGTTTAGTTTTTTTCTCTCACTCCTGCTGAGAAAGTACATACACTTTGAAATTCAGTCTATTTGAGCAATGCTTTTTTCCCTTTAAGCTGATAATAAGCATAAGGGTGTGGGATTGAATCTGAGACAAGCTGTTGATTTCCATTGAATACTCAAAAAATGTACGGTATCAAAATTTTTTTTTAACTATCCAGTGATAGGCTAAAATGTATTAGAAGTTCAGTCAATCCTGATGTGGGGCTTATAGGAAGAAACGTGTGGTTGGGGTAGATTTCATAACTGGGGTTGTCAGTATTTCACTTGGTCTTTAGCGTTACAGAGTCGTAGGTTTCAGGGGAGAGAATTAAGACCCGGAGAGGGATCCTGAAGTGCACAGAGTGGCAGCAAGGCTGTAATTATCATTCCTGTCCTGTCACCATTCTTTTGTCACCTCTTGGTTTATTATTTTTGGAACCATATAATTAGAGATAACACATATATAATATATTCTATTATATATATTATGAAGCAATGTGTTATAATGTATATTTTATAATATATATGTTATAATGTATTATGTATGTTATAATATATTATTAAATATATATTTATAATTATATTATACTACACTATAATATTATATTATGTATAATAACATATATTATATATATAGTTCTATATTCCTAAGAAAGCTTTCAAGCATATAGAGAGTATACAATAGAGATATTAACTGACTTAAAGGATATATTTATTTTATAAATAAACTTTCTTCTGTATCTTTTGAGAAAGTAGGCTTCTGAGAAATCCAGTGGTGCGCCTAAGAGGCGTATCTAAAAGGAAAGAGACCTGGGTTTCCTTTACATCGTTATGACCCTAGATGAGCACCGCCATTTAACTTTGCTGCTTCTCAGTCTCTTTGTTTGTGAACCAGTGGGACTGAAGCATAAGACACTTCTAGCCCCAGTTTGTTTGACTGAAGAAAGAACTAGGCCAGTCTTAGAAGCTCTGGGGAAACAGGAGGTCTGTCTTTGGGGTCTTCTTGCCCCCATTTCTTTGCCACTCTGCCCTCTCCTCTCCTG
Organism: Camelus ferus; assembly: GCF_009834535.1. Classification (NCBI taxonomy): domain Eukaryota; kingdom Metazoa; phylum Chordata; class Mammalia; order Artiodactyla; family Camelidae; genus Camelus; species Camelus ferus. The sequence continues at coordinate 9,416,745 of NC_045718.1, read as the reverse complement.
CTCGTCCTCTTTCTGCTGGAAACATTCAGGCCTCTACCAGCATACTCAGGCCTTATCCACTTAAACTCTGCTATCAGTTAGCAATAAAACACAAATACTCAAATGAATCAAAGTAACAGACTTCCACAGTTGGCAGTTTTTAGTACGCATTACTGTTGAAAGGCCCTCTTTGGAGCCTGGCCCCGTCCCCAGCCCTTGAATGTCCATTTTTAACAAATTCTCAGACAGATTCTGATGCTATTTGAGAAGCATTGGACTATGGTTTTTAAAAAAAATTATTTAGTTTTTCTTGGGTGGGGGGAGTTAATTTATTTTATTTATTTTTAGAGGAGGTACTGGGGAGTGAACCCAGGACCTCGTGCATGCTAAGCACGCACTCTACCGCTTGAGCTATATCCTCCCCCACCAAAGGTTTTTATATATTAGCAGAGAGTTAGAAGGATTTAATTCAAATTATAAGTTGGGCAGAGGTGGAAATTTGGAGTTTGTGATATGATCCTTCAAATCACATAATAAAATTGTGCACAGTTTTTATAGATTTTTACTCCTTAGACTGTCCTTACTGTGTGGGGCTGGGTCCGATTACCTGCAGAGTAATTCTGTTACTTTTCCCCTATGTGTTTTCCCACATGTATTTCATCTAGGGTTCATATGTAATAAAATGGAGTCACAATTGAGAAAAATGGAAGAAAATGAACTTTAAAATTATAAATTTCATTGACTAACAGAATAGAGGAATTTTGCTTTACCAGAGCCTAAGACTGTTGTAAAGAACTGTACAAACAGATCTCCCTTAAGTGACTCACTATTAATGTTCAGTGCTAAGAATAGGATTTTTGTATTTTTATTTATTAGTTACTATTGTTTTTTCTAATTCCCCTCATGTACTCATTTTCATGGCTTATAAATGCTCTGTGTATTTAACAAGAAAATCTGAAATTCCTTAAAATCTGCTGCTCAGTGGATGGTCTTGGGCCCTTACTGGAAATGCAGGATCTCTGGACCTAGACCAGACCTGCTGAATTAGAACCTGCATTTTACAGGATTTCTTGCTGATTTGTATTTGTTATAAAATTTGAGGAGCACTACCTTAAAATACTTTTTCTTGGACTCTGCCACACTGGAGTTTACTTTCAATGTGTTACCTTATGAAATTACACATTTTTAATAATAATAATGATTTAAAGAATGGCTGTATTGTTTTTGTACATACTATACATGTCTATTTAAGATGTAAAGGTAAGAAATAGAAATAAGGAAAGTCATTCAATCACTCAGAAGTAACATTTTTAACATAACGATAATTTCAGACATCTCTAAATACAGATACAGATGTAGATAGAGATAGAAAGATGAATGGGTGGATGGGTGGGGAAAAGATGAGACAATTTTACTGAAGGGAAACATGCTGTATATAAAACATTTTAAAATGAAAAATATTAATTTTTCTGAAATCAAAATTATTCAGAATTGATACATATAAATAAATTTAAATGAAATTGAAGGTATTGTTGAACTTGAAACAAACATTTCTTTACCAGAAGAGATACAGTAGATTTAAAAAGTCTTCTGAAATGTACTAACATTGTGAGATGGACGTGTTTCAAGTTTAGACATCTGTTATCTGTCCGGTGAAGGATGAGGAAATAAATATCGTACTGCCTTACACTTCCACCTCCCGGTTTTATTTCTTCAAGACAATTTTTTTTTTTTGCAATGGCAAGGTTTCTAATATTCACATTCCATTCTACAATCCTAATTTTAATAGTTGTTTAAGCTAATGTCCTTATTAGGAGTACATTTACCTTATCAGTAGTACTTATAGCATCTTCCATCCTGAATTTTTATTTTAATTCACCTCTCAAATGCAGAGATTTCACTAAATATTTTTATTCTTGCCCCAAGAAAGTCCAATGAGTATTGTCTTCCTTAGCTTCTTGCAGGCTTGAGGAGGCGTGCTCTCCTTTTATCAGAGGGCCAAAGTGCATGGACAGATACTTATTTTGGTTTTTGTTGTTGTTGTTGCTTACTTAATATTGTAGACACTGCTGTGTTTTCAGATATTATTTTCTTGGAGAAATCTTAGATCATTTTAATACACCTATCTCCCTCCCCTTCTTGTATTTAGGAAATATATATGCAACTCTTCTTCTACGAAGCTTAGTAACTTTACCAGAATATCTTAGTTTTTACTATAAATTTTTTGTGGTGCATGGTGTACCATAAGTTGCTGCAGTATTGAGTTTTCTTTATTTCGGCACAGTTTTCTTTGATAATATTTTATACCCCCCTCCCCATTTTACTCCTTTTTTTAGGAACTCTGTTCAGTTTTCTTTGTTTTTCTTCCTTTTCCAGCATGGTAGTAACAGGTTTTGTTCCAAGCGGAAGATTTGATCACTCACTAGACCCCAGTGCTTAGGTTCCTCCCCCGGTACTATCACTCCCCTTAAGCAATTAGCACCACACTCCTGTTTCAGAGACTGATGAGTGTTCTGAGCTGTGGCCACAGGGTACAAGCAGAGGTGACTTGGAAACACTCAGAGATATGGGAAGTTGTCCATCTGTTGGTAATATAAATGTCAAATTATTGGCTGCTAGCATTAGAATGTCCATATGCCTGAAAGATGACAAGTAACTCACCAGGCTTTCTCTCCTAGAAGATACATAGTTTCCTCTGTGATAAAGACACATGGTATAATACCAGGAGAACAAGAGACAAAAGAAAAGTAAGTTCACTTCATCAGAATTAAAAACTTTTGTGTTTCAAAGGACACCACCTATAAAGTGACAATATAACCCACACAGAATAGAAGGAAATATTTGCTAATCATGTATCTGACATTCTAGATGTTTGTAATCTACAATGTACGCACAACTTTTACAACTCAGCAATCAAAGGACAAATAACCTGGTTTTAAAAAATGGGCAAAGGATCTGAAGAGACATTTCTCCAAAGAACGTGTACAAATGGCAAAGAAGCAGAAGAAGAGATGCTCAGCCATCAATAGCCGTCAGGGAGATGCAGATCAAAACCACAGCGACAACCTACTTGACACCTACTGGGATGCTTACAATGTAAAAAGACAGTAACAAATGTTGGTGAAGATGTGGAGAAGTCAGACCCTCATATAAAGCTGGTGGGCATGTAAAATGGTGCAGCTGCTTTGGAAAACAGTCTGGCAGTTTCTGAAAATGTTGAACATAGATTTACTCTATGACCCAGCAACTCCCCTCCTAGGTGTATATACTCAAGAGAAATGGGAACATATGCTCACACAGGAACTTGCACATGGGTACTTACAGTAGCGTTATTGATAATAGCCCTCACATGGAAACAAACCATATGCCCATCAACAGATGCATGGATAACTGGAATGTGATATATTCATACAAAGGAATATTATTCAGCAGCAAAAAAAAATGGTATTAAGTACTGGTACAGAGTATAGCATGAATGAACCTTGAAAACATTGTGCTAAGTGAAAGGAGCCAGTTACAGAAGATTGCATATTGTATGGTCCATTCATATGAAATATTCAGAATAGGCAAATCTGTGAAAACACAAAGTAGATTACTGGAGGGGCTGAGGGTGGGGCGGGGATGGGATATGGAGCCACTGATGAATGGATGGATACAGAGTTTCTTTGAGGGGCTGAAAATGTTCTAAAATCAGGTTTGGTGATGGTTGCAGAACTCTGCTGATATACTGGAAGCCACTGAGTTGTACCCTTTAAAGAGGGACACTTTATGCTGCGAGAATAATGTCACAGTATAGTCGCCGGACTGCCGTCTTGCTTCCACGCTTCTCTTTGGCCACTTACCACGTTAGCAGTCTCCCCAGCCGCGCTGTCTCCCCCAGGACCTGGGTCTGCTCCTTCTGGTCCCATTTTTCCCTTCACGGTGGTGACGAAGATGAGACTAAGCATGTGGAGGCAGTTTTATTCTTCCATTGTTTCCTTTTTAAATTTTACAGCCACTGCATAATTGTATCCTGCTTGTCTCCCAGGGCCTTCTCTTTTGGCTTCCAAAAACCGCTGGTGAAAATAAGCTTCTAAAACTGGACCATGTTTTTAATGGTGGTTTTGGGGATTGGGGCTGTGGGAAACAGCTCATAATTCACAAGAATTGTAACTTGCTAGTAACTTTTGGCTGGTAAAGAGAAAATAAAAATGTACTTGAACCAAATGATGTTTGCCAAGCCCGCTAAGCTTTTGAGAAGTCCACTGGGCTTGTTTTTTTGTGAATTTTTAATCTTTTGCTAAGGATGAGGATTAATTTTTTTCTCTTCTCTTGTCAAGAAAAACATTTCGTATACTTTAGCATTGAACCCAACCTTCTTATTTTTGTGAAGTCAGTGACGATTCCAACGTTTTTTCTCAATGGCTTACATCCTGAGAGAAGGTGCACAGCTTGGTCTCGCAGGAGACACGTCATCTGTATCACAGAGCACGTCGAATCACGGATACTGAGACGTGATGGGGCCCACCTGCCCAGTGCCTTCACCCATGTGCTGGCATTCTTTCTCCCGTGAACTTTATGTCTGAAAACAAATTAGAGTGAAGAGCCCACTCAGTAAGAATATGGGATCATATCAAAGAAAGTGCCCGAACCATCGCAGAGTTTCTGACACCCAGCAGTTCACTTCCAGGCTAGAGACACAGGAGGCAGATTTGTTTCCGACCTCTGAATCCAGAATTCTCCAAGCTGCCCTCGCACCTTGCTAATTGCAACTCCACTTACAATTAAAACACTTCTGTTAGTTTGGGAAGAGGACTATTAGAACCTGAAATATGCACACACACACACACACACACACACACACACACACACAGACACATAATTTTTAAAGAATATTTTTGAATTTGTAATACATTCACATGATTTAAGATTTTACCATTTTATCATCCTGTGCAAACAGGAATAGAAGAAATGGGGTGAAAATTCTCTCATGTCTCTATCTCCCCTCCAGTTTGCATTTCCAAAGACAGTCAGTTTAGCTGGTCATCTGTTTCTGGTATGTGCTTCAAGAAGCATTCAATAAATTTAGATGCAAATATGTATGTATGTATGTATATATACATATATATATATATGCATATTTCTTCTTTTTGTCTTCATACCAGTGCTGGTGACTGCATAGCCTACTTTGTGCATTTCTTTGTTCTCTTTATGAGAACTTTAGGACATGTCCATTTTCCCAACATGGGATGATTCTTCGAAGATAAAAATCATAGAAATTAAGTATACTTTACAATTTTTTAAAATGAAATTTGGTTCTTGTCCGGACTCCTTTAATCTCCCAATATTTTCTTTCTGATTATATTCTTACTTTCACGGATTTACCTTTGAGAGCATGAGGATGGTAGTGAGTGTGACTTTTTTAATGGCTGTTCAACCTGACACAGTTCGTCATTCTGCGGTTATACCGGGAGGGACTTCTGATTGGTAATCCCTCCTGAGATGAACCAAGACATTTTACTGAGATTAAACTTTAGTCTTCTGATTTTAGAATCCTCACAACTGCAGCATGTTAAAATGTTAATTCTCTAAGATATTGCCGAGAGACAGATGGGATAATTATCTACATATCAAATATAATTGTTTGGAAGCTACAAATTAAATCCTGGTTTCTTATGCATGAGGCTTAATTCTAGTGAATTCCTTTGAAGAATTGTAAGTCAACAGCTTTCAAGACCACCCCCACTATATTTAAAAGGAATGCATTGCTTACGTATTTGCTAAATAATTAGTTGCATTACCTATTTATGACTTAATATAAAATGTTTCACAGTGTTTTTCACTGTTTTTCACTTTTCCTTAAACAGTTTTTGCTCCCTGATGTTCCTAGGTGACCCTGACCCTTAGGATCTCTGTTCCTTGGTTATTTTCTCAGTAAGGGCTTTGCTGAACTCTGTCATCTTTGCACAGGGGCCGTGCCCATCTTCTCTGCGTGGTTCCGATTTTAGTGTAGCTAATGCCTAAGTGAGCACCGAACTCCAGACCAGACTCAGTCCTCCTCCTTTGTGCTGCCTTAACTCTCATTTCATAGCACACATGTCAGCAGTTCCTCAGTGTACATCACCCTTTAACAGAACTTCTTGTCCATTGTCTTCAGGAGGGGCGAGAGGAGGACCGTGTCTCTTGTTCACTGTCTCCCCAGTGCCAGACCGGGGGCCTTACTCATGGTCGGCACTCGGTAAATCTATGTGTTTTTGTTGGATGGTTGAGGGAATGAAACAATGGACTTAAAAATACCTCCCAACGTCTAAGTTCCATGGACATGTTCATTCTTCTTTCCCCAGTGAGTTATTTGTTCCTACTTCCCATTTCTTTGAGGGTGAGCAGGTTAGTGAACTCAGAAGGAAAATTATTTAAGAAGGGAATACAGTAGAATGTTGTCCTGCGGTTTAGTCTCCAACAACTTGCAGATATTCTGGACTTACATTAGACCTCTGGCTCCTTTATCCGGTCGCCTGTCTTTTGGGAAATCAGAGTTTTATGAAAATGTCTAAATGTTCACTCTGAATCAGTGATCTCTGAAGTTTTATATACATAAATCAAGTAGAGTTTGCTCCATTTCCTTGTCTTGAAAAGACTTGATATCATTGTGTGGCTGTGTCTTTGGAAGGGAAATGCATTTTCATAGGAGGTAATTAAGAAATTCTAATTAGATAAAAAGTGCACTTTAGAAACTGTATTTTCTTCATTGAATGTTAGGTAGGTTTTAGCTCAGTGTAAATGAGTTAGTTATTTAAACCTTTTAAATCATGATTTTTAACGTTATATGTTATTTTATATTTCTTCCTTTTAAAAAATCATACACAATTTAAAAAATTTGACTGAAGAAATGATTGCGCTTACTGTGTTTGCTTACCTCTCCTCTTAAAATTAAGCATATTTTCTTACTGTTTGAATTGATTAATAATCAGTACCTGTGCAAGAATGTTGTGAAAAGCCTTTCTCCCAACCTTGTCCTCTACCCAGTTTTCATCCATTTCATCCATTCAGTAAGCATGATTCTCTGTTTCCTGACATTTTCTCATCTTGTAGGATATGGATTAGTTAAAAGTGTAGAGTGCATTATCAGATAATTAAATCCTCTGCTGGTAATCAAAAGTGAATCTCTTAAAAGTCTTGCTAAAAATGTAACAAAATAGTTTGTGGCAGAAGATAGGCTATTCTGCTTTAGGACAGGGATCAGCAGACGTTTCCTATGAGAAGGACCAGATAGTAATTATTTTAGGTCTTGGAGACTGTAAGGTTCTTTTACAACTAGTCAACTCTGCTGTTGTAACTTAAAAAGCATCCATCAACAATATGTAGACAAATGAGCATGTCTGAGGTCAAATAAAACTTTATTTTTGGACATTGAAATTTGATTTTCATGTAATTTTCACATGCCATGAAATCTTATTCCTTTTTGCATTTGTTTCCAGATATTTTAAAAACCATTCTTAGTTAAACAAACAAACAAACAAGCAAACAGAACAGTGGTGGGCAGGGTTTGGTTCTTGGGCTGTTGTTCGCTGACCCCTGAAATCCAGCAGGATAAGTTGTTGGTTTCCATTACACAGTTCATGTCATTTCTCATTGATTTATTTGCTTAAATGTATTTAAAATAGGGATTATTAAGTATCTTAATTGTTTTTTGCCTTATATGTTCAATTCAGTATTTTAGAGAAGATGATGTAACAATTTCGAGCGCTGTTTAGGTGCTAGACAGTTGATACTTTATCTCACTCAATCCAGGCACCAACTCTATGAGGTAGACATTCTTATTTCCATTTTATAGATGAAGTGATGAGGAAGAGGATTAGCAACATTTCAAGGTTAGGTGCCAGCTAAGAGATGGCAATAGTTAACTTAGGCTTATCAGACTATGGCCGTAGAACCGAACAACTATTTTTCAGTCACATAAATATGCTTCAACTTAGCACAGTACTGCGCTCGTGTTCAGGTGTTCAAAGTTTTGTTGTTGTCTTTTAGTCAGTTGATGTTCAGTGCTCCATTGTCACAAAGATACCAACGGGAAAATTGAATTCGTAGTTATTTTCATTCCATAATTTTCACCTGAGTGATTTTGTTTTATCTACCCTCCTTTTAAGGGGAATTGGTTTGGAAAATTGGCAAATGGAGTTTAAAATACAGAGTAATTTTTTTCATATGTGGTTCCTGACTGGCAGTTACACGTATAATTTAATTTTTAATTTTGCAATTTCAGTCCATTTCCTCTGGGATTCTCAGATGTTCAGAACATTGGATGACACCCAGTATTAGGAGATTGTTTTTCACAGTGGTTAGAGGAAGAATGAAGTTTTTAATGTGGGAATTATGAAATATATTAAAGCACATATTCTTTCTTCTGGACATGAAACAATTAAGAGTGTGGTCCTTTTATTCAACAAAAGCATTGAATTAGAGCCATAATGTAGATAGTAAAATTTGGCTGCTCTTTAAAATAGACTTCAACACAGGAAAAACTTTTTAATTTACTTTATTATTCTTTATACTTAAACATAGAGTCTGATTTATTGCATACAGATTATTTCAGAATATCTTAGGATTTATTAAATTATTTGAATAGGACTTTTACAGTGAAAGCAAAAACTAACAACATACCTGTGTAATTAATATTATCACTTGTTTGGAAAAGATTAAATTTTAAGTTTGCATTAAACTCTTGCACTGATAGCTTGAAATATGCTAATCAGTTGGATGATTGTGACCTTCTCCTGTCATCAGCCATGCTGTTAAGACATTTTCTCTTTAGCCCTAGCAAATATACATGTTAAAATCCTTTTAGAGATGTGTGCACACGAGCATTCTGTAATTAAATAATTAAATTATGGATTCCAAATCACAGGGCTTTAGAGATCAGACAGTTTCTTTAATTTTAATGATTCTTTGAAGGCTGATATTTAGAAGATTCACCGAATAACCTGTAGATCTCAGAGAAAATAATTTCCTTTATATCTGCTTCCAAAATTTAAAGCAGAAGCTAATACTAAGAGCATGGCATTGCATCGTATTCTATTGACAAAAGTTGCGCTCATTACTTAACAACAACTAAGATAAATGGGGAGGAGAAATGCCCCACTTTTATAAGAAAAGTAGCTTATTTAAAATAAAAACTAAATATTGTGTGTGGCTAGATTGAAAATAGCTGGCAAGAATGTGGAATAATGCTGTTCTAAATAAGAGACAATACCGTTAAGAATACTAGTTGGACTATTTTTACAATTTTTTACAGAATACGAAGTGTTAATATTTTGAAATTTATACATGTCAGTCAGAAATCTATAGGTAAAACATAAGCTTATTTAAAAATATTAAACATACCAACAATTATGCTTTGTGTATTGCATAATAATGATTTAAGAAATCCTACTGAAGCTGTGATATTCTCAGCAGCCCATGCAGTTCCCAGTACGTATGAGGTTCTCAAATATTTATTCACTGAATTAATGAATGGCACTGATCTTCTGTAAACTTTGTTTTATCTTCCCCAAATCTTATTTTCTTATATCCTGATGTCAATCCTCGGTAAACAGTACTATAATTGAAGAAGCTGAGTTAGTTTATAATGAATAATTTCATTGAAATATATTAGTTATTTCAAATTATTATTTGTATGCGCTTTTTGCGGCTATCTTCAGGAAGCTATTGACCAACATTTAATGCATGAAAATGCCTTTGCTTTGACAAAATATAAAACTGCAACAAAATAAGACACAGAGGGGGTTAAAGGCATTTATTAATTTTTCATTCAAACAGATAAATTTCACGGAGGTGCATACTTCATTTCTCGGGCTCTCAACCTCTTCATACATTTTTGTTAATTTTTTCACTTGGTAGTGCTGGGATAATAAGCAGAAGTTAGAAAGTTTTAAGGCTAATCAGTGTAAGACAGTCAAATGGTCCACTGAAAATTGAGTCTTACAATTTAATTGTCTGATTTTGGTATGGCTTGACGTTATATCCAGCTGTGGATACTTCAGGTTAGGGTTTGCTATGAACACAACTACATATAACATGTTGTATTATATATAACATCTTTCTCCTGTAAGGTCCTGATGCCAATGCAAGCAAGGTTGTGAAATGTACAGAGAAAATGAGTGTGACTTAAACCACATTACTTGGACTCTTCTTAAAGAACCCAAACTGGGGTAAATTTTACCACTTTTCCCAAACATTTCTTAGAGTTGTTTTCAGTTGTCATTTTTCACTGGAATTGCCATTAACTGATGCAGGCTCTCCTCTCTGGTTTTTCCGTTTCCTATGTGCTGTTACTGACACTGCCTTTGAAGGAGTGTTTCTGGGACAGACAATTTCACAGATCGGTATCAACTGAAAACTTGGAACTTTATCCTTTGAGATTTCAAAGATAAAGCCAAATCGCAGAAAAGAAGTGGGGGATTAGTTGGGCTTTGGCGAACACGTCGTAGTGGCCTTCCCTTGGCGAGCCCTGGGGGGCACTCTTGGAATGCTGGCCACCTAATTGTGAGGGCTCCAGCGTTGGCAGTTTCGAACCCACTGATTGATGCTCAGCAAACTACAGTATGACTGAGATACTGTCCATAATGTTAGAGGAGTGGCTTTGTTCTCATGAAATCAGGTGCGTGGAAAGGGAAGTTATAGTCAGAATTATGCTTCATAACAGAAAGCGAGAGGTCAAGACGAGGGAGGGGGGTGATTTCGAGTGGTCTTCAGTGTGTAATCCATGTTGCATCCAGTCTTCACTAGGAGACTTGTCAGTAGCTTTCTCCAGTATTGGGGAGGTTGACAATTCAGCTGGTTTTGTATTCTCCTCGTTGAGATGATTTAGCAGAGAGAAATCAGGGGAATTGTGTCAATTCCATAAAGCAGTGTGCTGTTTCTTGCCGTAGACTTTGAGATCTATCTAATTCTTCTACATTGATAAAAATATCTGAACCTCGTTTTTGTGGATTTTGATTTTGCTTCCTTTTATCTCAGGGCTTCACCTTTTAATCAGATGTCTGAGAGATAGACTCCCATTCTTTTTTTTTTTTTCTCCTTTAAAAATTTTGAAGGCTAATAGGCAAGCTTTCCTTTAATATGTTTATTTTTCTACTTAATTTTAATTTAGTTTGCAACAGCTTTCTTAGTATCCCCATTTCCTTATTCTTCATTTGAGAATAATCTCAGGACATAGGCATTTCTGTATCAGCTCAAATAATTAGTCTCCCAAGTCTAGCAAATACCACCTTAATAATGATTCTGTAGCTTGTGCATATTTATTGCCTGGAGCAGGATTTCAGTATGAGGAACTTTAAAGTAATGTACCTAGCCAGCTGTGTACTTTGAATGCAGAGACAATTTTCCTTCTAGTCTACTAGGCAATCAGTTTACCCTGTGGAACAATACCTCTATTTACGATTTTTCTCTCAAAGTATAAATGTACTGAAAATGGTTATCTGTCTGTGCAAGGCATTCAGCACTGAAATATGGGCAGTCGTAGGCTGTGGTAAACGGTCTTTTGCATGTTGTGGTTTTCTGAGATGGTGCATTGCACATCTTCAGTAAAACAGTTCTTTCCTCCCCCCCCCCCCCACTACTTTCCATTACTTTTGTCCATTGAGTGCAAAAATACTGGACTTTAATGACAGATACCATGTGTTATCTCTAAATCGTGAATGAAAATTCAACTTTCAATGAACAAAATTACTTTTGGGGCTGCTTGTCTGGGAGGTGAGAAGTGATGGGCCCAGGCAGTGTGGTACAAGGAGGGAGGTCTTTGTGCCTCCAACCTGCTCAGTCTCCCCTCTCTTTACCACCTAGAATTTTTCATTCACAGCTCTTATTTCAACTTGTAATTGGACGATGATTGCTGTGTTTATTTTCGGATTCTATTGATTCCAATGTAAGCTCTGTGAGAACAAAGACTGTTTTTCTTTCATTCATTGCTTTATATATGATACCAAGCACAACAGAAGGCACAGGAGTTACCGAATGAGTAAGTAAATGTTTCTGTAACCAAGCGGAGATTCTGTTTCCACGTGGTTTGGTTTAAAGAGCTGCCCGACTTAAGACCTGGGAGGAAACCCGTCCAATCTCCGTTTCCAGGTGGGGAGACGGAGCATCCCAGAAGGCAGAGGAACTTGAGCAGTTCCCGAACGCGGGTGGTCCGTCCTGGCTAACATTTAATGCTGGTACGGTTGGTTCCTGTTTAAACTTGCTTCTTTCTGGATCATCACATTTCACTTTCAGAATAATTCTTGTCGTTATGAGACATAAGGACATCTTCACAGAGAAATAAGGACCATGATCTCTTTCTTTGCGACTGAGGGGTAGTTTTCATGTTACACAGTCTGGAGAAGGCCAGTAATTGTTGAGCACTGGAAGAGAGCTTTCCTGTTCTCACAATCATTCTGCCAGAACCAGAAGGAAAACCTGGCACTTAGAAGACATTACTGGGTGTAAGTAATACCTAGGGTGGACTGTGATGTCCTTGACAGTTACCTTCGTCACTAACCTGGCTGTGCACATTCCATCTGCTATGTCATGTATATATAATCCTTAAGTTTGCTCAGAAAAAGAATGAAATTTTAGTGTGACTGGATAGAGATCTCTGTGTGTGTCCTTTATATGAGAATTTCCTTCGCTTCTGCTACTGCCCTCCTCGAGAAGAGATGATTTTTTTTTTTTAAAGGAGGTACTGGGGATTGAACCCAGAACGTTGTGCGTGCTAAGCATGCGCTCTACCACTGAGCTATACCCTCCCCCGGAGAAGGATCATTCAAAATGTATGTGGGAGGAAATGATAGTCCCAGGATTATACGGGGAGGTAAGAAATCTGAGACCCTTTATTTCTTCGCACTGCTTTGTAAGTCCTAGGGTTTTAGGCCTTGGCTTATAAGAAGAGCTCAACAACTCGATTATTCATCAAGGCATATTAACAGATGAGGTATTGTCCTGTAAACATCTCTTTTCACGTGCAAAAGTTCAGCTAGAAAGCAGAAGTAATTGATTTTGGCTCAGCCGCAGGAAATCATTGAATATGTCAAAAAAATATGTTCTGCTGATAAATTATTGGAGATTGCAGTATAGTCACAATTTTTGGACTTTTTTTCTTTTTATTTCATTTAATAAATATTGTGCACAAAGAATTCTGCTAGGTATGATGAACATTCATTCTGGATGAAATGAGAAACGTGGTGTTCTCAAGGATTCTCTCTCTCCTCTCTCTTGCTTATCTCAACATTTTCTTTTTTTTCTTGTTAGTAAGATCCATGTTCCAAATTTGATCTTGGAAATGTTAAAAGGTTTCAGCGTGTTAAGTTTAAAAAGGAACCTAGCTGTTGAATGGTTCTGTTGATTTAGTTCTGGAAACTCAAATGATGGCCAAATGAATTACATGGAAACGGAACAGATCACCTACGTTTGCCTGTTGCTTGCTTGGCTTTTGCGGGTGTTTGCGAGACTATTCCGAGTCAGAGTGAGTCGTTCCTGGCAGCAGGCGCTGTTAGCCCGAACTCTGATGCTTTGAAAAGATATTTCATGGATGAAACTTTTAAGTCAGAATATTATTTCTGTCGATCCTCATTTGCAATCACGGTGAAATAAATAAATGTGAACATGTGATAAGGCATCCCTTTCCTAAAAGGGGAAAAAAAAGACTAATGAAGACTTTGTTTACTAAAAAAGCCCCTACTTTATTGTAGTGTTGAACAAGGGACGCTAAATCATAAATTTGAGGGTTTTTTCTTGTATTTTTCTTTTCTTTTATTGAAGTATAGTCAGTTACAATGTGTCAGTTTCTGGTGTGCAGCACAACGTCCCAGTCATGCATATACATACACATATTCGTTCTCATATTGTTTTTCATTGAGGGTTGTTACAAGACATTGAATATGATTCCCTGTGCTGTACAGAAGAAATCTGTTTTTTATCTATTTTTATATATAGTGGCTAATATTTGCAAATCTCAAATCTCAAACTCCCAAATTTATCCCTTCCCACCCCCTTCCCTCAGTAACCATAAGATTGTTTACTATGTCTGTGAGTCTCTTTCTGTTTTGTAGATGAGTTCATCAGTGTCCTCTTTTTACTTTCTTTCTTTCTTTTTTTTTTTTTTAGATTCCACATATGAGTGATATCATATGGTATTTATCTTTCTGGCTTACTTCACTTAGAAAGACGATCTCCAGGTCCATCCTTGTTCCTGCAAATGGCATTATTTTCTTCTTTTTTTTTTTTTTTTTTATCGCTGAGTGATATCCATTGTATAAATGAGTGTTTTGACGGCTGTGCATAGTCACAGCGAGAAAGTTGGCTTGCAGAGAAGCCTAGCCAGGTACTCCCTGCCACCACCTTATACAACTTCTTTTTGTTGTTGTTGTTATTTGTTTTTGGAGGGGTGGGTAATTAGGTTTATTTATTTTAATTTTTTTAAATGGAGGTACTGGGGATTGAAGCCAGGACCTCGTGGATGCTCAGCACATGCTCTACCACTGAGCTACACCGTCCCCCGCTGTGCAGGGAACGTCTCAGTGCTGGGAAACTCTGCTTCGGCAGAGCTTCTCCGCGTCCATCTGCGGCACTTTGTCTAATTACACCGAACTGCTGACGTAAAGGCACCTCTGATTACTTCATGGAGAGAGACTCTAGTCCAGACCGCCTAGAGATCCTTCCGTGATCATCTCTTAACTCTTGAGTTATTTTACTTCACAATAAAATTTACCACAAATAAATTCACAGTAAATTTACCACAAATATACATTTCTCAGTGATAATTCTGTGAAGCCTTACTGAAGTGCCTGTTTGCTTTGGGGTGAAATTTCATCAACCTAGTGTGGTAGTAACGGTTCTCTTAAGAATACCAGGTTAATTAGAGCTATGAGAAGGAGCATTGAGAGGCTTCTCCACGTCCGTTGCTGCCTTGGGTAACTCACGTGCACGCTCATTCTCATCAGGCAGTGGGAATTACCTCCCCCACTTTACCACCTGGAGGAAACTTCGCGTCTCAAGAACAGTTAAATAACCTTGGTTTGTTCAGAGTCCTGTTGCTGGCCAGTATGTGCAAGTCATGTGGCTCCGAATTTTCCCCGCTTCCCTCAATATTATAATCCTCAGATGGTGACCTGTGCTGTACGAGGTCTGTTTGGGGATTCTGCTCTGAAGACTGTGAACATCTTTTCCCTAATAGAGTTGTAGGAAAACACGGGTCCAGCCCCGTTGAGGTGAAGAAAATGCCTCCCACGCTCTGAACAGCAAAGCACACACACTGTGCTTGGAGGAACGGCAGGAGCCCCGCCCGACCCGGACTCTTCAGAAGAATAGAAGTTATGAGGTTATTAGGTAAACGGTGTTTGATCCCTGCATAGTGGTAAGGTTAAGAACTTGTGTTCTGAGAAATTGCTATTACAGTAAATATTTGGCCTTGGATTTGTTCTTTTAAACATCTTGTCTGAACTTAACAAATAACCCCGGGGAGCTGGCAGGGGCTGAAGTCTAATTGGCCGAACTAACTAGTGAGTAGCAGTTGGGCAGGGTCTCTCGTTTCTGACTCTGAATATTCTGTGGTTTCCAGCATGATGTATTTTAAAATGACCGAATGTCACCAGAGAGCAATTACTTGGATCTTTGTAAATGACATTCAGGAAGTGATTAAACATTTTAGGGAGTGAAACCATGGTCAGCCCTTGTGATAGTGGTAGTCGTGTTACTGGCAACAACTGGTGCATTTTCTTTAGTTAGTGCTTTACTCTTACCATGTAAGTAGCCCGTGGTCACTATGGGAAAGATGGGAAATGCCGATTAACAACCACCACCAGGAACTTCAAAAAAACAAAAACAGAATTTCACCAATGCTAATAGCTTGATGTATAATATTCTAGATTTTTTTTCTATTTTGAAGTACACAGGCTTTATCTAAACAGAATCGAATGACAGCAGTATTTGGTAACCAATTTTTATTTATTTATTGGTTTTCCACTTAATAATATATTATGATGAACTTTCCGTCATTATTTGTGATGGCTCATTCTTCCACACTGTGGATGTACCAGGAATATTTATCTGATTTTGTATTATTGGGCAATTACATTGCTTTGGTTTTTCAGTCTGAACAAGATTATAACATGTAAGGGTACAAGAAAATATTTATGTACTTCCGTGAGCTGTTGTTTTCATATAAATTGCTAATATCTTCCTAACATTTTCTTTGCCTTTTAATGAAACTGGCACATTTTGTATATTTCTGCATTTTTATTGATTCATACATGTATGTGTTTTCTTTTATACACCCCGCCATTCCAGTTACGCCTGTAAGAAACTTCTCCACATTTACTGTGTCCCTCAGTACGTCAGCTGTTTCAAAGGGCACACGTTAAACAATAATGTCTTCTTGGAATTTAACATTTACTGTGTCTGTATATTTTTAACTGCAGAAAGCCTTTGCTGTTTGAAATATGACCAGTCCTAGTTTTCTGAGTTGTAAGGCTTATGTCCTTGTAGACAGAGTCTCCGTAGCATGGACTTTTCTTAAAAGTAACATGTAATTTTGCTTATCACAGAAAAGTGTATGTGTTATATTTTCTGATACACGTGATATGTTCTATGTCTTGAACACCAAACATCCCGAGACCAAACACAGGTAAGTAAAAGATTTTTAGCAAGACGTGGAGAGGAATATTGTGACGACTAATTCACTATGCACGGTGTTCTGTACAATAATCACGTTAACCAGGACACTGGTCTTCCTGCCTCATCAGTATTTCCTTAATGGTCTGTCATGCAACGCCGAATTACAGATAGCATTAAAGAAATTAGAATCAGCTGCTGGAGCTGAAATGTTTGCATCCTATAAAATCTTTCTAAAGTAATGGTAAAAACAAAAGACTCCATTCCTCTGCGCGTGCAACAGGAGGAAGGAAGGGAGTTTGTGGCTGTCCACACATTTCTTTCTCCTGAACAAATATCTGAGCAGAAGATCATAATGTCTCCACAGCTCGTTCCATGTGGATCCACATTTGTGCCTTTTCCACGACTTCAGCCATCAGTCTCTGACTCAGGAGAGAGGTACTGTAGGGTAAGCTGTACCATCGAGGGGTGGAAGAAAGGAAAACGGTGCTCCAGTGCTTTGGTCGCCATGGATAGAGCTATGAGTATTTCTTCTTTTCTAATTTATTTATTATTCCAAGATACGGTGCTTTTACTAATTCGTCATTTCAGTGAACTTAGATTGCATGTTGTAATATATTTTAATGATCAGCGAGAGATATACATCTAAGAAAATTCTCTTTAGCGTTTTGCGCTTCCTCATTCAGCAATTTATTTTTGAAATACTGCGTAATAATTGAGTATATAAAATACGCTTCCACTTTAGATCATTATCAAATTGCTCTGATTCAACATAATATTCGTTTCCTAACATTATTATTTAAATGGGAGGTATTTGGAATATGTTAAGCCTGACATTTGCTCTAAAAAAGTCATTCAATCACATTATCTATTTTAAGAGGCATATTTAAGAGTTAAATACTTAGGTATAGTGTAATTGTAAGCAGGCAGGTATGGGGTGATCTCATGCACATTGTGTCATGCCTGACTTTTCTGTTTTTGACTGAGTACGATAGCTTTCTCTCAAAACGCCGACTCCTGATGCTTCTCCTTTTATCAGTACATTTTGGGCCAGGCTGCCAGCCTTGCAGGTGGTTGTTATAAACACGTTGATGTTACAGTCAAGGGAATAGTTCTACCTAATGGGAAAGGGAAGTGCTAACTAATTTTTATTACTGATAAGCGGTCCTGAGAAAGCAAGAAGGAAATTCCCGTGAAAGATAAATCTCTACTCCATTAACTATTATATGTTTTATGATCAACGCTTAAAAGCGTCTTCCTTAAGGGGATTGTGGTAAAGTAGATGTTTGGGCAGTAACCCATATTAAGTAAAGATTCATTGCATTTATTACTGGCTCTTAAATCAGTAACACCTTCTTGGGCTTGGATATCATTAGAAAATTAGAAATTAACATATGCCATTTCTGTTGGATCCTTTCTTGAACAGAAAGAGTTACTCTGAGTGGAGAGAGGAAAGGACCACATATAATTTGCTTTTGCAGTTGAAATGGCAGCTTAGAATTTCCTGTAGTGCTCAGAAGAAAACAAAGTAATAAAAAAACTAGTGAAATCTGAAGACTGTTCTCTGCCTTTGTAAATACTTGGGGCCACCCAGGATTGTACTATTAGGACTAAAATGTTTGTTCAGGGTAATTCCCTGTCTTACTGACTTTCCAGAGAATATTATCTCATGGAAAATCAAAAGGATTTATTGTCTGTGGGTTTGCAATGAACACAGCACCGGAGTACTTGAGAAATTGAAAAAAAAAATTTAAAAATGAAACAGGATTTTTGACTGAAAAAGCATATGCTTTTGATTGTTTACCTGAAAGTGGTCATTCTCACATAGAACTGATTTTGGAGGTCGTTGGGCCAGCGATGTGATGGCTCTTACTCCATTATGGACCATTATCTTTTTTTTTTTCCCCAAAAGGTTTATTAGAGGTACTTAGTCAAAATCAATTTGAAGCCAAGAAAGTTGATAAACTAAAATTAAGGGAGGAATGGCAGGAGGAATGCGGTGCATTAGCAAGAGCCAGGATCAAAGAACCAGACTTAATGGCCAGCGCTTGTTCTGTCACCGTGTGTGGAAAGGATGCGCTTCAGTAAGAAGACTTATCTATTCTGGGTTTCAGTTTCTGTCTAGAAATAAAATGTAACTCTAGAGAGTTTTTGTGCAGAAGGAGTTATGACCCTTTCCATCTAGTGTTTTTACAAGATAAATTATAAGAAATGTGGGAGTGCGTCTTCAAAATGCATTTTATTTTTATTTTAAAATGGCACCGCCTTTCCATCCGAGTTTCATGAATTACCAGCAGTGTGATCTCGGCAATACAGTGGAATTCCTGAGCCTCATCCAGCTCATGTGGTTAATGAGAATAGTAATGCTTAGTTCAAAGAATTGTCTAATATTAAATTAGGAAAAGAACATGCTGAGTATGTGTCTAAGATGGTAGAGCAGGAGGACCCTGAGCTCACCTCCTCCCACAGGCACGCCAAAGTTACAAGTTTTTATGGAGCAAATATTGATGAGGGTGACCTGAAGACTGGCAGAGATTTTCCACAATTAAAGAAGGAACCACAGTGAGACATGCTATAGTCAAGACCCACAGCGTAACACGGACACCCCATGTGTGAGAAGATAATCACAACTGCAGAGGTTCTGCCCCAGGAGCAGGGGGTCTGAGCCCCACATTGGGCTCCCCCACCTGGGAGTCCTGTACTGGGAGGACAAGTCCCAGAACGTCTGGCTTTAAGACCAGTAGGGCTTTTATGTATGGGAAAGCAAGGGGGCTGTAGGAAACAGACTTCACTCTTAAGGGGCATGCACCAAATCTCACATGCTTGGAGGCCCAGGGCATGGGCAGTATTTGAAAGGACCCTGGGTCAGATCACTTGCTGATCCTGACAATCCCTTCAGAGAGGCAGGAAGCAACTGGAACTCCCCTTGGGGATTTAGACACTGGTGGCAGTCATTTTTGGGAGCTCATTCTACCACAAGGACACTGGTATTGGCAAGCATCATTTTGGCAATTCTCCCTCTAGCTTATCAGTGCTGGGTTCTTACCCGCTCACCCGTAGGGTGTCTCTCACATAAGGCCCTTTCTCTAAGATCAGGAAATGTAACCAACCTACCTAATACATAGAAATAAACACAGAGAATTAGGCAAGACAAGGAGACATGAATATTCCAAATGAGGGA
The DNA here is from genome assembly GCF_009834535.1 of Camelus ferus. Lineage (NCBI taxonomy): Eukaryota > Metazoa > Chordata > Mammalia > Artiodactyla > Camelidae > Camelus > Camelus ferus. The sequence goes on along the minus strand of NC_045718.1, from coordinate 9,396,962 downwards.
ACAAAACAAAACTCAGAAAAAGAACTAAATGAGGTGGAGGTGTAAGCAGTCTACCTGATAAAGAGTTTAACGTAATGATCATAAAGATGCTCAACAAACTCCGGAGAGGAACGGATGGACACAGTGAGGATTTTAACAGAGAGTTAGAAAATGTAGAGAAGAATCAAACAGAGCTGAAATAAATAACTTAAATAAAAATACACTAGAAGGAATCAACTGTAGACTAGGTGATACAGAAGAATGGATCAGAGAATTGAAAGAGTGATAGAAGTCACCTGTGCTGAACAGAAAAACAATAATAGAATTTTTTAAAATGGGACTAATTTGAGAGACCTCTGGGACCAAACATGAAGGGAGAAATTGACAGTAACACAATAATAGTAGTGGACTTTAACACCCCACTTACATCAATGGACAGATCATCCAGACAGAACTAATACGGAAACGCTGGCAGTAAATGACATGTTAGGCCTGATGGACTTAATAGATTTTTATAGAAAATTCCATCCAAAAGCAGTAGAATACACATTCTTTTTAAGTGCACATGGAAGATTCTCCAGGATAGATCACATGCTAGACCACAAGACAGATACGGATACGTTTATTAAGATTGAAATCATATCAGGTGTCTTTGATGACCACAACAGTCCAAGACTGGAAATCACCCATGAGAAAAGTTGCAAAAAACAGAAACACATAAAGCCTAAAAAACAATAGAAAAGACCAACAAAACTAAGAACTGGTTCTTTGAAAAGATAAATAAAATTGATAAACTTCTAGCCAGACTCATCAAGGAAAAAAGAGATAGGGTTCAGATCAGTAAAATCAGAAGTGAAACAACCAGTGCTGCAGAAATACAAAGGCTCACAGAGATTACTATGAACTAGTACACTAATGTACACAAATAAAGTAGACAGCCTAGTGATACACACGAATATACACTAATAAAATAGACAACCTAGAAGAAATGGATAAATACCTAGAAACATTCAATCTTCCAAGACTGAATCAGGATGGAATAGGAAATCTAAACAGATTGATTACTAGTAGTAAAATTAAATCCCAACAAACAAAAATCCAGGACCAGACAGCTTTTAAGGGGAATTCTTCTGAACATTTAAAGAAGAGTTAGCACCTGTCCTTCTCAAACTATTCCTAAAAATTGGAGTGGAAGGAATAGCTTTCAGATTCTTTCTGTGATGCCAGCTCCACCCTGATACCAAAACCAGACAAAGACACTGGAAGAAAGACAATGATAGGCCAATATCACTGATGGAGACAGACGCAAAAATCCTCAGTCAAATTTTACCAAACCAAATCCAGCAGTGCATTGAGAGGATCATGCACTATAAATAAGTGGGATTTTCTCCTGTGATACAAGAATGGTTCAATGCTTGCAAATCAATCAACGTGATATAGCTCAGTAATAAATTTAAGCATAAAATTACATGATCATTATAATAGATGTTGGAAAAGCTTTTGGCAGAATTCAACGTCCATTTAGGATAAAAACTCTCAACTAAGTGAGTACAGAGGGAATATGGTTCAGCATAATCAAGGCCATACGTGAGAAACCTACAGCCAACACCACGCTCAATGGTGAAAAGCTGAAAGCATTTTCTCTAAGAGCAGGAGCAAGACAAGAATGCCCACGCTCATCACTTTTACTCAGCCTAGGATTGGAAAGTCCTGACCACAGCAGTCAGTCAAGAAAGAGAAATAAAAGGAATTCAAATTAGAAAGGAAGATGTAAGACTGTCAGTGTACAGATGACATGATTCTATCTATGGAATATCCTAAAGACCTAAAGACACCACTAACAACAGCTAGAATTCATCAGTGAATTTAGTGAACTTGTAGGATGCAGAATAAAGATAAAGACATCTGTTGAGTTTCTAGACATTAATAACTACCAGAAAAAATTAAGAAAACAATCCCATTTACAATTGCATCAAAAGGAATAAAATACCCAGGAGTGAACCTAACCAAGGAGATAAAAGACCTGTGCTTGGAGAACTGTGAGACACTGATGAAAAAAATTGACGACCACACAAACAGATGGACTGGAAGAATTAATATTGTTAATATGACCATAATACCCAAGGCAATCTACAGATTCATGCATTCCCTATCAAAATACCAATGGTATTGTTCATAGAACTAGAACAAAGAATTCTAAAATTTTTAATGAATCTCATAAGACCCCAAATAACCAAAACAATCTTAAGAAAAAAGAACAAAGCTGGAGGTATTCTGCTTCTTGATTTTAAACGATACTACAAATCTAAAGTAATCAAAATAGTATCGTGTCATTAAAAAACAAAACAAAACAACAGACCCTATAAATCAGTGGAACAGAGTAGACAGCCTAGAAATACACCCATACTTATATGCTCGATGGATTCATAACAAAGGAGGCAAGAATATAAAACGGGAAAAAGACAGCCTCTTCGCAAATGGTGTTGGGAAAACTGGACAGTTGCATGTGAAAGACTCAAGCTGGACTACTTTCTCACACTGTGTATAAAAACAAATTCAACATGGATTAAAACCTTAAATATAAGACTTGAAACTGTAAAACTTGTAGAAGAACACACAGGCAGAGTACTCTTTGACACTGGCCTTAGGCGTATGTTTTTGGATGTGTCTCTTCAGGCAACGGAAACAAAATGGAAAATAAACAGGTGAGACTGTGTCGAGCTGGAAAGCTTTGGGACGGTGAAAGGAGCTGTTAACAGAAGGGCCACCTTCTGATGGGAGAGGTGTTTGCAAAGCGCATATCTGATGAGGGGGTTAATAGCTAAACTAGACAGAGAACTCATACAGAAATGCAAATAACCTGGTTAGAAATGGACGGAAGACCTGAAAAGACATTTTTTTCAAAGAAGACACATGAATGGCCAACAGGTAACTAAAAAGATGCTCAACATCACTAGTCATCAGGGGAATGCAAACCAAAACCACAATGAGGTATCACCTGACATCTGAATGGCTGTCAGCAAAAAGAATACAAATAACAAATGTTGGTGAAAATGTAGAGAAAAGGGAACCCTAAGACCCTGTTGGTGGTGATGTAAATCTGTACCGCCGCTATGGAAAGCAGTATGGAGGGTCCTCAAAAAATTAAAAATAGAACTGCCACATGATCCAGAAATTTCAATTCTGGGTATTTACCTGAAGGAAAAAAAACCTCACTAATTCAAAAAGATACACCCACTTCAGTGTTCACTGCAGTGTTATTCACAATAACCAAGATATAGAAGCAATCCAAGTGTCCACTGATAGGTGAATGGATAAAGAAGATATGGTATATACATCCAATGAAATGTCACTCAGCCATTAAAAGAAAAAGAAATCTTGCCGTTTGTGACTACATGGTTGGGTCTAGAGGGTGTTATGCTAAGTGAAATAAGGCAAACAGAGAAAGACAATACAGATCTTACATGTGGAATCTAAAAAACGAAACAAACAAACAAAACAAATGAAACCAGACTCATAGATACAGAGAACAAATGGGTGGTTACTGGATGGAGGGGGCGGGCAAAATAGGTGAAGGGAATTAGGAGCCCTCCAGTTACACCATAAGTCATAGGGATATAATAGACGGCATAAGGAATATGGTCATAATGTTATAGTAACTTTGTATGTGGACAGATGGTCACTATACCTATTGTGATTATTTCATAATGTACACAAATGTCAAATCATTATGCCATACGCCTGGAACTAGCACAATGTACATCAATTATATATAATAATAAAAATTAATAAAAAATATGCCTAGCATATAGCAGGATTATGTTAGAATGGTGTTAACGATTAATATAATGCAAGCACACTTTGGAGGTGAAAGTTTTTACTGATGATGAAAATTTTGTCCCCTTGTTTATGTTAATCATTTGGGGATCTCTTTTCCTTCTATTTCCTTTTACCCATATTTGTCAATTTCCTATCAAATGCCTTGTGCATAATTATGATACAGTGAGCTACATAATTGTTGAAAATGTGTAAGTGGAAAAACAGGTTTCTTGATTAGTTTCTGGACCTCCAAATTGTATCTTTTCATGGCAACTGCTGAACTAAACAAATTTAAAAAAATAGTTTGAACATCTGCAGATTACAGTGAGAAGTGAATTCAACTCGAAGCTTTGTATATTTCTTTATGTGCATTATGTTCCTTCATGTGCACCAGCAACTTTGCTTCACATTAAATTATTTAAATTGAAACTTTTCATATTGCAACTTTATTTTTTTAATTTAAATGAAAACTTCTGAGGTACTAAGCATATAGCCTTTATATGATAGAAATATATGCTATTTTCAAAGAACACATGCTGATTTATAAGCAGAATAATGGCTTCCTATTAATATTCTTCCCCATGAAAGAAATTCAAGCAGCTTTTAAAGTACTTGAAACTGTAAAGATAATGGCCTCATTTTTGGAAAATTTGTTAGATTATTAATATCATTGATTTTATGTCACCCTGTTTTGCTAGTAAAGTGTCATTATTTACATGTGAATAATTCTGAACACATTTCAGTTAATTTTATCTAACTTTATTTTTGTGTGATGGATTTCTCTGTGCACTTCAGCCTTTGTGGTAGTAAAACCTTAACCAAAGGCAAATTACTGAAGCTAATAAATGGCTTTCATAAATGCTATGAGGTCCACCTTTTCCATTCCTGTTAAAACGAATGAGAGGTAATTTTCATTCTCAAAAGACCTTTTGTTTCTTCAACAGGAAGTTTGAGGGATATGCTTTAGAATCAACACTGTGTGCAGTGCAATCAAGTGTAAGACCGCCAGTGCGTTTGTGTTGGTAACACTTGAAGAGCAGATGAGAATACATGATATCATCCAAGTAAAACTACAAGGCAGTCCTGACCAAGGGTCAGAACAAGTGTCATTTCGCAGTATATCTATATTCATGTAATACATATATGTACAGTTGACCCTTGGACAACCTGGGGTTGAACTGCGTGGGTTTTTAAAAATGATAAATACTTAGTAGTACACGATCTGTGGGTGGCTGAATCAAGGATATAGAGGTCCGACTCTAAAGTTATAAGTGAATTTTTGACTGACCTCGAGCCCCTGAATTGTTTAAAGGTTAATTGTACATATAACTTGGACACATACATGTGTGTGTCCACTTCTCATGAATCCACAAATTTATCTGGTTTTCCAGCTTTTCCATAGCTTCATCATGCACTGTGGATCTAAATTTTAACATTTTCCGGAGCAGGTTCACATACAGATTGGTGAATTTCCTTTTTACTGGAAGAACATTGAACTCACAGCCGATAACACTCTAACTCATTTCTGCATGAAGATTATCTAACAAACGTGCTTTCTCCATAAGGCACATCCCAGCCTGGCATCTGGGAGCACCAGACAGAACCTCAGCATTGTGGCTTGAGGGTTATTTTGAACAGCCAAATCACCAACAAAAAGCATGAAAAAAGGGCAAAACACATGGCACTAAACAGACCATGGAAAAGACACGTGTTGATAGTATTAGCGCCCACACGAGAAGGTGGAGCGTCACCTTGTTCGCCCTCAGCTGGGAACCTGCCCTGCAGGAGACTCAGCGTTTTTGCTACGTTGTGAAAATCCACAGATGATCATGAAAACATTATGAATGTTGGTTTAGTCATTTTCTATTTGTTCACTACGTGTTCTCTGACAATTAGAAATCACCGAATTTCTGATCCTTTTCTGATACTTGCTTTCCTGTTAGAAGACACCACGTCTAATCAGATGTTGGAGTCAGGGATCTAGGAGTCAAGTCTGACTTCTTCACGGGAACCTTGATATACAGCAAGGCACTGAATTGGCTTCTTCCTGTTCCTAAATAAGTGTATTCTCCTTTTCTCCCCTGGTCTGCTAGGGTTTCCTCACATTTAATCTTGATCCTTTTAATGCAATCTCGATGCTGATAAGAACTATCAAAACCCACAGACATAACAAACAGTTCTCTGTTTAAAAGGCTCACTGTTACCTTTAGTTTAAAGGCTGCCACCTCTTCATGATGACCATTCTTCTCTTTCTCTTCTCCAGTCATAACAATATAAAATAGATGGAAAACTGAAGATTATATAACCAAACAGTGAATTTATAAAAGTTGAAACCTGATGTTTTATTTAAATTAATTTTTTCTAACAGAGGAGACACTTGATTTAACACAAAATTAGATCTAATTTCATTGTCCTGTTTACCTGTAGCTAGAGATGCATGTAAAGTAAAATTTGATAGCTAGGAATTACCTTAATAGGCTGATACCCAAAGTACTATATTTAACAGCATCAATGTAGCAATGTCCTAATGAAATTCTAATGTCATTTTTCAGTATTATTTATGAGAATGATAATTAAGATATAGGAACATACAGACCTTGCTTAGCACAGAAAGTAAATCTTAACTGTATATGGTTTTAATGTGAACTTTATTATTTTACATCATCTCATATTTGGCATCATACCATACGTCATATTGCCTCTTCAGTTATTTTATCCCACTGCCATCCATTTGCTTATTTTTGATAACAATTCTTGATTTCTCTCTGGAAAACCAGCTTTTCCTCCATCTCAGTCCGTGGGCTTTAGTGTTTTCCTTCAACCCACCCCTAACTGAGTTCCGGATTCAAGACAGAAGAGTATGACCAAGGCTAAGCCAGTCAGAGAACTGCATCCCCTGACCCTGGTGTTTAATTTAGGGATGGACATAGGACACAGTCAGATCATTGAAAGGGTCATTTCCTTGGTCAGTGAAATTCCGGTAAAGACTTGCTTCTTCCTCTTTCTGCACTTAACATGAGCAGATGCAATTTCTGGAGCAGTTGCAAACATCTTATTACCATAAAGGAAAATCTGTTTCAGGATAAAGTAAAGGAAATGAGTGGGGAGTTGGAGAAAAAGAAAGTCTTGGTGAAACTGATGAGCTCCTGCTTCAAGCCATTCCTGCAGTCACCCGCAAGCTGGCACTTCCCAATTATGCAAGAGTCTACCTTCCTTTTTAATTTAAGATAGTTTGAGTAGGATCTTTTTCTCACTTGCAAACCAAAGAGTGATATACCACACAACAAATAATATAGTCAGTTCAGGCATCTTTTTTTTTTTCAGTCAAAGCATAAACATGGAAGATTTAGTCACCTCATGACTGCAGATTTTACTGACTCCTCCTATGAATTATAACATTGTTTTGGTGTACGTACATCTGTTCTTCATCAGAAGCTGCTGGCATCTCTATTAATAATACTTTTGCCTGCGTGCTATCTTTTAGTGTTTGTATCTGATAGCCCTCTAACTCATTTAAGGACAACAAAATTAATTGTTTCACTTTAATTTTTAACTTCTGTTAACGTGAATTAACACAAAGTATATGTACAAGTAAGTTTAATAAGAAAAAAGAATTTCCATATATGCATGAAGAAAGTGAAAAAGCAAGTTCGAGATGGAGTTGCTAAGTATAGACTCTCGGCATAGATATCTTGGTTAAATATAGTTTGTAGAGATCTTTATATTCCTCGGTCGTTAGATAAAACTACATGTGTTACTGGCATTTCCGTTTTTTTCTTTAAATGAGAGGAAATATGATTCCATCATTCTCGATTATTTTGACAAGATGTGTCTATAGTCAGGCTTTAATTTCACATAAACTTTTTTCTAATTCCAAGGAGCACCTTCGTTGTTCATGGTGAGTCAATGCTTCCTCAACTTTTATGAATATAAAAATGAAATATGCCTATTTTCATGAACACGAGCGGTGTAGGCAAGTCGGCATGATATTAGTATTCTTGAGTTTATCATCTCTGTTGTAGTGTGCAATGACTGCCTTTTAACAGAGAGCTAACAGCCTTATATTTAGACTTGGAGAGCTTTTTAAGAGGGGTTAGGATGTGGAGCAGCAGCCTTCCGAGTCTGATGATCTCAGGATCCTTGAAAGGGTCGTGCTGTGGCTGTCCCCACCGCTGTGGATGCTACTGAAGTCATCTGCGTCTCAGAGATGCTACAGATGCTTTACAACTATCTTCAGAGTTCCTTTCCATGAATATTGGAGATGACAGTGAGCCAGGACCTGGAATTTTCCCCAGTGCTTTTTAAAATATACTTTTCCTATAGGATTTCCTATAGGGTTTCCTATAGGGTTATGACCAGAGGCTGAATCTCTGGAATGGATCCAGTCATCTACCGTGGCTTTGTTTCAGCTATTCTTTGAGATGAGCTATGTTCGTTTTTGTTTCGCTCTTGAAAGCTAATGACTGAAATTCAGACTGACTTGATCTGGGAGATACCGTACATGTTTCATTTCAGGGTCTGATAGTTCCACAATTCTAAAAGGCATGTTTTAGCAGAATTACCAGGGTGAAAATTTTGGAATGTAATGATTCATTAATAGTTAAAGAGAAACACCCAACATAATTAAATAAATGGAAATCAACTATTTTATGTTTTATATAGATGTGAAGATGCCATTGACTATTTCTTGTTTAAGTTTTTATTGAAGTGTAGTTAATTTACAATGTTCGTTTCAAGTGTGCAGCAAAGTGACTCAGTTATACATATACATATGCATACATATATATTTTTTTTTCAGATTCTTTTGTATTATATGTTAACAGACACACTTTACTATATAAAGTGGATAAAAAGGACCTACTGTATAGCACAGGGAACTATATGCACTTTTGTAATAACGTATAATGACTAATTATTTAAATATGTAAATTAATGTTAAATGCTATACATGTACTTATTTAAATGCTTAAGTAAATATACGTCAATGTACACATTTTTTAGCCACATTTTATCAATAATTTATGTGAAGTGCAATAGTTACTCTGAAAGTAAGAGCAAGGAAGCATGTTATATGTAGTTGCAGTGATGCTTCTACACGGAAGAATGTAATGATAGTACTGACTCCTTTGGTAGGCTGCGGAGGGAGAGGCTGAAGGAGATGCTAGGTGGAAATTTCAAATAACCCCCAACATCAGAATGTATAAAGAAGGGATGATGGAAAATTAGAAAAATCTTCAGAAGAGATTTTAGATTGACAGTATGATTTGACAGGTAAGGATGTAAACCCAAGCAAATTTTATACTGCAAAATTCATTCCACACCCAGCAAGTGTATTGGGTACCTCTTATGTGCACCTGGCACTGTGTTAGGTTCTGAAAACACAATCAAGATGAACAAAATAGACACGGTTCCTGCTCTCAAAATTTTAAAGCCAAGCAAAGACATTACTAGCAGCTTTGGAGGGACACACAGCAAGAATCATGCCCTCAAATCAACTCTTGATGAGGCTTATAGTTCAGTGTTATTAATGATGCATTCCATCTGGTACTCGGTAGCTTCCTGTCTATTTCAGTCTATTTTTGCTCTTTATTCTTGCAAAGCACTAAGCTAAGCTCTTTCTACTTTGCTCAAGGAGGTTATACACTTTCAAAATGTAAACGTACCAAATCTCTAACTAGATACATAGTTTTTAAAGTCATCTTTTTTCTTCTTTTACATTTCCGTGTTCTGTGTCCTATGAGAAAGAACTAGTTATTTGATATCTGAGGTTTATTTGATGGATAGAGACCTTTAAAAAGACCATTCTGATACACTGTAACAGGTACTAGGGTCCAAGGAATTGAGTGCATTAAGCAAAAGCATGTGTGTGTCACATAAAGACTTCGGTGAGGAAAAGGGCTCAAGCAGCATCTAAAATGAGATCTGAAGGAAGCAGGGCAAGGCCGAGAAGGAAGGCATAAGAAAGCTTAGTTAACTTAAAAGAGTTCTTAATTTCCCTTACGGTCCAGCTGAATATATTTTGTTGAAATATAGTGGACTCATAGATTTAAAAGCCCCTTAACTTGTATGATAATTAAGTCTGGTTGAGGAAATCAAGAGGAGTTAGGGTATGCTAGGGTGTTCGTATCATCCATAGCAAGTCAGAAGCATGCATTTTCAAATTAACAAATGTGTTCTTCCTTTTGGAGCAGGGTTATTTGGGAGTTTCTGTTTCCCAGCATAGATGCCAGATGGCGGAGCCGTGGATTGCCAGCCTCTGCAGGCTGATGGTTGTTAACTTTGGGCTCAACATGGTGTTAGAAGCAACTACTGCCAAATAGCTTTTAATCCCGCATCTATTAGTGAACATCCATTAATATTCTCGGTGCTGGGCAAACGGTTATAAGCGAAAACTGATGAATATCTCTTTAGTGGAATTTGAGGTTTAATGAGGCTTTAAGAAACTGTGCTGTGACAAACTTTACCCTCCTTTAAGTGAATTCTGCATTTTTATAGGACTCTGGGTGACATAACTGGAATTAATGTGGGGGAGGGAGAGGATACGCAGAGGGAAAATTAGCAGGTAGATTGGAGTATCTCTGTTCTCAGACACAATAAGGTGGTGGGAAGAAGAAAGTGGGTGGTAATTTCCTTCCAGTATTTCCCTCCGTGTCACTCTACACCACTCGCACTGGGAGCCAGCCTGGCAGTCTTCAGAGTCGTCTTTAATTAAAGGTCATGCCTTAGAACAGAAGACTTTGCACATCCCAGTTCTTTCATTGAGGTGAGATGCTTTGCAGCTATTTTTCTAGATTGATACATGGATGGAGCTTCTGTTTGGGTTCAGTATTTGTATTTATCACTTTAACTTTTGTTTTGCTTTGTTTTTTCATGCCTTGCCTTGCAAATAAGTTTTATCCTGCAGGCAAGTTTAAATATCTTTAAGTCATTCTTACAAGCTCGTGTGGACCAGATACGTTGAGAAGGATTTAAGAATTTTTTTCCTTCTTTTTCTTCTGCTAAAAGAACCTTTACTGCAAAATGAACTCTAGAGAATAGTGTTAATCTGCTCCCGAGTGAAAGGAGGATTCAAGTACAACTACGTGACTTTTGTACGCACCACCAGAAGAGTAGATTTGACATCAGCTCATAATGGGAGGCAATTTCATGGAAGAAAATCAGGAATTTAGCTCTTGGTTCTGCCAAGTTGGAGATTCACTAGAGATCCAAATAGAAAAGTTGAGTAGGCAGTTGAATTTGAATGTATGCGTTTGGGACAGAGGACTGGGCTAGACACACAGATTTGGCAGTCTTGGGCCTGTAGATGGATTACTCTGTGAGTACAGCTGTAAAAGGACCAATTTTAAGAATAGAAGAGAATGAGTTGGCCAAGGATACTTAGAAGGAGTAAACTGTAAGGTAGGAGGAAAACCAAGAGAATAGAGTGAAGAAAGCAATTCAAGGACGAGGAAGTGATCGGCTCTGCCCAGTGCTGCCCGGACACGTGGGACGAAGTCCCGTGCCTGGTCTTTGCAGTGTGCCGGGAAGAGGTCACTGGTGACCTTGATAATTGCAGATGTAGTGGAGAAGGGGAATGGACTTGAGATGGAACAAGAGATGAGGCACTGGAGTCAGCGATTTTAGGCTTATTGTTAGTAAGTGTCGTGGGCTGAATTGTGTCCTGCAAAACTCACATGCTGAAGCCCTAAACCTCGGAACCTCAGAATGGGACTGTCTTTGGAGACAGGACCTTTCAAGGGGGTCATTAAGTTCGTATGAGGTCGTTATAGCGGATCTCAATCCAGTTTGCCTGATGTCCATGTAAAAAGGGGGAATTTGAGCACACAGAGAGACGGGGTGCTTGGACACACAGGAAGCAGCCTCTGAAGACACAGCCAGAAGGTGCCATCTGCCAGCCGAGGAGAGGGGTCTCAGGAGAAATCCACCCCGCTGGCACCTTGATCTCGGACTTCAGCCTCCACCACTGTACATTTCTGTTGTTTAAGACCCCCAGTCTGTGATACGTAGTGAGGGCAGCCCCAGCTGACTGATACAGCAGGTCTCAGTGTCTCTTTCTTTCCTTCAGTACCAGTCAGAGCCATGGCCATGCTTGCCAAGCGCAGTCACTGTTTTCTGCCGTGAGGGACTTCTCTCCGTCCGTGCCCTGATGACAGTGCCTTTCGGGAACCCTGGCTCTTTCTAGGGGATCTCTGTGGAGCTTTTTGTGGGGGGTTCCTCTGCCATGTCTCCTGTCTGTCAAAATACGAACTCCCTGTCATCAAAATGGGCAGAAAGCACCAGGGTCGGCACAGATTTAACGCTACGTACTTCTCTGGCTTCTTGCTTTTTGTCTGTTCTGGTGTCTAAGGATTTCCCTTACTTTCCCGCTGGCTGAGTGACACACGTTAACAAGTGGTGTGCGCGCGTGTGTGTGCGCATGTGTGTATTTAATAATTTATTTAGCTTTTTAAGGTGTTTCCTTTCAGGAGAGTTTATGGAATATCTGCTTTACCGTACTGTCAGAAGCAAAATCCTGAATTCTGTTGAAATCTTTTTTTGTGGTGAAGCAGTTTGCTCTTATCTAAAGGTCACCAGTTTACTCACAATCAATTGCTTGCTTTCTGATCAAGTTGAGTTGCCACTAAACTCATAGACAATCTGGGTAAAACAACTGCCCACGTCCCTAATTGGAGCTTCTAGAAGCAGACCCTGAGCTGCAGTTTGGGTTGTGAGCTCTGCTGAGAAAGGGGTGACCTCAGGCAGGCTGGCTCATTGCATCCGAGGCGGACCCTGCAGCAGCTCACAGCTGGAAATGGCCCAGCTGTTACTGCGGAGGGGGGTCTGGGTGCCAGATTTCCACGTCTACCACATTCAGCTACATGGCGCTTAATGCATGGTACAGTCTTAGGAATAATGTTTATTTACTATAGTAGTTGAAGCTGAAGTTGTTAGGCTTTTTTTCCTCATGTAAATTAATTTTACTCCAATTCATTATGAGAATGTCTATCAGCTATGGTAGTACATGTCATAATCTGTTTTAGTGTCTTTTTGTAATCTGTGGAAAACGCACTCACTTAAAAGAAGTAAATCTGGGGTGAAGGTGGTCAGAGGTACAAACTTCAGGGTATAAAATTAAAATGTGCTGGGCATGTGATGTACAGCATGGTGACTGTAGTTTAAAATACTATTTGACGTGTCTGAAAGTTGCTTAGAGAGTAGATCATGAAAGTTCTCATCATGCACAAACAGTTGTAACTATGTGTGGTGGTGGATGTTAATTGGACATTGAGGTGATCATTTTGCAGTATATACAGATTTGGAATCATTTTATTGTACCCCTGAAACTAGTATAATGTTCCATGTCAATTATATCTTGATAAAAAAAATAGCAAAAAAAAAAAGAAAGAGTAAATTTGACTCGTATAACATAATTTTTCTTTCTTGGTTAAGGCTCATATATAATCAGGGTTAAGTGTGTGGGGCCTGGATGTGAATACTAAGTTCATACTGTGTATGATTTTGGACAAATGCCTCTGACTCCTAACCTGTAAAATGGAGATATTAATGGTGCATGTTAAGGGTTCATCTTAAGAATTAAATGAGGTGATACATCTGAGTGCTTGGTATGGGGAACTGTGAAAAAGCCATGGCTTGTTAATGTAGAGAAATATGTAGAGGAATACTATGCAGCTGTTAAAATGATGATCTAGGCCTGCATCTTCTATGTTTGAGTAAAAGTAATGAAGTTATAACTCAGCAGGACTAGGATAATTCCCTTTACACTGTTTAAATAATTGAAATGTCACTGGGCGCTTGTTAATGAAGCAAAACTGAGTTTATTCAAACTCCCTGAAGTTAGTAAGCATCAGCAACGTTTCAGAAGGTGCTGTTAAAAGTGAGATACTTACTAGACTTTGGAATGAGGGCTCAAGTCGTGCAAGGGGGATCTTTCAAGGTAAGAAGGGATTTGGACCGGTCAAGATTTGTGGTAAGTCCCTTAGAATTGGCAGACACAGCACTGTGTAAGAGTTTTGAGCTCTTAATGAGTAATAAGTAACAAGGCAACGCAAGTCTTCATGACTTAGAAATAAGTGATGGGTTTGCCAAGGTAAGTGGACTCTTGTCTCCAATAAATTGATCTGTAGGAATTTTCTGAAGTGAACAGTGACGTTATTTATTGCCTTATATCCGTATGTTTCCTAAGCACATGTTTCCTGGGGGAATCAACTACATTACATTGACATTAGTGCTCCACGGTCTTTGTTTTTCCATCTATAAATGTTTATTCGAGGAACATTTTTTTTTTACTGTCGACATACCAGAGAAAAGTTATTAGTTGCTGTTGTCCAGTTATATGTCTCACATAGAAAGTATCTTTAATTTTCATAACAGCCCCGTTAATGGAAGTAATACGTGCATTTTACAGACAATAAAGGTGAGCAAATCCAACAGTCAAGTGCACATCATCTGATTCCAAAGTCTCTGTTCTCATGCCTCTTAGCCCTTCTACTATATACAAAGTCAACAGACAAATGAACGTGCCAAGCAACTATTTTGTGGGGGAAAAGTCAGTTTCCCTAGAAAACCCATTAGTTTTATTGTAATGTTTATGGAGTGAAATTCTATTTGTGACTATTTCCCTCTCTTTCTCCAAATTGTGTCACCAAGTCTTTAACTGTATTCAACCCAGTATGATTTACCTATTAAAAATCATACATGTTACTTTTACTTAAATAAGAATAACTAATAAGAGAAATCCTAAAGAAATACGCGTCCCCAGTGATCTGTGGCCATTGCAGAACTAAGACGCCTCCCTGTGAGGTGCGCAGTGGAAGAGGTTGCTTGGAGGACTGATTTAAAATCGTACGTCATTGGTGCAAAGAATTAAATAAAACTAAAAGTGCTCGTTTCACTGCATGTGAAAGTATTCATGTAATTTCCAGTTTCATACTAACAACTAGTATCTGTTGAACATGACCTGACTATTTGAGACCTAATGGCCCCCCCACCCCAAACACACACATTTCTCCCCAAACTGTGCTCTGCTATTTAATCTTGCCACCCATTCCTAGCCTCCTGGGCCGTGGGAGCGTCATTGTATTTTCTTCCGAGGTTTTGAAATGACTGGTGCAAGAGTCCAGTCTGAGCTAGAATTTACGTAGTACCTTCCATCTTCTTCTTCTAAGCACACAGAAAAAGACAAGAGGACTTGCATGTTGTAGTTGTCACGGGTTTCGATTGTGAGGCTGTTACGTTTGTGGTGGGGCTGTGCTACCTCCGGTCATATGAGGTAAGCCTGGAAGCCTTTCTGTGGCGAACAGCTTTACGTTTTAAGAAAGCATGTGTACATGGGTGCATGTTTATGTGTGTCTGTATACATCTCTGACCTTTATACGTATGTGTATTTACCTGCTTGATCCAGACCTGCTCCCCACCGAACAGTTGGGTGAGCGTATGAAAAGGCAGAAACTCTGCAATTTAAGCATGAAAAATTGTACCTTTTGCTTATTTTTTATCGTTTGCTTCCCATGCTTAGGTTGAAGTTAAATTGGGGTTGTTTACATTTAATTATTTTAAATAAGGGGGGAAGTACAGAAAGTAGGTCCTGAAAATGAACATTGCACAGGAGGACATGCGTTTTCTACCTGAAGAGAGACTTGAATGCAAAGTACTCCTGCGTGGAATTGTAATGTGTTCTACCATGGAAACCGCAAGACTGTGTATTGCCAGCTTCCCGCAAGCTGTAATTACCAAGGAGTGACAAAACATAAATGCAATTATGGAGGCACTATCAGCATTATCCATAAAGGAAGAAAATTGGTGAATAATTGGCACCCCAGATTCTTTCCTCATTAACATTGTATCTTTCTCCTTATATATTACATCAATATATATCACATATATTTAAACACACATATATGTATATGTATATACACACAGACACATATATAGCTGGTTTCCCATTCTGAAAACGACAGATTTTAAATTTTATTTCTAAAATGCAGAGACTGCTATCGAAAGCCATCAGAATTAGTCTCTGCCTCCTCACAGGACGTTACCCACTAAAGGAGGTGGGAGAGTTAGGCGTGCATAATTATGAAAAAATGAGATGGGCAAAAATATGTTGAGAAATGGCTTAGGAGGGACTCCACAGTATGTAAAGTGAGGTTGTTTGTCATGTATATAGTGAAGGTTGGAAACCAGGTAGAAGCGCCTTGGAAACACTTGAGCATGAATTGGTGAAAGTAGTTTTTTAAGATGAAAAATCATCTGTAGGCTTATTTATTAACTTTTTCCCCCCAGGTTCCATTTGAATGGTAGCTCTGCTAGATAATTGAGGCACCAGAAGTTAGGAGTATTTCGAATGGATTTAGAGGAACCTGGTTTAGGGTCAATAATCAAAGGGCAGAATTAAACAAACACTTCTTAGTGCCACTGTGTGAGTCTGGTGTTTGCTGTGCTCTTTTGTAATACTTTACAAATGACCTAGATCTCTCCTAATAATGAAGAATTAACCTGACGAGGAGCCAACAAGCAGGAAGTAGTGGAAAGACCAGTGTCCCAGTTCGCAATTCTGTTTCAGTTCTTGCTATGATTGGGCAAGTCAGTAAAATTATTTGAATTAAAGTTTCTTTTTCGATAAAATAAAGTTGATGGCTGCCTTACCCATGTCATAGCAACATTGTAAAAGTTAAATAAATCAACTGCAGTAGAATTTTTTTCTAAATATTCATTAAGTCATGGGGAGATAGTGCAAGTAAACAAACAAATCCAAATCAATAAAATTGGAAAAATTTAAAACCTACAAGGAATTAATCATTAATCATTAATCACAAGGTCGATCAAGTTGGAGTAATAAAGGGCATCCAAGGATTCGACAAACCCACATTTTGCATCCTTAAATTGCTATAACCGAAGGAAGGAAAGGAAGATGACGGTCTCTTCCAGAGTACTCTCTTCCAGAGTACTGTCGACTCAGAGTCCTTAAGGTTTGTACCAAAGAAAGAACTGGGGACACACTACCCCTTCATTCAGGCATTGAACACAAATACGGCTGTGATAGGTCTCAAGTAACATATAAGATGCTTAAGATATAAGCATGAATGAAAGTCAGTGTGGTCCCCACCCTCATGGTGCTTATAATCTAATGGACTTACTTCGTGTAACTGAGAAGTGCCACTGTTACCATCATAGAAAATGACTGGAAGGTCACACCACCAGTAAAACCAGAAAGTCCAGGTAGATATTGCCTTGTTTGAAATGAGTGTAGTAATAAAAAAAAAACTCATACCTGGACTCCATGACCGATACCACAATATCAGAGGAAGGCAGGATGGGAGCAGCACCAAGCAGACACAGAAGAAGACTTTTCCTTTGGTAACAGTCTGTATCTCCCTCAAGTTCCAGGAGAGAATATCTGCAAAGCTTTGGCATCCCAAACAGAGTCCAAAAGGTATTATTTGGGCTCAAAAAAAGCAGAAAATTGTGTCTGAAAGAATGGTGGATTGACAACCTGGGTCAGAATTATTTTTTGTATTGTTAAAATGACTAGACCTACTTTTAAGTTAGTGAAGAAGAATTTTAAGACTGAAGCAAGGAAATTTCCTTTTAACAAAATCCTGCATAAATTTTATACTATATTCAGGTAACCAGAGCAATGGAAAATGGGGGGAAAAAGTAAAATGTTAAAAATCAGTATTAAGGCAGTTGATATTGTTTAGGAAAATTGATGATGGTTATACAAAAAAATTCTATGATATTTAAAATTGTTCCAGAGCATAAAAAAATCTGGAGTTTTTCAATTCACATTTGAAGATATTAAAATGATTTGAAAATGATAGCACATTAATCTTAGTTATGAGTATAGAAGAAAAGTGCCTAAAATATAGGGAAATGAATCAAGCAGTAAATTACATGAATAGTTCACTATTACAAAAACAACTTATTCCAGAATTGAAAAAGTAATTGCCTAATAGGAAAAACAATTAAAATAATTTACCAAATCAATAAATCAAGAGAAAAATAACAGTGTACCATCAACTGGTAGATTCAAGATAGGTTTTTGATGACAATCAATATTCATTATTCATGGTATGATTTTTTAGTAAAATAAAAGTATTTATTGCAATATCATGGTCAGCAATATAACTACTGCTAAAGCACCAAAGGCCTTCTAAGAACATACACCACAGTTATTTGTGTTTTTCATCAAAAAGTTCTACACAATGTAATAAGAGAAGAACAATGAAATGTGAATAGAAATATTGGAGATTTCCAGATGACATGATTTTCTGCCTAGAAAACTCAGAAAATAAACCTAAAAAAAATCACTACCTATAAGAGGGTTCAACATGATAGTCAATTACAATGTCAAAAACAAGAGGTAAAGATCGGAACAAAATGTTTTTAGAGTAGCAAACAAAATAATAGGGTCTACCCAAATAAAGCAATAAAACCTATTGACAAACATAAAAATAACATTATTAAACAATGGTAATGTATGTCAATAGGACAGATATTGCCTAGTAATAATCACAATTCCATTTTATTATTTTACATTAAATACAATTTAGCGTTTCCACTATTGGGGTAAATGCGACAAAAATGATACTAAATTTTATTTTGAGTACAAAGGTGGAAAAAATGACATTTTAAGAAGTGATGAAGGCAGATTTGCTCTAGTATATTATTTAAAACTGTATGGTTTTAGAAGGCAATAAAATGACCTACCAGATGGAGGTAAATTCAGGTAACCTTAGATAGGAGGAGGGAGGGCCTAGAAGAAAAAGAAAGGAGGAAAAAGCACATGTCACTCTGGAAAAGGAAATGCTAAGAGTATATTTAAAATCAACTACAACCGTGAGAAAAAAATGGGAAAGATAAAAAATAAACTCTGTCCTAAATCCCTGAGGACAGAGGACTGCTGGGGAGTTCGGAAAGTCGTACGCTACACTGCGTGGCCTCGATTCTCGAAGAGGTGCTGCTGGATCAAATGAAAGACAGCTCCGCTCTGTGTTACAGACAGGAAACATAAAGGACATTTTTCTGCTCCTCACAGAAGATGTGGAGCAAAAAGTGTTTT
Source organism: Camelus ferus (assembly GCF_009834535.1). Classification (NCBI taxonomy): domain Eukaryota; kingdom Metazoa; phylum Chordata; class Mammalia; order Artiodactyla; family Camelidae; genus Camelus; species Camelus ferus. The sequence continues at coordinate 9,378,103 of NC_045718.1, read as the reverse complement.
GCTGGGTTTGTTGTTTCTGTTTTAGCTTTAAAAAACTTTTGTATAAGTTGATTCTTTAATATCATCCATGCTCCTCAGTGATAATACTGACACAGAGAGATCACTGGATCAGTTAAGAGTTTTACTTCACATAATACAATTAGAATGGAATTTGGAAGTCATTTAATGAGAGGCCTCACGTCATGCAAAATTGTCTTTACTGCAGGAAAAAAATCCATTTGCTTGCAAGCCAGTATCTTTTTTTTTTTTTGGCACATTTGTGTGTATTGGAGAGCTCTCCACTTCACAATGATGGCCATTTCAAAACTGAGGACTCTCATTCATAATTCTCATATTTCTCTATGATTAATCGTGTACAATAGGACATCACATTAGGAGTCATCTTATTTCAGTAACGATGGCCACTTCAATGTTTAAAGGCAGCCATTGTGTTATTGCTAATTCTTCATATTTAGGAAACACCTTTCCAGTTTGAAGACTCATGTGAAATGCTTTCCAGACTCCTCATTGTTTTGCTTCAGGCTTCAGATGATCTCACTTGAGTCAGAAGTGCACCTGAATTATACACCCGGTACTGCACTCCAGATACTATCTGAGGGGTGGACTCATGTTCTTATAAATTTGATAATTCTAGGAAGCAAATCTGCATGGCCTTTGTTTTTTAAAATTTTTTTAACATTTTATTTATTATTATATTATTTAATTATTTTATTTTGGCAATGAGGTGGAGTTAATTAGGTTGGTTTATTTCTAGAGGAGATACTGGGGATTGAACCCAGGACCTCATGCATGCTAAGCATGTACTCTACCACTAGAGCTATCCCTTCCCTACTACATGGCCTTGGCTGAATTACTTGTGTAATAGTCATATGTTCTCTCAAAGTTGCTTTTGTATCCATAGCAAATTTGAACTAATTCAGCTTGATACGTGTTGTAGTTACTTAATTTAAAATGAACTGCTGTTTCACTTGATAAACGGGGAACAGATCCAATGACAGCTTTCCAAGATTCTGGTGGAGCTGTGTGCCTGCATGGGGGTGCACGTGCTTTTGTATCGTGTGTGAGTGTGAAGGTTTGCATATGTGTGTAGGGGTCCGTGTGTGCACAGAGGCGTGTAAATTGGAAGTGTTCTGCTAGAAGGTATTGCAAGTTTCATGACTTTCTAGAGAAATTAGCAAGTGAAGAGAATTTTGATTTCTGTCTTTTTTTTTTTTTTTTTTGCTCATTTTACAAAAACGTAAAAAAAAGACGGGCATTAAATGACAAAATGATGCAAAGGAAAAAAACGTTTATTGGGGAAAATATTTTCTCTAGGAATAAGAGGTAAAGTTGGAGCAATTCAAGCCTTTCAGAAGGTGTCACAGGTGAAACTCAGTTTTCAATTGATAACAAAGCTCTTTTGTTTTTATGGCATAAGAGATTGCTTTTTAAAATATTCATGGCTCCTCTTGAATATGCAGCTTAGAATTTAGGAGTGAAGTATTTCTCTAGTACATAAGCATTTTTGCATGTCAATTATTTTTTTCTCTAGTTTTATATCTCTTGTGTATTCCTGCAAAACAAACAAAATAAAAAACTATCTAGTTTATATCGCGATTACATTGTCAAAATTTTGTGACATTAGGAAAAATGAATTTCAATCTTTGTTGTTTAAATGTTAAAATGGCTTCTTAACTGTTTTTGGAATCCTAACTTAGAATAAATGTATTTGAGACTATTTAACTAAGAGAACTTCAAATGATTATTTGCAAGTCATCATACACTGAACACAATTTCTCTTTTCACTCAGTATTTTGAAAATATTGTTTATGCTCTGTCGCTTGAGAGAAGTTTGCTAGAATTCAGGGAGGAAGCAAATGCATTGGTTAGAATTGTAATCGGTTTTAGAGTGCTGCTGTCAGTTTGCAGTGGAGTAAACGTAGACTGTTGCGTTCCTTCTGTGATTTGTCTGTAACTTACCTGTGGTGACTCTGACGTTCCACTTGCCGCCACGCTCCTTTGTTGATCCATATGTATTTTAACATGAGCCAGATAAATAAGAAGGTGAAGTGTCCCAAACGTGGTGTCCCAGATAGGCTCAAGGTTAAGTGAGGGCTTGTTAAAAAATAGATTTTCAGGCCCAGTCCCTTAAGATTCAGATACCGTAGATCTGGGGTGATTGGTTCAACCTGAATTTTTTAGGCATCCAGTTGATTAAGACAGGGGAAAAAAGTTGGGAAAACACTGATTCAAATTTATTCCAGAAGCACTTATGAAAGACTTTTGTGTTACTGCTGTTTTGAATCACCTATACCCACTCATTGTATCTACTAAGGCAGATAATTAACTACACATGATATTTTAACTGACTGTATCTTAAAAATTAGAAAATAACTGCTTCCCTCCAAAAAAAAAATCAGTGTTTTGTTCAATTCTCATTTTCTGTGGTGAGGATTCACTCAGAGTATATAATGCATTAAATCAAATAATTTATTTTTATTTCTTATATAGTAGTCTTTAATTGTTTTTTTGTTTGTTTGCAGGGTGCAAGTTGAATTCTATATGAATGAAAACACATTTAAAGAGAGACTAAAGTTATTTTTTATCAAAAACCAGAGATCAAGTAAGTCTTTTCATTTTTTTCCCCTGTCTATGCATTTCTATATATGTTTACCTTAAAAAAATCCCAGCTATGCAATCCTTCTGCAAAATATCATCTATATAGAGGAATAAAACTGATAGTCTTGTCTGCCAGGCATTAAAGTTTAGAAAACAATAGATGCTGCATCTGGTGGTGTCAGGACTCCTTGGCTGTGTCTCCAAATCCCATGTCAATAAGTAGGCTTCAAAGTGGACCATGTGGATTAGTAGAAACATTGAGGAAACTGATTTAAATGAGGGTTTCCCCCCCCGTTTTAACTGTGAAGCACACCTAAACCTTGTTTAGAGAAGTCTCTGGTGATTCCAACTGGCCATAATGGGGGTTAATCTTCTGATTCACTGGGGAAGAAGTCAGTGGTTCCCAACCACACCCAAGACAAGAAGCACTGAGGGTATTCTGAAATGCACAGATTGCTAGTATCCTTCCCTGCGGGTTTTAAATCAGGAAGTGTAGAGCTCAGCTCAGCTTGAAACATCCCAATGATTCTTGTCATCAGACAAATTTGGGAAATGTTGGAACTTCAGGAGGACATGAAATTGGCATAATCGCTGACCTCCTAAACCCATTCGGTGTTGCAGTGCCAGTCTTGTTGCCTCCCCGCAGAACCACGTGTTTTGAAAAAGCCACATGTAAGGAACCGACACACAAGTTTTTCATATGATCATTGCTTAAGGCGTCAACAAGCAATGGACAGGTCTGCATGAGATAGGTGTAGACTTTGTTCTTTCTGAATTTTGACCTCTGAATCCCCCTGGAGTAGTCTACATTAAGTTGTGCTTCCCCAGAGTTCAAAGAGAAGAATTTGAGTTATGAGGTGTTACCCAAATACTGACTACAGGAGAGATTTCAGTGCGTGAGGCACACAAGTGAGAGTCTTAATGGCTGGTCAGCTTCACGGTTAGGCTAATAGTAACCAATGCTTGTCTAACCTGGTTGTTTAGAATTTCCAAGGAGGTCCCACCAAATAGGTAATTATCTAAAGAGGCCACGGCATCTGAATAGAAAGTTTATTTTAATACTAAAAACTCTCTCTCTTCAGGCCAGGAAGGATAGATGTGTTATTTGAATACTTTTAACAACAACCAGCTTTGACTAAGCTGTCATTGGAGGAGACCCATTCTATAAACCCTGGGCAATTTCATTAACACTTTAAAAGACTTTATAAGGAAGCTAACCTGTAAAGCGTACCTAGCATTTTCATAGGAAAACCTAGGAAAAATTACACAATTAATAAGCATTAACCTTTTCCTGTTAAGAAATGTTACCTCAAGTACATTCCCGTATAGCAGAGTAAAAAAAAAATGGCATTTCATTTCCAGATTTTATTAAGAAATAATTATAGGAAGACTTTCTCAAAATTTTATTCATAGTGCATGAATCAGATAACCACCTGATAAATGCAGGAAAGGTAATGCTCCTATTAATCAGACTCTAAGCATATTTTGCTGAATGTTAATTGCTCGTTTTTACCACCAGGTGTTACAGGCTGTGTAACTGGCCTATACAGTCCCAAACATACATGGCAGTCTTAATTCCCACAGAATTTTTAAGCTTTGATCCATATTTAAACCTAAAGTGAAAATTAAGGTTCAGTTGGTCGAGCTCAAAAGCATGTGTGTGTATATGTGTTTCTGTATTTCCCAGCATATGTTTTTAGGCTTTCTCTATAATTATATAATTACTCATTAAATATATAATATGTAATTAAATACATTATATAATTTCTCTATAATCAAATCTACAGGGTGTTCAGAAGATACAAGATTTATAACTTAGCCTGTGAATTTGTAAGCAGCTAGATTTTCTGGCCAGTTAAAATTTGCTCCAAAATTTATAGATCTATAAAATGCTTATTAAACTTGTAAGCATACTTGAACCAGTCTTGACTGGACATGATTTTCGTGGCTTCTGAATGCTCACCCGCTGATGTACTCTTAGTGTGTAATACCACTGTTGTTCGCAGTTCATACATTCTGTCCTTCTCACTACTTGCTTCCATAATCAGCTAATTAAAATTCACCCACTAGAACTTCAGAGCGTTTAGACAATTGTGGTATTGTAGTTTCTAAACACAATTTAAGTGCTGTTCTTAAAGCTGATATTCTTGACAATTCTTTTTAGTCCTCTGTGAACTGAGTTCAAATGAAAATCAAACTTCTGTTGTTTGTTTAAAGGTCTAAGAATACGTCTGTTCAATTTCTCTCTCAAATTATTAAGCTGCTTATTGTACATAATCCGAGTGCTCCTAGAAAGCCCTTCACAAGGAAATGAATGGTAAGGTATCTTTGATTTTGTACAATATTCTATTGATTATTTAAATAACTTAAATTATTTAAATAATTAAATTATTAAACTTGCTATATAAGTTTTGAGGTAAAACTGGTAAATAGCATTTTATTAGTTGCAGGCGTAGAACATGGTAATCTGATCTTTGTATACGTGACAAAGTGATCACTACAGTAAATCCAGTTACCTTACGACCGTGCAATCGACCCCCTTTATGCGTTTTACCCCCTTCTCCCCTTCTGCTCTGATGGCTGACAGTCTGAGGGGGGTTTTGTTGTTGTTGTTGTTTTGTTTGGTTAGTTTGTTTTGTCTTTTCATATTCTACATATAAGTGAAGTCATATGGTGTTTGTCTTTCTCTGTCTGACTGACTTCACGTAGCATGATACCCTCTAGGTCTAACCATGTTGTCACACATGTCAACATTTCCTTCTTTTTGTGACTGAATAACATTCCATTTTGTGTGTGTGTGTGTGTGTGTGTGTGTTTGTGTGTGTGTGTATTCTTTATTTATACATCTATCAGTAAACATTTAGGTTGTTTCCATATCATGGCTATTGTAGATAATACTGCAGTTAACATAGGGGTGCATGTATCTTTTTGAATTTTTGCTTTTGGTTTTGAATTAGAGTTTGGGGGGTTTTTGGATAATACCCAGAAGTAGAATAGCTGGATTATATGGTGATTTTATTTTTAATTTTTTGAGGAAGGCCCGCACTATTCCCCATAGTGGCTGCACCAATTTACATTCCCACCAGCAGTGTAAGAAGACCCCCTTTTTCTCCAAAACCTCCCCAACACTTGTTTTTCTTTCTTTTCTTTTTAATAATGGCCGTTCTAACAGGTGTGAGGTGATATCTCACTGTGATTTTGATTTGTATTTTCCTGATAATTAGTAATGTTGAGAAACTTATATATCCGTTGGACATCTGTATGTTTTCTTTAGAAAAATGTCTATCTAGATCCTATGACTATCTTTAATCCATTTTTTTTTTTTTTGGATATTGAGTTGAATGAGTTCTTTATACATTTTGAGCATTAACTCCTTATCAGTATATGATTTGCAAGTATTCTTCCCATTCTAGGCTGCCTTTTCATGTTGTTGATGGTTTCCTTCACTGTGCAGAAGCTTTCTAGTTGAAATAGTCCTGCTTATTTATTTTTGCTTTTGTTGCCTTTTCTTTTGGTGTCAGATTCAAAAATTCACTATGAAGGCCCATGTCAAGGAACTTGCCACCTATGTTTTCTTTTAGGAGTTTTATGGTTTCAGGGCTTACATTCTAGTCTTTAATTCATTTTGAGTTAGTTTTTGTGTTTTCTGTAAGATACTGGTCTAGCTTCACTTTTTGCATGTGTCTTTCCAGTTTTCCCAACACAATTTATTAAGGAGACTTTTACCTGTTGTGTATTCATGGCTCCTTTGTCATCAGCTAATTGACCACATATATGTTATGCACCTCTTTCTGGGCTCTGTGTGTCCTTTTTATGCTAACACCATACGGTTTTGGTTACTATAGCTTTATAGTGTAGTTTGAAATAGGGGAGCATGATGCCTCCAGCTGTGTTTTTCTTTCTTAAGGGGCTTTGGCTATTTGGGGTCATTCGTGGTTCCATAGAAATGTTAAGATTTTTTGTTTTCGTTCTGTGAAAAATGTAACTGGAATTTTGATAGGGATTGTACTGTGGATTCCCCTCAATAGCACAGGCATTTTAACAGTATCAGGTCTTCTGACCTGTGACTACAGAACATCGTTCCGTTTCTCTGTGTCTTGCTCAGTTTCTCTTGTCGATGTCGTACAGTTTTCAGTGTGCAGGCCTTTCACCTCCCTGGTTAGATTTACTTCTATGCGTTTCATTCTTTTTGATGCAGTTGTAAAGGAAGTTGTTTTATTAATTTATTTTTCTGGTATTTCATTATAATTTCTAGAAGTGCACAGATTTCTGTATAGTCATTCTAGGGATCCACAGGAAATTGCTTCCAGGACCCCAGCACAGATACCAAAATCCACGGATGTTCAAGTCCCTTATATATAATAGCATAGTATTTGCATATAAACTATGCACATCCTCCCGTATACTTTATATCATCTCTACATTACTCGTAATACCTAATATAATATAAATGCTATGTAAGCAGTTGCCAGCATGTGGAAAATTCAAGTTTTGCTTTTTTGGAAATTTCTGGAGTTTTTTTCAAACACTTTTGATCCATGGTTGGTTGAATCTGCAGGTGCAGGACCCATGGATAAGGAGGGCCCACTGTATATTGATTTTATGTCCTGCAACTGGGCTGAATCCACTTACTAGTTCTAAAAGTGTTTTTGGTGGAGTCTTCGGGGTTTTCTGTGTGGAGTCTCATGTCATCTGCAAATGATGACTTCTACTTCTTCCTTTCCAGTTTGGATGACTTTGTTTCTCTTCCTCGCCTAACTGCTGTGGCTAGAACTTGCAACACCATGTTGCTAAAAGTGGCAAGAGTGAGCAACCTTGTCTTTCTTCCTGATCTTAGAGGAAAAGCTTTACAACTTTTCAACTTTGAGTATAGTGTTAGCTGTGGGTTTGTTATATATGGCCTTTATTAACTTGAGGTACATTTCTACCATACCCACTTTGTTGACAGTTTTTTTATTTATCATAAATGGATATTGAATCAAAATTCAGTAATGCCTTTTCTGCATCTATTGAGATGATGACATGACTTCTGTCCTTTATTTTGTTTAAGTGGTTAATGTTAGTGGGGTGTTTGACCGTCTCTGCCTCCCTAAAATAAATCTCATTTGCACATGGTTTATGATCCTTTTTAATGTACTGTTGAATTCGGCTTGCTAATATTTTGTTGAGGGTTTTCGCATCTATATTTATCAGGGATGTTGGCCTGTAATTTTCTTTTTGTGTGATTTATTTGTCTGGTTTTGTTGTCAGTGTATCAGGCCTCTAAAACTGAGTTTTAGGAACATTCCCTCCTCTTCAGGTGTTTGGAAGAGTTTGAGAAGGGTTGGTGTCAAATCTTCTTTGAATATTTGGTAGATTTCACCAGTGTTGTCAGCTGGCGCTGGAATATTTTGATCACTACCTCAATCTCCTTGCTAGTAATCAGTCTATTTAGATTTTTTATTTCTATATGATTCAGTCTTGGAAGATTGTATGTTTCCAGTAATTTATCCATTTCTTCTAGGTTGCCTATTTGGCATATAACTGTTGATGCTGGACTCTTATGATCTTCTGTGTTTGTGTGGTGTCGTTACAGGGTCTCTCTCATTTCAGATTTTATTGGAGAGCCTTCTTCTGTTTTTTTTTTCCTTGTTAAATCTAGTTACAGGTTTGACAGTATTTTTATCTTTTGAAAGAACCAACTCTTAGTTTTATTGATCTTTTCTATTGTTTTCTAAGCCTTTATTTCATTGATTTCCACTCTCATCTTTATTATTTCCTTCCTCCTACCAGCATTGTCCTCCGTGTGTTCTTCTTTTTCTAGTTCTTTTAGTTGTAAAGTCAGATTGTTTATTTGAGTTTTTAGGCCTGTATATCTGTGTGAACTCCCCTCTTAGAACAGCTTTTGCTGGATTTCATAGATTTTAGAATGTTGTATTTCCATTTTCATTTGTCTTAAGTATTTTATGGTTTCCCCTTTGATTTCTTTGTTGATCCATTGGTTATTCAGTAGCATTTGTGTTGTTTGTTGTTTGTTTTTTGTTTTCTTAAATCTCCATATATTTGTGATTTATCCAGTTTTCTTCCTGTAATTGATTTCTAGTTTCATGCTTTTGTGGTCAGGAAAGATATTTGGTATAAGTTTAGTCTTCTTAAATGTACTGAGATATGTTTTGTAACCTGACATGTGGCGTATCTGGGGGAGTGTTCCATGTATCCTTGAACATGTGTTTTCTGCTGCTTGTGAATGGAATGTTCTGTGTATACCTGTTAAATCTGTCTGGTCTAATGTGTCATTTAAGGCTGATGTGTCCTGATTTTTGTCTGGATGATCTATGCATTGATATGAGTGGGGAATTGCAGTCAATTTCTCCCTTTAGGTCTGTTCCTATTTGCTTTACATATTTAGATGCACCTATGTTGTTCTCTTCCACCAGATCACTCTGCCACACTCCCTCAGATCCTTTCGCAAAATCAAAATTTTAGTGAAGTCTTCCCCAAACATGCTGTTTAAAATTGTATCCTTCTCACAAGACTCCCTGGAATACTTCTTTTTTTCCCTTTTCTTTTTACATTTTTCTCCATCGCCTTGACTTTTTATACAACAGATATTCCAAGAGGACACGGGGTTATTATTGTCTGACTCCTCAGAGATTCCTCTGCCTGGCGCGGAGAGGACACAGTCGTTATTTATTGCATAAGAAGTGAGTAAATGAAGGTCCTCTTTAATCTGACCTGTGCTCGCCTCACCAGCCTCTCCCTCCAGCCACACTGACCTGCTTGGAGCTCCTTACACACGCTCTGCTTCCACAGACTCTGGGCCTTCGAACATTCGGGTCCCAGTTCTTGGAAGTTTGTTTTCCACTTCTGTCCCTCACCACTCACCCTTTTCAACTTCTCTCAGGACCCCTGGACCAACAGGATGACAATTTATTGGATAAAACCTAATCTGAAGCTCTAAGTTGCCATCATGCCCTGTAGCCCGATTTCGCTCTGGGTTAGGAGTGGTTCCTGGGGATTCTCCCAGCGACCCCCACGTATTTTTATATTTTTGTCACAACACTTAAGACATTGCCCTTGATTTCACTGTTCACTTCTTTGTTTTCTCTGTGCGTTCACCGAGGGTGGGGACCCGGTTGTATTTGCCCCTGTAGCGTTCATACTTTGCATAGGACTTGGTGGGTCAGTGAATGTTACTGAATTCATGGAATTATGCTTAACAGTTTTATTGATAGTGTTAATACAATTTAGACAGTTGGAGATCACTGCCCAGAGACGTCAGTGAGTATGACATTCATTACATTTTCTGTCTATGTGTTATTAAAAATGGTTCACTTTTCAAATCCTTCTGAAAACACACTAGAATTGTTTTTTAAAACTTGGTGATTTATAAATAAAATGTACATTAGGGAGACGTGAGAATCATAAAATGGGACATGATAGAATCCTTCTAAGAGTGAGAGAGTATTGAGGGTGATAGCAGAGTAAAATAATACTTGAAAACATTAAGAGGAGCAAAGTTTCCCATAATTAACCTCAATGCCATATTAGTAAGAATGTTCAGCTGTAATTATAGAGGATATGCATTTGAAAAATCAGATTACTGCAATTAAAAAGCGTAACAAAATAACTCATGGCTCCACTTTGAATACAATGTTCTGTTTAGTTCCCATTGTCGGTGTAGTATTGCTTAATGAAAAACAGCAGGGGCCTTTATGGGCCCAGGCTCTATTTTAAAATAATCAGGCTAATTCGGAGAAGAGATTTATTTAATTAGGGCTCCTGACATAATAAAGCTGCAGATATTTTGTGTTGTTTTGCTTTATTTTTGAGTCCCTTCCAGGAGTCAAAACTGATTTGCAAATGTTACAGGTATGGACAAACGGAAGGACAGGAAGAGAATTTTACTGTTTTCACGTATAAAATTGTGCAAATGGCAAACTCTGATGTACTCACAGTTTATAGTAAATGATTTAAAGGCGTCAGCAAAGGAAACACACCCAGCATGTGGTTTATGAATGTCACTGATTACTGAGCCATCAGCCTTGACCAGTTACCTGCTGCTGCCTGGTGTTCTTCACTGGGTCAAAACTTACACCTCCCTTCCCACCTTAAAAATTGTCAAAGCGATGATGAGTTTTTAACATCACATGATAAAGACAAAGAGGGGAAGCATGTGAACCTACTTATTTTTTATGGTACTTGGATTGACATTTAAAATCAGTGCCTAATAGAAAAACACGGGTGTTGGGTGACGTTCCAATTCCAAAGAGTATTTCTTCTCTAGGGTAACCACTATGAAAAGGAGAAATACAATTCCAGCAGTGTTTTTAAATATCTGATGACCAATAGGATTGAATATCCTAAGGTGGATCTTTTCTTCTGCCGTAGACATTGGTTATAGGTAGATGACAGCTGCTCCAAGCACTCTAGCATAGAGCCTCAAAAGTTCGAAAGAATTTCTTTGTGTACTAGAGTTCAGTGCTGGCGTTCCGAGTCAGTTCCTAGTTCCTAGTGACTCACACACAAACACACACGCAGACACACTATCGCGTGGTAAGTTCAGTGGTATATCCACATGCCACTTTCATTCTGTGGCTGTGTGCTGTCCTAAGACCCAAGGATCCTTTGCAGTCAGCCTGCAGAAAGGTAGAGAGCACAGAGGAGGCTCATACACCTCTTTGGCCAACAAAGGAGTAGCACTGGGGGAGGGTATAGCTCAAAGTGGTAGAGCGCATGCTTAGCATGCACGGAGCCCTGGGTTCAATCCCCAGCACCCCCTCTAAGAATACGTAAACCGACTCACCTCCCCCCACCAAAAAGAAAAAAGGAGTAGCATCCATTTTACTCGTATCTCATACTCAGATCTCATTTGAGAATCCCCTACGTTGTCATACCTCAACACAAAGGCTGAGAAATGCCCTCTTCGGCTGCAGAGTGACTTTTTTGCACACAACTCTATCCCGTGGAAGGGGAAATGAATGTTGATAGAAAGCCACTTCTGCCTCAGCCCACGTGTGTCTGATGGAAAGACTCTGAAAGTCCCCTCTCTCAAAGATCGGTGTCTATTCGTCTCTGCCACAGCCCCGACCGTTGGTGTGAAGTATGCCCGGTGCTTGGAAAGGGCCCAGCTATCGGACAGTCTTCCTCATATACTGTGAAGCCTCTACTGTGCTTCAGAATCCTGGACACACACTGAGTTTTATGTGTCCTTAAAAGCGTGTGCCTAGAGCCACAGCCAGCACTAACTTCTTAGTATTTGTCATGGTGGAGACGGGGTTATTGTTTTCCTCCTGGTTTAGGATATTCCACTTTTGTTCATACAACACAAGCCTGCCTTCTGTGTTTGGAGCTCTGCCAACCTGAGTTCGTCTTGAGCTGTGACCCACGAGTTTTTGTTTTTTTTTTTTTTTTTTTACATTTGTACATTTGTGTTTATTTTAACTATTACAATGCTGGTTGACAAGTTGAAAAAAGAAGATAGCGTAAAAAAAACCACCCAAATCCCACCACCCAAAAATCCTCTCCAGATCCTCTTCTGCAGGTACATATGCAAACACTGTTTTCATTATAAAGTCGAGATCATGTTTTACATTTAGAGGCTTCTTTCCTTATTTAAATTGAGGTATCATTTACATAAAGTGGAATATATAGCTGTTAAGTGTACCTTTTGAAGTATAGTCAGTTTACAGTGTTGTGTCAAGACCCACAAGTCTTTGATGTCAGTTCTGACCCACATGTCGACCCTGTTACTTTCGTGTGTTTACTAGATGCTTCATTCTTCTGGTTAACATACTCCCCCCTCCCCCCGACCTCCACCTCTCCTGCCAAAACAGTTCTGACATTGTCAACAGCCATTCTCTTCCCTTTAGGAGAGGTATTTATTTGCCATAAATAAATATGCTGTGAAGCGCGGCTGGGGCAGCACGTTAGGAATTTTCCATATTTAACGTCTACAGCAGACGTTATTTCCATTGCTTGATGTGGCTCTAGTTTTCCTAGTGATGCTTCCAACGTGATTTGTATCTGTAGCGCTAGGTTCATTTAGAATAACTGAACAATGTACATTTGCTTTTGTTGTTTTTATATATTTTTATAATTTAAAAAAGTGAAATTCATTTTATTTTTATGATTTTAGAAATGGTTCATGGCTGCTACCATATAAATACACAGGGCAAGGCAAAGGGAGCAAAAGTTACCTAAAATCTCAATACCTGGAAATAAGTATTTTTAGTCTTTTGACCACCAATCTCTCGTGCATTCTCTTTCAGTAGACACTTACACGTACGACACACTCATGCTGATGCGGTTAGGGCCGTGTTCTACGCGTTGTTTCCATCAGTGACTTTTTTCTTGGTGGTGATGTCTTTGCTTTTGCTGGTGAGGAGGCTCCTTTAACTCTCCTGTTGTTGGCTTGTCAGGGAGACTCTGGTTATTTCCTGCTATAAATAAGGCTGCAGAAAATCTTTCTGAGCAGGCTTTCTTTCCCCCGAGTGCTTTCTTTGTCAGTGGGATGGAAGCCTCATTTAGAATTAAATCTGGCAGCTAGTTTACCTTCACCTTCATTGATTTTGGTGATTCTCTGGGGATGTGCAGATCAGATCCCACGTTCTTTTTTTAGTGGTAAGTCTATTTTATGCAGGAGTTTGGGGCACTAGCTTTTTAGTAGAATGTGTACATCTTCCTTTTATGGATTTATTCAATTTAGTGCCTAGTCAATGGGTGTAAAAGACAGCTTAACATTGGCGATCTCACTTCACATTGAAATGTACATATTAGAGTTCTGTAAATATGTTTTTTAAGGATTATGAAACCTATCCCATATCTTTTATCCAAAAAAATTTTTCTTCAAAGCCTTATTTAAATTTAAAGACTCTATGATCTTTCAAGACCTATTAAAACAATGTCAGATCAAAGAAAATACCGTTAGTTTGACAGTTAGCTTTTAGTGAATCAGTGTTAATTGCCAATTTCCTTTTGAGAATCCTCTCAAACTTCTGACTTACGATGTATTTTTTAATTTTACAGAGATTGCTATCGACTTAATTTTTTGTAGTTTTTGTAGCACCCTGTTTCTCTCAAAACCATGTATATAATACACCCCACTTCATTCCTGCATTCCTTACTTAGTTTTGGTCTGATTTCTCAAAAGGCACTGAGGATATACGAGAGATGTGTTCTGGAAAGGACAGTGTTGCTGAGTTCACCATTCACGTCTTGCCTTTCCTGGCACCATCCATCTGTTCTTACGGAACGCCCAGCCTGCTGTAGGCATGTTCTTGGAAAGACAGTAGGACCATGACGATGAGTGAAATAGACATCCTACTCCATCCTGTGGAACTTCTGCAGTTTAGTGAGGAGACAGCTATTAAAGAAATACACTTACCAATAAATACAAGGTTACAACCGAGATGAATGGCTGGAGAGGTGTGGGGCGTGACATGGCCTGAGAGATGAGCTGACCATGTTGATCAAGGGGACACCGTGAGGAAGGTTTCCCTGAGGGAGGTGGAGCTGGGAGCTCTCGGATGGGGGAGGGGCATGGGAAAAGTGCCGTGATAAGAAGGAGCATTTCACAATTGACTAAGTCTGAGGATGCCAGGTTAAGAATATCGGTCCTTACCTTATTAACAAGTGTTCAGTGTCAGTACCCAGTGGAGTGGTGAGATCTATCACGCATTTAGAAGGAATCTGTGTCATTGTAACTTGGAGAAAAAAATGTAGAAGGCAAAAGGAAGTGGAGGGTCCCAGTTGGTAGGTTTTTTTAAAGGGTCCATTTGCAAAAGAAAACGGTAATTTAGATTAAAATAGTTGTGGTAGTGGAGATGAAGAAAGGTAGGTAAATTCTACAAATCTTTGGTGGGAAGAAATGAGAAGGTTTGGTGACTCATGTGTTTAATATTTACAAATAAAGGAGAGGAAAGCGTCTAAGATGACGCCTAACTTTCTGGCTAAGCACACACAGTGGAATTCGGTGCTGTTTACTGAGATGTGGAAAACAGGGAGGACCAGTTTTGGTGAGAAAGGTCACAGGTTTGGTTCAGAGCACTTGAAGATGCCAGTTACCCAGAGAGATGGTACATTCTGGAATTACAGGGTACTTCAGTCTAATACACTAGGTAGTTCCTTTGAATAGTCTTCTGAAGTTTACAATCCTGTTCAGAACAAGAATTTTAAAGAGTTTATTGCTCTTTGTTTTTGTTTAATATGTTACCAAAAAAAAAATGATTCAAAGGTTTAAAAATACATATTCTTTTACGGGATTCCTCGACTATTTCATAACTATAAGGAGTGAGTAGGCTTTGTTCCGCCTTGTATGTTTTTATTTGCATTTGGGGGCAGCGCGGTACAGCTGTTTCCGTCTTTTCTGGAGTAGAATGCGTTTCTGTGAATGACTAGTGTTTGACGCCACCGCACACCGCGTGATGCAGGCCAGGGTAAGGTATAAACAGTGAAAGCTCTAGTAGAAAACTAGAGTGCCTGGTGTTCTTTGCAGAGTATTCACGATTTTTAACATCAGAGATAAGAGTATTTTTAAGAGACGTGTAAGAACAGTTACTCCCTATCCTGCGTAATGTTTTATGCTAACCGCAGTCACAGGGCTTTTGGTGGTACATTAAATATTTTCTGAAAATCCAAATCTGAAGTATTAATGTGCTCTACCCTTTGAGTTATGACTTTTTTTTTCTGATTACTTACACTGTTGAATTTGTATTGCCGAAATATTGTGTTAAATATAACGAAATCTTAGAGTTTATGGAAGACCCTTAACTGACATTTCCGTGAAGTGCTGATTAGCAAGTGGTCTGGGGTTTTTCCCTCCCACCATCATCACTCCTTAAAAAAGGGCCCATTATCTTTTCTTACATGATTAACATGAGACCTGAAAACAAAATTAAAAAGGTTTGTTCTTTTTTCCCCCTGGAATAGAATTAAATATTATCAAAAAGAAAATTGAAGCAATATCAAGTTTATTTATTTCAGTTTTGATATTTTCTTGTCTTTTTGTGCTAACAACATTTTAATATTTCCAACTCTCATCAAAAAATTTAAAATGAATGCTTTTTTTCGCTTAAAGAAAAACTGATCTCATATCTTTCTTTTCACAGGTCTCATATCTTTTGGGTGAACAGAAGTCTGCCTTTATGGGGCTTACAGGTTAGGTACAATTTTTTTTATTCCTGGATTTATTCATATTTTAGAGAGAAATATTACCACTGGGGAGAAAAGTACTATTAAAGATGAGTTTTGCTGTGTTGTTTAATTAACCTTGATGCACATCTTAGACTAAAGTTTTTATCCCTTTCTTCACAGTTTGCTGAGTCTTGCATTCTGCCTTTTGAGAATTTCCTCATGATCAGGATTGGACTTCAGAAAGCTTTTGAGGGTGTGGAGAAAACCAAAGTGAACCAGTGCTTTAAGGCACAACGCTTTCCCCCAACTAAAGTATTAGGTTCTATAACCTTTGAAAAATTAATCAAAAGCCCACAAGCATGTTTGCTTTTTTTTTTTTTTAACCTTATGCTCTCAATGTCTGGACCATGGTAGAATCTCGATAAAGAAGTGTTAAATGATAAACGAACGAATGGCTCGCATTACCAATAGCAGGGGCTTGGTCCCTAAGCGGGTAATGTTGTCGGTAAAACTAGAAGTGTGCCCCGGTGTGACAGGCTTCTCGGACCACCAGTGAGGAGACGGGCCAGAGAACAGCCGGCCTGGCTTAGGTGGTGGCCTTCGTCCCCCAGCGGCTTCCTCTGTGTCTCGCGTTGCTCCTTTTTCTGTTGAATTTCATGCCCAGCAGACTTCTCACAACTTCCCATCTCCTCTGCTCCTGTCTCTTTCCTGCTGAGACGTTTTACTTGTTATTTTTTCAAAGTAAAAATTATTCAAAGAGTGGAGTCTCTAATTAGAGATTGGAGGACAGTGGAGTCTGGAAGAAATAGGACTGCTAAGACCCACTGTTTGTAAACAACCTTTAAAATGCTTTACAATCAAATGTTTGTTTTGTCTTTTAATGTCAGGATGGTTGTGAGGTCTGCACATGTTATATGCAATAATGAATTATTTCCGTTATGTGCGCATTGTGATCTTAACTATGAAATCAAGTTTTTACTAGATCTGGATATTGCATATTTTATTGAAGTCACGTTGTGTTTTATGTTTTTATGTTTTTTTTTTTTTTTACACTGGCTTTCATTGCAGTGTCCTTAATTTACAGTTAACCCTTTCCAAATATTTCAGGGTTCACTAAAAACGCAGTTTTTTAAATCTCTGAGCTAGATTCCTGTATTCTCCATCAGTGAGGTGCACACTTGTAAATAAGTTAATATTTTTATGAATAGTTATGTATGACCTTGAAATATATTTTGATCTATTCCAATTGCTTTGATCCAATAGTGATGGTTTTAATGAACAATAATACTCATTTTCAAATAAGATTTGGAGTAATTCATGCTAAAACCGTCCTAGAGATCCTCCAACACGGTGGACTTCTAGAAAAGAAGTACGGATGATTATGATTTAGAGAAATCCAAGAAGTGCAGATTTTCTGTCCTAACAACGTGTGGCTACTGTATACACTTGTGGACATATTTTACTTCTATTGTCATGAACTTATGTGTTGTTTTAATTGTCCTTATGTCTTCATATTCACTTAAATCAAACCTTTCATTCCAACAGGAGTCAATTTAAATCTCCAAGGTATCTGGCTTTCTCATGCAGATTGACTTAAATCTCTCAAATTTGTAAACAATATGTTTGGTTTCCGAGTTAATTCTTGTCTAGGCTTGTTTTGATTATATTCATCTACCCTAGAAAACTTAGAGTTGTGACACAAGATAGGTTGGATGTCTTTACTAGTGACTTTTTCTGTGGCCATCGGGGCGTTTTGGTAGTTCAGCCCTGAAAATCGTGTCTGGAGTAGAGAGTCTAGAGAACGGCGGATCTAGGAGGGTGCAGGACGCGCACTTCCAGCTGCAAATGGGGGGCTGGTTACAAAGCCCCTTCCCTGTAAAATCTGAATGTGTCTCGAAGTGCTGACATGGCCTGTTTAGTTTAGTGTGCAAGGATGTTGCTGTTTCATTTTGTTTCAGGTGGGTGACGGGACGGAAAATACCATTCAGCTCTGAGCTTGTGTTTTCTCTTCTGAAGGGAACCGCTCTTTTTGGTGGCTGTGCTGGAGATGGTGGTGGCTTTGCTGGGAGAGAGTGTTATTTATGGTGGGGTTGTTGTGAGTGATTGTGTGTTAAGAATACACACACAAAAGAACCTCATTGCAAGTTCCGGCCAGTCTGACTATTCTAGTCTCACTTTTACATAAGTGAAAAAAAGATTTATTGAGGAGTGTTAGAGAGTACCTGGGACAGCCTGCTGCCTACCACCTGTGCATAGGAGGTGAAGTGGCACATGACGCCTCCTAGATCATACACACACACACACGTATATGCAGATATTTATAAAATTAATAGTATTGCAATCAGAATATAGATTTCAATTTTGTGGCTTTTTCTCATTAAGGTACAATTTGTATTTTAGGTTTCGGTGGCACTGATCAGTCTCTTTGAAACAATACTCCTTGGTTATCTCAGTTATAAGGTAAGTTACTTTCATTAGAAGTTTTCTGCTGATAGAACACATTACTATCATTTACCCAGTATTCCTCTATTTGTAATTTGTGCTCTGGAGATAAAGCAAGCTCTTCTTAAAGCACTTTAATTATTTTGGACCTCTCCGTTATGTGATAAAAAGCTGTGGTAATACAGTAGTGTCTTCCTTGGTGGTTTAAACATACTTTGCTGATTCCTCTGGGCTAATATACCCATTATATGCATGCTCAAATGGAACGGTTTGGCTTTTTGTTGTTCTTAGCCTCTTCCCCTAATCTTTACAAAAAAACACTGAAGGAGAAAAACACGTCTGTGAGGAATTATTTTAATGGATTCCCTTAATTTTTGGCAAAGCTTAGTTGGCTAACCCAATTTAACAAATGTTTATTGAGCTGCTATTTGATGAAGAGGGCCACAGTGTGCTTTCTTCTTTTCTCAATGAGTTTACAATACAGAAAGGGGGGGTGGGCAGGAGAAGATTACGCAGATAATCATAATATGAGGCAGAACAATAGGTGCTTCTCGTGAGGCGCAGATGAAGTCTGGTGGGGGTTCACAGAGAGCGGTCGTATCGTGGGGTGAAGAGAAGGCACTTGACTGATTTGAGCAGAGTCCTTGAAACGATGATGTCAGTAAGGAAAGATGAAAAGGCAGAACAATGGGGATTTACAGAATTAGCGAAGGCATAAAAGAAGGAATGTGCACATACAACTGGGAGAATTACTGAGTATTTAGGTTTGGGCAGAATCTGGGGTGTCTGGGGAGATGCTGGTGGAAAAGCTTGGGGCAGCGTCGTGGAGGAATTGCGTAGCAGCATATGGTGGGGAGTTGACGCAGGGCAGTGAACGGGCGGTTCTTTGGTTGTTACTTATAGTTAAGGTTTTGGCTGCGTGAAAGGAATAAAGAGATGCCGTGCAAGATAAATCATGAAGAGCGAAACCAAGAGATGAGGAGATGAAAATGTCAAATATAATTTTAAGATTTTCTAAATCTGAACGGCTGGGGACATGGCAGTCAAACCAAGAAAAAAAACAGATTGGGGTCGAGATAGAGGGAATCATGGAAATGGCTCTGGAAATGATGAATTTGAGGGATCTTTGGGCAAACGAATGGATGTGACATGCAGACAGCTGCAGATGAGAATCTGGGACTTGCTGGGGAGGTTTGTTACTGGCAGTCATTGTCCCAGAGATGATGAGAAAAGCACGCAAGTCCATTAAGAACGGGCAGTAACCAGTGGAGAAGCGAAGACCCGTGTTAGTGAGGATGCGTATCGTGGCTGTTGGAAAAACCGAGTGATCAGGGAAGACAGAAGAACAAGATGAGAAGGGCAGAGGGTCGTTGGAATGGTTGTCACGTTCATCACGAGTTTTCAGTTCACAGTTTGTATCAGCAAGGGTGCTCAAGATTTTGAGGGGGTTCTTATCTAGCATATAAATTTCTCACTGTGTAACGCAAGGTTTTGAAGATAACATCCTCTAGACTTCTTTTAAATCCTAAATTTAGGGCAAGAAGTCTTTACAAACTTTCACTTTTTCCTTTGGCTTCATTTGTTAAATTCCATTAACTCCACCCAAAGAACATAATGCCAATATCTAACAAGGTGAGATTGATGGTAGAAAAGATTGAGTGCTTTCCAAAAAAATGTTCATGGGTTGATTTAATATTTATGACAAAAATAGGATGTTAACAGTGTCTAAGGAAGAGAAGTGTAACGTGAACGCATGTGAACTATGGCGAGTTTAGTAAGAAGCTCGAAAAAGGCTGTTGGGTTTACAATTTAGGGGATCATTTGTTTTTCACCCATAAGAGGCCAATTTGGATGGAGTACAATTGAGAATAAAATTGTCAAATGAAGAATGTTGATTGCCCGCTACAGGAGCTCTGTCAAAGTAGTAGAATGAGGCGGAAGATTGTGCTCATGATGGTAAAATTCTGCATCATTTAAAGAGATCAAGTCAAGGGGGCAGGAAAAAATGATGCGTGAAGCAAGGTTTATAAAAAACAAGGATGAGCTAGAGCAGGAGGCTGAGCAGTACTAATTAGCCCTGGATGCATTCTGTTCATTTCAGAGCACACGAGATGGAGAACGGAGCGTGAAGGAATATTTTGAGAAGGGAAACTAAAAGGACTCGCACAGGAGTCACTCAACCCTAAGTTACCTGTGGTGGGCAGTGTAGACTGAGATGTTGAGGAGGGACCTGTTCATGGCCTATTCGTACACCTTCTTGTCAAAATAGGGCTCTGTAGATATGTACTGACCGACGAATCTGGATTTTGGATACCTGGAAAATAAAATAAAAATCGAGTAAATTAATATCCAAGAAGTTATCTTCTAAGTTCCTTGGCGTTCAAGTATGTGATGAATGTTGAATGTGATGTACAAAAAAGTGACATGCTAAACATTTAGGCATGTGGGTGTTTTTTTGGTAAATTAATGAAATCTGTTCCACTTGTACGAGCGTGTGTACGAATACGTAAACTGGCCAAAATATTAATCTGCATTTAGGAATGTATTTGCTCCAAATTCTAACTAAAAAGTAGTATGAAATTTACTTTGGCACTTTGCTCCTAGTCATTTAAAAAACACAGATTCAAGATGGAATTAGAATTTTCCATTCTAATTATATGGTGCTGACATCTATAATTAATTAATTGCTGCCATTTATGAAATGAGTGCAAAGCAGTACAAGACCCACTAGGCAGAGCTGGATGATGTCTGATATTTTCATTCTGACCTTCCTAGACATTAGTGTCTTGGATGGAGGAAAGGTATGTGGTAGTCGAGTCCTGTGTGTTACAACAAAGGATAAAAAGGACGGTGTTACAACCTTCTAGCCTTATGATTCAGTTGAATTTGTGAACTCTTGATCCCCTCAGTAGATTGCTGGATAAATTTTTTGGAATGACTGGATTAAATAGTTGATCACTATTTATGGCATACATATAGGGCAAATTCATATCACAGGTGAGGTCCTTCTCTCAAGTTAGGCCGTTAAGAACAATTGTAGACAGGTGCACAGAAATGGATACTGTATTGGCAGCGGCATTCACTCCTCGTATTGCTCTTTGGTACTTTTCATTCTGAAATATCAATAGTAATAGCAAATCAACATCCACTTTCCTCCTGTTTGTTTACATATGTATAGATACGCACAGTTAACGTACGTATTTACCGATGCAGCATAGACGTATACGTGCAATATTGAACAATAAATCTAATACATTAGTCTGCAAGCACATTATAGTTCTTACAGTTGGACCTTCCAAAACAAGCATGATTTAATCTTTAACAATTAAAAAGGTTTAAACTATCATGGAGACTAGCTTTTGAAAATGTAAGACTAATGCGTAAAAGCAAAACGAGCCCAGACTCTTTAGAGCATGTGTTGAGGTCAGCAGGTCGTAGTTGACAAAAACCCCTGACATCCGTTTATTTTGTCCTCCCTCGTACGGAAGTGCGGGTCTGAATTAGACCGCCAGTCCCGCTCATGTCAGAGCCGCCTGGGGAGACGGCCATGGGGGCTGCTCAACAGGAAAGTTCTTATTCTTCTGTCACCATAAACACCTTCTGTGTCTTTAACAACTGCTTCCAAAGTAGAACTCTGTTCATACACACACGTTCATTAAATCAAAAGGAAACAAAAACACACCCTGGCATCATTGCCAAGCCTCTGAAGACAAAAAATTTGATACATCTAGCAGGCTTCTGTTACATCTACAATTGTGTTCTCTATAATCACTTTATAAAAAAGCAGCAATTCTGAAATTTTAACATCATGGTGGGCTTATTTCTGGGAAAGAGCAGAGGACCTGGCTCCTAGATACCAGGAATTCCACTTACCATGCTGTGGAAATGGTCAATCTAAATGTTGTTAAGTTTACACTTAGAAATACAAAATACGACCGGACTGCCGTAGGGTTACTGCGTGAGCTTTGCAAATGTTAGCCACTACATATAAAAATAGATAAAAAAAAAAAAGTTTCATCTGTATAGCACAGGGAACTATATTCAGTATCTTATAATAACCTTTAATGAAAAAGAATATGAAAACGAATATATGTATGTGTATGCATGACTGGGACATTGTGCTGCACACCAGAAACTGACACATTGTAACTGACTGCACTTCAGTCAAAATAAATAAATAAATAAATTCATTGAAAGAAAGTAAGTTATCCATCTTTTTGGTTAAATATTTTAAATAGATATTCTTAATATTAGAGAAGAAAGTGTTCTTTAAAAGCCCCTTGTTCCAGCCTGGGCTGACAGCAACTAAATGAGCACAAGTCTTATGATTTTTCAAGTGCTTTTTAGACTTAACCGAGATCACAGTTCCAAACTGGCACTTTCTTTTATGATAAAAGTAAAAGCCTGGTGCATTTTAGAAAGTCACCTATTTTCCTGCATTTTTATTGGTTAAGGAAAGTTACATCTGTATCAAATGTTGTAGGATGGTTAGATTAAGGTGTATATTTTCCTGAATTCTGTCAATAAGAAGAAATCCAAGAGTTCTCCCACTTAGAACAGATAAAGCTACTTCTTACAAACTTTTTTTTTTCTTTAAGAAGTTACCTTTCGGAAGAAGAGTAATGCCTTTCATCTCCTTCGGGAAAATAAGATTAAGTGAAACAGGTATTTACCTTAATTTTGAAAGACATGTGCCTGCCTTTTGGGTGCTGTTTCACACTTTAAACGTAGTGGTGCCCTCTGCACGTGTGCGTTCTTTCTTCATCATAATTGCTTTTATCCTGTGGATTTATATGATGTAGGCCCATTGGGACTCCCTCACAACCAGTGCCACTTTGGGATAATTTCTGTATTTATTTTTCATCAGCTAATTTTAGGGGAGGTAGTTTATGAATATATCTTTAAGTTCAGGAGACAACTTGAGATCTTAGGATTAAAGCTAATGAATATAGCCGAAAAACATAGATTTATTTTTAGCAATGAGCACACAGCCTCCCTGTAGAATTTTAGATTGTGAAAATTCGTCCTCAGAGGGAAGTTCATCATTTGCCACATCACAGACATGCACAGACACACACACTTGCTTCGCTCTGAATCAGCAGCAGCGTGTTTGGCATGATGCAGTTAAAGTTTTTATTTAGGACCGTCAGGCTGTCAAGGACTGTGCTGGGAACAGCGCAAGGAATCCTGAGCTAAACTCATCTGAAATTTCATGAAATTTAAAATCAAGTATTGATTAAACATATCAATACAAACTCTCAAGGTTCCATTTCCCCTTCAGGTACCCTGCCCGCCTGAGTGTTAACTCTTCACCTGGCCCTGAGTTGCATTCTTGAGAGTCTGTTTCTGGTTCCCCCAAAATAAATGCCTCTGTCTTAGCCTTGGCACAAATGTAGCATGTGTTCATCTCAGCCCTCTTTCTCTTTGCTCTGCTGTTTCTTTGAGGTGTTTAGGCACCAGCCAAATACAGTCCCTGTGTCTGAGCCCAGCTCCCTGACTTCCAGGTGACGAGGGAAGTGTGGCAGACCCTACCCAGGGTCTCTGCACGGAGGAGCTCTCCTTGCTTGCACGTCTTCCACCTGCTCCCCCCACTGCTTCTATGCGGCCTGCAGATGGGTGATGAGCCAGTGACAGCAAAACCCATGGCCTACTACTTTAGCACACGGACGATGGCCCATCGAGAACTTGCTTTGCGAAGTGGAGATGTTTTCCATCACTGCAATGTTTTAAGCCTTTGGGACCTCAAGAAAAATAGAGAATCCCAATGCTATAGCCAGTATCATAAAATAATTCGAAATTGAAGGGGGTCAGATTTCAAATTGCCTTTCCAATAAGTAGTTTTTTTCTCATAGAAGAATACACTAGCTGAGGAAGTTCTGAGTTCTTTTTCGCTGGCTACTGTTCAGGGAAGTTTCAGGGGTGACCTCTTAGTCAGTGCAGGTACCCAGAGAGGCACAGTGAGAAGGGCCTGTGCTGGTTTTAATGCTCTGATGTCACCTTGTTGAAATTATTATTAATTTGTGAATAAGAGGCCCTGTATTGTCATTTTTCCCTGGGCCCCACCCATTATGTAGCCAGGCTTGATTAATACTGTTGTGTGATGTGGGTTGGAAGATTAGAATCTAGATGGTTGAAAAAACTCTTCCCTTATGTTTTATTAATCTAAAAACTATGTTAATTCCAAGGAGCATTCTTAAGTGTGTGTGTTGGCAAACTATTTAATGTGCTTTACAGTGTGTGAATGTAATTATAATAGCAAAGGAAAAATTAAGATTGAGTCACTTTTTCATTGATTCTGTAAGGTTTTTTAATGTGTTTTATTAACTACTAACATTATTAACTACTAACTTTTCTTCCATGAAATAATACATGATTAAAATGTGTTACGTGCAATATACGAGGATTACTATCAACATCTGTTTTACTTCTTAAACTTATTACAAAGTTGAGAGTGCATAATTACATTTAGTGAAATAATCTCTCAAGGTCATTGCTACATTTCTAAGTAACGATTTGGCATTCTAATAACGTAAGCATCCTTGCTGCTAGAGGAATTCTGATGCTGTCTTTTTCTCTTTTAATGGGATTCAGGATAATTGACTTTCACTTTTATTCATTCTTTCTTCGAAGGGAAACATCTGGGAGCAGATTTTACGAATACCCTTCATCTTGGAAATAATTAATGCGGTTCCCTTCATTATCTCAGTAAGTCCTAACAGAATCTTTAAAAGAAATAGTTTTGTTGTTAGATTTAAGTAAAGTCTTTAAGTACTAATAAATAATATATTAACTCAGATGAAAGAATTTAAGCTTTCGTTAGAATCATGGTATTAAAAAAATAAATAGAAAAATCAGTTGGGTAAGTGGGTTGTGAAATTAAGTGAAAACTAATGAGACTTAGTAGAATAGCAAAATGAAATGCTTTTCAGAAATATATGCTCTAGAAGGGCCATTTAAACAAGTATCAATATTGTCTAAACAGATGAGAAATTAATCACTCCATTTCTTGTGTATATTGTGGAATTAAGAAAAAATAGAAACCAAGTAGAACCAAGTATTTATAGAAGTTTCTCATGCTGAGAATATATTTCTCTCTCATTTAACCACAGGATTTACTAAGTCCAATTCTCTTTAATAAGAAAGTTGCCAACAGCCAGACCACCAGCAGTTTGCTCCTTTATCAGAGCACCGTGGGGTACCGGTTCCACGGTGAACCTGTTCACCTCCAGTCCCAGGAGTATGTGACTGACACTTCCCCAGGGCAAAATTAGGTTTCCATCTCTATTTGATAAGGTTATAGTAATGTCTGTCGGGAATATGTTTTCTAACACTTTTTATGTATTTGAGTTTTATTTGGAATATTATGAATATAAGTCTATATTACCTGAGGGCCCTGCTCACTTCTGACAGTTATTCTGAGTGATTTATCTCAAGGAGTGACTGGCACTCGATTAAATGACAGGTTCACTGCATATAATTCCAGTTGAATACGGTTCCCCAATGTATTTTGCATCTGCAGAGAATGAGTGGTAATATTATTAAGAGATAAAATTCTGTCTCCTCGTTCTTACTTTTCACCTCAAGTTGCAGGAAGGAGGTGGTGTCTGCCGTAAACTGTCACGCTAAAAGACTCGCTGATGGAATTATCAGTTATTTCTCTCTGACAGCTGGCGAGAGCTGATTGTTTTCTTTCTGCTTCTACAACAATTTTCCAAAGAATTTTTCCTTAAGTAAGACTTAGACAGTGAATAAAAGGATCCCATCTGCTCCTGGCATTTCAGTAATCGTATAAAGTATTTGCTGCACATTTTAAATCATTTCATTGTCTTGAATAACCTATTTCTGTTTCGCATTTCTTCTCAGTTTGCTGGATGTGATCTCTTGCTCTGAGAGAAAAGTTTAGTTTTGATTTGTTTTCCAGATATTCTGGCCTTCCTTAAGGAATCTGTTTGTCCCAGTCTTTCTAAATTGTTGGCTTGCCAAACATGCCTTGGAAAATATGATTGTAAGTATAAATGTGAAGTGCAAAGACAAAAATATTTTTCAACCCTTCATTGTTTCTTACTTAATTAAAGTGATATGTTGCATAAATGTTGAAACTAATAGACCTTAAGTCTGTTTCTGTCCTAATGAGAATGAAAAGTGGTGAAATGTCCATATTGCCAAGTCATTACCTTTGTGAGGCCTTTGAGCTGGGAATCAAAAATAATTCAGATGTTCTAAATATCACCAAGCAGTAGCTAATTGTTATTTGAACTGGTCCAACCAATGAGCCCATCTTCTGAGGACAAACAGCTTTCCCTTCCAAGGCAATCTGTTGGTGGATGTAATGGGACCCTTGGTTTGTAGGATTCAAGGGGTAATACTGAGCTGTTCTTTTCAGATTTTTCTGCCACTACCCCATGACTTCTACCCACCACCCCCAAACCTGTCAGGGTGCTCTTAACTGTAGATGGTCTCACATTCCATACAGATCTGTGGGGTTTTGCAAGGCCCTGTGTTGGAGCCGGAATGTCCTTATTTAAAGTCACCTTTTTAGATTTAGATGATTTGGTTTGTGAGTGAATGTTAGGAGGGAGAAAGGGAAGCAGAAAGTAAGAGATGCTGGACTCAGAGATGCGCCGCAGGTGCGTTTTGCCTGAGCTGACCCTGTTTGGAAGGACTGATCTATGACTGTGACCAACATCTCTGTACTGTAGGCTGCATACTTACGGGGGATCTGTGAGACACTTGCTATTTATTCTACAAATGTTGATATCAGTCCACTATATGATAAGCAAATGATTTAATTCCTTTGCTAACTTCTTCATCTTCAAAAGAGAATAAAAGTATCTGCATAAGGCTTGCTGTGAGAATTAAATGAAACTTTATGTATATATATTCATACTTATGTGTAAAATCTTGTCTCTGGCATAAACATAGTAAGAGCTCAATATTATTAATTTTACAATGAAAGTAAATTTGTTCAGAGGTGAACTTGTTTTTCTTTTAAATGGTTTTTTGTTTTAAACAGAAATTATGTTGAAGTTTTGGCCAAAAGGAATATTTGGGTAACATTTGAATAGTCACATTTATATTAAGTAACCACTGGAGACTCACGAAAAACATGGCCAAGAAGTGGAGAGTGTGACCTGTGGATGGTTTGCGGAAACATTGGGCTGTCTTAACTGTCTAAAAAAATACTATTTCACTAAATGCAGCTTGCTTAAATTGCTAATGAAAAAAAACACACCAGGAAAAAAATAAACCTCGTGGCTAAATGTGTTTATTAGTTGTTGGAAAAAGTAACCTAACCAAGAGAGGAATCATTAGTCAATCGCTGAGAATAAAATTAGTGCTTTGCGTTATTAATTTAGAATTCATTTTCCATCACAGTTCTGTATTTTGCTTCTCTTCCTCTGCTGTGGTTGCTAAATTTTATTTTTCTGTTTATTAGCACCTCTAGAAGAAAGTAAGGGATGAGGTGAAATTCTAATCAACTTAATTTTTTGTTTTCATAACAGTTCTGCTTACATATTTGGTACAGGAAGATAGAATGATGGTTCACTGAGATTTTATATTGCATCGGTGAAGTTATTTATCTCATGCAATACTGATATTAAGATGGTTAAAAGCTTGTTATAAACATTTATAAAACAAAACTATAAAATGAAAAATTATGCAAGACTACAAATCTTGTATGTGGTTAAACACTAGTAATAATTTACATCCTAATATTTTCTGTGAAAACACACACACAAAATTGTGTGTTTAATCTTATAATTTGATTTTTTTGTCATATCCTAGTATGTGGTGGGCAAATTCCTATGTCATTAAATATTCCTCTTCAAACCATTTTTATGGATGCATCTAAAAATCTGCTATATAGTTTATTCAACCATTTTTCTGTTGCACTTTAAGTTATATAAATGTAATGAACATTCATTACTTCATATAATAAATATGATTTTGTAATAAAGATAAACATGCATAGATACTCGATTTCCATCTCTGCCGATTTCCTCGTGGTTAACTTTTAAAACTTACGTTACTGGGTAAATACTAATTAAATGAATGAATATATCAAATAGAAAGGCCATACTTGTGAACTGGGACCTGTATTACAAATTACCTTCAAGAAGTTTATAACACATAACATGCACAGCACCAGTGAGTACTCATTTTTTGCACCTTAAATAACAGTGGGTATTATTTTTTAATGTCTTTCAATTGGAAAACAAAATTATATCTTGAATTCACATTTCTCTTAATATGAATGAAATCAAATTATAAAAATATTCATTGGCTAGTTAATTTTTTTCTTTTTATGATAAATTGCCTGGCATAATTCATGCTATGTTTTCCTGATTCAGAGAATGAGATAGGATTGTAGTTTGATCCAGCTGTTACTTTCCCCTTAATTGAACATATTACTGTTCAGTTTTAAAATAAGAATTTTCCATAAGAGCATGAATACCATGGAGGGCTTTTGAGAAGTCAGTGCAGCGTCTCTGCAGGTGTTTGTAAGGTGAGTAACTGAAGCTTTGTGCCTTCGTGGTCTCCCATAGTATTATCTTTATAATATGACTGTTGCAGTAAGGTTTCTTTAGACTTAGGTAAACATGAAAATATACTGGTATATCCATTTAAAGTATATGTGTGGAGTATGCGCAAGATAGTTGAAATCTAAGACATAGTATTAAATGTAATGAAACTCATGAATGTTTAGTATTTATCAAAATTTAAAATATGCTTGTTCTGTATTATTTCAGAACGATCTACACAGAGCCATTCAGCGTACACAGTCCGCGATGTTTAATCAAGTTTTGATTTTAATATCGACATTACTATGCCTTATCTTCACCTGGTAAGAGTGTACCTCTCAGCGTTTTTATTGTGTTTCATTTTAACTATAGTTCTGAAAACCAGGATTATAAACTATTTTAATTATTAAGAGTTCGCTAAAATAAATAAATAGAGAAATATTCACTATAAAATGGAATGGGTCACCTAGAGAAATGAAGGTAAGATCCTGACTCCAGTCTTACAGAAAAAACAAGAAAGCACGTCTGCCATTTGGTGCTGATGTTTAAGGCCACCCTGAGGTTTTCCCAGATGCTGTAAACAGCCAGACCACAGGAGTTTGGACTGCATGCCACAGTTGTCAGACAAGAATTTTTCCTTCAAACCGCTGACATGGAGGTAACCTTATCTTTCTACAATCCTCAAAGCAGGATCACTGCTGATAAAACTTGTCACTGCCCATCACGGTCCCCTCCTGTGTCTTCTCTCCTGGTGCTTCAGTGCGCAGTCAGGCGGAGAGCAAGGGTGCATCTGACCATGTGGGGAGCTGGGACTTTGCTTTATTAGAGAAAACAATTATTTCTTCTTCTGGAAAGTCCCGCTCTGCCTATTAGAGAGGAATCCAAGGAGAAATGACGCACTGCTCATACGGATTCATGCAGATCCTAACTAGGGAACAAAATGTGAAAATCAAAAAATGAGCTGGATAATATATCTGTATTTCAACTTAATTATGTGTAATTGTGCTCTGACCTGGGTTTGACCTAGTGAGAAAGAGAAAAAGCGAATTAGGAAGTACTAAAATGGGAGAAGCCCTCATATACTAGAACCATCTATTACTGGGTACAAATATACCTGCAGACATATGAAAGTAAATATAGTTTTAAATATATAGATAAAACAGCTACTGTGCTTCAGTGGTGTTCAGTTAATACTATTAGTCATTTAATAGAATTAATAGAATTAATTGATTATGAATAGATTAATATCATTCTATTAAGTGGATTTAAATGTTTTATTACATCCTTAATATTTAAAGAATGGGATATTCAATGCCTTTAAACATAAAATATCCGTCTAAAAGTGACATAGCACCAACTTATCGTTTAAATGTTTTTACTCCTCACAAATTGTTTTTATTATTCACCTAATAAATACCTAACTGCATAAATTTGAAATACAGTAATGCCTTCTCCTCTAAAGTCACAAAAAATTCTTAATTTGAAGATAATTATGTTATTTAAATAACTTAGGAATTTCCTCATTTTACTTAAGGAAAAGTACTTAAAATTTTGATATACGTATGCACATGCCAGTATCTCAATTGCTGGAAAATTACAAGAAGTAAAATGAGTTGTAAATATTATGGGGAGTCTGAGAAGTAAATTCAGTAAAGCGGTAGTTGGTTCCTTTTTTTTTTTCAATTTTTGGTAATTGAAATTTTAATGCTAAAATAAGGGCAAATCCTTTTGACATGGAAAACACTTGGTCCACTGCTTTGATTCTGGAGGCATCACCCACACTGAGCTTTCTATTTTTTCTGTTTACTTTCTGCCCATACATCTATTTCTTGAGCACTTTTTATTTTCAAAGGAAGCAGCTACACAAATTTTGCCACTTTCTTATGCCAAGGGATGCAACCCTTAGACAAAGGGTTTTCATGACCTCTATGAAATTTCCATCATGCAGTTTACTAGTCCCTTATATCATTTGCATCTCATTTTTTGTTTTATTTGCAATTATAGTTACTTTTGATGTTGTGTGTCTATCCATGTTTAAATTTTAGACCTCTGAGTGGTAGTTTTGACACATATTATCTACTGTTAAAGCTGTCGCCAATTTGTGGATATGAGTCTGGCTTTTAACCTGCAATTATTACATAGAGTTATGTTTAGCTTCATGTTACTGTTTTTAATCACATTTACATATCAATAGACTTACATTAGTATGTTTTTAAATTACAGTGTCTAGAATGGAGATAGTGAAGTTTGATTTCTTTGTGTATTCTTCTCCAGCGTTACAAGCAAAACATCTTTATAAATCATGATTGTTGTAGTAAGGTAGAACAAGTCTTATTTGAATTCACCATCCAAAGTGTAGTTATCTACAAGAAGAATATAAACAATATTACATTAGTTGTGATATATCATACAGGTCATTTTATCAAAGAGTTACACCACAC
Organism: Camelus ferus; assembly: GCF_009834535.1. Lineage (NCBI taxonomy): Eukaryota > Metazoa > Chordata > Mammalia > Artiodactyla > Camelidae > Camelus > Camelus ferus. The sequence continues at coordinate 9,346,986 of NC_045718.1, read as the reverse complement.
ATAAAATACAAATATACACAAAGTTACAAGAATGACACAAATGGAAATACCTAGATGGTCTAGCCACGGTCGTTATATCAGCTTAATACTGTTGGAGACAGAGTTTCCTTTCCTTATATCTTGCTTTCTGCCATTCTCAAAACAAGATTTCCATGGTGCAAGATGGCTCCTTTAGTCGTGCCTTTACATCTAACTCCAGCCTGTAGGCTAGAAGAAGATAAGGCACAACTCAGATGTTGCATGCATAATTTACATTAGAATTTCATCATATGCCCAAACGTAGCTGCAGAGGATCTATAGTCTAGCTGGAGAACAGTATACCCAGATGAATATTAATACTGTCATAAAAAGAAAACAATGGAATACTGTGGACCAGTAGCAGTCTCTGGCAATGATAAGTCATGAAAGTCCACATGTACATCATTTGTCTCAAACTCAGGGCTGTACTAGTTTGGAGCCCTTTGGCAGCTTGCTTAATTTATCTAACCTTGTTTTCCACATCGTTAAAGGATAATATTAATCACCCACCCTATGACATTTGTGTTGTGTATGTGTGTGTTTAAATGAGGATTAGATTGGATATAATAATGAAGGGTGTAGCAGAGGGCATGGTATATGGTGTGAACATTCCAAAAATTTAAATACTTTTCCACTTCAAGTGTCCTCTTTATATAAGATGATTGAATTATCATGTGAGCCCACAAACAAATTTACTCTAAAATGTCCAAGCATAGTAATTTATTAATGATACTATAAAGCTGGGTCAGGATGCCTAAAAACATATTTAATAGGGAAGGTGAGGAAACATCTTCGTCTGCTTTAATGTATTCAGGTTTCCTGATCTTCTTAAATATTTCTAATATCTGTTTCCTCTAGTTAGCCTCGCCAGATTACACACAGTGGCAACGTCTCCCTCTCTCTGGTACTTTTACGAACACAGCATCACAACATGCTCCTGGCTCCAATCTCACTTCTGTTAGGGCAGTTTCTTCATTTGACCTTCGAATAAGATGACAAGTAGAACCAGGGTCATGACATGTAGGGGAGTGATTCTAGGCAGCAGACAGGGACTGACTGCTTTTTTATTTTCCCTCCAGTTTTACTGAGATATAATTTACATAGAGCCGTATATACATCTAAGGTGTGCAGGATAATGACTTGACTTACATACATCGTTAAGTAATTGCCACAGTAAGTTTAGTGAATGTCATCTCCTATAAATATAGAATAAAAGGAAAACTATTTTTTCTTGTGATGAAGACTCTTAGGATTTATCCTCTTAACAGTTGTCATATGTAACCTGTAGCAATGTTAATTATGTTCCTCCTGCTTTGCGGTACATCCCTGGTACTTACTTATCCGCTAACTGGAAGCTTGTATCTTTTGAACACCTTCATCATCATACAAAGATACTATGTTGTTATTGTCTTTTTCCCCCATGAAGTGCATTTCATCCTTGTGACACACTTATTTTGTAACTGAAAGTTTGTACATCTTAATTCCCCTCACCTATTTCACTCACTCTCCTAACTACCTCCCCTCTGGCAACCATCTGTTTGTATCTATGATTCTTTTTCTGTTTTGTTATATTTGCTCATTTGTTTTGTTTTTTAGACTCCACATATAAGTGCAGTCGTACATTGTTTGTCTTTCTCTGTCTGACTTATTTCACTCAGCAGAATACCCTCTAGGTCCATTCAAGATTTTGCAAATGGCAAGATTCCATCATTTTTTATAGCTGAGTAATACGCCATTGTACGTATACCCCACATCCTCCTTATCTGTGCCTCAATCGACAGACACTTAGGTTGCTTCCATTTCTTGGTTATTGTTAATAATGCTACAGTGAACATAAGGGTGCACATATCTTTTCGAATCAGCGCCTTTTGTTTTCTTTGGAAAAATACTCACAAATGGAATAGCTAGATTATATGGCATCTTTATTTTTAATTTTTTGAGGGACTTCCATACTATTTTCCATAATGTCTGCATCAACTTACATTCCCACCAACAGTGCGCTAGGGTTCCCTTTTCTCCATATCCTCATCAGCACTTGTTATTTGTTGTCTTTGGTGATGGCCGTTCTGACAGGTGTGCAGTGATGCAGAGATTTGGGTTTGCATTTCCCTGATGATGAGTGATGTTGAGTATCTTTCCATGTGTCTGTTGACCACCAGTATGTCTCCTTTAGAAAAATGTCTATTCAGATCCAGTGCCCAATTTTAAATTGGGTTGTTTGTTTTGGGTACTGAGTTGCATAAGATCTTTGTTTATCTTGGGTATTAACCCCTTATCAGATACATCATTTGCAAATATCTTCTCCCATTCAGTTGGCTGCCTTTTCATTTTGTTGATAGTTTCTTTTGATGTGGAAAAGCTTTTTAGTTGGATGGAGTTCCATTTGTTTATTTTTGCTTTTGTTTCCTTTCCCTTAGGAGGCGTATCCAAAAAGATATTGCTAAAACTGATGTTTTCTTCTAGTTTTATGGTTTCGGGTCTTACATTTAAGTCTTTAATCCATTTTGAATTTATTTTTGTAAACTGTGTGAGAAAGAAGTTGTTTAATTCTGTTGCATGTCGCTGTTCAGTTTTCCCAGGACCATTTATTAGAGAGGCTGTCTTTTCTCCATTGTATATTTTGCCCCCTTTGTCATATTGACTCTATACATGTGAGTTCATTTCTTTCTTTCCCTTTGTTCCCTCTATGTGGGTATTTTTGGTGGGCCGATACCATACTGTTTTTATTACTATAGCTTTGTAGTTTGAAATATCTCAGCTTTGTTCAGCTTTGTGACTGCTTTTTAAAGATAAAAAGTAAAATCTATTTTTTATATTTAGGAGTATTTCTCATATGAATAAAAATTTCATCATTTTTGTCCTTCTTCTGAATATTGAGCAGTATAGCATGTCAGAAATTACCATTATTTTTCCTACTTGACCTATCAAAGAAAGCTATCTTAGATATGTGTATGTATGTATATGCATATACTTTTATATGTATATATTTGTAATATGTGTACATATTTGTAGTTTGTATATATGTATATACAATTGGTTTATATGTACATACATATGTATATACACATTGGTTTATATGTATATACATATATAATATATACATTGGTTAATATGTATATGCATATATATATTAAATTATGGTGAGATTAGTCATAATTAATTGCTAGTAGGGTTTATCATAAAGCAAGGTTATCAGTGCTTTTCCAAATCAGAACTTTTAATACATACATTAAATTTTTAAGCCCCTCACATTTGGGAACTAATATTTGATGAAATGGCTGTGTTGTTCATGGATCTCACAATCTTAAAATTACCTGTTTGGAAAGCTGCTATATGGTTTTAAACTGTATCTTCTCATCATTATTAACATTACAAAGAACTGTCATTAAGCATCTGTCTATAACAGACACAGCGCTCAGTGCCAAACAAATAAAAATCAGGCTGCCGAACCACTCTCCAAAGGGAATGTGCTCAGAATTTCTTTTCCTGTCATTGTGAGGGAACTGGACTAATCTTTCCACATGTCGGCTGTGCAGCGCTGCTGATCAACAGTGCGCACTTCCAAGACAGCTGGGAATTGTGATTCAGCCTGTGTCTCTGTAACAAAGCAGAGACAACTGGTCCATCCGGGAATTAAGTCCACGACTTTAGCTTAATTATCAACATATTCTAACCAATAATAAGTACTCTAATTTATAATGCATTTGGTGTTTCTGATTTTACACTAGGAGACTTCTTTTTGCACCTACTTTGATATAAACTTGAATTTTTTATTTGAATATCTATTACATATTTTTGTATTATTTCGTAGAGTTGTAAAGAGCTGTATTAGGTTAATGGATATTTTATGTTTTAGTTCAACGTAAAAACTCAGTTCATTTCCACAGTCTTATTTAAGGAAAAATGAACCTATTAATTTATTGTTTTAAATGTCATCTAGTTAAACATCATTAACATGCGAAAGTATTTGGGTTTTTCCTGTGCATCTTTGATTAATACTTACTAAATGCTGGATACTTTAGTTCTTGAACTCTGTTTACTGATTCAACTCTTAAGGCAAATAGCTACTTGAGATGTGGACAGTGAGAAGCTAAGTACTGTAGTGTGGAGAAAGTCTTATAACGTGGTCTAGTGGTATATACCAACATGATATTTGATTACTAGTTTTGTTTGGTCACGTTTGTTTATATATTATAAACAATTGACAGAAAGTCCATTTGTCTGAAGATCTGGCAACTGACTAACAGCCCCCAGGTTTGTATGACACTAGAGCAAATAGAAGACTATTTGTCCCAACTGAATAAATGAGAATACAGTTATTACGCAGTTAACTAGCTATGTAGGGTGAATTCAAATTGGAAGAATTTTGGAATATAAACAATGATGTAATTATTGTTATTAATAATTGATCAATAATAATTAATAGTAACAATAAAGTATTGTTAATATAAAAATCTAGGAAACATGATTTTGGAATAAAATTTTGTAGCAAAAAAGCGATTTTTGAAATATGATGATATTAGTTATTTTCAAACATGAGATACTGAGAATAATGGTTGTAATTTCAAAGGGTTACTTTGTGTTTGGCATGTTTCTGAGCACTTTACATGTATTAACTAATTTAATCTTTGACAGCATATAAAGTAAGTTCTATTATCCTCATTTTATAGAGGAAGAAACCAAGAGGCACAAAATAGTTAAGGAATTAACAAAAAAATGCATGTGTGTGCATCAGGGCTTTGGGTGGGGTGTAGTTGCTTTTCTTGAATTACCAAGTTGCAGTGCATGTTGACTTCAGATCAATGGCTTCTGGCATGATTCACTAACCTTTTTTGCATAGACAGAAAGACAGCGCCCAGGAAAGTGAAAACTTCCTTTTAACAGTGGAAAAACTGGATTTCTCATTACTTCAAAAGCAATGTCTCTCCTAGAAGATGTAAAATCCCAACATCCCAAAAGATCTTAAATTCCATGGGAATCACAGGTTTTAGGCAGACACTCTGCAGGAAGTGAAATGATTACTTGGAACAATTTAATTGATATTCATTCAGTAAATACCAAAGTGCAAGTTGTGGGCTGGTTTGAATGCTAATGTCTGAAATTACAAGCATGAAATCAAAGTGTTCGGTGTTTTCAGCACAGAATGCCATTGCTAATTAAATTTTTCCAGTAACTGTGCACATAAGTGGGATTCATAGAGAGTTCATGGATATTTAAGGTTATTTATTTCTGCCATGTAACTTTTTTTCTGAAAACATTTTGTTATACAAATTGACATTTACCAGGTGGTGGAAAAGTTTACAGTCTCAATATTTCCTTTCATTTAAATTAATGTTTTCCTTTATAAACCTTGTCAAAGCTTGAAAAGCTCGTATAACTAACATTTTCAAAGAAGCAAATTTTAAAAAGCACTAATTACACATGATTAGAAATTAAGGTGCCTTTGTTACTACATTTAGGATCTATTTAAGTAAACAAGTCAATTATAATTTTTCAGTCGTTTTAAAGAGGCTTACAAGAGAGTCTGTATTTTAAATCCTAATTAAACATTGTTCAGATTTTGGTTTAGAATTATGTAACACTGAAATTATTTTGCATGGATCTGTGTCAAAGATAAAACTTAAGAATGTTTTGTAAAGCAGCAGAGCTCACAGTAGACTCTCAAATGCAACATTCTTTGTGAAACATTTGAAAAATAAACTTTTTCTAAAACAAAAATAATTACAAGCTAATACTGAAGCTTAAAAAACTGTATTTAATTCACTGAAATTCTTTTTATATTTGAAATAGATGCTTATTTACTATAAGTTTTCAGTGCCTATATATTTTTTCTGGTTTTTTATATTGCCTTCTTTTTATGAAGCAACCATATATTAACAAAAATCTACATATGGCATTGTGAAAGGGGAGGTTGACCTCCTTGCAGGTTGGGGCTGAGATACATAGTGAATGTCATGCTGCATCCCTGTAGCCCCAGCCATCTGTGCCTTGGGAGCTCTGTCTGGAACAACTCCATAAGCCTTCCGAGTGCCCAGGGCCCGTCTTCTAATTCTAGTTCCTTTCTTTGCTAAGGCGCAGGTCCATCACTGCTGTGAATGGTGCACTGTGAGGCCGTGACTTACCTGGGCTCTCTCACCTGTCCTCTCAAGCAGTGAGTGAGTGCGGTCTCTTCCAGGTCAGGACAAGCTATGTACTGAGTTACGCTACCTGTGGGCTCCTCCTTGTGAAGGATGTGTGAGAACCCTTGACCCAGAACAGCTAGCTTTACCGTCAATTAAGAAGATGCTCCGTTTGTGTACAATTAGTGCTGAAACTTCTTCATTATTTGAGTGCATTGCACTCAGGTTATAACACAGTTATTTTTGGTTACTTATTATGAACTTCTCCAAGTCCCATCTTAATGACATGTGTTGTCGTACCAGAATGACTGCAGAGTTGCTTTCTTTAGTAAACTCTAAGATGTGCTTGATTTTTGGTGTAATGGTGAAAATAAATTGGAACAGTACAATCCTGGGTTCATGTTATGCCTTTTCCATTGACTGATTCCATGATTATACCTTCATATCGTTTGTTGTACACTTATAAATTTGTTATGAGGGTAGAGCTCATGTTAAATGTTCTTATCACAATGATATATATATTTTTAAAAGAAGTGTTAAAAACGGAAATTCAGCGGAGTCAGTGCGAAGATCCAGTTGGCTTTCTTCAACAGTTCATGATTCGGGCAGCATCTCATCTCGCAAATAGAAAGGAGCTCTGAAGAGCTGTAGAAAAGGAAAGGTTTTTAAGGGCAGAGAGAGGGTGGAAAACAAGTTTATTAGCAAAGAGTAGATGGTTTCGGGCAAGGTCACCTTCCTGTTGGGGAGGGCAGGGGTCCCCCCAGCACATTACCTCACTCGTGCTGACCTGGTGATCCCTGACTGACTGGTTAAAGATTATGTTCTTGGGAGAGACTGAAACTGCAGTTAAGACTTGGTTTGCTGACGTGTGACTTAGCACAAGTGACTCCATCTGGGGCTTGTGGCTTCTTTTTTTTTTTTTTTAACAGAAATGACACCATTTTGATGGCAGATTGGATGTAAGGTGAGGGAGAAAGAAAAATTGAAGGGTGACTTTGAGATTTGCCTTTGGGAAGCTGAGTGTAATGCTGTACATGAGGCTGAGGAAATCAGGAAAGGAACGGAAAGAGGGAGAGAAAGAGCCCATGGTGGTTGAGGCGCCGTTTAGAAACCTAAGGTGAGGTGTGGAATGGCCACGTGTCTGCAGGAGCCCGGAGCTCAGGGACGAGGTGGTGAACTTGGTCACCTTCGCCCTGTGGAGAATCCCCAAAGGCAAGGGGTAGAAAAGAGCATCTCGGGAATGGACAAAGTGGGTTTTCTGATTAAAAACAAAGCACAACAAAAACCTTAACAGGGTAGTATGAGGTACTGGATAAAGATAAATGGCACACTTTATCAGGAGACAGGATCTTCATTTACCTCTGTATCCAAAAAAGGTGGCAGTTACACATATAAAGTAAAAACTACTGAAAATGTAAGGAGGACGTGATAAAAATATAATTGTAGCAGAAGATTTTGATAAAGAATCATATTACTCAAGTAGATCCCAGAATATTTTTTATTTTTCACTTCTCCAAACATAGCCTCTCTATACGATCCAACCCAGATGGCTGTCTATTTTAAACCGTCGTCAACGTCAGAGCTTTTATAGTACATTTTCATTATAATAAAAGCATTTTCTTACCATCAAGCAATGAAATCCGTGCAAAATTCATACATCTTTTTCAAACACCATAAACTATTTTTTTCTCTCTTGAAGTCCCTCCTCTTTTTCTCATCCTGTCTTTCCCTCCTTACTAAGTCCTCTTCTGTTACCCAGCGCCTTGAATTGCTTAGAAACTTCTGCGTTTCAGCTGACTTCTAGAGTCCTGATGCTCAGGGTCTTGTATCGCTGCTGTTCGTCTCCTAGTCTTCTATTAGTAAATTCTCTAAAATATTTTCTATATTGTGAAATACGAAATAATTTAAATTTATATTTGACATAAATAGAGAGAGGGCATTACAATTTACCCTCTTTCTGTACTGTAAAGGGTTTAGATTCGGGGTGCTGAGAACCGCATTTAGCATCGTCTCCTTCCTGTAGGTGGATTGCTGGTGCTGGCACTGTCTCCCACCGCGGGGTTGTAATAACTTCCACCAGCGTTTTGCTATGCAAATGGTGTACGGAATATTTCTGATTATCCCTAATAATCCAGGTGCATTTGGCTTCTTAAAACGCTTTTTAGTTCCTGTTAGCCCATTGAATTATTTTTATGATAGACCCTTGTTCTACCTTAATATGTAAGTTTTTAGTATTTATTTTTAGGCTCCTCATTTGCTAGCAAATTGATTTTAGGATGTTCTAAATACCTCGTTTGAATTTCATATGAGCTACTTCCCTCTGGTGTGCCTACTGCGAGGGTGAAAACCCACTCCCAGCCCCCTGCTTTGTGAGGGTTTTTTATATTTTTGACGATTGAAGCACATGGTCTTTTTTGCTTCAGGTCAGAGATGCCTCAAACCCCCTAAGTTTTCTCTCTGGGATTTTTATTTATTTATTTATTTTTTGGTTTGTTTGTTTGCCTTTGACTAAATCTTTTCCATGTTCTAATTATAAAGTCAAGCAGGGCCCAGTGCTGAATAACCGCAAAGATCAAGATCATTTATGTAACAGCATTTTGCGTTTTGTAACTTACAAAGTGCTATTTAAACGTAAAGAGTATTTTTCTCTGCCATAATTTAGGGGACAGATCTTTAGTTTAACAGAAAAAATTGTCCTTTTTAGGCTTTATTTCTCACAGGAGCATGTGTATATGTGCAGCTCTCTGGGGGGACGTTAGTTAAAAACAGAAATTCATTAGGTTTGAAGAGTTCTTGGTTGTGTCGCCTTTTTGCTGTGTGATTTCAGTTAAGTGATAGCTTCTCTGAGGCTTAATTTATTCATTTGTCAGATGGAGACAGAGAAATACCATAAAACCTTCAACAAAAGGTTTGAGGCAGTTTTCAAAACAGACGTGAAATTGGATCATTAGAACAGAAGTAGAAGAAACGACAAATCAGCAGAGCAGGGATAAAGTATAAAGCCGGTATTAAGCTTTAGGGCAGCCGAGGTGGAGGAGAAACGGATTGCACTAGGCCCTCATTATCAGAAAGAAGGAAGCACACTTCCCTCTGCGTAATTAATGTCCCCCTTCCCAGGGACTCAGGAGCCTGCTCTGTGGGCAGAGTGATCCAGAGACATGACATGTAACAAGTGTGGAAGCACAACGTGGATTCTTTCTTACAAAAGTTTATATAGTGAAAAGGAGCATTGGTTTTCTGCTTATTGGCTTAGTGTTTTGCTGAGCCCCCATAATAGCCTTAGGGCACTCTAAGGTAGGCAGTACTCCCTCCAGTTTAGGGAGGAGAGCAGTAAGGTCAGAGGAAGGAGTTAAGGAGATTTTGAAAAAAGTGGGGCACCAGGAATGAGCCCAGGTTTGTCTGATCGTGACCTGCCATCTTTACTTTGCATGTGAGACCTTAGCAGATGCTTGAAACCAATTCTTTCAGGAGACAGTGTGTTGTGGTACAAATTATGGTGCTTTGCAGGGTTCAGCTTTATTCTGGGAGCCAAATTTGAGCATGTAGAGGGTGGAGGGTCATTTATACTCTCACCAATATAATTTTCTTTCCAGACATCTGATAAGAGTCAGAGAGAAGGTTATCGAAACTCTTCTTACTTTCCAGGGCCTGCGCCTCCATCTGCCTGGGTGGCTCAGAGATGCCTGCGGCTTCCAAAACCATCCATCAGCTGGTAGCTTCTGCAGCCCCAGACATTTTTGATTCTCTTTCCAGGCAGTTTTCCCCTGTATCTTCTCAGGTATCCTGCTATCGATCCAGGCCCTTAAAAAAAGTAAAATGCTCGGAGTCATCTGCCCTCCTCCTTTTCCCTCACACTCAGCCTCTGGTCATCCAGCCAGCCTGTTGGCTCTGGAGCCAAGATCTCTCCAGGCACCGTCCGCCGCTCCGTCCGCACTGTCACGGCTCCTCACACAGCCATTGTCTCTTGCTTGGACATGTGTTCTGTCTGCTGACACTGCTGCTTTCTTCCAATACATTTCCACAGAATAGTAAGAATATTGTTACAAGTTTAAGAACCTCCATTTCCCACCAATGCATTTGGATAAAAGCAACAAACAAAAGTAATTTATGGGGCTTTCCATGGTCTGGGCCATGCTAACCTCTCTGACCTCAACTTACGCTGTGTTTTCTCTGAAGCACTGGGCTGCACCACTGCTTGATTCCTGTTCCCTGAAGGTATTGTGATGACTCCCAGCTTGGGCTTTCTCAGCAGTGTCCCCTTGGCCTTGTGTCGTCTCCACTTAGCTTTTGTCCTCCCTAAGGTCTAGGTTCATCTGTTAAATCCTCAAAGAAACATTTCTTAACAACCCAGTCAAGGGTCCTGACAATTGGGCTGCACCATCCAGCACCAGTGGTTCTGCAATATATTCATCTTTTTTTTTTAAATCTTCAATTATTTGTCTTTATCAGAAATTAGACTTATTTCCTTTTGCTTGTATAAACTATGTTAATGGAATGATGCTGAGTTTGTACAGTAAGTCTGGGACAAAAAACTTGATTGAAAATATAAAGTATAAAATTGATTTTAAATTCAATCCTATCCGAAGAGATGAACACTAAAGGGTCCTTTATAGGTTATCGGTCTCTCCTGTACCAGCCGTGTTTCATGTGTTGCCACACGTCCCTGAAACGTGTCTGAGAATGTTCTAGAGGTTTACATTGCAGATGCCTAAAGACAGAGTACAGTGACAGGGTTGATGTCGCATAAGTCTTCCTCTCTACGGGACCCAAGCAGAAGACATTATAGATGGATTGGTCACTTAGGAAACATGGCATGGCTGAGTCACATTTCATCTTATTTGGGACATTCACCCTAGGTAATTAGGAGCTGAATGACGAATTAGTCATTTAGTTCACTAGATTGTAAGTTTGGTTTCCTTTTGGTACAGGAAGGATGTAGAACCTACAACTTAAATTAACAAAGTGCTTTGAGGCAACTGGTTTCCTTCCTGAGTTTTCTCTTAAAACAAAAACATGCCTAATTCCACAGTTTTCTTGGAGAGGGCTTGTAGTATTTGATTTCTACAAAGTTGGGGGGAAGGGATGAGAAACATTATCATATTCCTGGCGCTACCTCTTATGAGGAGACAGACCATTGGTCAAGTTTTCAACTCTTTCCTCCCTAAGAGGCTGCCTCTGTGGGGAAGGGAGCTGGGTTAGATCAGCTGTTCTCAAACCCTGTGCCAGGGTTCCCTGCGTGTCCCCGAACTCTCCCAGCGAGGTCACTGAAGCTGTGTCATTCTGTGACATTCATAATTGCAAAGAATGGGGCTAGATGCTATTAGAATAATGTCTGTTAAATGAAGTTTTGAGCTGAGTGAGTCTCATGACGAGTAAAAAGCAAAGGAAATGGCATATTTATTTTTATATGTTGGATCCTAAAAGTGCTGTTTTTTTGGATGCCAAAAAATACAAAATCAAAGATTTTCTCGAATGGTAGTACCTTCATTGCAATATTAATTCCTAGCTTAATCTCTTTGAGTATAAATAATCTGATGTGGGAAAGCTCTTACAAATCTTTAAAAAATTGAAGCCATGGGAGCAAAATCTGCATTAGGTAAATGTTAATGCAAATTATGTTTCCAGTAAATTTCTTTAGTTGAGAATGTGTCATTGACCTTCTGAAACTGCTCTTTAAACAAATGTTATTGATCAGGAAAACAGTTGTAATTTCCAGTGAAAAAGAGAAATAGTCATTTACCTTGGAGACCATTCTACATAGTTAGTGATATATTTGGCGCTAGCTTGCAAGCAATAAATACACCATCAATAGAAAGGTTAGTCAACTGCTCAGAGGAACCAGTCAGATACTTCTTAAGAGTGTTCTGATTCGCATATGCTAATATTTGTATATTACAAAGTCTTCTGAATTTCATCCTCTGTGAAATAGATATAAGTTCACCTTGTCATCTCTTAGGGGAGTTTTTTCAGTTCATTTTAAGCAGAGATTAAGCATTATGAATGTCAAAGGGTTATTATTTATGACAACGTTTTCCTGTTAATGAACATAATACCTTAATAGTACACTTTAAAAGTTGTATTCAAAACAGTTATTACACAAATATTACACAAAAAATGAGTCACTTTTGCTATGAGAGTAATTCCTGCCCCGTACAATGTGAAGTATCGTGTTAAGCTCTGTGTTTTCTTTTCTTTTTGGTGGCTAATTAAATCTGGCCCATTTCAGATGGAATAAAGTAATAAGCCTTATTTTATGCCTTACTTGATTTCCAGAAACTGTTGACCAGAGGCTGACTGTTTGGGCCTGGTCTTGTCACGTGGTGCTAACTAGCAAAATGTCCCTGTGGGAACATGTCACATGAGTGTAAATCAGCTTAAATTAGCTGATACTTACTTGGTGCCATTTCATATTTGACATGTGCAGAAACATGTAAATTAGCATTTATTTTACTAACTTCTTGATAGTAAAATAGAAATGCATTGTAAATCAGACCTTTTCTGAATAGAATTGAGATGTATATATATTTTTATCAACTCTAAATATGAATTTGTCTTTATATAATAGTGTGTCAAGGTAATATTTTATTGGTTACACACTTCACTTTTGAGAATTGAATAAGATAATTAAAGAAAAAATCAAGCAAAAAATAAATTGCAGAGGGGCAAGATCTCCACCTAGAAAGTGCTTTAGGACTGAATTCAGTAGCTTTTTATTAACATCCATTATTTCCTCTGAGCTGGAACTTCACTTGGATGATTTGCATGGGCAGTGTCTGAAAGGTGATTTGTCACCCTGGAGACTCTGAGTCTAGTGGAAATACAGTTGCTGCTCAGAGAAGTGGTAGCCACTCAGGGCATCAGCGGACTTTTATTAATGAGCTCGACACTACTCGAATTGACCACATTCTCTCGCTTAAAATTCTTCATTTGTGTCTTCAGAGTCTTCAGTGTAGTATGAATTCCTTGGTGTCGTATACAAAGCAATTTATAGTTTGTCATGTCTCATGACTTCACTGGTTTTATCTTCCTCTGTTCCTGTCTTCCTCTCAAGGCTATCCTGTAGCCGGATTGCACTGTAGTAAATGCTTTTCACAGTTGAGTTTTTAATGCAAGATTCTATTTTATCTTCTTTGCACCCAGTAGAAGTTACTTTGACCTGTTTATGACTTCATTTTGGGGCTTTTCCTATCAAGAATACTCTTTTTTTTTTTCTTTTTTAAAGTAAACTTATGATTAAGATGGAAAAGTGCAAATAAAGAGGAAAGTGGAATAGATATCATACTTTTTGTTTGTTTTTGAAATTTTAAGCCTTAACAAAGGAGGAGGAAAAGGGACTATGATCCTTAGAGCTAATGACCTTATTCTATGATTTTAGTACTAGGAATGGAGCAAAAATATATTTAGAAGGGATCTCTGATATCAAGATAGGACTCAGAAAGCCAATGTAAGTCACTGGTTTTAGTATTTCCCATATTCTAGTAGTAAATATTATTTAATACTTCCCAGCTTTAAAGTCAGAAAAGTTTACATGAAGAGTGACTGACACGTACACGGGGGCTGTGAGCTTGCGATGGGTACACGGGGGCACCAGTGCACACACTCCATAGGTACACGCACACACGCATACTCTTTTTATGTCTTCTTCCTCTTCTGTAACATTTCATTAAATCACATATTTTCTTAGCAGTCAGTCCTCAGCCCTTTCGTTTCACTTTATATTTTTCTCCTAGGACTGTATCACATATTTTAGCTATATTTTCTGTAATCCCCTAAACATTTCAGGGTAGTGCGGTATCTGTGTGTAGATGAGCTAAAATCCAGGCATGGCTGATAAGCATGTGAAGGATTCTCATCAGGGACCCGTTACCAGGTTACCACCAGTTTCAAGCATCAATATCTGTGTCATAAGTTTTACAAATTAACGTAAAGGGAATTAAAGATAGTTTTCAAGACGTGTAGTTGGCAAGAGAGTGTTGTTTCTGCCTCTGCATAACTGGATTGTAAGCATGCGATGCGCACAGCAGCCTAACCCTTTATGGAAGGGGTGCCTTAGGTCTGCAGACCCTTGCGGACTCGTTCCTACTCTGAGCATTTTGTGATCTGATTCCACAGGCTGGTTCACAGAACCTGCCCTTGGTACATGTTCAGATTTCCCTTGGGGTGAACCTTTTTGTCGGTGTATTTGTTGTTCTGCACAGAAGGACGCGAGAACAGCAACCCCTTGGATCTTACAGAACAGGGGTTAGCAAGTGTTTTGTGTGGCAGAATTTGATCTATGATTTGCTCTGACTGTCCTTGGCAGCAAGATTGTTAGGGCGGGGGTCTGACACCCCAGCTTTTCATCTTTACTATGGAGGTTGCAAAAGTGCACCAGAAAGAATCCAATCATTGTGACCAGACTAGTGGCCTTAGGCCAGTTTCTATGGCTTTAACTGTGTTCTTTACAAGTTAGCTGTTTTTGTGACATTTTCTCTTAGATTCCTCAAACTAAATATGTCCAAAAGCAAATGTGTGCTGTGTATCCCCCCGCGGTCGTCCATCACTGAAATAGCAGCTAGTGTCCATGCTTTTGGGCAGCCCTGGAGAATAGAGTCATTCTTAACACCTCCTGTTCTGTTACACGATGCCCAGTAAAAATAGTCCCATGGGCTTTATCTCTTAAATGTCCTATAAGTCGTCTTCCCACTTCTGTTTCTCTCAGTCATCACCTCACTCATCTAAACTATCACAACATCTTTTTTTTAATATATTTTTATTGAAGTGTAGTCAGTTTACAATGTTGTGTCGACTTCTGGTATATAGCATAATGCTTCAGTCATACATGAATATACATATATTTGTTTTCATGTTCTTTTTCACCATAAGTTACTACAAGATATTGAATGTAGTTCCCTGTACTATGCACTATGAACTTGTTGTTTATCTATTTTATATGTATTAGTTAGTAGCTGCAAATCTCAAACTCCCAATTTATCCCTTCCCACTCCCTTCCTCCCCGGTAACTGTAAGTTTTAGTATGTGTGCTGACGAAGTGAGCACAGCATAAGTTTGTTTTCTATGTCTGTGGGTCTGTTTCTGTTTTGTAAATAAGTTCATTTGTCTTTTTTTTTTTTTTTTGGATTCCACATATGAGCAATATCATATGATATTTTTCTTACTTTCTGGCTTATTTTACTTAGAATGATGATCTCCATGTCCATCCATGTTGCTGCAAATGGCATTATTTTATTCTTTTTTATGGCTGCGTGGTATTCCATCATATAAATATACCACAACTTCTTTATCCAGCCATCTGTTGATGGACATTTAGGTTGTTTCCATGTCTTGGCTATTGTAAATAGTGCTGCTGTGAACACTGGGGGGCATGTTATCTTTTTGAATTATATAACCTCTTGATAGCAACAGCCATGTAACTGGTTTACCTCTTTCCACTTTGGTTCCAACCAAACATTCATCTCATGGTGATCACAGTGACT
This sequence comes from Camelus ferus, assembly GCF_009834535.1. Taxonomy (NCBI): domain Eukaryota; kingdom Metazoa; phylum Chordata; class Mammalia; order Artiodactyla; family Camelidae; genus Camelus; species Camelus ferus. The sequence continues at coordinate 9,331,373 of NC_045718.1, read as the reverse complement.
TTTGGGAAATGTAAATGTGACTGTGTCACCACACACTTGCTTGATGCTTGTTTAAGATCTTCCATGTGTTGTGGGGTGAATACAGAACTCCTTCATATGTTGTAACTTTCCTGCGCCTTTATGGTTTCCCTCATCTTTCCATTCTCATCTCACAACCTTTATTTTTCCTCTGCTCAGAAGTCCTGCTTTTTTTTTTTTTTTCCTACTTCCTCCATCAGACTAACCTCCCTCTTCCCTAGAATGCTCTACCTTCTCTGCCAGGTAAAGCTGACTCATCTTTTTTATGTTAATGTAAAATAACATTTTTTTTGAATCCTGATCCCTGATTAGATCAAATTCAATTATGACAGGAAATCCTAGCACTGGAGGACTCTCCTTTGTCTGTTTACGTCTATTTTCATCACTTTCTGTCTCTTCCACTGCACTTTAACCTCCATCAAGGAAGTTGTCAGTTTTTCTACACCTTTTCCTCCCCTAGTACCTAGTACTGTGCCCAACTTAGTAGCCCTCAATAAATAGAACAGATAAATGTGAAACCTTTTCAAAAGCGTATGATCTACAGCACGGCAAAAACAAAATTACAAGCACTTTATTGAAGCTTCGGGAGAGAAAAATCCTAAAAGTTCTCCAGAAAGCAAGTAGTAATGAGTAAGTTTTCTTTTATTGGTAAGAATGTAAGACGATTAAGTTTCACGTTGTCTTTACTGTCGTATCCATGGTTTTTTTTTTAATACGGAAGTAACTTAAATAGCTTTCTACTGGTGAGACGGGTCCCCATTTTTTCTAGTAAGGGTTTAATTTCTTAATATTTAGTCTTCTGAAATGGGAATGTCAAGGACATGATCCTGATTTTACTTGATTCTTGACCTCACCATGTTATTTATTCCTTTTGACTGTAATGATTTTTCTCCGAATTTTCACCAGTTTAATCCATTTGATCATCTGTTGCCTTGTTTGTCTATTTCCTTCACAGTTGATAGTAGAAAATACATTTTGCATTGACATGCAGTAGACATTTTAAAGTAAATGATTATGGATGACTATGAACACCCTCTCAGCATATAACCTGAGGAACGTAGAACGAAACACTGCATGTGACTGGAAGTTCCATCTTTCATGCCATGAATGGAAACCCCCCTCTTCCATCTGCGTGCAGTATATTAGAAATGGTCCATAGGCTGATGGGTCTATGAGTAATTGAGAGAGACTGTTCAGCATATGCTTTTATTTTGTTTAGGCCATTAACGATGAAAGGAGAGGAAATGGAATACACTGCACTTCAATGTAATTTTGTTAAAGGAAATATATTCTATAGGACTGGTAATGGACAGTGTGGAATCCCTTCAATTGAGGAATTTAATATCAAAAGAACACTTACCATTCTGTTGTGGTTGGTGTAGCGTGTGGTCTTAAATAATTTCTGGCTCTTACCCTGGTGATACTTCTTCACTAAGTGAGGGAAAGGAAAAAAAAAAGAGATTTAAAATACAAGAGTTAAGATGTTAGCTTTTCTAAATGGAGGTGTATTTAGCTAAAGAAATAAATACCTTAGTCTTTTTGTTTCTAAATTAATTAGAAATAAAATGTTTGGTATAATATGCATCATGGCTTCATGTATTTAGTGCAAAGTGGGTCTCATCCTTTTTTAATTAAGTGGTTATGAGTTTTGCCTGAGTGTTTGAATAGCTTCTTTAACTAAAATTATCCTTAGTAAGATTTAATGGTATTCCAGTGAACAAAAAAAGCAGAATTTAGAATTTTCCTACTGAGGTAAAATTTGGAGTCCTGCTTTCCACAGGACTCGCTCGCTTCTGGTGATCCACGTGTAAATAGCTGCGGTGCTTGTGCACGTGTTTGACCTACTCCCTTGGCTTCCCTGTGAGCAGGGACAGGACTCTTCTGTGCGTATCCAGCACTCGGCATGGCTGCCGTGGGCCCAGATTTATAAACTGTACTTTGTTAGATGTGCTCAAAGTTGAGATTTGTAGGAAGTCAGTAAAGAGCAAGGCATATTGATTCTTGTGTATCTATGGAAAGAATGAACGGAAGTTCAATCCAAAATGCCTATTTATGGCTTTTTAAGTACTATTAAATTGAGAGTAAGGGCAGAGATGGAGCACTTCTAAAATGTCACATTTTAAAATTTTATCTTTTGATCTCCATTTAAAAAAATCCCCCAAACCAAAACAAAATGAAAAAACTTCAGAGACTGACAGTTCACTGTTAAATTTCTTCAAGCAGCAGTAAATCCAGTGTGGTGTAATTCAGGGCATGGGCAAAGGTACAAAGTTACCCAAACCATTTAATGATTAAGCTAAACAGTTATTCAGAAATACTCAAAGTGCAAGCCCTGGGCTGATGTTCTCATGTTTCAGCTCATAAAACCCTAATACTTCAAGATATTCTATCAAAGAGTAAGAACTTTGGCAGATGTTTGGTTAATCTTATGAAAATTATTCTACTCTTGGAGATTCGCAGTCAACAGTAACTCATTAAAGGAATCTGAAAAGTCTTTTGCTGAATAAAATATACTCAACTCAGAGTTGCCAGAGGTATCTGACTGCAGACCGCTGTATCTACTGCCAACTCGGCTTTTCAAGGAACGTGTGTTGGAGATAAAGAGCTACAGACCAAGATGTCTTTGAAAAAATAGTTACAAAAATCCTTGGCAAAATTCAAATCAAAAGTGCATTTACATTAAAAATGAAAGCAGAACAAACAAAATACCAAACAAGCAACAGGATTCATGCTAGATATTATTACTTCAAGAGTTGGAAGGACTGGAATGATTTTGATTTCTTATTTATATCTTTGTTATTTATCTTGTAATAGCCAGTGAGTGCATAGTGCTGTTTTTTGGAAGCAAAAATATTAGAACTGTACAAAAATGACCATCAAGTAAAGTTTACCCAAGGAGTGTAAGTATGGTTTATTCTAGGTGCATATTAATAAAATACTTGGACATAATATCTTACAGAAATGATAAATTCAACATATCCAAGAATAAAATAATTTACATCCCTTTCCACCTGCAAAATTTTTTCTAATATTTCTTCTTATGCCATTATTATTTATTGCCTTCATTACCTGGTATCTACAGGTCATGTTGAAAATCAACAAATATTGGTTGAAAACCAAAGAAAACATTGTATCTCTCATGAGCTGTATTTGTTTCATATGGTTCTCATCATGTAGTCAGTTTGTTACCCTTACTGATCGTGGAAGTGTTGGATGATTTGAAATCCCGAGGGCATTTCTCTGTTTCTGGTGCGTGTTGGTGGTGATCAAGTTCGGAGGAGGAATTTAAGGATACGTTTGAGTAGCTGGCATTTTTCCGTTAATTTGCATAGTTTACGTGCATGTTCACTTGATTTTTAAAAACTTGCCAAAGTCCATACTGTAAAATTCCTCAAGGGTTTTTATTCTGTGACAGTGACCTGTAAAATAGACATGGTCACAGATGAGTATTCATATCAAATTATTTGCTTTAAGGTGGGAACAGCTGTGTAAAATATTGCTGAAAGTCCAGTTTGAGCTCAGTGTTGTAAATATTGACCACGATTATGCAAAAACATAAATATGTGCATGGCAGGACTTCTCTGCTTCTTGAAATTCATAGCATTTCAAAAAATAGGTATATTTAATTTTCATAAGATAGAAAATCCATGTTATATAAAATTAAATACCTATTTAAATAATAGCAGTGGATATGAGTTATGGTGTAAAATATAAAAAAAGAAAATTCTATTGGGATTTTTACAAAAATATTTAATATTTAAATCTGAAAAGATCACACTGTGATGACCTACTTCGTAGTCACATATGTCAGTGAGCTCTGTAGGTAAGTACCTAGATAAGAACCTATATGATACACATATATGCAGCCTTTTATGTAATTGCAGTAGAAGTTCTCAGTGATAGGTAGTCCTCACTAGCCCATATAAACATTTTGGCCCAGAAACAGTGCTCAACCTTTTCCCCTCTTACTGCGTTGCCAAGAATTGGTTGCCACTTACCGTAAATGACAATGGTGAACCTGCCAAAGGTCAGTGAATATGGCATGACTCTCTTTCTAAATAGTTAAAGATTATGGGTTTACCTTGCAAGTTGCCTAACTCTCCTTTCTGGAGCCCTCCACGCTTGCCCGTTTTCCCCCTTCCCTAGCAGTTGAGAGTTGCAGGAGAAAAGGTCGGACAGGATGACAGCTACTCATTAATCCATGGTGATTTTCCGCAGCTAACAACTCTGTTAGCAAATCCAAAGCAAGGAGAGTGGACAGGCTGTTTTCTCATCCTCACCCTCTCTCCATGGTCCCCGACTCTACTGTTAATAGTACATTTGTTTTTGTCCAGTGGAGAACAGAGGCTTTGTAACACTTCTGTGTGGATATTTGACCCTTACGTTTGACCCATTTTTCTGCTTCTGTTTATTTTATTCTGTGGCTGTGACATAAATGACACAATTATTGCGGAATTCCTTGAACGTTCTTACGTTGTCAGGCATTTCACTGAGCGTTAGCTCATTTAAATCTCATAATATCCAAATGAAGAAGTTAATATTATTACATTTACTTTTCAGTTCAGAAGCATGAAGTTCAAAAAACTTAAGTAGTTTCCTTAAGTTAGCATTAACCAAGTTATAAGTTAAATGTTTGATTATTAATTTTTGGTATGATTGCTGGTAGTAGTGTTATAAAGCTGGGGTCAAAATCATTCACTTCAGATTTTAGAAACTTTTTTTATGTAGACGAAGGTGTCATATGCATATCTGCATCTCTAATACACAGCACATAAGTAAACCATCGACAAAGGATTGTCTGTGAATAAACGTGACTTAGCGTTATGATATTAGGATGTCCTTTCCCCATTATGAAACGTTTAAGTAAAGTATTAGCACCTATTGGTTTATATAGGTCATTTCTTTCTTACTTAAAATGTATAGGTATTTTTACTGTAAAGAATTTATAAGAAAATTATATTCATTTGCAACTTTCCATTTCATAGTTATTTACTGCAAATGAATCTGAGTAACTTGTATGCATATTAACTAAACAAAAAGCTAAATAGAACATGGTTAATACTGGTTTATTTTTTTATATATGAAATTGCAGTACACTGTTTAACTGCAAATGTTTAGGCGGGGAATACAGGCTAATAAACAAAAATTCGTTTGCAATGAGATACATACTAAAATCAAATATTTTAAATTAGCTTTTTTTCCCTTAAATATTACTGCCCAGTCCCAAGACAATATTAAATGTGATTACTAGAAAATTTAATGGTAACAGAGTGTTTACTAATATCTACCAGCTCTGATTTAAAAAAAAAATCCTGTATTATTAAATTCTTCTGCTACTTTCAATTGAGGATATAATTTAAATAGTTTAACTTGGGCTTTGACTGACTAAAAAGATGTATCTCTTTTACAAGAAGACAGACTAGGATATTTTGATTATGAATGTGCCGTATTTGAGCACGTTCTTAGATTTATATTATTAGAAAATCTGTGCCCATCATTAAAACCTCTTCTGGGTACAGACACAAAATAATAATTAACTGAAATTCATCAATTATGATCAGGGAGAAGAGGCAGTTTTCATTTAATAATGGCTCCAGAGACATCTGTGAAGGAAGTAAGATAACAATCTATATTAAAATGGATTATAATCATTGAATAGCCTCAAATCCTTATATAATACATTGAAGCATTCACAGTTCTAGGAAAAATAACTAACATATAAGTGAAATATTAATGTTTTTGCATCATGGGAATCAAAGATTTTTCAGTGCCAAAACTGTCTTAGCCTCAAGAATTGCATAATAAAGTAACAATAAACTGTCCATGTATCTACATATCCTGAAGATACACTCTTTCCATTCCTTCATGGAAGTAGCTGAATTGTTGTTTAGAAAGATGGTTTATATGCAGAATATAAAGATACCTGTATCTGAATGTTTAGCATAGAGCGGAGATACCCGCTTTCATGTTTCTTTACAACATCCCTACCTGTGTCACCTGTAGCCAGAATAGTACTGTGATAAGTTGGCAGATTCTCTTAACGTTCTCCACGTGTTGCGTATAAATACTCTGTAACTGGAATCAGGAAGTGATGCTGCGGCCATATCACGTGATGAGAGTAGCTGGGCTCTGCCTTTTTATTAAATTTCCCTAAGCATTAATAGTTGTTTCATTTTCTTATCATTTTAGGGGTTTTCATATCAATTTAGAGAGCACTAAGGTATACCAAGTTGTTTAAGTATAAGGACTTAATAAATTAATTAATACATGTGTGAAAGGCTCACATGATTTTCTCAGGTCAAGTAAATGGCATTTTACGTAAGGATTATAAAAAATGATTGTAAGTATGGATTGAACTACAGCTATACCAAGGAAATTACATGCCTTGGGTTGTAATATGGTTTATTCAGCAGTGTTTATTAAGATTTATATAGGTTGTGATGTGTTATCATTTACATGGTTTGGTAAATTGAAAAACATAGTCACAGTATTTTGTAGCTCCTCTCATGAAGAGATGGAGTCTACTTCCACACTCCTTCAACATGGTATGATCTTGTGACTTTCTTTGGCAAGTAGAATGGAGCAGATAAAAGCTAGTCTTAAGAGGACTTGCAGCTGCCATGCCTGCCCTGAGACGATAAGGAAGCTGGATGAGTTGATTGGAGGCTGGGAGGTCACGTGGAGAAAACCAAGGCACCACAGCCAACAGTGGTCCCTGCCATAGAGTGCAGGAGTGAGGCCGTCTTGGACCCTGCATTCTGGCCCATCCCCAGCTGAACACAGCTGCCTGAGTGAGCCCAGAAAACCAGAGAAGCTTCCCATGCAACCCACAGAATCATGTGAGATGATACGTTGTTACTGTTTTAAGCCACTACGTTTGGGGGAGTTTGTTATGCAGTAATAAAAAAATTGCAACGTATGCATGGAATAATTTTTGGAGTTTATTTGTATGTACTATTTGAGTAGGGTTTAATTAGGTGTTTATTTGTTTATGTAGCAGTTAGTTACCAGGTAGTTGCTATGCGCTTTGTTTAAGTGTTGTAGGAAATAAAAATATAAATTAAATATAAATACTGTCATAGAGATTGATAATAGTTGAGTAGGGGTGAAAAATGTTGAACACTAAATATAGATACTTTTGTAAAGTGTAGCTATCTAAGACGTGAACTCATGCATACTCTAGAAATTCATCAGAAGCACTCTAACTTGGGGTTCAATGAAGGCTTCATGCAGGAGGTCATATTGGAGGTAGGGTTTCAAAAAATGGGAATTATTGTAGGAATTGGGGAAAGTGGGCTTTCAGTTGAAAAGATCAGATTGGGCAAAAAGTAGACATGGGGGTGGAGGTTCTATATTATGATAAGTAAACAGTCTAAATAGTAAGTAAAGTGGAGATAAATGAGAGGAAAGTGGGGAAAAAGAAAAAAAAAACAGATTTGATCCAGAGGCTGCATTCTGGTTAATTCTATATGCACCACGTATCTATTGCTGATAACAAACTACCACCAAACCCAGAACTTTGTTGCGTCTCACAATTGTGTGACTGATGACTGGGGCAGTTTTTCTGTTGTTCTTGCCTGTGATTTCTGTTTTGGCTTCGGTCGTGTGACGGCCTCATTGGAACTGGAGAGTCCAAGATGGCGGCACTCGCAGGTCAGGCTGCTGCTGCTGGCTGGCAGCTGGGACGTCCTGGTTTTCTCTGCGTGGCCTCTCATCCTGCAGTAGATTGTCTGGGGCTGCTGCACAGCACAGTGGTCTCGGACTTCCAAAGAAGTGAGAACAAGAGCTTGATGGCCTCCTAAGGTCTAGACTTTGCAACCCACGTAACATCAGTTCGGCAATGTTCTGTTGGTCCAAACGGTCATTAGCCCAGTTCAAATTCAAGGACAAGGAGAAACAGACAGCACACCGCAGTGGGAAGGACAGCCGTGTCATGTTGCAAGGGAGGCTGGACATGAGGAGACTTGACGTGCTGGCAGCTGTTACAACAATCTGTCACACCATGAACTAGAAAGCTCCTCAACAGTGAGAATGCAGTTGTTCTTTTAAACCTGAGATTGATATATCCAAGCTGTGTTTAAAGACTATGAATATGGCCCTTATGAGTGGGTTACATTGAAAGGATAGACTGAAGATCAGGCAGCGAAATAGGAGACTGTTCTGGTAGTTCAGGTCAAGATAATACATGTCTGAATTCGGAAATAATCATTTTCAGTCCTTAAAAATAAATAAATTATCTTTTTTTTTCCTCATTCTATTTTCTACGGAAGAGTGGAAGTTACTCGAAGTTGTTTACATTCTCGGATGTAAATTATTTTAAATAAAATAAACAAAGCTTATTCCACAGAAATGTCCATTGTTGTCAAACAATTGTTCTCTTTGTTTGTATGAAGGCTTCTCCTGAACAGCCTTGGAATTAGCTTGGCTGTTATATTGCGTGGGGGCAGCTGAGCAAATACGCTAACATAAGGCAACCCATATGACCTGTCGGCTCACACAGAATTCCTCAACCTAGAACGAGGCAGTTGTGCTGAATTGTTCTGGAGACGTGGAGTTAACAAAACGGAAAAAGAAAAAAGAAAAAAAAAGAAGTATCTGCCTCTGAAGCTAAAGGATGACAAATACCCAGCTGTATCTCTTCTGTCCCCTGGTTCATCTACCTGTGTGCCTGCCCATCTACCTGACTATCCAGTGGCTTACCCTCTACCTTAAGAAAAAGATTTAAGATAACTGAATATTTATGAGATGTAACTTAGGCAACTATGTAGATATCTTAAAGGCTAGAAAAGGAATTTCTAGAGTTTAAACATTAAATGGCACTTTTTCTCGATCTGCATAATCAAGCGATGTCTGCTTGTTCTGCATAGAAGCTGGAAGGAGGACTCAGATATTCAGAAGCCTACAGCGATTTTTTTTGACAGCTTTATAGAGGTGTAATTTACATACCACAAAATTCACTCATGATACGTGTAAAACTCAATCGTTTAAATATATTTTCAGAGCTCTGCAATAATCACCACGACCCAATTTTAGAACATTTCCATCACGTGTTCCCGCCATCAATCCCAAGCAACCGCTAATATGCTGTCTCTTATCTGGACATTTCAAATAAATAGAATCCTACACTATGTAATCTTTGACATCTGGCTTCTTTCATTCAGCATCTTTTTGTAGCTTATGTATAGTGTAATGTGCATCAGGACTAGGATCCTTTCTGTGGCTGACTTTTTGTGTTGCAAATCTCATCTCCCTCCAATCTGGCATAGCCTTGCTTTTTTTTTTTTTTTTTTTAAGCTAGTAGCAGTGCTATTTCTAATGCTGTTTTAACAATTCTACTTTGGGAACATCTTGTAACAATTTCTGTGCTGCTCCCTTGCTTTCGTACCGTCAGTTGCTTTGTACAGATAACTGATCTACTAAAGAACTCCCTTTGAGGGTCGCCTGGCAATAATTAACTCCTTAAACCTTTCCTAAATACAGGTGGCCCTATTTATCCACAGCTTCCACTTTTGTAGATTCAACCAATCACAGATCGAAAATATTTGGGAAAAAATTTTCCAGAAAGTTCCCAAAGACAAAACGTGAATTTGCTGCATACGAGCAACTATTTATGTAGCATTTGCATTTTATTTACAACATTTACATAGTACTTAAATTGTATTAGGTACTGTAAGTAATCTAGAGATGATTTAAAGTATACAAGGGGGAGGGTATAGCTCAAGTGGTAGAGTGCATGTAGGTTCAATCCCCAGTACCTCCTCTAAAAAAGTAAACCTAGTTGCCTCACCATTCACAAAAAATAAAATAAAATAAAAAGTATACGGGGGGAAGTGCATAGGTTATATGGAAATACTGTGCCATTTTATGTAAAGGACTTGAGCATCCGCAGATTTTGGTACCCATGGGGGTCCTGGAACCAATCCCCTGTGGATACTGAGGGATGTCGGTGCACACACACGAAACATATACACATGTATATGCCATGTGTATATAGTTAAAAATATCTCTTTGATAAAAAAAAGACTATTGACTATCGCTATTGTGACAGGGAATCAGCAGCTTCTCTGGTCTCTATGTTTCCTTGACATGCATTCAAAAAGTTTGTGTAAGTCACACATGAAATTCAGTCTATTCATTTTACATGCTGTTCAAACTTACTTTGTGATCTTTCAGCTATAGTTTTTGGCTGCTAATCAAAATAAGACTGTATCTGTTTGATGTCGGAAAAAAACTTTAAAAAATTACAGTATCCCAAACAATATCGTGCAATGTAAGACCCCAGCTGCTGAGTGGCTTTATGAAAGGTGCTTTGGCTTGCAGAAGAGTGTTGATGAGAAGAAATGTGCCCAATTTGAAGTTTTTATTTGTAATGTACGTTTGTTTCTTTAGCATTTGTGGAATCCAGCATCTGGAACGAATAGGAAAGAAGCTGAATCTCTTTGACTCCCTGTACTTCTGCATTGTGACATTTTCTACTGTGGGCTTTGGGGACGTCACTCCGGAAACATGGTCCTCCAAGCTTTTTGTTGTTGCCATGATCTGTGTTGCTCTTGTGGTCCTACCTATACAGGTAAACACGAGCATGTTCAATTTTATAAAGATGTGTAAAGTTTTATGAAATCAAACCTTCCACATTTAATTAAAAAATACAGAGTGGCTGATTAATCTAACAGTAATATATTCACATGTGCTATTATTCCATCTAGTCGGTTAATTAAAATTTTCTTAGAAATGGCTCTTGATATTATATTAGAAACACTGAGTTTTTTTTTCCTCCAGTCACCATTGATAGCTCACATTTTATTTCAATCCTTTAAGATGCATTCTTTCAAATACAGAGTGTGTAACTATGTTAATTCCAGGACTGTAGGACAGTATAGTTTTTAATTATAGAATGATAGCTCAAGGAAATAAACTTGTGAAGAGTTGATTTCTCTTGATTCTTGAAAATAAATCTAAAAGCCATATGTTGTAATGAATAAAAATTGATTGCATATGTTGGACAACTAAAACAAAATCTGAAGATGAAACGTTGCTACTATGCAGCATTTTGGAGAATGGATAAGGACACAGTAGAGGGATATAAAATGAGACTAAAGTTACATAGAGGCAACCTTCAGCTTTTTTCTACCATGAACTCTGGGTGTCCATGGGAGGGCGGGTCAGAAACAGGATATGGCCAATACAAATCAAACTTGTGTATTTCATTGTACGGCCATTGGCCACAGTGTGTCTAAATACACTTTACGCAGGGATAAAAATGATCTTCCTGCCCCTGACCAACCATGCAATGTCATCCTTAATGACACCCCTCCCCTATACTCTCTACCTCCCTTACGTACCAGCTACTATATACCCAGAATGTGGCCTTGCGTGTCTGGTAAGGGTGTCCCCCACTTGCATGAGATGTAGGCTGAAGTTGACAGAAGAATGTGGGAGAAATTCCAGTGATTCTTTTCTCTTTGACTCAGTGCATAATGTACATAGCTCCATATTCTACTGGACTTAACGCAGAGACATATACCTTACTGCCCAGTTACGATTTCATAGGAAAATCATATTGATATGTTTCCTTAAAGACCTGAAGGCCATGGAAGGCATTAGCAGGCTCTACAGCAATCCTACAAAAAGTCTCTTGTTGAACGGAACAGTGATCATTTGAAATGCAAAGAGTTTCGTCTAAGAAATTGAGCATGCGTAGTAAACAATAGATGCGTTGCATTGATTTTTATTTTCATGTCCAGTGTTTTTCACTCACATGTGGAAAATGCATTACAGTTTGAACAGCTGGCCTATTTGTGGATGGAGAGACAAAAGTCAGGTGGAAACTACAGTCGACACAGAGCTCAAACGGAAAAGCATGTTGTTCTGTGTGTCAGCTCACTGAAGATTGATTTGCTCATGGACTTCTTAAATGAATTCTACGCTCATCCAAGACTGCAGGTACCTTTAAATGGGTCATACCTGCTAACACATTGTCAAAGTCATTGATGGTGCCGCCTGTGTTCTGAAGGGTTTTTATTTACGCACTCAAATTTAGAAAGAGTAAATGAAGAATGACAGATAGAACAAGGCACATAGGACAAATGCTCAAGGGAAACACAGTATTTTAAGTTTCCTTCTGTATCTATACTGAAAGACAGATGGAACTACATTTCTGCTACAAAGACAGGTTTTCTTTGAATTAAAACGATTGCTTTTTTTTTCCTCCCTTGGGTAATGCATAAACGATATTTCTATGAAACAGTCAAATTTAACATAAAATATAATAAAACAATGAAAAATTCATCTCAATATCATCTGCTCACTTGGATATTTCAGAGTTTTGTCAAGTGATGCTGATGAAAGTGTGGAATCTGGAAGTTCCATTCTTTTCCTTTTGTTTCCTGGAACGTAACTAGGTCTAATTTACAGTGTTAATGCAGGAACATAATTTGGACAATAACTAGCTGAATTGAGATCGTTAATTCAGAAAAATCTCTTTTTCTGTGTATGCAGAAAAAGCCCCCAGGCGCTTCTTGCCTTTGCCGCGGCGCCGCGCCGGGGCAGATGCAGGTGACCTCCTTTCCTGCCTAATGCACTTAGCGCAGCACAGACGGCAAAGAGCTACCTGAGTTTCTTGTATTTCCTCGAGAAATCTGTGTCAACAGGCTGGACAGTCCTGAGGTCAAGACAGTACTAAGTACATCTAATTATCTCTCACTCATATAAAGAGAATTTTTTCCATGAATATTTTAGAGCACTTTTTAAATACTGTTTTTTGGATTTAAAAATATCTAAGTGGGGGGAGGGTATAGCTCAGTGGTAGAGTGCATGCCTAGCATGCATGAGGTCCTGGGTTCAATTCCCAGTACCTCTACTAAATAAATAAATCTAATTACCTCCCTTCATTAAAAAAATTTAAAAAAAAAATTTAAAAAATCGAAGTGATACTTATGTAATGCATTCTTTTGTTTTTGTATAAATCAGTTTGCATGTTTTGGAGGAACTACATATTTATTTGTTGGGTATGTTATTATTAATATTAAATAATTTTGGATGCTTGTTATAACCCACAAAGGAACTCTATTTTGGGGAAAATTTGATCCCCCCAAATTTTGATCCCTAGTGATTTATTTTGTCTAACATTAATATGGAGAATTCTTCAAAGTCCAGCAATTGTCACTGGATGTATTTTAGACTGATAAAGTGGTGACTGTTATCAGATCATTTGAATTCCTGTAGATCAGTTGTTTTATACCATTTTGTCACTAAGAGTAACTTTGTATTTTCCCCCAAGGACCATTATTTTGAACTATTTTGATCTCAAACATTTTTGTATGCTTTGTCTGTATTTTCAATAGGTTTGTGAGTCATTTTCTATTCAGATATTCATCAGAAATGTTTCCACTGTGATCAGTTTACAATAATATACATCACCATCAGAGTTTTTATTCTAAAAGTAACAATCTGATGTATGAATGGATCCTTCAGCACTTCTGCCTGGAATGCAATTTATACTTTAGAATCAGCCTGAAATCATAACTGAAAACTTCACAGGCTGGAAACGTGTGTTGAGTCTAAGTGCTGATTGCCTCCTCTTCATGGTACTAACAAGATTGAAGAATTCCAGCCTGAGTCCATTGCTTGTGAGATTTTTACATGTCTTTTATGCTTATTGCAGTGGCGTGGTATTTAACATATGCCCAGGTTTTAAATGCCAACTTTTATTTGTTAGCAGGAGTTCATTTCTATTTTATCTTATTTCAAGATGTTCTTAGATACTCTCTTTGCCTACCTGGTGTAAAACGAAGCATTATTGTTTCTACCCCTTGGCTCACTGTGTTTGGAATAGGATTATTATGTGGTGATTCTGTGTCCTACTGAGATGGATGTGCAGGTTCGGAGAGTACTTCAGATTCCAATGTGGTCGCAAAGAGTTATCTACCTTCAAGGTTCAGCCCTGAAAGATCAGGATCTTTTGAGAGCAAAGTAAGTAGCTCTGTCTTCCATCTTGCAGTGTTTTCATATTTTTTCTCTCTTCCAAATCATAGCAATTTTCAGTGTTGCAGGATGTGTTTCAGTATTTTTGAATACGAACTTGTGCGTTAGCCCCACTGCCGATTAAATTGAAAGGTTAAAAATAGGAAATCAGCATATCTGCTCCTCGTTCTCCATGCCTGGTGTAATGATTCCAAGCTATTGGGGGTGAGCTGAGCTATCCAGTCTCACTGCCAGAGTCGTCTCCAAGTCCCTGGATACTGTGTATATTCTGCAAATAAAAATCTTGGGCTGAACGTTATATGAAATGCCATAGCAGTTTGAATCAGGGTTTACATTTTAAAGAGTTCATATTGTGCACTGGGCAGGTAACATTTGTGTTGCATGGCGTCTGAGATGAAAGACTCTCTGGGGGCTGGAGGTCTTGGAAAGGGCTCAGAGGTCTCAGTTGCTCTCTTCTCGTGGCACAGGTGCCAGCCCACCCAGCCTAAAGGTGGCATAGTCTTACACGTTTGTCACAGGTCAACGGGGGCCCCTCCACAGGAGCCGAGCGAGAGTGTGGCTGGTTAGACTGTAGACACGAGGGAATCGGGGCGTCTGCAAAACAACACCCTTAGTTTCAGAAGCCAGACGAGATCCCTAGCAGAGGTGGCCTCGCTCGATGTTTTCTTTTGCTTTTCAAGTTTTAAACATGCCTTCGTGTTTATCCTTGAGTTGTCCCACACACTCTTTTAGATGTAAAGGTCTCTTCCATGAATTTCCTAGCACAAGTGTTTTATCTTCGTCATTGTTTTGCTTTTTTCCAGATGGCCTGAGTACGTGAGTTAGTGTGCGCCCGGGTGCATGTTCTCTGTGTTTGTGTTTGTGTGTATGTGGGGGAGGAAACGAACGGAAGAAAATTCCCAAACTCCTTTTGCTGCTTAATCCTGCAAAAGATGACTAGATAGCCCATGACAGAAAAGTTGACATTACTTTTGATTTACGTAATAGGTCAATTTAACTGCGATTTTAAAAATAACTTAATAACCTCCGAAACAAAAAATTCAGTAGCAGTTATCAGAATATAATGAATAGCACATAACTGGAAAGTGAGAGGTCTTTGAGAGGCTGTTAGTGTTCGTGGTGGATTAACGCTTCCCGTGTGCTCAGTGTGCCCGTCACAGTGCTGTAGTGGGTCACGTTCTCCCGGGGCCACACGCCAAACACAGCGCTGGGTGTCTGCTAGCTGCTTGCCATCCGTCCTCATTACTTGGGACCTGGAAAGAAATAGTTGCATGGACACTAATATAATTTGGATCTTTATTTTCATCTGCATAGATAATCAGTATGCTTATTTATTGTAATGAGTCGAGTTCTTCACAGGATAAGAATGGGTGGTGCTCATATTATGCTCAACATGAGTTTGTGTGATAAATGAAGGCTTTTGACTACCTAATAAGTTAACCTAAGCTATTAAGATTTAGCCATTCGTATCTTAGCTAGTTACTGCCTAGGATTAGCACAACTTGTTTAGTGTGAATAGTATTAATAATGGTTTCTTAGCAAAATCAGTCACATTTACAAGAAGCATTCCTCCGAAGGAATGAAACAGGAGAGTGTGGATAATTAAGAGGTCATAGGGTCGTAGAGGTCGTAATTCTCAAAAAGCTGGGTTAAAAAAGAGGGTAGAGGCACAGAGTATCCATTTTTATGTTCGTTTCTTATCCTAATATCACATAAAGATTTGGGACTTACCGTTAACAAATACATTCTTCAACACACTTCCCCACGCAAGAAACAGGGAGTAGCTTTCTCCAGGCCAGTTCCAAAGGTCCGTTGCATGAGTTCTGAAATACTCTGTTGAAGATGATGTGTAGAAAATGTTGTACAATGTTCGTATTATCTTAATAACCGTGGCTGCTTCACATTTTCCCAGAACTGTTTGGTTTGGTCTAATTCCAAGGACTTTCATCTTTTTTCTCCATAGAAAATATTTTGGAGAAAAATTTCTCTTATCAGGATGAACCAGAAAGATAAATAATGTCTCCTTTTGAAAACAGACAGTTCTGTGTTTTTAGAACACTATTTATCAAGCACTGAAACGGGCTTACTGTTTAGTACATTGAAGAAATGTAGAACTTTAGCATGAAGGGCAGGGGTTTGGAGCAAGAGGACGATTCATCTCTAGGAAATATAAATGTACTGAGCAACTTTGTTTCCTCTCTTTTACTTTTATTGAGGCCTTGCAGCCAAAACGCAATCAGTCAAAACGAAAGGCTAATACAGCTCCCTTCATTTACACAAACCACATATACGAAAAAAATACATATTTTATGATAAAAGAGAAAATAAAACTTGGCTTTTTCAACTCCTATCATTATAAACTGTTGAGTTCTATCACCAGTTCAACAAGTTATTTTGTTCAGAGTCAAATACAGCCATGATCTGCTAGAAATCCAGCCTTCACTCAAGATTAAGGCTGTTCGTGGTTTACGTGTACCTTGCATGAGCTGGCATCCTGTGTTTCAGATGATGCGAGCCGTGCCAGTGTGCCATGATTCTGTTTTCTCATCTGCTTTTAGGATGGACGATGCCGAGGCCTGTTTCATTCTGAGCAGCCGCTGTGAAGTAGACAGGACGTCATCTGTAAGTTTCTAAAAGCTCTTTTAGGAAATTGTGCTTTTCTTCTTAGATTTCTTTTTCTTTTCTTTTTTTTTTTTTTTTGTTAGTTTGCCAACATTCAATATTAGTGACCTGAAAATTTTACTAAAGGGAAGCAAGTGTCTCAGCTGTCTTACTGTAATAGAAGAATAGTTCCATCGCTGACCATGTGCACAAAAGTCTTCTTGAAGTAGTTTCTACTAATCCTTGGGGTTTCTGTTGATCAAAATGAAATGAGTCATGTATAGACAGAACTCGATCATTTTTAATTAAATATATCCTATGCTATGTAATTTTGTTAGAATGATCTCAGTTTCCGCAACTCAAAAACAAGGCAGATGGACCAGGCAGTTTGCATCAATCGGTTGGAGAGTTTCTAAGAATAAAATGTGCATTTGGGAAAGTTCTATTCAGGATATACGGGGTGAGGCTTGACAGTCTGTGTATTTTTGAAAGCTCCCCAGGTGATGTGGAAGCTGCTCCTACTTTGGCCATCTTTCACTTATCTGCTCTCCGTGATGTACTTTTTAGGTCTAAAGTTCTATAAACTTGCAATTAAATTAAATGGTATAATTTACCAAATTATGCCTTCTCCTTTTTAAACTGCATTTTCATTTTATTGCTTTTTAAAAAGTACTTTACTATTTTACATTGAATATGTACTATTAACGCCTGTGTTTCTAAGCCAGTGAGTCAGTCCATCTCTGGTCATACGTGTGGTGCACAGATGAGAACCTTTGTGGCTTCTGAGGTGACTGGGGAAAGGCAGAGTATGTATGGGTCTCTTAGGGATGTGATTGGCACTTTTCTGGGGCATTTAATAAGCATTCTCTATTACCTTCCTTTAGGACTGCAAGTCCTGAATGTGGCAGGCTTTGTGTTGTCCTTGCTCAAATTTACCTAAACTTTTTACTCACTTTTAAACCCACTTACTCATCCTTCATTTGAAAGGGACTGTTATGGGTTGAGTTGTGTTCCTCAAGATCTCCTATGCTGAAGTCCAAACGTCCAGTACCTCATCATGTGTACTTTCTTGGCAATAAGGTCTTAACAGAGATAATCAAGTTATACTGAGTTTATTAGAGTAGACCTTAATCCCATATGAGTAGTGTCCTTGTAAAATGGGGAAATTTGGTGACAGTCAAATAACAGAGAGGATGGCATGTGTACATTGGGACCGTCTTCCTTAAACAAGGAGAGGGGCCAGGAACGCATCCTTCCCTCACAGCCCTCAGAAGGAACTAGCCTTACAACACCTTGATTTTAGACTTCTGGCCTCCAGGACATTGAGACAATAAATTTCCATTAAGCCACCCAGTTTAGGGTACTTTCAACAAACAGATTCAAGGGCAGAGACCAAACCAGTGATTGCAAAATTTGTAATATATCTCTCTTTAAAATATGTATGTTTTCAAATTCATGTGTTCCCTCTTGCACAACCACTGTCTTAATTCAGAGCAGACTTTCCTCAGTCCAATGAAGAACTGTTTCAACTGAGCCGGCACGTTAGGTGCTCCAAACATATTCCCAGAGTCAGTGAACTTGAACGGAACATCTTCTACCTTATGTTTCTGTAATTATTTAACTTTTGCAATTGTGAATCTTGTGTCCCTCAAGTGGTAACTTGGTTTCCAGATACTTGCAGTCCTCCGGTGTCTATGTAAGGGGTGGGAGGTGTAAACATTAGGAAATAAACACACAATATCTTTTAGAGTACCTTTTACAATGTGAACATATGAGCTTTCAGTTAAACAAATGCATTCCATTTCCTCCTGACGCTCTACTAGATGGACAGGAAATGAATAAAAGACTTCACTCCTGAGGGCACAGGAGATGGCAGATGAGATGACGCTAATACAAGTTTGGAAGCTGGAAAGCAGATGCATAATAAATCTCCTATTTTTAGCAATTTAGTAATTGAGAAGATGAGAAGAGTGTACATATATAAAACCAGAATAATGGCTATAGAACAAAACAAAAAAAACAAGAAAGAGTCAGTGAACCGAAAGGAGCTCTGAAAATTAAATACAGGGTAACAAATGTAAAATTAAATATAAGGTTTAGAAGATAAATCTAAGGACGTTGAAAGAATGCAGAATAATAAAATGACCAATAAAACTAAATAATAGAAATAGGGAGTCAAAACATGAGAAAATTGAAGGGGTTATTCAGGAAGAAACAATATCCATATAGTAAGAATTTAAGGAAGGGGATCTGGAAAATGATGGGAGAAATTATTACCAGAGATATGATGCAATCAGATCTCTCAGCCTAAAAATTGTCAAAGTGCGAAGGCCCACTTATGACAGGATAATGACTCAAAAAGACCTACTGTTTGAGAGACTGGGATAAGATGAAGAAAGACAAAGAAAAGAATGAAATGAAGAGAAGGTAAAGTAGAAGAAGAAAACATTCATAACCAAGGATGGAG
Source organism: Camelus ferus (assembly GCF_009834535.1). Classification (NCBI taxonomy): domain Eukaryota; kingdom Metazoa; phylum Chordata; class Mammalia; order Artiodactyla; family Camelidae; genus Camelus; species Camelus ferus. The sequence continues at coordinate 9,312,304 of NC_045718.1, read as the reverse complement.
GATGAGGTTTTCGGACTTAGCAGTAAAACCCAAAGGCAGTGGGTCAGTGCTTTCAAGATTCTGAGGGGAAATGCTTTTCCACTTGGAATTCTGTATCCTGGCAAAATTTGTCAAGTGGGAAGATAGACATTTACAGATATTAAAGACGTTCAGAGACACACCGTTCTCAGGAAGCTGCCGGGAGGTGCTTTTCATCAAAACCAGGGGGTGGGTGAAGACAGCTCAGGGGAGGCAGTGGGGGTTCCCGGGTCTGGATCAAAGCAGGTTCCAGGACAACAGCTGAGCGAAGACTCTGAGTGCCAGAAGGCAGGGCCGCTTCTGGAGAAAGATGGGATCAGTGTTCCTGATGTGGTCGAAAGTAAGGAGAACCAGCTGCCACCTCTGGGCAGAGGGGGGCTGCACTGTGTCCCCCTCGGACTCATTGAAGCCCCGTCTCCCCACCCCCACCCTAGGTCATAGCTCGGAATGCGACTGTATCTGAAGATAGGGCCTTTAGAACAGTAACTAAGTTAACACGAGGTCATTAGGGTGGGCCCTAGTTCAGTCTGACTGGCTTCTTTATAGGGAGAGGCGATTAGGGTGCCAGAGAGACACCAGGGGTGTGTGTGAGCCGCCAATAGGCAGCGTCCGCAAGCCAAGGGGAGAGGGAGAGGGTCCTCAGAGGAAACGAACTCTGCCGGCACTTTGATCTTGGACTTCAAGCCTCCGGAACTAAAGCAGCATGAATTTCTGGTGCTTAATGAGCCACACACCCTGGAGCGCCTTATTACAGCAGCCCTAGCAAACTGATACGGCAGATGCTGAATCAGCGATGAGTGAGGAAAACATCAAGCAAATGCCAGAAGTGACAGTTACTGCCTCCAGAGGAAAAGAGGGCGTTCAAGATTGCAAATACCATTGTAGCATTCACCAGTGTTCACTATGAAGAATAGTCACGATAATGTGAACGCTGAATATTGATCTCACCAAAGTCATCACCGACCTCTAATCAGAAGACGGGAAACTGAAAAGAAGGAAGCCTGCGATACCTGCTTTTTAAAGAAAATGTCCAGTTTTTCCTTAAGAAGATAACATTTTAAAATGTTCTAATATTGTAATGCTAATTTTCTACACAAATCTTGCATGTTTCTATAGGATTGGCATTTTAGTCAATATTGCTGTCGCTGGTATACACAGTTTAGCTCAGTTTTTCAAGGGCATTTAATAAAACAGATGAAAAAGGAATCAAGCAGATTTGACATTTAGTGAGTAGCTTTCATATGGTCGGGCGTTTTGTGTATTTATGTCATTTCCTCCTCACTATTGTTTGACAAACGAGAGAACAAATGTTTTATAGGTCAGAGTTGTTAACTAGACTTCCCAGAGTGGCAGAGCCTGGATTCTGCCCAGGTCAGTTCAGTTCCAATACGTCTTCTTTTGTAGCCAACTGCTTCTCTCGGTGATAACAGCTTCTGGGTCAAGGGGGTTACACATTTGTCAATAAAAGTGGTTCCAGTGTTCGAAATTCTGATCAGAATAACATTTCAGGCATTAATTGTCTGTTCTCATCCTTCATCTGTCCCTTAAAAGAATGCATTTACTTCAGTTCATTAAATTGTTGATCATATATTTTGTATCTCTGTTGTAAGAAAATGACTTTTATTTCCCTCTAATTTCCTTCAGCTTTCATTCCCAATTTTCCATTATCCCATTTTGGTCTTTTGTATTTTCATTTTTGCATTGAAGACGGTACCATTTACCTTTTGTCCTGTAACCAACACTAAATCTTCTGCTGTTATCTGTTGATAGACTCTAAATATTGAACTCAGTAAACATTTAGAATTTTGTGATTGTGTGCTCACAGTTCACTGAAGAGCCAGCGATCACTTTGGTTACATTTTCCTGTTCCTTTGTTGTGTTGTTTCCTGCCCTCCATCCCCTGCCAAATTTTTAAAATCAGCTGTACTTTGTAGGTATCTGTTACCATTCATTATGTAGTTTTGGTTACTGTTTATTGTAGATTTGCCATTTACACTTATTATTCTATCTTATGTAGATTTATTATTTACATTTTTACATATAGTTTATATGTCTTAGTCCATTTGGCTTCCCTTATGTATGGGGTTAATTGACAGTCTTCAAAGCAGGATCCTTTGTATCCTTCTTTGACCTGAGTGTGGCGTTTTACACAAGAAAAAAAAGTGCCTCGTATAACACTAGCACCACGTCTAACTGTTAATTCGTTCACTGAGTATTTATTGTCTGTTCTGTGGTCCAAGCACTGATGAACCAAATGAAGGTGCGTTGATGAACATGGCGGCTCCGTAAGCCGCTGCCCTCGCGGAGCTGACCTGCGAGCAGGAGTGGCAGTCAGTGTGCTAATTAAGTAAGTCCATGAGCAGAAGGCTAGATAGTGATGAGGACTTAGGAGAGGACAATGGGGAGGAGGCTTATGAAATGTTAGGGAAGGTTGACCTTCTAGATTGAATCATTAATGAAAAAATTTGAAAGATTAACTTAAAGTATAATCATAAAGCTCACTAAATTTTTTTCTTTTTCTGTTTTATTAGGTAGAATTATTACAGTTTGACTGCACATATACATTATGTTGTATGTAAATTCATATATACAATGCACTGCAATATTTTTTCCAGTTTCCATATAAAGCTCGTTAATTATTAAAATAGAGAACACATCAAACAACAGCGTGTTCTTATTTCATTAGAATATGTTTATGGTACCTGTTCCTTCAAACTACTTTTCTTCCCACAGGTATTACCCTTTCTTTCTTCTCTTCTTGTCCAACTTCTTGAAGAAAGCAACACTCACTGTTTCAAACTTATGACCTCCTTAGACTCCCCATTTCAACTTACACTCCATCCGTATCACTGAAGCTCTTCTTTCCAAGAATACCAAATGTCCCCTGGTAAAGATCACTTTTTATTTTTATCTTACTCGTTTGCCCTATTTTGTTCGATTATCATTGGCACCTTTTTTCTCCTTAATGTCATTCTCTTCTCCAGTTGCTTTTGTGTCCTCACCCTTTGTACTATTCTTAATTCTTAGGCTATTTTTTTTTAACTTTCTTTTAAAGATACTTATTTCTTTGTAACACTTTAAATATCAATGACACCCAAGGTACTTTTCTTGGGATGCTTTATCACTTCATTCTTGATGCTTCTCCCTAACTACAGAGCCAGCACCCACTGCTAAATTACGAGCTCGTTTGGGTTGGATTGTGTTCCCTGCCCTCCAAATTGTTATCTTGAAGTCCTAACCCCTAGTAGATCAGACCTGATCATGCAGAGATAATCAAGTTAAAACAAGTTCATTAGCGTTGGCTTTAATCCAGGATGACTCGTGTCCTCACAAGAAGGGGAAATTTGGAGACAAACAGAGAGAAACAGTGTTATATCAGCAGAACTAAGCTATCTTCAAGCCACAGACAGAAGCCTGGAACACATCCCCTCACAGCCCTCCAGAGGAATCCACCCTGTTAATGCTGTGATTTTGGAATTCTTGCCTTGAGAATTGTCAGGCAGTACATGTTGTTGTTGTTGTTGTTGTTGTTGCTGTTGTTGTTGTGTAAGCCTCCTGCTTCGTGGTAGTTTGTTATGGTAGCCTTAGTTCTAGAAGCAGAATGCTGCTGTAACGAATACCTAAAAATATGGGAGGGGCTTTAGAGTCGACCAATGGGTAGCCGGTAGAAAAGTTTTTTGGTGAATGATTGAACAAGCTTAGATTGCTTTGAAGACCTTTCTGGTAGAACTACAGACACTAATGGTGAATTGGGAAGGTTCAGAAAGAAAAGAGGCATGTGTAGAAAAAGTGCATACTGTCTTGAAAAATACGTATGTCACCATGAACAGGACGTTGCTGGAATTCTGAACGTTAAAGGTGCTCCCGACGAGTCTCAGACAGAAGTGGGGGACGTGCCATTGGAAACTGGAGGAAGGATGGTCCTCGGTATAAAGTGGCAGAGGACTTGGCTGAATTGTGTTTTGTTGGAGAAAAAGTAGAATTGGAGAGTGATGAACTTGGCTATTTCGGTTGAGGGGATTTCTGGGCAAAGCGTTGAAGGAGCAGCCTGGTTTCTCCTTGCCCCTTAAAGTAAAATGGAAGAGGAGAGAGAGAAGTTGAAGAGAGATTTGAATAGAGGATTTGTGTAGACGGTACCGTGACCTGTCCTACATTTTAAAAGATCACACTGGTTGCCGTGCAGAGAAAAGTGTGCATGTGGGAGGGACCAGAGAGAGGACTGAAGAAGGGTGACCAGTTAGAAGCCAAGAAGGGTAACTGCGGTGAGCAGCCAGTGACCTCGCAGTGGAGATGTTGAAAGCGCCACTTGTGGGGCATTTTTGAAACTCGTCGATATAGTGGATGTGAGTTTTAAAACAGAGAAGACAGAGTCAGTCCTGGGTCATGTGAACTTGGAATAGTACGTTGACATTTATGGACATTGGAATGATTGGGGAGACACAGATTATTGGAATGATTCAGGAGAAGCAGATTGGGGAAGAAAATCAACCACACGTTAAGCATATAGATTTTGAAATGTCTGTGAGGTACCCAACTGGAAATACTAAGCAGGTAGCTGCATGCACACATTGGGCTTCAAATGAGTGTTTAAGCTGAAGATGTGAATTTGGGAGTCGTCCTAATACAGGTGTATTTTAAAGCCACAGGACTGGGGGGAACCACATAGAGTTTGCATGTAACTAGCAAGGAGGAGTGTTTGCACTGAAGCCAGGTACCGCCCGTTATTTAGAGGTCATGAAGAGGAGAGGGATCCAGCAAAGAAAAAGAAGTGAGTAACAAAGAGGGCCAACAGAGAGTGGGGCTCTGCAAACCAAGTGAAAGATGTGTTCAAATAAGAAAAGAATGTTTCAAATACTTTGGACTGAATATTGGTCATTGGACCAGTATTAGTAACTTACGTTGTGGTCATTGGACCAATATTAGTAATTTATATTGTGATCTGTTTTGAAAGGTGCAGACACTTTACTTTTGAACGTCTAAGACGTTCACTCAGTCTATCAGCTGATGTGCTCCTACTGTTGAAGACTTGCACAAAGCTAAGTCTCTTCCCCGAGTCATTCTAACACACGCGTCATCATTAATTTACCCTCTGGATAGCCTTTCTTGGCAGTGCTGAGGAGTTTGATTTTCTTAGCTGAACTAGGCCTATGAGTGTTTACCTAAGTGATCCGCTTCTGAAAAAAACCAAACTCTGTGTGCTTTGCTCCTTTAGCTTTTTGGGGTCACAATTGATTTTTCGATGTCTCTCTTCCTAGAAATAAAAAAAGAAAATAACTAACTTTTATTAGCCATCACTTAAATGTCAATTACAGGTCAGAGACCATTTTTATATATATTTATACCTATTACGTATGTGATGTAGTTCTCACAGCCCTGCGAGGAAGTTCTTATGAGCTCCAATTTATAGATGAGCAAACCAAAGCTCAAGTTAGCTGTTTTATTTAACCTTCTCAGGAGCATGGGGCGGTAGCTCACAGACCTCGTGTTTATACCCTACTCTGTCTGTGTCAAAGAAGAATTCTACTGGACAGGGTTAAACAGGAAATTAAGACTTTACTGAAGGCTGTTGCCCAGGGGAGAGGGATTGAATTCAATTCCTGAAACCAAAGGCTGGAGGAATCTTATGCTCTGGGGGAAGCTGGTGGAAAATACTGGGTTGGGGAGGCTGGTCAGTGTGAGTACGCCGGTCATCTGCTAACTGAGCTTTAGGAGAGGTAGGCTCCCCTCCCCCCACAGAGACTGGGAGGTGAAAGTAAATGCTTTAGGGAAGGGAGGTCAGAGGACTATGTTCTTGAAGGAACCTATCAGAAATTCAAGCCTCGGGGAGCTTTAAGGCCATCTTCGTCATCCAACTCCAAACACTTGGAGTGTAACTCTCAGAAAAAAAAAGTTATACTCTGCTGTTAGCTTTCCTTTTAAATGTCAAAGATCTTTCTTTTTTTCTGATTATTACATGTAAGTTTGAATATATGAAATCTTAGAATAGAATGCAGACAATCACTGAGCACTCAGCCAGTAGTTTCTCTGAAAGACCCTTCCAGGCAGCGTGAAAAAACTGAAATAAAGTGTTTGCAATTACAGGGGTGGAAAAATAATTTTCCTCTACATTCTAGCTTCTGTGGCTGCCATCACCACCCCTGTCACCCCTGTAATAAATGACAGGTTAACAAGAGCAAAACAAACAGAAGTTTAATAACATGTATATATCATGCCTGCATGGGAGATACTCAGGAAAACTGAGTGAATCTCCCCAAAACGGCCCAAGCCACCTTGAACACTGTCTTTAGCAGGAGACAAAAGAAAGGTGTTGGCAGTGGGAGTCTGGTTACGGGAGGTCATCAAGGAAAGTGCAGCGAGGTGGTTGCACAGATTTACATTTGGTGCTTTCTCCGTCGATGAAGCGTTTCTAGTGATTTCCAGTCCTCCTTTTCGGTACAAAGAGATACCCTTACAATTGGAGATTTCCCTTTTGAATATAAGTTTCCCTTAAAAAAGGAAAAATTCTACTCTGATTTAAGAGCTTCTCTTGTGTCTACGTTTTTTCAAGAAAAATCAGCTCAAAATAATCCTTATGTAAAGAGGCATATTTTGGGTGACACATTCTGCTATTTTTCACAATTTAAGCTTTTTTTTTTTTTAATAAAAGTTTGTTTTATTTTAAGTGGACCCATTTTGGGCATTGAAACACTTTAACATATAATCATTCTATTGTTTTATTCCTTACTTAAATGTACCTTAAATTCTTTAGAGAGGTTTTGCAAGTTTATTTTGCTTTTTATTCAATCCAATGGTTACCGTAGTCTCAAAAAGATCTTTCTGACCAATTCATAAAATTCCAGAATTTTAAACTGTGGCTTTCAAACTTGCTGAGACTCGCTGGAGTCACTTGTGTAACTCATGTTTTAATCCTTCCAGAAATAACTTTTGGGAAATTCTTGACAGATGATCATTACTGGGTTTCAGTTACATGCTTTCCAGATAGCCAAAACTTTTTATGAATGACTTTAATTATTACTCATTTGGCATTTGTCAGTGAGTTTTATGATACCTTGAGACACTGTGGTCATAACTTTGTTAAGGAGAATAAGGAGATCAGGGAGACTCAGGGGGGTGGCAGCCTGGAGTGGGGTTTGGTGTTGAGGGCGGATTCCTCCAGAACCTGGGGAGGGACTTAAATAAGCAAAAGACACTGTTTAAGGGACGTAGGGCTCTGAATAAATGACTGGAACTCAGGCCAACAAGCACTAGAAAACAATCCAGGATTTTAACTCCAAGAAGCATAGTACAAAATAGATTCTATCTCTCAACAGGGGAAGACAGAAAGGAGACATTTGAACTGATTATGGTTGACTTGGTGCTGAGTCTCAGAATTTCTGGCTACATTCTGATAATACGTTATACCTGGGAATTCAGACAGGCAGTCGGGTTTTTGCCATTATACGTTAGTAAGAATTAGTGCGCTCTCAGAAACCAGAGTAGGATTAAAATCCCCGAGAGATCATTGTTAAAAGCAAGGAAGTACAAGTAAGAGCAAATTTATTTACAAATTTACTGTTTACTTCTTTTTTAATAGACTTGATTTTTTTTTTAAGTTTGGGGTTTACAGAAAAATGGAGCCAGAAATATAGAGGGTTTTTATGTCTGTGACCTCCCCCCAATTTCCCATGTTATTAATATCTTGCATTAATGTGGTACATTTGTGATGCGATTGATGAGCAAATATTGATAAATTATTATTACCTAAAGTTCATAGTTTACATTAGGGTTCACTCTTTCTGTTGTACATTCTGTGGCTTTTGACACATGTGTACGTATCTGCCATTACAATTTCATGCAGCAAAGTTTCACTGCCCTAAAAATCTCCTGTACCCCACCTGTTCACCCCTCCCCCACCCCCCACTCCACCAAGCCCCTACCAACCACCGAACTTTTTACTTTTTCTACTGTTACCTTTTCCAGATACCATATAGTTGGAGTCATACAGTACATAGCCTTTTCAGATTGTCTCTTTTCAGTTAGCAATATGCATTTGAGTTTCCTTTGAGTTTCCTCTATGTTTTTTCATGGCTTGACGGCTCATTTCTTTTTATTGTTGATAAATATTCCATTGACTGGACGTTTGTTTATTCAGTCCCCTACTGAAGAACGTCTTGGTTATGTCCTTTATTCAGTTATGAATAAAGTTACTGTAAACATTCAAATGCAGGCTTTTGTGTGGATAAGTCATTTGGGTAAATGCCAAGGGGTTTAATTGCTGGATTGTTTGGTCAGAATATGTTTAGTTTTGTAAGTAGCTGCGACTGTCTTCCAAAGTGCCGGTGCTGTCTTGCATTCCCACGAGCCATAAATGAGACTTCCTGCTGCTCCACCTCCTCACCAGTGAGTGGTGTTGTCACTGCTTTGGATCTGAGTCATTCTAGTAGGTAGGTTGTGGTGTTTCATTGTCCTAATTTGCAGCTCTTAATGACACAGGATGTTGAGCATCTTTCCATGTGCTTATTTGTCACCCGTGCTTGGTTTTGGGTGAGGTGCCTTTTCAGATCTTTTGCCCATTTTTAAATTGTGTCGTTTTCTTATTATTGTCTACTTCTTTTATCCTGTCAGTAACTTTATATTTAAAATGCATTTCTTCTTATAGCTTATAGATGAATCTTTTTGTCTTTTTTTGGATCTTCTTTATGTTTCAGAATGTTTGGTCCATTAACATTTCATGTCATCCTTCATGTGGTTGGATGTAAGTCTAACCACATTGTTTTCTGTTTCTTTCCCACTGACTTTTGTTCCTATTTCCTCTTTTCTACTCTTTTAAAAAATAATTTGACTTTTTTTTTTGGAATTCGTGTTAATATACTTATTGGCTTTTTAAAAGTGCCTTTTGAATTTTTTTTGGTGACTGTCCGAGGGACTACCCTACACTTCACTTGCTTTTTATAGTCTAATTCAGTGAACATTATACCACTTTCTAAAATGAGGCCCTTTGCTTTCTCTTCTGCTGGCCTGTCTGCTGGGGTTGTCAGGCGTCAGTTATCTCCATGGCTTTAAAACCCCACAAGATAATACTGATTTACATCAAAGTGTCCTGCCTTTGTTTTCCTCTAAGAGTTTTATGGTTTCTAGTCTTACATTTAGGTCTTGGATTCACTTTGAGTTTATTTTTGTATATAGTGTTGGAGGCTGTTCTGATGTCTTTCTTTTGCTTGTAGCTGTCCAGTCTCCCCAGCATTGCTTATTGATGAAACCTTCTTTTCTCCATTGTATATCTTTGCCTCCTTTATCATAAATTAGTTGACCATAAATGTGTGGGTTTACTTCTGGGCTTTCTATTCTGTTCTATTGATCTATATGTCTGTTGGGGGGGTATTACCATACTGTTTTGATTACTGTAGCTTTGTAGTATAGCCTAAAGTCAGGGAACCTCATTCCTTCAGCTTCGATTTTCCTCAAGATTTTTTTTTGGTTTTATGAGGTCTTTTGTGTTTCCATACAAATTTTAAAGTTGTTTGTTCTGGTTCTGTGAAAAATGTCATCGGTATTTTGATAGGGATTGCATTGAATCTATAGATTGCCTTGGGTCATGTGGTCATTTTAACATTAATTCTTCCAATTCAGGACCATGGAATATCTTTACATTTGTTTGTGTTTTTTCCCCAATATCTTTTCATCAAAAAAGAGTTTTCCATGTATGGGTCTATTACTTCCTTATTTGGTTTACTCCTAGGAATTTTATTCTTTTTGATGCAATGGTAAATGGGTTTAGTTTCTTAATTTCTCCTTCTGATAGTTCATTGTTAGTATATAGAAAAGCAACAGATTTCTGCATATTAATTTGTACCCTGCAACTTTGCCAAATTCACTGATAAGCTCTAGTAGTTATCGGTGGTGTGTTTAGGGTTTTCTGTGTATAGAGTTATGTCATCTACAAAGAGTGACAGTTTTACCTCTTTCTTTCCAATTTTGATTCCTTTTATTTCTTTTTCTTGCCTGACTGCTGTGGCTAGAGGACATGCAGATGGTCAAAAAGTACGTGAAAAACTGCTCAACAACACTAATCATTAGGGGAACACAAAGCAAAACCACAATGAGCTATCACCTCACAGTTGTCAGAATAGCTATGATGAAAAAGAGCACAGACAGCAAATGTTGGCAAGGATATGAAGAAAAGGTAACCGCTATACACTGTTGGTGGGAATGTAAATTGGTGTAACCATTGTGGAAAACAGTATGGAGATTTCTTAAAAAACTAGAAATAGAACTACCATATGACCCAGCTATTCCACGCCTAGGTATATATCAAAAACAAACAAACAAACAAACAACAACCCCAAACTCTAATTTGAAAAGCTGCATTCACATCATTGTTCGTAGCAGCATTTTTCACAATTGTCAAGATATGTAAGCAACCTAAGTGTCTATCATCAAATGAATGGGTAAAGAAGATGTGTATATACGTGTATACATACATATAACACAATGGAATACTACTCAGCTATTTAAAAAAATGATATTTTGCCATTTGCAACAACATGGATAGACTTGAAGGATATTATGCTAAGTGAAATGTCAGACAAAGAAAGACAAATACTGTATGATATCACTTAATCTAAAAATATAACAAAGTAGTGAATATAACAAAAAAACAAATTAGTGGTACCCAGTGGGGAGAGGGAAGTAGGGCAGGGGCAATATTGGGGTAGGGGATTAAGAGGTACAAACTGCTATATATAAAATAAGCTACAAGGATATATTGTACAACACGGGAAATATAGCCAATATTTTATAATAACCATAAATGGAATATAACCTTTAAAAATTATGAATTGTTATGTTTTATACTTATAGCTTATATAATATTGTACATCAGCTGTATTTCAATTAAAAAAATAAAATGTATTGGCTAACTGGGTGGCATGTTTCTCTAACATGGTCAGCTTCTTGTAGCCAAGGGTTCTGCATCCTAGAATTCAACCAACTGTAACTCAGAAATATTGGGGGAAAAAAATTCCTGAAATTTCCAAAAAGCAAACTTGAATTTGATGCCACCTGGCAACTATTTACATAGCATTTACATTGCATTAAATATTATAAGTAATCTAGAGATGATTTAAAGTGTATGAGAGGAGGTGCATAGATTGTACGCAAGTGCTAGCCATTTGTTTAAAGGACTCGAGCATCCTTGTATTTTGTTATCCACAGGGAGTCCTGGAAACTGAGGGACAACTGCAATTTGCTTTGATTTATTCAGTTAATTAAGTAATAATTTATGGGGTGACACTATGTAAAATTTCATGTTAAGCATGATTTTCACTACCTTTCTCAGTCTTAGCGTCTTTTATGAAAAACTTTTTTTGTTTTTTTTTTTTTTGTATCTGAGAGTTATTGATTTCTTCCAACACAGACACATAAGCATGCACATGCAGAATCAAAATCCTTTTATTTTTTCGGTTATATAAATAAGTAAGAAATGTATTTTCCTCACATATGGTCACTACAGCCATTCTCCCTTTACCAACCTTTCTAAGGTTGTTAAAATTATTATAAGTCCCTATTTTCCCCCCTGGAAACTGTTATTACATGCAGTCAGGTGTGCTGCATTTCTGAAGGTTTCTGCCCCTCGAGTATTTCCTGGGAAAATTATTTTTAAGCTTATCAAGAGACTTCCATTGTAATATCTGCTGATTTTCTAAGTGCTGATAATTAGCGCTGCTTGAATTAAATGCTTTTGCTCTCTTTTATAGAAATAATAATTACCTTTAAAAGTAAGACCTCACAATGAATTATTATCATGTCTCATTTTCAACTGCGGATGTGACCATTTTACACACTGATTGATGAATTTTGCTTTGTATGCTATACTTGTTTCAACTTACCTCATGATGTTATCATTTCAGGACCACCAAACAATTTTGAGAGCATGGGCTGTAAAAGATTTTGCTCCAAATTGCCCTTTGTACGTCCAGATCTTAAAGCCTGAAAATAAATTCCATATCAAATTTGCTGGTAAGTTTGGCCTCGAATGAGATCCTTTAAATTTTGTCAAATCCCCGTTGTGACTGTAAGACTTATGTCTCTGAAGTTAGTGGTAACTTCTTCTATTCATGTTTCTATAGGACAGAAAGATTTTCTTTTTATCATCTACTTGTTATAAGAGAACTTATTCCTTTTAAAATGAGAATCTTTGTGGTGAATCTCTTCTTTTTTTATAAAACTTGGTGATTTTAGTAACTGAACTCACTGGATGCCTTAGTAAGCATGAATAGATAAGCCATGATGGTCGTGTACAGCATACAGACGTAGGTTTCAAGTATTGTTTCTATTACGTTATACTTAACGTTTACATATAGATAGATAATACTTTGCTGTAGATGTATTTTATATACATTCTTACCACACAACAGAGAAATATATTAAAATGTATTCAGGTGTTTTAAATAGATTTAATTTGGGGGTAGACTTTGAAAAAAATTTTTAAAAAAGAGACGTGGATTTTGCATAGAGGAGGCACTGCTTTTAAAATAATTATTCACATGAGATCATACTTTAAAGTGTTAGAAAATTGAACAGTAAAATGGTACTTTATTTTTTTCTTAAATGCTTCTGTAGAAACTAATTTTGATCCAGTTAGTAATTTATACAATTTTTTTCAAATATTAAGAATCTTTTTTAAAAAATTTCACCTTAATAGTCTAAGACTTCAGAAGTCATTAAAAGGTACATCATTTTAAGTATGTGCTTGCAAAAGGTACTTCCTTCAGATGTGTTCACATTATCTTAAAATGCTTACCTATTAGTATACGATATTTAAATGCAAAATTATAGACACTAAGAAATTTTAAAATAATAACAAGAGAACCATGAAATGATTGGGATTCAATTTGCTCTGTCTCTCATCTTTTAGCCTTGCTACTAATGATGTCACTTTTCTCTAAAAATCTATAGGAAACAGCTTAAAGCAAGGACTCTCAACTTTGGTGGCATTTTAGAAACTGTTTTGAAGATTTTTTTTTTTAAGTACTAATCAGTGATTCTGACTTAAATGGTTTCAGATAGTGCCAGGGCTTCTTTAAGCCTGTTTCCTACATCAAAAATGAAAAATAACATTACTTCCTTTGTAGAAGCTGTTTTGAAATTAAATGGAAAAATACATGTAAAATATTCCCTCTATTGCCAGTTATGTTTGTAATTAACATTCGAGAAATGCCGATTATTTATTTAAAAGACTTTTGTAATAAAGCTGCCTAATTTTTATTATTATTTAGGAAAAGGAATATTTTTACAAACGTTTCATACCTGATAATGACATGCTGTGATAACGTTTTTAGGAAGGTAATAATGGACACAGCACTAGTGAAAATTCTTAAAATATAAATTTAACTTCGAGTGCCACCACTTAGGATTTAGCTCAGCAAATTAGTATTCTGGCCGCAGTATTTTTCTCCTGTTAAATGGCCATGATAATATGATATCTCTATTCCATTGGTTAGAATTCGCAGAGAGGATTAAATCAGTAATCTCTGAAACATATTAGGTGTGCAGTAAATGGGTATTGAATATTGATCTTAAAACAATATGTAGTCTGGGAAGACAGTGTGTATTTTGAATGTGTCGTAACTAAACTTCAGAGCAAGTTTTAGTTCTTTTTCCCTTCTTTAGCATAGCCACTGATGTGCTTACAACAGGTAGATCAAACACACTGAAATAGTCTGAGTTTACAAACAAAAAATTACAACAGCTATTTGAAATGATTCTCTTTCACATTCTTATTTTGCTGTTATTTCGCTAAATCCTTTGAAATGCAGGAGCTATTTTAAAATTCTAACCCAATAGTTGATCTCAGTATTTCCTATTTAAGGCGTCTGCTGAAATTCCTTTTAGTAGTGTCTGTATTCTTTTATGGCTGTGATTACAACATCTCAAAGGAACTCTTTTTATGTTATGAAAAAGATGAAAGCACCCCAGTTTCATTAAAATGCCATAGAAACAGTTTGGGGTGATGTATGAGCCTCTCAGACCAATGTAGTATATTTTCTATCTCAGCATGAGGTTAAAAAGATTATGGATTTAACCCCTCAAACGGCAGTGCATCAGCTGTCATCTGGTTGGTGTGGTAGGTTGTTAAAATAATGGTCTCCAGTGAGCTGTGCTCCCCGGGTGTGTGTCCCATTGTGATTACACACTGCAGCTGATTCCATGAGGAGGCAAAATCTATTCCCCTGTCCTTTGAATACAGCTTGTCCTGTGACTTGTGTTTTACCAACGTACTGTGACAAAAGCTACGTTGTGTGACTTCAAAACTAAGCTTTAAAAGGCCATGCAACCTCTGCTGGCCTCTCATTGGAACACTTCCCAGACACTGCATGTGAAGAATTCCGATTTAGTCTTCCCAAGGATGAAACATCCCATGGAAAGTGAGGTCCCCCATCCCAGGCACCCCAGCTCCTTAGCTGCTGGCTTCCCCATCGGCCAACCCAAGAAATCATGCTGACCTCCAGAATGTTGAGAAATAAGATATTGATTGCTTTAAGTCACTAAGTTTTGAAGTAATTTGGTATGTGGCAATAAATAACCAATATTGTTTGTAATAAAATAAGAGTTGCTTTAATCTGAAATCATATTTATTTGATAATGTTCATTATATTTTTGACCTTATAGTGTCATGACTATTAAATAGCATTACACCAGTTATCACAAGATATAAAATAAGATATTTTTATTTTCATTAATTTAATTACCTTCTTCAATTCACCTTAAATTATAGAACTTCCACCATGACTGTAATCAATATATATTTTTAAAAGTAAATCAGTCTTTTTAAAAGGTGAAGAGGAGAAACTCCAAAATGCAACTTATAAATATTTACAATATTAGAAAGCAAAAACAATGTACAATCTAGTAACTATTACTTTATGCAGATCTACCATTTATACCATTTATGGATTGTTTTCTCCCCCCAGAAATGACTGTAGGTATTCATTAAAGTAAATAATGGAATTGTTACACTGTTATTTGAATGGATTATTATAAGAATTATTATAGTATAAGTATAATTAAAATAATCTTCTACACTTCGATCAGATTCACAGAAGAAAAGTCCCTATGGACATGATTTCAGGGATAGAAAAGATACCCTTACTCCAGTCAGCAAGGGAGGGTGGTAAAATAGGAAGCCTGGAGCTACAAAGAACAAAATCCTCAGCTGAACGATAGTTACAATGAGAGATTTCTGAATATAAGCCCAGGTATGCGGCAATACTACACATTACGGTGAGATTCAAGTAAAATAAAAATGTATGTCACAGATAATTTGATTATTTTAATCACCACAGATTTCCTAGAAGAAAATAAACTCAAATTGGTTCATAGGAAAACAATGCTTCCTTTCGGCAGTTTGTCCTTTTTATAATACGTTTGTCAAAGGAAAGAGATGCACATCGCTAGTGCTGGAGTGAGGCGGGGCCTCGGTCAGGTCTGAGTTCCTCTGTAGGAGAACTGCGTGGCCTTGGACCTCTTCGTCTCTCAGGCTTGAGTTCTTCAATATGTGAAGTGAGGGTGGTGAGAGAGACGACCCCACAGGGTTGTTATAATGAAAAAAACAATACTCAAAAGAACATCAGCCAAGAGTGATGAGGACCTATCAAGGTGATGATTGTCATGAATCTTAGGAGCCTATTTCTTATCTTCCTACAAGACTGCATTGTCTTTGCTTCCAGGAAAAGTAAGTGAGGGATCTGCTTGAAGCTTTCAAAAGAGCTTGTTACGGACGTTCAAAGAGTGCGTAATTTTCAGCTTGAACATATCTTCCAGAGAGTAGAAACAGAAAGACCCAACTCTTTTTATGAGATTATAGCCTTGATACAAAACTCATTAAACAGAGTATGGGACATGATAGACAGAGACCAATTTAATTGATTAACCTAGTTGGAAAAGTATATAAAATATACTAGCAAAACAAAGTAATGTATTTAAAAAATAATATATCATCACCACGTTGAAATTATTCTAGAAACAGATCATCATTTTAAAGGAGAAGATATTCTCATCATTTCAATGGATATAAAAAAAAGCATTTGAGAGAGAATTCAACATCCATTCAAAATACTAAAAGAGAAAAAGAAAGAAAAAGACATTAGAAAGGTGCAAGTAAAGAATGTATTTTAAAAAATATTTTTATTGTAAAATCTAACATATAAGAAACCACATAAAACAAATATATAAGTTAACCAATTTTTACAAGAGAAACAGCCTTATAGCCACCACCCAGGTTTAAAAAAAATAGAATTTTGTTGTCCACCTACCATATTCAAAATCCCTTCCCTCTGCTCAAAAGTAATCATAGAAGAACTTCTTAACCTAAAGCAAGTTATCTACAAAATAACCTATAGGAAAAAAAAATTAATGATCATATATTGAAAGTCTGTTTTTAAGATTAGGTGCAAACAAGGTTGCCTACTGAAGCCACTGTTACTCAGCATTGTCCTGGAAATCCGAAGGAGTCAGTAAGGCTGTCAGAATAAATAAAATGAGTAAGCATCGGAAAAAGAGGAATAAAATTGCACTTTTCCACACATCATAAGATTCTCTAAAAAGAAAATTCAAAATAATTTCCTTTTTTTCCCTATAATGCCTTTTCCTAAGGGGAGCTCACCCATTTATATGGTTTCCAAAATTAAATCTCTCCCTCAATATCCGCAAGGAACTCCTGTCTTGTACCTCTAACTGAATAGTCAGTCTCTCCTTTTAGGTTTCTAATAACGGTCTCAAAATTAAGATGTCTAGAGATAGTTCCTGATTTTCTGCGACCCGAAGTCTGTTTCTCCCCGATTCTCCCCGGCGGCACTGTCTGCTTAGAACTCAAACCGAAACCCCTGGTCCATCCTCCATCCTTTGCGCACACAAACCACCAAGTGCTGAGGGCCGCGCTCCCCGAGTGTCTCAGGCTACTCCAGAACTCTCCCTTTCCCCTTTCCCCGGGCTTTCACAGGTTGTATCTGTGAGCTTATCGCGGCTCTCCACGTTTTCCCGGCACGTTTGCGGTGACGGTTGTCATTTGTGAGTTGTCGTAGGCAGCGCATCTTCAGACTTCCAATGTCAGCCTCATCTCACTTGGTTCCTCCTTCTGGCGGCCAATATTCTTTTATGTCTTTGTTATTTTTAAAAGACTCCGGTGGGTTATTTTTGTCAACCTCTGTAGATGAAAAATTGAATGGAAATATAGCTCTGGTTATGTTACATCTCCTTTTCAGGGAGGCGTATTTTTGTCAATACGCTCCTATTTTAGAAGTAGCAGTTGGTACTGAAGCATAGGAAGAAGTAAAGGCAGTGGTCCCTAACTATGACTGATGTGAAACGTGGTTTTAGAACATCCTGTACTCTGTCAGCCTCCTGTGGGATTAGCAATTCCAGGAAAGCCTCTCCCAGGTCAAGTATCTTATCTGAAATTTCCTGGAAAAAAAGATTATGCCTCCACATCGTTGGGCCCTTCATAAACTGTGTCCTTAGTGACCAAACCGTGATGAGAAAGGCAAAACGTTACAGTGGTTCAGTGTTCGGATGCGTATCTGTAGCCCAAATTTTAATCGGAAGAGAACCAAACCTGTATCTTTTTCTTCACTCTGCATTCTGAAACTCATTAGAAGAAAACACACAAAATGAAGCAAATGGGCAAGAAAAAAATTGTACTTTACTAGGAAAAGAACTTCTTAACAGAAAAGCCTTGAATGAACTCAAAGAATGAACTGCACTCTCCAATTTGTCAGTTGAATCAAAAAATTTACTGTTTGTCTCCTAGTCAGTTGAAATTACTTATAAAACCAGTGGGAGATTAGTCCCTGTTATATGATTTAATTAACTGCTAAATTTAGGTTACCACTCTCCACTCCCCCTGCTAAATGAAGTGTTATGTCATTTGTGACTATTCAATTCCCTTTCTTTTGTCAACTAATTTTCTTTCAATTACTGGGTCCTCTGAAAATCTCCCACTTCATTTTGACAAACGTAAGAAGACATAAAAAACAAACTGGTAAATTTTTACCCACAAGTAGGAGTGAAGAATGTAAAAATCAGTTTGTAAAGAAACTTGTAAGTGTAAAGAATGTGAAACTCAGTTTGCAAATGAATTTGTGAATTTTCTATGAATTTTATTTCCCTTTGATTATGATATTTCCAAAGTAACAGATTTGAATTAAAGTTCGTGAATGAAAGGAAGAATCAGACCACAATAGTAACGTGTTGAATGAATGGAATACTTTCTACTTCACAACTAAAGCATGCCTGGAAGAATGATTCACGAAACTAGAACTGTAGGAGTGAGTTCTAGGAAATTAAAAAAAAAAAAAAAAGGTTTTAATTGCAAAAAAGTTAAAATGGGCAAAAGTAAATACTCAACAAGACTCTGCAAACATATTTTTCTTATAGTAGATGGTCATGGACAACTACCACTATAAAAACAATATTGTTTAAAACACACACACACACCCCTTGGAGAAATGATTTAATTAAAAGTATAGCCACCATGAAGTTTTTAACTGAAGCACCAGAAATTCCAGTGCCTCAATTTTTCCTCCCAAAAATGAGAGTGGAAAAATATTTTCAAGCAATATAAATATTGGAAATTATCTTAGCTGTTTCTAAATAACATATGTATGTGCAAGGCTTGGCTTGCACCAAATGGTGAGGTGCGAGCTTTTCATGCTGAATAATTTCTTCACTTCCCATGTAACACCCACATAGACACCATGTGAAACTTCACTCTTACAACCTACTTAAGAACATAATGCTTTGAATTCTTGTATTTTCAAAAGATAAATTACCAAAACTTTGAAAAGTCTCTATTTTTAGGTAGAACTATTTTCTTTTTGATTTTTGTCTTACTGTGGAGATTATCAGAAACCACTTATGACCATGTTCAAACACAGCGCAATTTGGAATCTAATTTTTTTTGTCCTTCCTCACTATTTTTTACTTTGCAAAAAATCAAACATGCACAGTTTGAAAAGTATGCAATGAAAACCTGTATTCCCCCATTTACATTCAACAATGAACATTTTTTCACATTTGCTTCATCTCTTCTGTGTGGATACACACACATACAAAGACACACTTTTTTACGTAAGCCTGCTTTTCCTAAGAATGACATTCTGCTACATACCCAAGGTAGCATTTTCACCCCTAAGAGGTGAGAATCAATTTTTTATTTTTCATTGCATTTGCTTTTATATTTTTAAATTTTTTATTGAAATAATTTTAGATTTACGGAAGAGTAAATTCCTGCTTACCCTTTCCCATCACATACCTTACTGGAATATTAACTTCTTACATAGCCATGACCCATTTAATCAAAATTAAAAAAAAAATTGAATGAATAATTTTTTAGTTAAATGTATCCTTATATTTTGTTCCTCCTAACAAAATATCAGTCACTTTTTTGTTTTTCCTTTTTGTGACTTTTGCACGTTTAATATATGGGCCAAACCGTATTTCCTGCTTGTTCTCTTTGACTTTTGATTAATTGCTCCTGACCACTAGGTATTCTGAGCCATTTTCTTGTGGACCATTTATAACTTAATTAACTTAAGGCATCTTTGTGTTTTCTCCATTAGTTTTCTTAGTTGTATATTTCTCAGAGACTCAATGTCATGCTTCTGAAAACCAGAGCAGCATATTTCTTCTGTCCTAGGGAAGTGCCTGGACAATCCTAGACCTATGACATTCAGTCTGTAGAGTAGTTTCCTGATGTCGGTGTTTTGTAAAGAAGAACAGTTATATCCTCTTCCACTCTCATTTACTTCTTCAAAACCTTTTTATGAGACTTGCTGTGAGCGATGAGCTGGTACAGGCACTAGTGGTGTATTGAATGTAATTGTCTATCCCAGTGGCAGGTGTTCTAATTTTTTTTTTAACCTCTATCCCTTTAATAACCAGGCAGCCAGTGTGACTTTACGTCCTGCCCAAGAATCCCCTTCCAACTGAGCTTAATCTTTCTACAGAGAGCTTCGGTTGCAACCTCGGGGCCCACCTCCCCAACCCTTGACGCCACCCATGTATATCAAACCTTGTGCATTCAGCTCTGTTCTGGTCTCACCAGATTTGGCTTGATGAGCTTAGTCAATCTGACGGCCCTATTTTAGGAAAAGTTTTCACGATGTGATAGGATATCCCCACTTCTGGAGTAGTTACTTCTGTACTGAAAAGAGTCTCTTAATTTTTAATCCTGGAAGAATGCGGTCCTAATACTAGGATGGCGAACAAGTGGAGATGGCAACTTTATGAGGGGATGTTGGTCTAATTTAACGTTGCTTCAACGCCTACTGTGTAAAAAAGTGCTATGCACACAGATGCGCAGCCGTGTGTGTGTGTGTGTGTGTGTGTGTGTGTGTGTGTGTGTGATTGTGAATTAGGCTTTACTAAAGAATTGGAATGTTGTTGGAGAAGCAGTGAGAGACTAATGAAAATCTTAGGTAAAGGTACACAAATTTAAGTAGTTAACGAAGTAACTCCAGGGAAAGTGTGGCCTGCAGGGAAGAGGACATAAAGGACCTCATAGGGGTGATTATTTAGGAAGTTAGCACAGTCGCTCAAATGAGCGAGACTGAGCGATTGAACCAGAGTGGTGCTAATGGAAGTGGGGGGTGAGAACAGATCCATGAATCACTTCAGACATAATCTCCAGACTTAATCATCGGTTGACTGTGGGAACCACAGAGAAGTGAGAAATCATTTTATTTTATCTTTGCAATTTTCTGTCTCTTTTTCTATCTTCCCACATTTAATGTGAACTATATGAATAACAGTGAACGAATCCATTTGTGGTTGCTTGGATGTTCATTTAACTCCAGAATATGAGTTTCTTAAGTACTTTGGTAGCTCCAGGGACAAGCACAGGGCTCCACTCATAGTTTCTCTTTACTGTGTAGTTTACAGAGTGTATCATTAAAAACTTAAATGATCCGGTAAGAATGTTAAAAAGTAATATATAACTCAGTAAAATAAAAATATGTAAAAATATATGAAATAGCGAAAAGAAAAAAAAAACTCCAGTGTTTCCACTTCTGTGGGGGAAACCCAGTGCTCTCCTCCTGTGAGCCGCCTCTACTCTGCACACCCAACGCTGCACTTCTGACAACTGTGCTCACCAAGTGTGTGGGGTTTTTTCCCCCTGCACAAAGCAGTTCTCTGCTGCACCAGCTGAGTGTCCTACATTTCAACCAAATTCTGACACTGTCTATTCAAAGATAGAATCAGATCCCACAGGTTAAAGGCTCGGTCCCGTGAGACTCCCCCAGATGAGGAGATAAACTGAGGAGGGTCTGGGGGAGTCCTGAGCACAGGAGCTTCTGTCCCTGTGGAGTTGGGGTGCACTAGCCTCCGAGTGTGGATGTGCTCACCAAGCTGGAAGCTCCCCACGCCGCCTACTGTTGAGATTTTAGGAAGTTTCCTCAGAGAGGCATGACCAATTCTTAATTCCATTTCCAGCTCCTCTCCCCTCTCTGGAAGATGGGGGTGGAATCGAAAGTTCTGAGCCTCTGAGCACGGCTTGGTCTTTCTGGTGCCTGGTGCCCACCCAGGACCCATCCAGTAGTCCACCCAGGGTCACCTCGTTAGGACAGAAGAAGCTCCCAGGGCTCTCAGCAGTTAAGAATTTACAAGGGTTTTAGGAGCTCTGTGTCAGGGACTGGGGACAGAGACAAATATTAGAACAAGAGATGGTCCTAGTGATCTTATTACCCAGGAAATTGCACGGGTCTCAGGAGCTCTGTGTCAGGGACTGGGGACAGAGACCGATTTATATATATATACGCGCATTTCCCATGATCTCACAAACAGCTTTCAAATATACAAGTAATGTTCCATCATGATGTGGTAAGAAGGAATTCTGGAGGAGAAGGAATGACACAGGAAAAGAGGACCGGAAGTCTAAATACGGATCCCTGGCGGTTTTTCCTGCGTCATTCCATTTTCTTTTAGCAGTGCCATTCAAAACGTGTGTTCTTAGCATGCCACTCCAGAGGTCCTGTTGGGAACTGCTTGGTGGGACAGTATTGTCTGAAGTAGTAAAAGGATGCACATGCAGAAATCTAACAAGGGTGGACACATCAGATAACACCTGTTTACAAAATTACACGGTTTCGTAAGGGAGTAATATGCGCTACACCCAAGATTTAAATAAAGGGACATCCATTACAATTTTATTTATTGTAAGAATAGATGTAGAAAGAAGCAAAATGTCGAGCCTCATGAGAATAGACACATGAAGCATATGAGATGTGGTGTGTATATGAATTACCCAACTAGAGGTAATTATTATAAATGATGTTAACGTGAAGAGCAATACACATGAAATAAGCAAGATATGAAATTCCTTGAAGAGGGCTAACAATTTTACTAATACTACTTATGTACATTAAATTATATTTCAGTTTTATCTGGAAATGTGCTACTAGTTAGAAGACGAGTGTGTTGATGGCTGTTTTTACTTTATTTATGGAGTTTATATTTTCAAATCTTTTCCCACAAGGTCCAAATTATCAAGTGTAGTTAATACCATGAAAAATGTGCAAATAGTTATATCTAAGCAGGGAACATGTTCATTTAATTGTGACAAGGACTTATGTTTGTAAAGATTGTAATTATTTATGGAAACTGAAATGTCGTTATTATGTGGTAAAAGATACTGTATGTGAATTTATGGATATGTGCAGTTAGCGTATTTTTAAGTTTTATAGCCCATAACCAATTCTCACTTAATATTTTAATAAATCAGCTTTCACTGGCACCAAGTTTTCATTTAAACTGTCAAACTTTTCTGTGTAATAAGTCATAGGGACTAAATCTGAATAATTAGCAAATACCCGCTCCCTTCTTGAGAAGGTTAAACTCAGCTTGCAATAAGGAATGAAAAATAAATCAACTTATTAAAATGTGGTAGCTATTTTTTAAATCACCAAGGTGAATGTAATTAGCTGAGGGAAGTTATTTCCAAAAAGTTTTGGAAGTTTATGAAAATAAGAAAAAGGAATTTGCAATATGTTTAAATTACAGATGAGTGATTTTGATGAAGTCAGTCTCTCCTTGGATTGTTTATTCAATATTCTTTGATTTTCAGCTTATTAAGGTTCAGTCTTGTCTAGAACTAAACAAAAATGAAAACAAAAGCTCAACTATTGCAAAAGAGGGTTTTGTGAACTTGTGTGACAACAGCCTTAGGATGATTATCCAGTTTAATTTCTAGGGTAAATGATAAGTGCACCACAGTGCCAATCTGCTCTCCAGAAATCTATGACTTACCGCTGCAGAGATGAGCAATGTTCCTTTGAACTTTTGCCCCTTGGTTGAATGCAAAATAGTATAAGAACTGTATTACTATTATTATTGTTACGGCCATAGGCACTTACACAATGCTTATTACGTGCAACGACTTCGGTTCTAAAGAACTTTATATAGATTAACTTGGTGAATTTTCATCACAACCTTGTAAGGTAGTCGATTAGTTATCTATGGCTGTGTAACAACCTCAAAACTTTGTGCTGTAACCAATAAACACTTATTATCTCCCAGTTTCCGTGGTTCAGGAATTTGGGAGTGGTGATAATCAGGATATTTGGGATGTGGCAGGGAGGATGTGAGTTGGGACTGCAGTTACCTGAAGGCTTGACTTGGGCTGGAGGATCTGTTTCACGCACGTGGTTGGCAAGGTAGTGCTGGCTGTGGCCAGGAGGTCTCAGTTCCTTACCTCTTAGGCTTTTCCTTGGGGCTGCTTGAGGTCCTCATGACGTGGCAGCTGGCTTCGCCCAGACCGAGTAATCCAAAAGAGAGCAAGGCAGAAGCCACCCCATCTTCTATGGCATGGCCCTGGCTGCCCCCCTCATCTCCAAAGTATCTTACCGGTTACACAGACCAGCCCTATTCTGTGTAGGAGGGAACCACCCAGGATACGAATACCAGGATACGGAAGGAGGCTGCGAGGGAGGCTAGCAGCTACCCCAGGGAGATTCTATTATGATTCCATTTTACGGATGAGAAAACTGAGACACAAAGATAATAAGTAAAATGCTGGTGTCGTACTAAGTGGTAGAACTGAGCCTTGAATGCCTGTTCTCTGTTTCCGGAGTGTGTGCTGTTAAGGGATTTGTGGTATCGCCATGAATAGTTCATTTTAATTTTAAACTTTTGATTACTCACAGAGTTGCCCATTTTCATGTATCTATTGTCCATTTAGTTTGCATGTGCCTTTGTCTATAAAATACATCCCTTTACCCTTATTTTGTACGGGGGTGACTATTTTAGTGAATTATAGAGATTTTTCAAATTCTAAAATTACTAACATTTTGACTTCTAAAAAATTGCATTTTTTTCAGTTTGCAAGTTGTTTTGGGTTGTGTTCATGGTGTTTTTAACTGACAGAAGCTTTCTCTCTTTTTTGCACATTTATCAATGTTTTCTTTATAATTTTTCCCTCTATATTATCCCAAGATCCATCATTCAATAGTTCAAATCAGTTTATTTTTTTCAAAAGTTATTTCCTTTGAGACAGAATTTTTAGCAACCCCTAGAATTATCCCCTAAGGTCCAAGAGTGTATGGACCATGAAGGACTGAAATGCCAAACATATTATTTTGGGGACTCTGTTGATGTGAACCTCATGGCGAAGAATTGTGGGGGCTGTTGGGTGGAAGGTTGGTGGTGCTGAGGAAGGGTAATCTGTTGTAGGCAAGGACTCAGCAAGTCCAAACACTTGGCTGAATTATCCTGTTAAGTCAACCTCACTTTGCAATAAGAAACTCCTTTTAATTGCATACGCCTCCTGGTAACATTGAAATTTCAATCATCATTTGTATGTCTCTTTACTAAGACTGTTGGATGAATATCTAGTTGATAGTGGCATCTACCTAACTATTTTTCTGCAAGCATGGGCATTCTGGAGGGAAAGGAAAAGATTTGGTTACTTTGGGAGACAGCCAAAAGCAAGGCAGTGGCCAATAATTGTGTCCTAAATACCTAATAGAAGAGAAGAGTCGAGAGTCTCCTTTGCAGTTTTGTCTTGAGTAACGACACCGTTGAAAACAGCTGTCCTAGACTGTACGTGACAACTGTAAATACGGCTTTGGGTTGTCATCTGTGGGGGAGGATAAGGCAAATCATAGCATCACCTGTCGGTAAGGGAAAGGTGTGAATGCCTGTAAGTGCGTATTTCCACTTATCTATTTTTATAAAAGAAAAACTTTACTTATCATGGGACTCTACAGCTTGCTGCATGTTCTTCTGCATTATTTCAGTCTGAAGTTTACAGTTTTGTCAGGCACATTAATAACTGTACCTATTTGTCTGATGTGTTACGAGGCGTAGTTTCCCAAAGACTTACATCCTTAAGGACGTGGAATTCAAACTTATGCCTTGTGGCTCCAAATCTAATAATGTTTTAAAATCAAGCACAGGACAACGTTTGCAACATTTTCCTGCTTTACGATGCACTTCTACAGGTGCTTGGATTATATTTTAATCTTCATAGAGTGCTTGGTTCGGAAGGTCTATTTTCCAGCTTAACTGACAACAGTTTCCTGAGATGTAGAGAGGAAAAGATACGTAGTGCTGTGTACACCTGGACCTTAACATCATCCCAGATGATTCCAGTCTTATTTACACTGTTCAAACCTCACAATACCGGCTCAGTCCTCTCTCTCTTTTACTAATTCAACCATCCGTTGCTGTCTAAAGCGTCCCCCTCCACCTCCCCTACGCAGTTAAGAAAAAGAAGTAACGTGCTTTCATCACGAGTAGCTGAGGTCACCCTGATGCCTCACCAGTCTGGAGCCTTCTCCGCCTCACCTTCCTTCCTTCTGTTCTGCACTCTTTAAACAGCCTGAACTTTGTGGTCTGTCATTTAAGCCAAACCTCGTATCAGTACTGCTTTCCTTTGTCTTATTTTTTATGGCCCCTGATTGACAATAACAAACATACAAACAAAATGCTAAACAGGTGGATCCTGTCTTCCTGCTCCTTGGCTGAGCGCTCCTGGGGGAAAAAAAAAAATCAAACAGCGGGTCAGACTCATGTCACTTTGAACTCATGGTCCACAGCCCACAGGCCCTTAGGTTAACAAGGTGAAATTTTTTTCTCTTCAAAACATACTCTTACTCCTGCAGTCACAATGCCAAACCCTAGCCCATCTTCTAATTCTCAGCTTTGGGAAACCAGTGCGTAAACATTTCCTCAGATTTTTGCTGCTGCGTTTTCCCAGTGTTACTTCATTTTCACTTACCATTTCCAGATTTTCTCTGTTACAATAGGACTTCCTTACCTCTGTGCTGAATCTCAGTGCCTCGTACCTTGTCAGCAACCTTGTGATATTTTTCTCTCCTTAATCTTCCAATCTCTGTTAATTTATTTCCATAAAAATTTAGGTAGCCTCCTACCTCTCTGATTTACTTTTAAGAAAATTACCTCTGTATGCTTTCTTCGTCTTTCAGTTTATTCTTAGTTGACCTTAAAATCATAGTTTAAATATCAGTTTCTTAGGGATGCTTTTTTTATTCCCCCAGGGCAGGAAAGGTACCCCCTTTGCATCTTCTTAGAGCACTGGCATTTATATCCTTCATAAGATTTATCACAGTGTATTTGCTACTAATAAATCTTTCAGGCTCTTTCAAAATCCTTTTGAATCAGTGACTCACACCATTTTAGTCCAGCTGCAGTTTTGGGGTGTGTGTGACCGAAAAGTAACGAAATTGATTTCAAGGTCAGACTTGGCAACATTCCTTCCTGATTCCCTCATTAAATGCTAGGGTTTGGGGGAATGTGGTGGCTGTAATTTTCAGTCATCAGTTTCATTTAGTGGCTGTTTGAACCATTTATCCATCTGGTAGCAAGCAGTAAGCATTAATGTAAGTGCAGGAGAGCGAAAACCCACTGGAAGGTGTCGCTTACTGTAATGGGCACGGCTAATCATTTTTAGACTTGCGTGGCTTATGTAGAGTTCTTTATAGGCAGTTGGAATTTTAGTTAATAATGAGCTTGGACAAATTACTACCTCTCTGCACATCTCTTTCCCTATGTGAAACCTGTTTAACACAGCATCTGTCATAGAGCTTTGGTGAGGTTTAATAATACACACGCATACATACATATATATGTGTCATTTAGCATATACGTTGAAATCTTGTTTGGGATTATTACTATAATACTATTAGTGAATATGAAAAGGAATATATGTATGTATATGCATGACTGAAACATTATGCTGTACACCAGAAATTGACAAAACATTGTAAACTGACTCTACTTCAATGAAAAAAGGCATAAAAACCCTTAAAAATAGTACTGAGAAGACACTTAGTAACTATATCATTAACTCTCATGATATCAGTAACTATCATGAGCTCGTGAGAAAGGAATACTTCCCATCAGTACTTAAATAAATTAGAGTTCTGAGGACAGCAGTTTTTCAAAAAGTATCAAGACTGCTGTTTTTGCAACACGTTTAAAGGAAAGAGAGGCTAATGAAATCAAAACTGTTTTGCTCTAGGATACAGGAAACTTGATTTCCCTTTGAGCATTTAATTAGCGTGGCACATTAAAAGAAACATGACAGCATTCAGATAACATAAGGATTCAAGCAATTATAAAAACGCAAAAATGTGTTTTATACTCAGTATCACTGAAGTGAAATAAATCTGTTTTTAGGATGTTGCCAATCTCAAACTGGGTTGAATTCTGTATATTTAATAAGCATTCTTATATTTAGAGCTTGTGAAACTAAATGACTTTTAAAGCTTTACTGAAACCTATTCTTAGCCGTTTAGTGATTGGTTCACAGTCCAGAATTGGCAGAAGTCTCTGATGTCTGCTCAGGTACATACACACACATGCACGCACGCACGCATGTGTGCACACATTGATTAGTATTTTATTGATTAAAGCAACAGGATCAGAATAAAACTCGATTGTTAGAGACTATTCTCCTCTAAGAAAAAAGAATCAATTTTCATGGCAATCAACCCATTCATGCTTATAAACAGAGTCTAATAAGTGAAAGGTATGTGTGAGCGATTTAAAAGGCGATTTGTTCAGTCAGTGTATGTAATAAACTCTTTCCCCATAAAATAAAAACAAATAACATTCAATTTTTTAAAAATTTACCGTTTCGTGTTTCTCTTTAAAAGCTTTTTTCAAAGGATATTTGATTTCTGTAAGTCAGAACTCAGGGCTGCATTGGCTCAGTGCTCTGTCTGCTGTTGTTTACTGCTTTCCAAAGAGCCGTTACCTAGCAACCGCATGGAAGAGGCTTCCAGGACTGCAGAATCGTACAAGAGCTCAGGAAACACTGCGAGGCGGACTTTAAAAAATATGCTGACTTGTTAAAGAGTAGTTAACAAATTACTTTTCCATGAAGTAAAAAGGGCTTGAAAATAGATCTGATTCATCTCTATCAATTCATATCTTTAATTAGGATTGCTTATCTTAAAAGCTTTTAAATTAAAAACAATAAAAATAACAATAAAACAGAAACCAAGACTCTCACATAATCCTGCTATTTTAAAAGTCATAGCCTTTGACAACCTGTTTCCCACACTTTAAGATAGTTCCTATTAACAGTTTGATTCCTGTTCTTAGAATTTTTGTGCTTATCCAGACATACGTGCACAAGTGAGCTTATATGCAGAAGTCAGCAATTCTGTAAAAATGGGATCGTGTTTTAATTGTGTAACAGTGGAGTCATGTTATATCGTTTGCTACTTAATTTTTTAAATTGTGTTATTGAGATTATTTCAAGGGAGTCTATTGAAATGTATCTTCTTAAATTTTTCACAAGGCAGGATTGTGATGATAAATATTACCTGTTTGGAGTTCTGATCAGCAATTTATACTCACTGTCCACTTCCCTCCTCAGAAAACCCAGGAGGCGAATACTATTATTCATCACATGTTAAAGATAAGGCAGGTTAGACTGCGAAGAACCAGCACCTTGCCCGTGGCCCGGCTTACTTGACCCTGTGTGCTGATGCTCTAACCGCAGGCAACATAGGAGCTACATCAAAAAAACACCAAAAAAGAGCTAAATCAAAAATAACAAATTTTAAAAGGATGAGAAGAGAATACAAGAGGGAATGCATATAATTTTGAAAGAGGAAATGCTTCCTTCAACAAGGGAGGGGAGTTAGAAGCCATTAAGGAAGCAGGGGCAGGTTTGATTCTTGCATCGTCAAGGCGGGGCTTTTGCCACGTGTGTGTTCTCACCAGCAAGAAGGAAGGCGTTTAGGGAAAGTGTCTGCACCATAGTAATTCTGAAGTTGGACCAAACCTAGGCTGGCAACCGTCTAACTAACAGGGCCGCGGAGATGTGTCATTTCTCCTGGGCAACCATGCTCCCAGCTAACACGGGGTGGGGGGGGGTAGTGGATGAGGGAAATGGGGGCCTCCGTTACTGAAGGGAGAGCAGAGAACGAACACGAAGTGATAGTCGTTTCAGATGCGGTTCAGAGCTTTTTTGTCTCCTCGAGGACCCAAGTACAAAATCTTCCCTATACAGTAAGAGACTCGTCCATTATCATGAAAAATACTCCAAAGTTGCTTCAATTGCTGCATCCAACTCAAAGCCAGGATATCTGGGAGATGCAGAGTCAGTTCTAGAGGTGGATCTAATGGTCTGGCAACACATTAATAAATGATTCTGCTGCACCCACCCCCATCCCATATGCATGTGCAACAGCAGAGCAAGATAACTGAAATAAGATACTGATTTTTGGATAAAGAAAGGGGGACACAACAGACACTGGTCCATAGCAGTGGTGAAGTCCCATGGGACATGAACTGCAGAGACCTTGCAGTAAGTGTTTTGATGAGACACCCATTTTAAATTTATTTCAGGATTAATGTGCATTGATTGATATTATAGTTGTTTTGATTTGTACAAAATCTATCACTTACATTGTGCAGATGTTATCTGCCACATCTTTTAATAATTACTTTCTGAGTCTTTATGTCGTGTGACTCTGAATTTGAGAAATCAATTATGTGTTACATCAGCACCACTGTAGTTCATACCGTAGAATTACCAGAACTAAAGGCGACTTTATAAGGGTCTGACTGTGACTCAAACCCACCTACATCTCACCTCCTCGGACAGTTGAGGCATAGGACAAATAACGTTTGGCCAAAGACTGTCACTTTTCTTAAAGACAGATCTGGGGCTGGAGCCCTTCGCTGTCAGTCACTCACCTCCCAGTCTAGTTCCTTTTCTTATGAAACATTTTTTTCTGGGGATAAAATTGCACATGTGAAAAACATCTCTCAAACAAGTGTGTTTATATGGAAACTTTTGTTAATTTTATTCATTGCTTTATTTTTTATTTGACTTTAAAATATGACTATCCCAAGGTAAATTATTCTAATTTACCTATTTTATTTCAAACAGATCATGTTGTTTGTGAAGAAGAGTTTAAATACGCCATGTTAGCTTTAAACTGTATATGCCCAGCAACATCTACACTTATTACACTACTGGTTCATACCTCTAGAGGGCAGTAAGTATATTTTTTCTTTAAGATAATACATTTTAAATTATAAATAAATAAATATATATATATATATATATATAAGTTCAGTTATGTGATTTAGAAATTCAGTAAGCCAGGGTGTCCAGCTGAGATGTACCTGTGCTTGTATTTGTGTGAGTTATCTTCATCTGACCGATGGATGCGTGGGTGGATGGATGGATAGCGGGATAGACGGACAAAAAAGAAAGGTCCCGTGATGGGGTCCAAGGCCCCATGACAGTGGTTTGTTATCTTTCCGAACTAGTCTTGAGATAATTTGTTTCTAAGTGTCTGCACCGTGTGTTTGGCCTAGAACTAGGGCATCGCTTCTATTTTCAAGGTTAATACTTAGCAAATAAAACTTTAAAAAATGGGATGATGGCAGTCACGACTATAGGATCTTAAAACCCTTTTTTTTTTCTATTTCTGAGGTAAGTTTTAATCTGAAAGCTGTATGTGCACAAATGAGCTCAAACTTAAAATTTTATAATTGTTAGTGATAAAGTAGTTGATAAAATTTGCTAATGTAATATGAAAGAAATCATTTTTCATATGGATTTCAAGGTATTGGGGGAAGTTACATTATCAGTATGTTCTTTCCTATTTGTTTATTTGGATAGAATTTCATAAAATACAGAGATTGTTTTTGACTTGGATGGTCAAGAAAAATATAGTCCGTGAACACAGCCACTGCTCTTGTTTAAACAGACAGATGTTGCACTGCATGTCGTTCTTTCCATCTTCCTTACTTGGTGTTTTAGAAAATGTTGATTTTCAAGTAAATTCCGCTGTGCTGCTTGTGGTGGTGATTATTTAAATTTAGTGAGTTAATTGATAGCTATTTAGGTGAAGTGCCAAGTCAAATAAATCAAGGAAAAGGAAAATTCTTTCCTGGGATTTAGTACTAGATGGAAGAAATTGCTAATTGAAAAAGAGTGAATGCCCTCTGGTATTTTTAAGGAGATTTTTCTCACTTACCTCTAATTGTGTCTCTGCTCTATTGAGACAGAAAGCATTTCCCAGGAGCAATTTTCTCAAAGTTCTGAATATAAATATTTCTGTTTTGTACATTTACAAGCCTTTAAGATTTGCAGTGGAAAGGATGCAACAGGATCATGAATGAAATGATTTTTCTTTGATGGAAGGACTCAGCATTTCGACGGAATGAAGTAAAATACAGAAAACTCTTGCCGCCAATTAACTGCACGTTCATAGAACTCTTCACAAGGGTTTGTTATTTCGTCATGCGTCTTTGTCGTAGAGTCACACAGCTTCAGAGCAGAGCGTCTAGTCCAGTTTCCTTGTTGCACAAATGATAAAATGAGGCCCACTGACGCATCACACGTCAGTGTTTGAAGACTGATTAAACTTCATTTTCCGACTCCTACTAAATATGTATTGGCACACAGTATTGCCTGCTGGACAAAATGCACTTGATGTAAGTTTAGTGAGAATTTCAGTGGCCTTTAAAATAGGACTTTCCTTAATATACTCTAATGAATTTCGCCAAAGTGAAAAAGAAAGTGATATTGTTGAAGACATCGTTACTGTATAATGAAGGATTTCCTATAAGTAAGATTGACCTACAAAATTATTTCACAATCAATTGTCACAGTACATGCTATGGCCCTCCAAAATAACTTTCTTTATAGCAGCTTTATTGAGGTCTGATTCATATACCATATCATTCACCCTTTAAAGGCTACAATGTAATATTTTTAGTATATTCATAAAATTGTGCAACTGTCCCTGCTAACTCGTGAATATTTTGCATCACCCCATAAGGAAATTCTCTACCTTTGTACAGGTGCCCACATTTTACCCAAACCCTTTGAACCAGAGGCAACCACTAATCTCCTCTGTCTCTATAGAATTTCCTATTCTGGGCATTGCAAGTTGCATATAAATAGAATCATCCAATATGTGCTTTCTGTTGGGGGGACTGGCTTTTTTCACACGGCAAGGTGTTGTTGAGGTTCATCCACATTGTAATAAGCATCAGTATTTTCTTCCTTTTTACAGCTGAATAATTTTCCATTGTACGGATACATCTCATTTCATTTTTCTGTCCATCAGCTGATGGATATTTGGGTTGTTTCCAGCCTGGAGAATAGGGCTGGTCTCAATGTTAATGTACGGATTCCCGTGTGGGCAGGTGCTTTGATGTGTCTGGGTGTGTGTCTGGGAGTGGAATCGCTGGGGCGTCGGTGGCTCTGTTTAGCCTCTTTTAGGAACTGCCTGAACGTTTTCTGAAGAGGCCGTCGTGTTTCGCGTTCCCATCAGCAGTGTGTCGTGCTTCCAATTCCTTCATGTCCTCAGCAATACTTGTTAATACCTGCGCTTTTCGTCATAACCATCCTCGTGGAGGCCAAGTGGTGTCTCACTGTGGTTTTCATTTGCATTTCCCTCATGGCTAATAATGCTGAGCATTGTTCTGTGTGTTCATGGGCCATTTTCATGTATCATCTTTGAAGAAAAACCTATTCATCCTTTGCCTGTTTCCTAATCATGTTATTTGTCTTTGATTATTGAGTTGTAAGAGTTATTACATGTTTTGGATACAAAGACCTTAAACAGATAAATAACATTACTTGAATATAAATAATCATCCAAACAGTTCACTTAATTTAACGTATCTAATACATCTTGTTAAGACTGTTGTTTAGTGGGGAGGGGTATAGCTCAGTGGTAGAGCGTGTGCTGAGCACGCACAAGGTCCTGGGTTCAACCCCTAGTACCTCCATTAAAAATAAATAAAGAAAAACCTAATTACTTCCCCCCCCAAATTTTTACAAATAAATTAATTTTAAAAAAGAATATTGTTTGACTAAAGTAATCTGTATTGTCTTCTGTATTACACATTAATTGAAGATCCACTTATTAACAGAACACGTTTGAAATTTCGCCTTTGAGCACCAGTAGAAATTAGACAGCTCAAAGATATATTGATTTAATAATAAGAGACCAAGTTTGGGAGCTGAATTAAGTAGAATAATGAGGAAAATGTCTAATCGTCTAGGCACTGCCTTATTAAAGGATTATCGAACCACTAATTCAAAACACAGCTTAAGGTAGTACTCAAATTTCTCCATTAAGAAGGAGAGAGAATAATAAATGGAGATTTTTGACTAAAAATAGTTGACACTCACAAGCTGTTGTGACTCGATGAGTTGATACGAAGTGAAAAGAGAAGCTAAGACTTTGAGCGACCAAGCACAGAAATCAATGTAATGCAGCACCTAACATGGTCTAACAATATGTTTTTAAATTAAGTGCTATGTAGACTGCAAGTATTTAAGGAAAATAATAAATATGAGTTCTGAAACAAATAAGGTGAAGGAAATATGAGTTAGTGACAGAAGAAGGCCAGCTCTTTTAGTGGCAGCCCCGCCGTAGGTCTGAGTGCTATTGGAGTCCCTAAGTCCTTACCCCCCCAGACACCCCCATTCTTTCCCTGGTGCTCGTCTTCCTCTGGCCTGTGGACGTGGGGACAAAGATGGAGACCATGGGTCAAGGATGAATTGCCTCCCTCTGTTGTTTTATATGGAGAATATTAACTTTTTAAAAAATATATCTTGTGTCAGGGAGGTTAGATCTCAGTGGTAGAGTGTGTGCTCAACACACACGAGGTCCTGGGTTCACTCTCCAGTAGTACCTCTCATTTAAATAAGTAAGTAAATAAGTAAGTAAATAAACTTAATGACCTCCCCCTTCACAGAAAAAAAATTAAAAAAAAGTATCTCTTATTTTAGAATCCCCAAACTAGCTCAGCCAGGACCCTGACTAACGCAGCTCCCGAGGCGCATTGACACCCTTCCGATCTTCATTTTCTCTTCTTCTGGGTTAATGTACGTGTTCTGGTTCCAGTCGATCTGCAGGTCAGCTAGATGACATCAGCGTTAGACGGCTTCAAATAGCCGTGCTCCTGGAGGCCCTGAGCATCTACGCGGTGCTCAGGGCCCCATGGCTTTTCCTCTCACCCCCTCCATTTACTTGCGCGTCCAGTGCCCTTGGTAGTGGTATTTCCGAGTGTTCATTAAACTAGCGTTTTGACTTATTTGGCAAATCTCCTTAGAAAGATGGACGCAAGTCTCTTCTTTGGACAGTTGTTATTGCCGGCTGTCAAACGTGAACCATGGTGATTGTGGCAGGGAGATGCCAGATGGTCAGAACCACTGATGGGCATTCAGCTCACCCCACTCATCTTGATGGCAGGTCACCTTTATTCATGTTTAATTTTTTTTTCTTTTCCTTTCCATTAGCTTTCATGGAAATATTTATTTCATTTTTAGTCCCATCCAAGAGGTAATAGCTTTAGTCTCAGTGGTAATCAATGGGAAGGAGAGGGAGAGCTGATGAGAACAATATTGCAAAGCTAAAATTTACAGAACCTGGCCCCAGATTAGACATGGATGTCGAAAAGAGCAAAAAGAAGAAAGTCTCTTCACCCACTGAGGCTGGACGGGAGAGAACCAGAAAGCGTGTGGTTTGGCAGAATGAAGGAGTTTGATGTGGGGTCTGTTTGCTTTCTGATGCAGATACCACTGATGCTGGGAATCCCTGCGACTCACGGTTCCCGAGGAGGGATGCGTGGCACCCAGGGAGGTGGACGTAGAAATGGAGGGCGTTTGGGAGAAATGACAATTCCAGGCTTTTCCTTGGGAAATTACTCCTTTTAGGAAACAGTTGGAAGAAGAGGACAGCAAAAATAGTGGAGCCTAGCAGAACAAGAAGGAGCAAGGATATCTAAAAAGAACTGGAGAGTTAGCAATATAGATGGTTTAAGATGGAGACAGAACAAACAGAATTAGTATGTCTCTGGGAAATTCTGAGAAAATGATTCTGGACAGTGGAGACTTTCTCATGTTGAGATAATCTGAACAAATAAGGAGATGATAAGAAAGTGAAGCCCGGTGGAAGGCTGCCACTTTATTAGGTTTGCCCAGAAAGATTAGAAAGAAAAATAATGAAAGCTCTGTTACGTAGATAATAGTTCTGCCAGTTCCACAGAAGCCTGCTTCTTTGATCACGGCAATTAAGAAAGGCCGTTGAGATAAACTTGGTCCTTTCTCCGCTTCTCCCATGACAAACACACACACGCGCAGGCGCACACACACAAACGACTTAAAAGATTGGAGTTCTGAATGGGGATAATCACAAGAAAAGGAAACAGACCTCTAAAAGTTACTCTTATTTTTCTTTTTATGTGAGTTAACATGTACTGAAAATCTCCCCAGAAAGACGTTTTGCTAGATGTGTCCAAAATCTGATTACCTGAGAAATGTTTTTCCTCAGCACACCTATTAAAAGATCGTTGTAGAACATTATTGTATGAAATGTAGTTTGAGAGCTACAGATACTAATCAGTCTGACAGTCCTCTGCTTGAGAAGCCTTTAAGTGCTCATCTTTCATTATCAAATTAGATTTAAGTATGTCCGTTTTATTTATTTAAGGCCCTCTATGCTCTAGTCCTAATTTATTTTTCATATCCTGATTTCTCATGATTCTCTTATATGTATCGTGTTCCCTAAATAATACGATCCTAAATATACTTTGTGGTTTCCGCCTTGTACATCTTTTTTTTTTTTATGTCATTCCTTCTGCTTGGAATTTATTTCCTCTGCCTTCCTGGAGGGTTTTGTTAAGTCAAAAATTCTATCTCCTCAGGAATATTTTTAATTTTTTCCAATTTAGCATGACTTTTCCTTTCTATCAACACACATAAAATTTTATGATATTCCGCCAGAGCGTGTATTATAGTCCTTTTATGTTTCCCTGCTTAATAGGCTGTAATTTCACGCAAGGTAGAGAGCAAGCCTCACTCATCCTCGTACCTTCTGTAGTGTCTTCACAGCAAGGATGCTCAGTAAACAGCAGTGAAATAAATGAAGTGAAGGAGACACTGAAGATGATTCATTGAGGCCCCGGTTCAAAGTGGTTTGTGAACCACGTGGCTTTACCTGCTCTTCCTCATGAGACTCCCTGAAAGTGATAATGAATAAATCAAAGTCATAAGCCCTTCATCAATGAAAAAGAAGAGATTTCAGTGAACTTCTAGAAGATGGGCAGTGGATAAAGAATTGATGACCCTCCCGTCCCAGAGCATGTTTAGAGGGTGATGCAGCAGGACCCCATCCCAGCCCCGGGGAGGCTCTAGGGTGCAAGTTTCCCAGGAAAGGAGGACGCGCTTTAATTGAATTTCTGTATGCAGGACAAGTTACCCCTGTTTCATCCACCACAGTGCCATCTTCCTGCCATTTGGTTTAGTCAGACATTTACCACTGGGAAAAATCAGATTTTTAGTAAATGAATTAGTCAGAACTCTAAGCTAGTAGATCGTTTGGGGATAGGGTCCAAGTGTCGTATTCTGGCATTTAGAGACCACAGACTAAGTAGTCTGAACCCTGCTTGCTTAGTATGAGATGTAACCTGCCCTTAACAAGTCAGATTCACAGACAAAGGAATCGATGCAATATCCCAGTGTATCGTACTCAGAACTTAGAAGTACGGCTCTCGTCATTTGCTGACTGGCCGCTTGCGGGGTGAAATGAGGGGAAGAAATCCAGCCGGAAGGAGGGCGGTTCTTCTGTTTGCACTGGAGCTGCTTTGGGTTTATAGGGAGTGTTGAAACTTGCACTCACTAGTAAACAGTTTTCTTTTAAATCAAAAGACCATAACATTTGAAAAAAAAAGTCAAATATGCCTTTTTGAAGCAAGGAGAGTCTCAGTAAATGGGAACAAAAAACCCATTAAAAAGAAATTCAAATGTATTTTTGAAAAGCAGAGAAGTATAAATAATAGTTCAGAAGAATACTGACGGATTATGAAAGGGTGATGATACGTGTTCAAAGGAAAAAAAGTGCTGAAGAGGTTTTTCTTATTTGTAGAGTTTTATGTTTTTAGAATATTTAACTTAAATTTCTATTAATTACAATTCTGAAGGATCTGATTTTCTCTTCAATAATAAGAAACCAAAGCCAAAATAAATAAATACACAAATCCAGGATAGCTAAAATATCATTGTAATTATTACTCTCAGGAAGATACAGAAAGGAGAAATGGTGGAGAAATAGAAAGTAAAGAAGACCTTTTGAAATGAACAGAGTGATTGCTGAAATTAAAATTCAGAAAAAACCTTGAAAGATAGTATCATAAAATCTTGAGGATTTCAAATTAAAAAAAGAGAGAGACTATGAAGGAAAAGCATTCACAGGACAGGAGATCAATCCAAAAGAGACAGTGTCTGATTTATTGGAAGTTCCAGAAGAGATGGAGAGAATAGAATGTAAGAAAATGATAACCGAAGAAGGGTCATTCACATCTTTTAATTGACAGAGTCTCTTGCTTTTGAAGTGCTAATGAATGAAAAAGATCCACACCTAGAGGTGTAGTATTGCCAAATTATGGAGCAGTAATGATGGAGAGAAAATTCTTTAAACTTGTAGGAAGGTAGAGACATTCTAGCATTGATTCATTGAACTAGTTTAACTATAAGCAGATACACCGAGGAATACGATCACTCACAGAACAAGAAAGTTTGCCTCTGTTTGGGGTGAACGTGCGTGAGCCGTTCCCGTTGCCACACCACACAGCTCCCCCCGTGGGCAGTGACACCTCTGAACATCCAGGAGCTAGAAGCCTCTGCAGCCATGTGCCTCAGTGGTGTGGCTGCCCCTTGCCTGCCTGTTCCCTCATTTAGCTCACTTCCAACCTGAACTCCTGCCTTTGTGTTGATCGATGGAACCCAGGTCACGTGTCTGCACCATGTGATAAAACCAAGGATTCCTAAAAGCTGTGGTCAAGATATGAAACGTCAGGCATTGTGTCTCAACAAGAGACTGGACTAGATTAAAAGTAACATATACAATGCGGTGGGGCAAAGGAAGTATCTGTTTTCTCTCCCAACTGGAAAAAGAGGCGATCATAAACTCCAAGAAAATAAAAAGGAAGCCATAATAAATCAAATTAAAAGTGCCATAATCAATAGGTGGTCAGTATGTAAAGAAATTTTTCTTTGATATTCTCTCTTGAATTGCTGAGGAAACTACAGAGAAGTTTATATAATTATAGCATTCTACTTAACTCTTAAGTGAACTGTGTTGCAATGATCATAATAATATAATCACTGCACACAGGTTCTCCATACTTTTTTTCCAGTTTTATTATAATTGATAACATTGTATAAGTTTAAGATGTACAGAGTTCTCTACTTTTATCTGAAGCCATTGACTTATTACAGCCACTGAGCAAAATGCAAATATTTACAATTTCAACAATGTAAAAAGATGAGCAAATGATACTTTAAAGTGGGGAGAAGATGTGGAAGGGAAGAGGGTAGCTAACATCCTCCGCTCTTACAGAATGAAAAATGAGGAGACCAGGTCTCTGATCACTGCCACTTTATGTGAGCAGCCCTGTGGGGAATCTGCTGTGAGACCATCTTTTCTCTCATACCTCCGAGAAGGTGGTCAACAGAAAATGCCTACAATGATGTAGTAATAAAATTTGGTAACATATTTTTTAAAAGAGATACCACAAAGCTCTTCAAAATAAGCCCAGATTTGGAGACTTCTTTTTGGTCAAAATATCAATTATGAATGAAGTCACATGCTAAAAATAACACTGAATAGAGTTAAAATATTGCTTTGGTTTGGCCATTCACTCATTCATCTGTATGTCTATCTATTATTAATAGATATCTGTATCTATTATTATGTCTATTATTAACAGGTATCTATATGTCTTATTATAGATGATAATGACACGCGAAGTGCGAGGCACTGTTAGGAGTTTGAGAAATGCAAAGACGAATACGTTCTGACCACAAAGACTAGTATTCAGTGCAGGACAGGGCACAGCGTAAGCATGGCTTATGTATGGATTTGGTGTGTGTTCTGAGGCTCCCCTAGTAGATTTACTGTATGAATGCAGTTTGTTTTAGCTATGGTAAATATGCTGAATAGATCAAATGACAACATGGGCAGACAGTCAAGAAACTTCTTAGTGAACTGACTTAATAATGGGAATTAAAGAGCTGAGAATGCAGTGTCATTATGAGAGATGAATGTATTTTTCACCTGACAGGTTAAAAGTAGACGAAAAGAACTTCACAGAATTTTAGAATCTATGTGTGTGGTAATTAGGCGGCTTCTGAACTCAGTGAGCACTTCAGAAGCCACTTTGGAGGTTTTCAAGAGCAAACGTTCAGGGTAGTGGGTTCTGTCCACCTTCATGTCCGGGCAGCCTTTCCAACTTAACGGCTGAGCTCTACTTCGTTTCTTCTTGAAATCTCTTTCAAAAGAGTGTTCATTGTGTATGTTCACTGTTAACAAAGCTTGAAAGCTCTATAGCATTTTTCTATTCTCTCCGCTTTCACAATAATTTTTCTTATCCTGAGAACGGCAAACAGCTTTCCGGTTCCATCTAGTGGCACAAAATTGGTCATCATCCTCTACGCTGTTCTAATCTTAGGACTCAGGGTTTTCTTCTGGCGTCTGATGAAAGAAAAGCTGGGGAAGCTCCGCTCTCCGAGAGGAGGAATGCGTGAACCTCTTCCCGGTGGACAGAGGCGTCTTGATCTTGTGTTTTATTGCTTCTTCCCCCTACAGTTCTTGACGCTCTTCTTTCTAGATAAGATAATCGTACTTGTGTGTCAGATCGATCTGCAGACCAGCAAGAGTAAATGTTCCTCCAAAGCTGGCTGTTTCTTTTGTAACCTCACCTGTTGTGGAAGCTTGTGTGTGCTCCAGTTTGCCCTCTTCTCCCCATCAATTGCAATTATATTTTCAATGACACGGCTATGGTTGGTCAGAATCATTTCTTTTACTTACGGTGTTAACTGTAGAGTCCCGACATTGATAGTAAAGGCAAATTGGAATACTGCTTAAATATCTTAATTTTATTTTACTTATTTTTTAATTGATTGTATTTTAGTCAGTTTACAGTGTTGTGTCAATTTCTGATGTACAGCGTCATGTTTCAGTCGCGCATATACATACATAGATTCGTTTTTATATCCCTTTTCATTATAAGTTATTACAAGATACTGAACACAGTTCCCTGTGCTGTACAGTATAAACTTGGTTATCTATTTTATTTAGTAGTCAGTATCTGCAAATCTTGAACTCCCAATTTATCCCCTCCCATTCTCTTCTCCCTGTTAACCAAAAGGTTGTTTTCTGTGTCTGTGAGTCTGCTTCTGTTTTGTAAGTAAGTTCATTTGGCTTTTTTTTTTAGATCCCACATATAAGTGATATTATATGGTATTTTTTTTTCTCTTTCTGGCTTACCTCACTTAGAATGACATCTCCAGGTCCATCCATGTTGCTGCAAATGGCATTTTGTTTAAATGTCTCAATTTTTAAATAAGGTGAAAGTTTGAGGCTGTTGTGAATTAATAAAATTCACGTGTGTTTTCAGAGAGGTTCCTGTGAAGACTCTATAAACAGCTATCTGAACCAAGCTGACATTGAGCTGATGAACTGCTAGACTATGGAATTAAATAAAACATGTTGATTTGAATTATATGTAAACTTTTGGGTCACTTGTTTTAGACTTTTAAAATCGGCTTTCAATCTAATATAATGAGGTAATAAATGTATTTTCTTATCTTCTTTAAAATAAAACATCAATAAGGAAGTATTATGCCATTTAACTCTACAAGTATAAACATACTCGTGGAGAGTAAGATGTGTCTGCAGGAAGTGGGACCTGGCGTTTCATTCTCCAGTGAGACGTCTATGTATGCAGTTTTCTGTGATTATTGAACATGAGGGAAAATGTATTACAGACGGCAGAATGTTCATTCCCT
Source organism: Camelus ferus (assembly GCF_009834535.1). NCBI lineage: Eukaryota > Metazoa > Chordata > Mammalia > Artiodactyla > Camelidae > Camelus > Camelus ferus. Next base: position 9,270,951 of record NC_045718.1, on the reverse strand, counting down.
CATATGGGTTTCCAGGATACAAGGATGGATTAAGAAGATCTGAGCTGTCTCTCTGCTGTCCCATCTAAGGGCGTTGGCTACAAGGTGGGGAAACCCAAGAAGCCAGACGCGATAGGGCTGTAAGATGCACCACTGGGAAACGGGTGAGGGAGAGTGGAAGGGAGTTTCTTGCTTGCCAGTGATGATGTACAGAGGACTGCCCCTCCCACCCGCACACAAGCGTTTTCACATGTCCCTACAAGACTCCTGCACAGGGGCCACCGGTGACCAGAGTCACGTCAGAGCCGCAACATCATGGGGAGAATTAGCCTGAGCTGGGAAGATCAGAGTTTCAAATTAGATGGGACTGGGCTTTTAAATAATTGAACATGATTTGAAAGAAATGGGATCTTCCTAAGATGCTATTACTGGACAGGAATGGGAGGGAGATTTGACAGAGCGTGGCTGAAGGCTACAAGGTCTTGAAGAGTTTGACGTGGAAGTTGTAATTTACTTCACCATTTTTTTTCTCATTTTCTCATAAACAATTCACTATGACCTCTCCCTACGCTCTTTTTTTTTTTTCCAAATAATTTTCTCACTAAGACCGTTGTTGAGGGTTTAAAAGCAGAGAATAGCAGGCACAACCTTCTTTTCCTTCTAGGCTGACCGCTGAAGTTTCTCTAAGGGTCTCAAGACTGCAGTGTTGGATGCATGGATTTTACAGCAAGACCCTTTTTCAGGGCAAATCGAGATCTCAGAGAGATTCAAGTATTTTTTGGTTCTGTACTTCCTTTATTTTCTTAATAGAATATTTTATTTCCATATTCCTTGTCTTATTTTCTTTGTTTTTCTACTAACACCTTTACAAACAGCTGGGGTTGGCAATTATTTTGAAAATAACAGTGGACATAAACCTGTCTAGGAAGAATTTATTACTATTTATTAGTCAGTATGGGAGAGCGGCCTCAGAAGGGTAGGGACTAGGCTAGTGCTACGTTTTACAGGTCGGGGTGTTTCTCGAGGGTAACGGTAAGTAAATTCGCAAGCCAACTATTTTCCCTAACTGTTTACTTGATTAGTGTAAACACATGTTAAATCTTTATTAAATGGCTTTTCATAATTTTCACCAAGCTTTCCTTCTTTGCTTTTTGTCCTTAATACCATCTGTGTTTTTACTGCTGCTGAGATTAAATTCATTTCATACCCATTTATGATTGCGGAACTCAGTGGGGTTTTTTCTGCCTAGCTCTAATAGCAGATTCATCATGGGGAAAGTAATTGGTGAGACCTAAAAGATGACTCCAGTGAAGGAGAAAGGAATTATGTAATTAGAAAAGCGGAACATTTAGTAATTGAGCATGAAGAACATTGTTAGATTATTCTTTGTTCATTTAACAAAACATTTATTAAGCACTCACTCCGTGTCAGAACAGATGTCAGGTCTCGGAGATACAGTGGTCAGCAGGGCATGCTCCCTTTCCTCGTGGGGTTTTTTCACAAGGACGAACCTAGAATGTGCATTTCTAGAACTTACAGAGTTCATAGGCTTTTTATTCAGCTGAAGTCAATAGGATGTATTGTGCAGAGTGGGAAAAATCATTATTGTATAGTCACAGTAAATTTGTCCGTGAGTTGAATTTTTAATATATTTCCAAGGCCATGAAGAGAGTATTCTAGAAAAAAAGAAACTGCACTTTCTAGAGTTAATTTATATTCTTTTTGAAAATTACTCCTGGGGATCTCTTTTGGAGATCCTTATTTTTATCACAAAGAAGTATCTTTTCTTAACTGCTATACAGGTGGGAGAAAGCCATTGCTTGACACAGACAGAAATTGATTGTTTTCTATGACAAAAATTGATAAGCTGAGATGTATATATTTATAATTTTAAATATCAAGTCAGTTGCATGCAGGAGTCAAGCAGGCACTGTAAGTGAGATGAAGTGGGACATATTATCGAGACTATAAGACACGTGCCCACCGTGCAGGTTGTGCGTGACATGATGTACATAAACAAAGACTAAAAAATCAGAAGCTGTATCTCACTGGTTCATGGTCACTGTAAATGCTTTTATTGCTTGGATTGTGAAAACCTTCTACTTCTAAAGAACTTGCCGTCTCTAAAGCTTATGTATTGTGTTAGTTTCAAACATTTTGCAGTAACTCTTTGCGTTTGTACGTAATGCCATCATGTTGAGCACCACGCAGAGACCTCTTTGCACTGGCTTGCCCATTCTTACAGTTGGAAAACTCCTGGTTGTGGGTGACAGCAGCTCCCGTTTAACCACATTCACTGTTTCTGTGTGTGTGTGTGTATGTGTGTGTGCTTTTGCTGCAGAGAAGGCCAGCAGTCACCAGAGCAGTGGCAGAAGACGTACGGCAGGTGCTCTGGGAACGAGGTGTACCACATCGTTCTGGAGGAAAGTACGTTCTTTGCTGAATATGAAGGGAAGAGCTTTACGTATGCTTCTTTCCACGCGCACAAAAAGTACGTTTCTGCTTACAAAGTGGAATTAAAATACAGATCAGTCCTGCCTTGTAAACACAGTTTTCATAATATAACCCATACTGGAGCTCATGAGTTGCAAGTATTCTTGGATTTTCGATGTTTGAATTCTGGCCTTTTGAGTGGTCTTTACAAGTTACACTTACTGGGTGTAAAGCATAATTTAGTAGGAATATTGACTTTAGTGTCTTTTAAATTATCTTTAAAAATAGTTTAATCCTTTATAATTCACAAGTACATGAAAATGAATCTTCTTTATAGATCTAAATTTCAAAGTATTGATTAAAAATTTAAACAAAGTAACATTTATAAAAATAAACTTTTTAAAAAACTTGCTTTGGCCAGAAAAATAAATTAGAAAAAGAATGATAGTACCTTCCAATTCAAACATAGAGTATTATTTTTTTTATTTTTGGGATAAATTATTTACTTCAGAAATAAAAAGTATGTTTATCATAAAGATAATATATATTATTACTAATACATATACCACATATATTAATTTGCTGTATTACTATAATATAGTGTTATAAATATATTAAATAAACATTTTAAAGAACTTTAATATATCTAGTGTATTCCACTAATCTAAAACCTAAAGTATGCCACTTTAATTCTCAACATGATTCTATCTGTACATTTATTTTTTACATTTAATAATATTTTTAAGTTTGATTTATTTGTAACACTATAAGACATACATAAGAGATAAAAATAATCAGGACTTTTGTGTTTGGAGCATAACCTGAAAAAGCATTTAAGAAATTTTATGTAACATCTGTTATATTCAGTGGTTGTTATTTCTCCTAATGAAGCTACACACCTATTCAATATTATTTAACTAAAAAAATTTTTTTCTAAAATCCAAGACAGAACAAAAATAAATTTAGGGACTCTGATTTTTTCTCACGTGATGTTGAGTAAGGTTTTTCCTTTCCCTTTGGCCAATGGCTTTCAAACTTTTTTGACTAAATTAAGAAGTATTGTTTTATCTTTTTTGACCAAATTTAGATACACATTTTATGGTAAGACTTAGTACACACACACAAAATATAAAAAAATTATTACCCTTACTAAATGATATGCACTCTGATGTTTTCTATTATCTTTTATTCTTTATTAAAATATTCATATACATACATAGCCATAATCAACTACATTGGCTTCATAACATACTAAGGATATAATTTATTCTCCTATGAAAACGGAAGCATTGAACTTTTAGGATCCTTTTAAACTTTAAAATGTTGTCATTGGAAGGTTTAATTTTCCTTTGCCTTATAATAGTTTACTTATTTTCTGACATATGCAAACTTAAAAAAAAAAAAGCTAAGACCTTTGTGGAATTTTAATTCTTAAACTCTTGTTTTTCTCTTTTAAATTAAGGTTTGGTGTCTGCTTGATTGGTATTAGGAGGGAGGACAATAAAAACATTTTGCTGAATCCAGGTCCTCGATATATTATGAACGCTACAGATACATGTTTTTATATTAATATTACCAAAGAAGAGAATTCAGCATTTAAAAACCAAGACCAGCAGAAAAAAAGCAACGTACCAAGGTCGTTTTATCATGGACCTTCCAGGTTACCTGTACATAGCATAATTGCCAGCATGGGTAAGTATCGGTAAATTGGAAAATATCATCAGGTTCTTTCTTTAAAAAGTATAATAAATGTACTTCATTTTTTTCTTAAAATTCCAAAGTCAAATTCAGAACATACTTGTGTGTGTCACAAACTTATTGTAACTAAGTATGCAGAACAAAATTTCCAATCTGTTAAATTAGTAAGAAGTGAAGCTAATTCAGAACTTCTGATGATTGCATTTACCTGATTAGAATATAAGCACCTGACACGTCTGTGTTTCTTAAGTTCTCTATTCAGTTATCAATAGTGGCTATTTCAAATAGTCTCCATTTTCCTCAGAATTCTCCTTCTACCCTTTATCTCATTCTAATCATTGCACTCGGTGTCTATGGCACAGAAGTAAAAATAAAAAAGATGCAGACAAACAAGAATTTCCTTTGAATTTTCCCACCGAACCACCTACACACCTGTAAGTATTTAGTTTCTACTGCAAAGAACATGTGTTCTTTCTTTCACTTTTAATATTTTAATATGAATGCCTTCCCTGATGCAACGGACCCATCTCTTTTTCTCCTTAGAGACTTCACTCTTTAATTCATCCTCATTACCTAACTTTGGGTTTTTTTTTTTTTCAAAGTCACATCCCTCCCTCTGTCTCTCTGTTTCTTTTCATATCCCTGCACACGCAGATACACACATACGCACACTTACTTGTGGACCTCATACCACAACATCTTCACAGATAAATTCCTCTGAAGAGTTGTCTTCAGTTGCTGGCTTGAAATCTTACTGGTCCCTCACATCTCTTCTGGTTCAGTCTAAAATGTGCAGTCACATCACTGCAGCCACTCTGGCGAGGCCAGCACTCTCCTCTTTGTCACTAAACGCAGTGGACGTCTTCCCAGCATACCATAGTGTTGACCACGTTCTTCTTAAAACACTCCAGTCCTTTTTTCCTCTGAATCCTGCACATTCATTTCCCCTAAAGAGTCTCATCGGCTCTCAGAGATTCACTTGTCCTCCATACACTGATGGTTCCTTTCCCTAAGTCGTTACTTTACGTAACAGTGTATTCATCACAGCAAGGTGTCCAGCCATCCGTGGTTATTTCTGTGTGTCTTACGGGAAAAACCAACCCAGCATATTCTAATTGAACTAACCTTTCCACCCTCCTTCAGAACCCCTTCCCCCTCTGTTTTTCTTTGCTAAAAAGCAGATAACGCCACCGTCCTCTGCTTGTAGTGACACAGTTCTGACTGCTCACTGTCTCTCTCCGCTCGCGCTTCGTGACTCACTGAACTCACTGAGTTCTGCTAAGCCTGAGTTTACTGAATTGATTCACTGAGTAGCCCCAAAAGTCGCTCACGGGTGTGTCCACGATCAGTGTGATCTCTGCTTAGTTCCAGTCACGCTAAATTTCTTTCCATCTTCCCTAATGGCTTTTCACCGATGGTCCTTAACACACATGTCCTCTCACAGCATCTACTCCCCAGCCCCTGCCCTTCCCTCTGTAACAACGTCTAATCCTCTGCATCTCTGAATGTCACCTCCTCTGAGACATACTCCATGGCCCTGCTTGGACTTTGTTAGGTAACTGATTATCAAGGACATAACACACTCTTTTTCTTCGATAGTAGTCCCACTCATTTTTCTCCCATATCCAGCAATTACTTACTGAGTAATACACTCTTATAAATATTCCTGGTAAATGAGTGAACGAACAGACGAAGATTCCCTGGCTCACAGATCTTACATCCTATCACGGAGGAGACGGCCAATCACCGTCCGTATAAAAATAAGGAAATTATTTAGTATGTTGGAAGGTGATAAGTAATGAAAGAGAGAAGAACACAGCTGGTGAAAGAATCTGAATTCTGAGAGAACTGGATTTTTAAAGGAGGTGGTTTGTAGGCCTCATTGGAAAGGTGACATTTGAGAAAATACTTGCAGAAAATGAGGGAACTGTCCCCGGGAATGTCTGAAGGAGGAGCGTCCCTGGCAGGGACAGTGAGCAACACAGAGGCCCCCAGGCAGGGTTCTGACCGTTGTGCCCCAGGACCAGTCAGCAGGTCCTCGGGACCCACACATGGTGAGTGATGGTGAGAATATAGATGAGCGGGGAGAGGCAAACAGAGGCCAGATCACGTTGGGCTTTTAAAGTCAATTTAAGAATTGTACCTTCTACTCTGAGTGATCTTTCCCTCACAGCCCTCAGAAGAAACCAGTTCTGCTAATACCTTAATTTTAGGCTCCTAGCCTCCAAAACTGTCACACAATACATTTCTGTTGTTTGAGCCACCTAGTTTGTGGTGCCTTGTTATGACAGTCCTAGGAAACTGATGCAAATGGTTTTGGAGAAACTGACCAGAATCCTTAAGAAATAAGTAGAATGTATAACAGAACAGAAACAGACTCACGGATACAGAGAACAGACTAGTGGCTACCAGTGGGGAGGGGGCGGGAGGGGCAGGATGGGTGAAGGGAATTAAGAGGCGTGAACTGTGAGATACAAGGATGTGATGTGCAGCACAAGGAATAGAGCCAGTGTTTTATAGTAACTTTATACGGAGTATGATCTATAGAAATATTGAATCACTGTGCACACCTGGAACTAATATAATGTTGCAAGTCAACTATAGTTCAATTTAAAAAAATAAGGACTAAGTGGAGTGGCCCAGGATTGACGAACAAACAAAACAATGACAGATAGTGGGTAACAGACTGTGAAGATCAATGATCCAAAGCTGGGATTTTATAGAGGATAAAAGGAGAATGGTCTGAAAGAGGCAGCGACAACATTGAGAGTGTGTCCCCGCCTCCGAAACACAGCTGTCTCTTTAGGTGTTGCAATGTTCCAAATTGCAGGGATCGAGGCATCTGGGAAGAGCCTGTTTTTGTCAGGGGAGGGAAAGGTTCAAAAAAGAAATTGTTTCTCTAATTGTAACTGCTTTTTTTTTTTTTTTTAATTGAAGTGTAGTCAGTTACAGTGTGTCAGTTTCTGGTGTGCAGCACAGTGTTCCAGTCATGCGTATACATACGTGTATTTGTTTTCATATTCTTTTTCATTAAAAGTTATTACAAGATATTGAATATAGCTCCCTGTGCTATACCGAAGAAATTTTTAATTTATTTTTATATATAGTGGCTGACATTTGCAACTGCTTTTTGAATTGTGTCTTCTCTGCTGAATTCTGGCTTTCTCATGATCACGTTCCCCCCATGACCAGCTTGGTGTGGGCAGAATTATCAGGAGTAAGTCCCCGGAGTTCCCTGTGTTGGACAGAAAATGATGACGAAGTAGTTGGAGGTGATGTGGAGTCAAATATATTCAGAAGGGGTGAAATTCAGAGAATATGGTTCCTTAGGAAGACGGTGAGGATTGGGTCCCAATAAGAGTGGGGATTAGCTTTACATAAGCAGAGGTACGTCCGTTTCCTTCCAAACAGAAAGAAGGGAAGAAAAGTTTGGTGAAACCCTCATGTTCATTTGCTTGAGGGTAGGGAATTGAGGATTTCTTCTACAGTAATTTCTCTTTTCTCTCTGAACTAGACAACGTGGCCGTCTGCAGAGGATAAATGTCATAAATGCGGATCTGAATTCATAATGTGAGGGTGCAAGTCATATCGTACGGCTTTATTTTTATAAATCAAATTTATAAAATTTAGTTTTTAATCAGATCCACTCCTCTGACTGTGGAAAATTTAATCTCATTTTCTCTAGGATCCCCATTCCCCCTAAGATAGATTGAATTATAAATTAATCCTTATTTATGGTGCTAAAAATGGGCTGAGTATATAGTTTCTGATGCCACCCACCCTCACCTTTGCTCAGGTACCAGTCTTGCTGGGGTCTGGTCATCACATGCTTTTCTCAGGCCTGGCAGCTCCCACCTGCCCCTCTGGGAAGTCTTCCCTACTGACCACGTCTCGCTGGGCTACCCCGCCCTCTAACCTGAGTGTCGTGTACAGTGTATGAAGAGTCACGAGCCCCTGAAACTTGACCCCCCCCAGATTTATTTCAATGCTGAGGAATACCTTGATGGTCTCACCAGTCAACTCTCATACTCAAAAACATTTCCTTTTTATCCCTTCTTCTGTGAAGAGTTGTAATTGCCCTCAGAGGTTTTGAGAAATCAGTGGCTGACTGTCTTTCCATGGTACAAGGAAAGAGATGCCAAGATCCCCTAGGTTTTTCTTCCTCCTTTAAAAACTCAGGCTGTTGTCATGAAGAAGGTGGCAAGAGGAAGCCAGAGGTTTGCGGGAAGTGGAGAGTGTTTGAATAGTTGCTTCAAAGAGTGGGACAAAATGAGGATGATAACTGTTATCTATACGTGCTTAAATGAAGTGAGTGGTCCCGAAATATGGTGACACTCAACAGTTCGATTATGTGACTCTCTCCAGAAGGGGAGAGACATCAACTTTCCATAAATCGATGTTTAAAATAAATTTTTAATTTTAATTAAAAAACTCAAAGGAATTTGTTTCTTCTGTTTACTATTCCTTGCATTCCCCAAGTATTCAAAAGCCTTACGCCATTTAGATTCACTGTTCTTTTCGCCTCAAGGTATTTCCATGGCTTGTGTGCTCAGGATGGTCCTGTAGGTCAAAAGTCAGGTGTCGTGACTTCAGAGTAGCCCTTCTCACCATCTAGTGCAAAGCCTATTCCTCCTCCTGCTCCCTAACTTCCTCTGTTCTTATCTCATCATTCTGTTTTATTTTCTGCATGGTATTTAGCATCATCTTAAAATGGCTTTTTTTTTTCATTTATTCGTCTACATGGTTATTTTAAAGATAAATCCATATGTACAGCAACTTGTCTGCCTTATTCTTTGAATATTTCAAGTGGCTGGGATAGTACTTGCCACATAGTAGTACCTAGTAAGTATTTGTTGAATAAATGGAAAATATTCACGGCTCTAATTTAAAAAGTGGTTATAAATCAGTGAGAGAAAGGTAACTCCACAAAACGGGGGGAAGATATAATAAGAATTCAAAAAACTGAAATGGCCAAAAACTGTTTTGTTCATTTCAAATGAATACAAATTGAAACAAAGTACTTTGTAAAATTTAAATTCCTAAGTATTTCAGGATTTCACCAACCTCATGTTTCATGCTGCAGAGCTGTTTGCAGCAAATACACTTTAGTACAAATACAGAATTTTTTTTATCCACGTGGGCAAAAATGCTCATGTTGAAAAGAAATAACCTTCGAGAGCCAAGGATAATCAGTTGGTTGTACTGCTCGTGTTGCATTTCACGTTGATCATTCAGTGACTGACGTGCCATCTAGGTGGCAGGTGCTTTGACGGATCTTCACGTCTCGTCTTTCTAGGTACTGTGGCTATAGACTTGCAAGACACCAGCTGTAGAGCGGCAAGTGGCCCTACCCTGTCTCTTCCTACAGAAGGAAGCAAAGAAGTCAGAAGACCTAGCATCGCTCCCGTTTTAGAGGTGGCAGATACGTCGTCGATTCAAACATGTGATCTTCTCAGTGATCAGTCAGAAGATGAAACTACCCCGGATGAAGAAGTGTCCTCAAACTTAGAGTAAGATTGTAAGATTTACTGGGTTTTGTGCTTGCCACGAGAAACGAGTGTCCCTCCCTCCTGAACGTGCTTGGATCAGTCCTGCACACTTACACCAAAACACCCTTCCCCGTCGCCAATGTCTCTCTTGGTGATAAAGTATTCTCAGCCCTCAAACTTTTGGTTTCGACAGATATTTACAGCTTCATTTTCCTGTATATTATCCTTTAAAAAAAAGTACGTAAATCAGAATTTCCATGTATACACTGCATTTTCATAATTGTATGTTTTTGTTCAATTGCATGGTACCTTCTATCTTTGATTTGTTGCCCACCTCCACACTGAAGTTCAGTGATTCAGTGGCGCGGACTGCAGCTTCCTCCATTAGGCTTCTTTTGTCCATCCCAGCATTCAGGGATCTTTTCTATTCAGGATATGTCAGTAATATTTTGAAGGAATGAGTAAATGAAGTGCTAGTTCTCTTTACTAAGATTCCATCATAAATAGTGTCAAAGTGCAAGCCATGAAGCACATTTTAGCCTTCGGTGGAGTTTGTTTTTTTAACTTGTCTTACTCATACTATGTTGGCATTTCTTGAGGAGAGCAGAGTGGTCCATGGCCTTGATGGTGGAATCTGAAGGAATGTGTTTCCCAGGGCAGTTCTGCCTCAGACCGATTGTGTGCAAGTGACTTTGATTAAAACCGTCTAACCCACGATGTCTTTATCTGTAAACAGAGTGTAACTCCCCTCAGTATTCATGTGAAGAGTAACTGAGATAATGGAGAAATGTGCTTAGGGCAATGCTGTGTGCAAGAAAGCACTGGATGGGTATTCGGTGCTGTTAGGTGCAGTGCTGGTGGCTGGGGCTCCATTCAAACCCTTCTCCTAGTATTTTCCATGTAACAGTTCAGTTAATGTCGAAATGGACTGAAATGAACTAATATATAATTAAAACTTAGAAAAATCCTTCTTCACACTCCTAAACATTTGTTACAAGAAACTTAAACATACCCATAGAACACAATTCTGCTCTCCAAGAAATTAATAATACTCAAATATATTTATGAAATATCTGATGGGACAAGAAGTTTGACCGTCAGTCTATTTCTAGAAAGTGTTGTGTGGTGTGATAGAAATTCCTTCTTTACATGTACTTCTGAAAAAATTGAGGTGGAATTTTTTTTTTTATTTCTAGAAAAATGAAAAAGATATTGAAGTAATAGTGGAGATAGCTGCATCTAAATTTGCTAAATGTTCTCATTTTACCGCCCTAGCTGATGACGTCTGGAAAATAGTTCTCACTAGGTTTGAAATTTCTTGGCTCGGAAGATAAATTTTTACCAAAAAGAGCTTTCATATTGGAGAAAACAATTTTGCCTCCACTAAATTTTCTTTTATTTAGTAATTTCCTTATGCTGTTACTTTCTGATAGTTCCACTTTGAAAATTTTGCAGCCATAATGAGGTGACTATTTTTATAAAGTCGGCAAACAAATTGAGTATCTTTGATAACATTTAAGCATGATTCCAGCAAAAACTCTGGTTTGAGTGGTTTTAATGGAATAATTTACTCAACCCTTTACTCTTTTTTGGCTGTGCATCCATGACTAATGAATATTGATAGTGTGGATCATAATAATGCATTTTGCTTTAAGTATGTTCCATAGAGAGTAACATTACTATTTTCTCAAATCCGTCAATCTAAATCTTTTAAACTGAGGATTGGCAAACTTCTAGAAGGAACCAGCTAGTAAATATTTGAGACTTTATGGACCGAATGGTCTTTGCTGCCACTACTCAACTCTGTTTCTGAAACATTAAAGCCCCCAAGGACAATACAGAAGATGAAGGAGCGTGGCTGCGTCCTGACAGAACTTCACTTGTGGATGCTGAAATTTAAATTTCATATAATTTTCACATGAGAGGAAATATTATTTCTTCTTTTGACTTTTTTCTCAACCGTTTGAAAATACTAAAAACTACTTTAATTCACAAAGCCACATGATGGGCCAGATTTGGTCCATGGTCTCTGTTCTAAGTGACGTCCTCATCAAAACGTAGCTGCAGCATCGAGAGTGCCTGCATCTCAGTCATCCAGACAGAGGAGCGTGGCGGTGAGTTGCCTGTCCGACGTGCGCCATTCAAGGCGACTCCATGTTTCGTGTTGTTTTACAGATACGCTAAAGGCTACCCACCTTACTCTCCGTACATAGGGAGTTCCCCCACTTTTTGTCATCTCCTTCATGAAAAAGTGCCATTTTGCTGCTTAAGACTAGACAAGGTAAGCGCCCTTACTGTTATTTTCTGTAAAACTGAAATTATGGCATTATGTGATTACATACAAATAATTCTGTGCAGTCTTTTGACTAAAATATGTTTAAAGAGTATTACCTTTCAAATGTAGATGTAGACCAGGGAGTGGTGAATTCTGCTTTCTTAGCTGCACTAAAGGTCACCCACTGTTTTACCCAGTCCCTTCTAATGCACCCAACGAGTTGATCAGTCGTGTTTTTAAAGAGAAACACAACAGGTGTCAGAGCGTCAGACCTATGACCTCTCCACATCCAGAGTCTCCATGAATCACTTTGGTCAAATGTAGACTATTTATTTCACTAGGCACTTTTTTTTTTTTCTGCCTTACATCTCAAAGTGGAATTGCTTGACGTGGTGAACTTAGCTCATGTTTTAGCCCCAAAGATCCATCATTGACCAGACCAGAAGCTCCTATCAGTGTCTCGCTTAATGTCTCCGTCCCTAAATATTTTATGGTAGTTCTTGGTTCCTGCCTGGATCTTCTAGAGAAACCATCCAAAACAGACAGAGTCCAAGGAAGCAGGAATTTTTTTTTTTTTAAATCTCTTTCACAGTGTGGCCTCTGGGCATGACCTGTAGAAGAATTTATTCTCCTGATGAATAAGAAAGCAGATAAAAAAGACTCTCAAACTACCCCCCAATTCCACATAAATTAAAATGTACCACTCATTCTAACCAGAAATGTCTTCTTTTATTCTAAATTTTGGAGTTAGCCAGAGTTAAAATCCCAGCTCTCTGCTTATAAGCTTTGCAATTTGGGCAAATAGATTTAGCATTAAATTTCAGTTTCCACAGCTCTAAAATGCTTGTAATTTTAATATGACCTTCATATGGCTCTTGTGAGGATTATATAAATTAGTGCCTGGAAAAAGCTTACTGCAGTGCCAGAAACTTAATAAATGAATAGGCCCTTAATACATGCGGTTAATATTCCTACCACTGTGACTTCTTCACGAGATCAACATGACTCTTGGCTGCTGTTGTCATTCTTGAGGAAGATGAACTCGACGTTAGAAAATTTCTGCCTTTATCTTCCCAGAGTTGTTCTGTGAATCCTTACCTTTTCTCCTAAGTATTCATCTGGGCCTGTTAAGCTGGACAGTTCCATCTCTCAGTATCCTGTTTTTTGTCAGTCCTTGCCTTAGCGCTGGGCAGCATTCGCTAGTGCTGGGTGGCTGTGGGGTTTGGAACCTTGAGGAATCTTCAGCTTCAGAGTCCTTCAGCTGTATTGGCCCCTTCCAAGACTCTGGAACTAATTTTTTTTATCTATGGCATTTTGGTTATTTTCCTTAAAGAGAATTTCCAAAACAGCACAAGCTTTAGGCTCCAGGAAACTTGGATTGACTTCTGGTGGCATTTTACTTTTTAACACACGAGGGGGAAAAAATATACTGGGAAAGCAAAGAGTGGAAATGACTTATCTCCCAGCCAGAAAGCTGGTACAACAAAAAGTTAGGCTTTCCGAGATGAGGTTTGATGGAGGAGAAACAGATAATCTTTTAAAGCCTAAAGACCACAACTTATCTGTTTCCCGTAGTAAGAAGGTGACATTTCCAAGTGCTGCTGACTGGCTGATGGTCGACATCTGGGGTGACCTGTTCTCTAGGTCTGCCATGCGAACGAGTGCCCGCTTGGCGATTAGGGGGTGGGATCGTGGGGCCAGTCCTGCTGCATCCGTGAAGTGTGCGAGTTGGGGTTACACTGCCCAGTCCGCTCCGCATCGGTATCAGCTGGCTGGTTCCTGGTCCAGGTTTATCATCGTGAAATTCCCTGTTACGTCCTTGTTTAATTTTTTTTTTCTTTTCTTACTCATTGAGCTACTTCAGAATCTCCTAAAATAGTTCTTTTTCCCTCACTTAATCTCATAAATATGTAAGTACTTAATACTCTCATCACCCGTCTGTCCCTCCTACACTCCCATAACCTCTCTGAGAGTGACCTTATTTCATGTGCCTTCAGGTCCTGTTTATATTGGGAATTCTCCAGTCATACTTCCAGTAAAGACTTCCTGTCCTCCTCCGGTACCTCTTCCCTTTTCTGCATCCTCTTGTGCCTTAATCCTCCCAGCTGGATTGATCTGCAAGTTCCATGACTACAGCTTTTCGAAATTTTACCAATGAGATCCTGTATGTGGGAAATCCTTTCAATTTCAGTTTCCCTAGAGACGTCCTTAATTTACCCCACTTCTTGAAGAAAGCAGTTTTCCTGGCTGCCCCATCCGGGGCTCTGAGTTTCACTTTTCTTTCAGTGTGCGAGGACTTCACTGACTGCCTTCTGTGCTCCGTGTTGCTGGTGTGGTGAGAGTCATCACTCAAATTTGTGCCCTTGGGGCTAGTATCTCCTTTCCCTCTGGCTCCTTTTAAGATCTTCTCATTGTCTTGGTTGTTCTGCGCTGTTACAATATACGTAATCCAGGATTTTTCTGTATTTATTTGTATTAGGATTCTTCCGGTTTCCAGAACCTGAGGATTTGGGTGTTTCATTAATGCTAGAAAATCCTCAGTCAGTATTGACGTGAATAATGCTTCTTTCTGATTCTCTCATCTCTTTGTCAGGTATTCTGTTTGAATATATATTAGACATTCTCACACCTTCTTCCAAGTATCTTAATTCTTCTGTAGTACTTTCTCTTTTCTTCCTGTATTCTGAGTAACTACTTCAACTTTGTCATGCAGATGATCCCCTCAGAGGCACTAAATGTGGAATTTAAACCATCTTTTGAATTTCTGTTTTTAATTGCTAAGCATTTTATTCTGGAATAAAGTATATGTAATTTTTAAACATCTACCTGAGTATTTTAAATAGCCTCTTGTTTTTTGTCCATACTTCAAATGTTGTCTTCCATTTCCTTAAACATAGTAAACATGCTCATTTGATATTCTAAATCTAATAACAGTGAAAGCTGTAGTCTTTGTGAGTCTAATTCTATTGTTTATTGTTTCTGCTGACTCAGGGTGCCTCTTCCCAATGGTGTCTTATAATTTTCTATTAAAGAAAGAAGGCTGAAAATATTCCAGAGTAGATGATGAATCCACAGAGAATCAGCTAATCTCAGCCCAAATAAAAAGAAACCCACATAGAAACATAGAAAGATAAAAAACCAGAATGCTAAAGCAGTACCCCAGGCAGATAACTCAGTTTAAAAGGATCTTGATTTAATAATGCGAAGTCCAGCAAATTCTAGGTACCCAGGAAATAACAAAATGCCTTCCGTGAAGCAGTGAGGTCTGATGCTGTGTTGTTACCTGTTGTTGCTATTCGTGTTAGCATTAATATTTTACTTTAGAGTATTTCCCTCATTATCCTCTTGCCAGCTCAGGTGTACATTTTGATAATTAGGGCTTTTTGTTTTAACAACAACAAAAAAAATCCCTTTTGAGATCCATCCTTTTTGTATTCAGAACTTGGAATGTTCCAAGGTTATTTAATTATAATATTATCCTTTTTTCTGGAAATGAAAGCAGAGGTAGACCATTTTTTCCTAGCTTATTTAGGTATGATTGACATATTAAGATTGAGCGTATTTGGGGTATATAATGCACTGCTCTGATACACATACACAGTGTGATGGTTCTTAAATATTGATACCCAGACGTCATCTCACAACAAGTTCCAGTTTCCAACAGAACGCATGTACACAGATTGCTGACTTTTCCTTCCCCCACATCATGCTACATACTTGGAATTCACGTCTTGCCCACGCACACCTTCAGGCTGGAGAATTGGGCACAGAAAAATGTAACTATTTTTAGATTTGTTAGAAAATAAAGGATTTACTAGGTTAGATGCATTTTACATTTCCATATATCCTACTTTTTTTTTTTTTTTTACCAAATTTTAGTGGAGTATAAAAATGGCATTTCTTTGTATAATTTTTCTTCTCTAGAGTTGCCAGCATAACTACTATGAGGACGCAAAAGCCTATGGATTCAAAAATAAACTAATTATAGTTGCAGCTGAAACAGCTGGAAATGGATTGTATAATTTTATTGTTCCTCTCAGGGCATATTATAGACCAAAGAAAGAACTTAATCCCATAGTACTGCTATTGGATAACCCGTAAGTATATTTTAAAGTACACAAAGAAGACAAAGAGTTTTTAATATTTTATCAAAAATATTTCAATTTACTTAGAAAATTTTAAATCAGATACATTATGGCACGTAGTTCACTGGGAGATGTATCCTGTGCTAAGGTACAAAACAACCATTGAATGAGGTTGTGTTTTATGAACACTTCTTAAAATATCTATGGAATATACTCTATTATTTAAAACTATTTTGCAAGTGGTCATCACTCAGTACCAGTGGGAAACATGCCACTGATATAATTACAGTTATTTTACTTAAATTAATCAACTAGCCTGGAAAATTCTCTGCCAAAATTGGACAATTTTGTTGTCTTTGTAAAGAACCATTAATTATCAGAGAAGCATATTAATGATCCATTTTATGTCTTATTTTGATCCACCATCATGAGTTATTATGATTCTTCCACCATTAAAACATATATTCTACAACATGAAGAGTTAATGCTTTGCCATGTTCATTTGTCTTGAAAATGTTCGGTTGATATACCCTTCTGAAATAAGACTGCTTAAACATTTCCTTATGTAAATCTAAATACACATCACTGAATGCTACGGTCAAATCCATTGTATACTAAAATCATTACATTTCTCTCTCTGACTTGCATTAGCAGCAGATGGTCCTTAGATCAATACCGTATTTTAGAATCCTCCAACTCTCCTCCTAAATTCTAAAGTGAGGCAAATTTTAGGATCAATTAAATGAGGCCAAAATCTGCTGCCTCGGCGCTGCCTTTAAAATTTATCAAAATAATTTTCTCAAAGCAGATACCTCCCCAATATGTTATAATATTCCAAATATTTGAATATCAAGATACTCATCTCTGCATCTTGCTTTAGCATCAGGATCGCAGTGATAATCAGCTCTAAGTATCGAGCACACCTGTAGGGTTTCAGGTGAAGAATTCTCGGGTGTGATGACTCAGTGACTATTTTTGATACCACTCTGGCATCCAGGGAAATGTGAGATACATTTAGGGCCGTTGTGGGGGAACAAAAACTTGGACCTAGCGTCAGAGGAAATAAAAGCTTAATAAAACAAATCTTCGGAGAGTAAAAGTTGGGTTTTTGGGTGGCTGTGGTGATGGAATATGGCGGTAAAGCACCTCCGAGGCCGTGGACTATCTCCCTAATTCTGGGACTTCCCTGGTGGGAAGCTCTGAGAAACTGGCTGAAACCTGGCACACAAGAGATGCTCATTAACTATGTGAATCGGAAGTGTCAGATTTTGGCTCTGTTTTCTATATAGTGTGTCCACACCCTTTAAGATAGACTTTGAGACAGGGGTGTTTATAAGCTGATTGACGCAGAGCATCCCCATCCTGTCTGGCTGGGAGCAAGGTGGATCAGCTCAGGCGCCAGAATATGGATGGGAAGATAGGAAGAGGCTTGAAAAGAAAGAAGTAGAGCTGTGCTCACAGCATCCCCGTGAAGAAGCAGAGTGGAAAAGTGGTCCTTTCACCTTCTTTATATTATTTCAAGGTATAATTTCTTGTCTTGCTGTGTAAATCTCCTAATTGGGTTCTTGGACCCAGTTTCAACGTGTGTGTGTGTGTGTCAGTTTCCCCCAACCTCCAGCAGGCTATGTTCAGGATACCAGCTCAATTCTAGGAGAATTCAACTCAGTTCTGACACTGTCTACCCGGAGACAGCAGCAGCTTCCACAGGTTGAAAGTTCAGTCTTGTAAGGCTGCCCCCACCCCCACTTCAGAAGCCAGGTGCAAGCCAGATTGTCACCTGTGCTTCTGACTGACCAGCTGTAGATGGGAAGTTCCAAAGACCCCCTTCTTGGACTTCAGATGCCAATTGCACATCCAGGTTGTTACCTGTACTTC
Organism: Camelus ferus; assembly: GCF_009834535.1. Taxonomy (NCBI): domain Eukaryota; kingdom Metazoa; phylum Chordata; class Mammalia; order Artiodactyla; family Camelidae; genus Camelus; species Camelus ferus. The sequence continues at coordinate 9,253,117 of NC_045718.1, read as the reverse complement.
TGACTGGCTAACTGGTTTATAGTCAGAGGCTCCCACAGCCACCTACTCAAGTTCGAGTTATTTATTAGAGCAGCTCACAGAATACGGAGAGACATTTTACTTACTGGATTGCTGCCTTATTATAAAAGCAAAGAACTCAGGAATGGAAGAGATTTACCGGGCAAGATACAGGGAAAGGGCAGGGCTTCCCTGCCCATGGTGAGGGTACCATTATCGGCAGATCTCTACCTGTTCACCAGCCCAGAAGTTCTCTCGTCCTTTGGGGTTTTTCATGGCAGCTCCATTACACAGGCACCATTGATTAAATCGTTGGCCACTGGTGATTGACCTCAATCTTCAGCCCCTCGCCCTTCCTCAAAACTCAGGAGGTGGAACTGAAAGTTGCAATCCTCTTTTCATGGTTGGTTCCCCTGGCAACCAGCCTCCATCCTGAGATACTTTCCGAAAGTCACCTCATTCACATAAACCCAGATAACCCAGTTCTCCTGGAAACAGGCTTGTGAAGAACAAGACACCTGTTTCCCCTTTATGGCTCTGCAGTGATTTCAGGAACTCAGGATGACACACCAAATATTATGATGAAAGGTTTTCCCATTGCTCTGATCGCTCAGGGAATTCCAAGGATTTTGGAAGCTGTGAGCTAAGAAACGTGGTAAAGACCAAATATATATATGAGAAATCTGAATGTGAATACCAAACACATAGTTCTTACAAATCACAATCTCGTATCTTGCAAAAGAACCAGTCTCTCCAAATTTGAGAGAGGAGTTTACTCCGTGGAGTGGAGATGAGCTGCTCTCCTTTTTGGCATCTGGTCTTGCTAAGTGTCTTCTCTCAGAATCACTGACCCCCCCTTTTCTCCACTTTATTATCTCAATGAGCAGGTGGCAGGAGCTGGGGTTCCTTAACCTGTGCACCTTGTCTAGACTCAGTCAGTTCCATTATATATAGTTTAGAGTTAACAGTTGCCAACATGCCCAATTACTGACTGATGATTTACTTACATAGTAGAATTATAAAATCAAGTGGCTTTTTCTCCAGTCTTAATTCCTGACTCTGCTCAATCATTGAAAAATCATCTGAAAACTCTGTTTCTCTTACTTACTGGCAAGCTGGTCAGTATTTTTATATAAATATAGATGTAGCTTTTATCAGAGAATATTTTACCTGAATAAGACCATAGCGATCATTTAGTAAATTAGCGTTCTTTACTGCTACCCTCTGTTCATTATGGTAATAATCGTGGAGCCTTTACTGCATGTCAGCCATCATTCTAGATACTTCACTTTTGTTTTACATTTTATTTCCTCAAGAATATATCCACATTGTATAATGATGATTTATCCTCAGAAAGATGTACCAAGCAGCTTAAGATCTCAAAGTTTACAACTTACAGTGATGACACTAAAACAAACCAATCTGTGTGACTTGATTGCACCACTTTCCTATTTTATAGAAAGGAAAAACAGACCAAAGAAGTTAAATGACTTTTTCTGAGGTCAGTTCTAGGATCAGAGCCTTTTATGCAGCTCATAGTTCCTTCACTTATATGATCTTACTTTACTTACAGGTTTTTGATATATGCAGAAATACATTGCTTGTCAATTCTTTTTAGAAACAAGAGTATTTTAACTTTGGATTTTTTGCATTACAATTTGTCTCTGATTTCCTAAGGGCTTATTACATTTGGGAGTTCAGCTCCTCGCATGATCTTGTTTGTTAAGTGATTTTAGTGGGGTTTGACTTTTTTTTTCCCAAAGAGTTAGGATGAAAGTGCATGCTGTAAAATTTATCAGTTTCCTGTCTATTTCCCAAAAATGGTGTCTAACATTTTTGTTTGTTGTTCTCTGTTCCTTTGATCAAGAATGAGGAAACAAAAACTAAGCACCAGTAAAATAACGTTCCAGGAAGTTTTATGCAATCTATTTTTTTTTTTTAACGATGAGGTACCTGTTGCTCTGCTGTGGCTAGTATTTTTCAATCTAGCCTACAAAATTACAGAGAAATATGATACTTTCTTCTCTAAAGTATTTCCATGTTATGAGAATTTGTACACTAATAGTTGTATGTATTTCTGTAATTATTAATTAGCTCAGTGGAGTTTGACTTTATTTTAAATTCATATGAGCATTGTTGAAAATAATACTCTATATGCCTGCATAGGAAATTTATTTGAAAGGCCAATTCAATATATTAGAAATACACAGCATCATAAATGTGGAATTTTAAAATATAAATTAAATTTATGATACTCACATACGTCATATGTCAAAATAAGGATTTCCAATGTTTCCAAGTGGAAAGCCACCTCCATTTCATATGCTCACTGACTAGAACGCAGGCGCACTGGAAAACATCTTGCCCTTGATACCGGCTCATCAGAGCTGGTCTCGGTTCTGATTGGCTGGCCGTCTGTTCTGTTCGGTCTGTTGTTGTGCCACACTGATTTGAAATATTTTGAACCTTAAAGGTCATATAGTCATCCATGACACCATTTCCTACGACAGACAGAAAAGAGGGTCAAAGGCTTTGGGATCTATTACCCGGTGCCACACAAGGTTGTACAAGAGCCAGTCTTATCTTCCTAATTCTCACAGCTTCGTGTTTAAACTACCCCTGTGTTAAATCAGTCTTCTTTCCAAGTAAACTGCAGTTCAGCTCATTTCAGAAGCAATGCTGTCTGGCAGAGCAAGGTCCTTAGTAGACACATTCAAACCTTGGACTCATACAGATCTAAGCTTACCCTCGTGCTAAGCCTGTAACATATTACCAAATTTCTGTTAGCTTCAATGTTCTCTTGTAAAACGAGTGGAACGTTTATCGTAAGTTACTATGAGACCGTATAAAATAATGTGTATGAAGCACTAGTATAGTATCTGACTTGGGAGGGGCAGTCCGCAAGTGTCAGTTTCTCTCCCCTTCTACCAATCAAAAAAGGACATTGTCGCTATTCAAACTGATGAGTGGATTTTGGGTGAAAACCCAATTAACAAAAAAAGGGAAATTTATTTTGAGTTGTTGACATTAAACTACTTGTGTATTTTTAAGGAAGAAATAAGCTGCTTAAAAGTGGAATTATGAAACACTAACCAAACTGTCTAACTACATTCATTTCTTGAATTTGAAATAAAGAAATTCATAATAAGTTCATTATAGTTATTAGTTAAATGGGAAATGATGACCTTCAGCTTTGCAAAGCCATGCAAGTTCACAAATCTTTTAACTTCCTAGCAATTGTTAGCTAATTCATATTTGCCTAGGATGGCAATTTTTACAATGAAAGATTTTGTAAAGATATTTAGACTCGTAAATAGTCATCTTTCTTAACAGAATTACAGTTAGATCTCTGATTCATGATGTGCTCTTTTTTTTTTTTTTTTTTTTTTTTACTAAGCAGTTTAGTGCCGTGAACAGCTTTGCCGGTTCACTGAAATGAGCCAACACGATACACTACGTGTAAATGTACAGCTGATAACCCTTATGTTTCGGGCTTCCTTTTAACCACCTTCATCAGTAGAAGTAGTGAGTCTGCTGGTCAGACAAGCTACATTGTGCCGAGTGCGGCACCGCAGACTCCCTACGCTAGGTGTGCTTCGTCAGAATTACGTATTTACCAGGTTTCAGGTGACTTGACTTGAAACGGCTGATTCTTGCAGGGATGAACCATGGTACCACAATACAGACGTTGCTTTCTAAGGGTTTGAAAGGTTGCTTGCATATTGTAGATATGTGTTCGTGGCAGGATTCCATGTGAGCAAAATTCATGAGTTTTCTAAAACAAGGAGATTTTTTAAAATCTTTAAAAATTTCTTAACAAGGTAACAGTTTTCATGTCCAGGTACCTTGAGTGATTTCTACTGGACAAAACAACAAAATACCAAGACCACATTTTCAGTTTTAACTCTTAACGGTTTTGACAGTTGGGCAAAATGTAAGGACTCATTCATCCCCAGCAGGCCCAGTGCTCCTTACTACAGGGAGGAGTTTCAGTATCTGTGTTAAGCTAAATTACTCAATAACACGAACTCCTGTCGCGAGGCTTAGATGACAGATACGTTACAGTGGACAGGTGGTCGGAGAAGGTAACGTGAACGGTTGATCCGAATTTAAAAATGAGGTGGTTATTGCAGACAGGGTATAGCTCTGCAGTCAGTAATAAGGATCTATGGACCCAACTGTGCGACAGAAGTTACTGAGCTACTCGGTTTATCTGACGGGAGCTATATAGGAGCAAAGAGAGAAAAAACATAAAATAATGACCCCAAAAATGACACAGTCAGAAGGATTTTTTTAAAGTGTCACAGAATCTAAGTGCTGCCCTAGTCGTGTGTCACTTGCATCCTAACATGATCTCCTGTCATCGCCAGGCAGGTAAGGGAGACATGCAGGGTCTTGAATCAGCAGTTAGAATATCCCTTCTAATTTTAAGAAGCAGAGCGGCGCCCAGAAAGAGGAGAGTTGGAAGGCACTGCCAAAGACTGCTACTGAGACTGTTCATAGCATCATGTTTGTTGAAAACTACGTGCATCGTGAGTTTTAAAAATATTTGCAGCCTGTGATTCACTAATGAGATAAATTCTATAAATGTTTTGGGGTAAATGATAAAAACGAATGCCAGAAAAATGTCATCTAAAAATGTCCATACCAGTAATGTTTATAATAGCAAGATACTGGAAATAGCTTGTCACTCCAATAATTAATATCATAAAAGTGAAAATAACGTATCAACCGAGTAGTTGAGGATTTAAAAAATGAACTGTGGTACATTTGTAACATGTAATGATATGGGGCCATTTAAAATGGCTACAGAGTAATTTTATGATGGTGGGATTTAAACCGCAGTAATGTTCTTTGGAAGATCTCTTTTTATGCTTCATTGTATTGAGCGTTCTTTTTCTGTAGAGTGGAAAGAGATGAGGTTGATCGATAGGAAGACAGTAAATCAGGGAGGAGAAGGCTTCTAGCAGGGATAAGCATCTGGGATATTGTGGGGTTTTTGTCCCTTTGCCTAAAGGTTCCCTTTCCTTCTCTTGCTGGACAAACTCCTACTCCTTCTTCAACACCCAAATTAAATATTACCTCTGTGAACTAATCCTCAGTTCTATCTCCTGAGTGCACCTTGTTCTTTATTGTTTCAGATTAAAACATACGTTGTAATTCTGTGCTTTTGTACACCTGTTCCAAAACTCTTTCTTACAGTATCAGTCAACAAGATACTCTTTTTGCATATGCCTGAGTATACTGAAGTATCTATTGTGTAACACTTTTTGGATACATATGTGCTGAGTGACCAGCTGCATGAAAGAATTAATACCATCATAAATGAATACAGCAGAGAAGCAATTTCTAAGGAAGCTTCCAGGTTTATGATTCTTTCCTCAAATGTGCATGAAGAGTAAAGATTTCAGTCATAATATGTATTTGCTCAAAAATACGTCTTAAGGAAGTCAGTAATGTAAAAGGTGATTTACTTTATTTTTAATTTAATATTATGTATATATATATATATATTTATCACATGGGTACATATATTGATCTACTAAGGGGCATGCTCTTAATAGGCATGCTAATTTAGTTCCCTATGCTTTGTGTCATCAAAAAAAAATCATTAGTTCCGCATTTTACTAGGCCTTCTTAATAATAATCTAATAATTTTAAACTCACTGGTAAGGCTTTTTAGTCATAATGAAGAGTGTCAACTCAGTGCTTTTGCAGCACAATGCCATAATGTTTCTGATTTAGAAATCAGAGGTACAACTTGTTTTTATAATTGTGGAGTGTGCTGTGTGATTCATAACAATTGCAACTGACATTTTTTTGAATGAATGTTAAGAGACAAGACGCTTTGATCTTGTCAACAGTGTTTAGTTTTGGAAATGAAAACTAAGTCAACTTACTTCCTCTCCCTAGAAGTGCTGCCACTCTTGTGACACTGTGTTTCATTTTGTAACCCATCTGCTACTTAGGCCAGATATGCATTTTCTGGATGCAATCTGTTGGTTTCCAATGGTTTACTACATGGTGGGCTCTATTGACAAGTAGGTGACATCTTCGGCGCACTGACTAGTGTGGCGTCCTGTGGTTTGTTGTGTGCTGTGCCCCTGTGTTGCATGAGTGTCCTTTGCCGTCCAGGACTGTACCCCTGATGTGGACTGCATGTGGAGCTTATGGTCTCGTGTCACACATCTTCCTGAGCAGTAATCTCTTGTTGAATGAACACCAATCTTGCTGCATGCTGATTTTGTCAATTTTTTTTGCAGTTTCTAAAGCTCTTTTAGTTTTGTGTGGTCTACAGCAGTAACATTATTACTCTTATCCTAGCAAGAGAGAAAACCTAGAATTTCAATACTGTGGTGCGTTGGTATCATTATCATAACTTCTGGAAACCTTCCAGATAATTTAGAAATGCTCATTTTAAGTCAGATTTATTCTTTGGAGCATTTCCTTTAGAATCTATTCTAGTAACATACCAGAGTCTATACAAATTTGTTAATTAAGGGTCAGATGTGTGCAATGCTTCAGTATTAAAATGCAAATTCACTTATATGCATGAACATGACATTATAAAAAATATCAAAACTAAAAGTTCAGAAAACTAATATGCTTATAAAATGTGTTAATGTTCCATTCCAAAAAAAAAAAAAGCCAGCCAGAGCCTTCAAAATAAAATGCTAAAAGTTGTCAGTTGAGAACTTTCATGCCTACACTTCATCTTGTAGATGTTGAAAAAACCAAGCTTTGTAACTTTGAAAGTCTTTATTGGCTGTGGATACATTAAAGGCCAAACGGATTAACATATATTTAGCCTCCGTTCTGCATTAACATAATTTACATTATCAGTTGTCATAATACTAGCCAATTAATGAAAAATGCAGTTAGAAGTACTAAAACTTAACCACTTAAATCCACAAACGTAAAATCAACCCATAGTTTATCACTGGTAATGTGACTTTGATGTGATAGTACTCTATTAAAATTTGTTAGGAAAACACTATATTTAAAAGCTGTAAAATAAACCTCTCGTCTGTCTTTTCCACTGCAAACTATGAAATTAATTATTCCTCAATAAGAGTATTTATGAGGAGGAAAAGAATGCAGAGGCTCGGATTCCTAGGATTAGAGATGAAACGGGACTGGCTACAAATTGCTAATTACTGAAGCTGGGGGATTGGTACACGGAGATTCACTATACAAGTCTGCCTTTCTGCTTATGCTTGAAATTTTCCTTAAAAATGAACAGGCAAACAAAATCTCTGAATGACTACTAAAACACAGTCACAAACATTCCTCTGTATTCATTCATTCACATTCTAGTTCTCCTGAAAAGGAAGTCGTAGAGAATGGCAGAAAGAGAGGCATTGCTAATTACATTTCATCTGTAACTTATTTCAATCCATCATGACTTTTTCCCCTGGGCCGCCATCTGGTGGCCAAACTGTAAAAAGCAGTCATGCTGAAGGAAAAACAGGCCGTGGCTTTGTACATAGGAGTGTGGGGAGAAATTATGATAGAATTATAAGAATAAATTGGTAGCCTAATTAAAGAAGGAAAGAAAGAATAAATTGAAATATTAAAATAATATAAAAATAGTAACTTAAATGTAAAACATGAAGACAAAAAAGTTTCTACCTGGTTCAGAAGTGCCATTCCAATTTTATGTGTTTTCTGTAGATTCCATAGATTTCTGTAGTTTTGACTCCTATTTAATTATAATTATTAAAATCATACACCAAGGTTATATGTAAACTACAACAGCCAGTATTTTGAGTATGGAATGAACTGGTATTTACATGTTTAGGTAGCCAGGTGCTCTCATAGTGAAGTTTTTGTCAAGTCTCAACTTCATTGATTTATTGCCAATGAAATACTCATCTTTTGATTACAACTTCCATCTGTGTATCTTTTTCCAATCAAGCTTATCTTCCACCCCTTATCTTTCCCTTTTCCCATATTATAAATAATTATAATTTTTAATGGAGGAAATAAGATGGTAAGAGCTGAAATAGGAGGAAGTGACTTAACATCGTAATAAACTAGGTTGAAGGCATAAAATTTAGGCATCAGTTTGATGGCCCATCAGTGACCATATCACATTTGCTTTCTGCCTACTTTTTTAAAAAAACATGTATTTTAATAGATGTAAAAACATTCATGAATTTCCTAGATAAAAGGAACCCTCGAGTGAGGCATTCTAGGGGTTTAAACTTGGCCGTCATCCTGATTGGGTGTTACTGTCCTAGCCCCTCTCACTCTCATAGGAAATTTACTTGGAATAACATTCTGTTTCTGCAGTTTTAGCCATAAAATCCCTGCCACAGAACATTGTGCCTGAGTCAAGAGAAATATTTTTTCTGGACTACTCCCGGGGATCTTGGACTCAAAGCTTTGGTAATACCCTCTCATCTCATAACCAGGGAAGGAATCCTGCGTCCTGCCTTCTCGTAAACGGAAAACAGTTCCCTGTAATGTGACGCGGCTACTTCCGCTGATCGTGCACGTGGAGAAGACCCTTGGGGAACTGACTCTGCAATTTAAGAACCTAAAAGAGTCTACGGCTCTTTAAATTTTACACTTCTTATTTTAAATCATAAGATGTAGGAATCAGTTAGCACAATTCTTCTTATCTGTCTTCAGTCAGTTCTCAGCCTAGAGTATTCTTGTACTCATTCAAGTGTAATCTCCTGTATCCAGTTCAGTCCTGTTTAGTTTGTATGAAGTAGAGGCAATGAGTTACTGGTTTCCTTGACTCACCTTTTATGGTAACATTGCCTTTAAACTCAGTGGGGAGGCCAGGGGAAATCTGTACCAACAACCGCGCAGGAGACTGACAACTCACAGGAACGTGTGTCCTCGTTTAGCAATTATTTCCTGCAACCAAAAAAATCAGGTGGTTCAATCAGTTGCTCAAAAGCTTTAGGCTGGCTAAAAGGTAGGTTTGAATGCAACTGATGTTTATATATTTTCTGGCTCTTGGCTGTGTAGAACCAATCTATAACATATAGCGTTACACAAATACATAACAGACCTTTAAAAATAATTACTTCAGTTTTATATGTATTAAGCTTGACCATCTAAATTAATACAAGTGGTCATTTCTCCTCTTACCAAAAGCATCTCAGGGATGAAAAAGAGTTAAGTGTTATGTCTTGTGCTAAGTGTAAAGACAAAGTTCTAACATGCTTCAATTTTATTGCAAAGTGGGTGTTTCCATGTTTCATTTATGAAATTAATAAGTATTATTAAATAAAGATCCTCCATGCATATGCTTTGAAATGATTGAGATCTAATGAATCATAAAGAGCCCCCAAATAAAAATTATTTCAAATCAGCAGAGAATATAGTGTTATGATTCCCATTAACACCCACCAGTGCACACTTCGGAAAAGCCACATATAGGGACAACTTATATGTGTTTAAGTGCGGGGTGGACGGGTGGGTCAGCAAGTTTCAGCATCGATCCCAGCACTGTGATTTATTGAAAGTTCCTTTTTCTCTTGACTTTTTTATCAAAGCCTGGATGATTTACTCAGGTGTGGAGTGACTTTTGCTGCCAACATGGTGGTCGTGGACAAAGAAAGCACCATGAGTGCCGAGGAAGACTACATGGCAGACGCCAAAACGATCGTGAACGTGCAGACCCTGTTCAGGTGCGTGTCTGAGTAGCCTGGCCCCGCCGTCAGCTTACGGCTCAGGAGCGCCTACCCTGACTGTGTGTATAAAGAGTGACCGTGAGACGCTTCCGCTGAAGTTCCGTGTATTCATTTATCCAAGTTCTTATTTAGGGCCTAATGTCTGATTGGCACTGTGTGAAGATTTTTTTAACACCAGGTCAGCAATTCTTTTAAATCAGCAACTCTTTTAAAACTAAATAGAATAAAAAATTTGTTTTCTTGTAAAGTTTAACACATTCTAAAAAAAGTTGTGTGCAGTGGCAGTCGTGATTCGGGACAGATCATGCTTGTTCTAATTTGGGTCTCGCTGTGGCCAAAAGTGTGCATTGACATACTGAGTAACCAGGTATGAAAGACTGCGAGGCTGTGCCCAGGTAATTGACCCATGTTAGGGGCCAGGTCATAACCTTACCATCACCGTTTTCTTGTCTTTCGTTAATTAAACTCACCCAGATAGGCATTCCCCCTGGGGTCATCTCTGGGTAAGAAAGACCAGTACTGAGCAGAGAAAAGCTCACGCTGTGAGCAAAGTCAAAATCGCTGGTAAATCAAGACGTCTGTGTCACTTGGAATGATTCTTCCTAAAATCATCTTAAAATTTAAATATCTAAGAGATCATTATTTTTATTTTCTGAGTTTTGGAGAAGTCTAAAGGAAGTATCTGAGCTACTAAATGACAAAAGTAATTAAAACAGTCTGGGCTCTATCATTATCTGCCCTCACTTCATACCTTCAGATTGTAGCAAACCACATATTGAGGGACGTTCCCTGGTTAGAGTTTGAGGTCAGAATTCAGGAGAGAGAGCCCAGTTGTGTGTCCCGCTTAAGGTGACTGTTTATTATATGATCGTAGGCAAATTACTTTTCTTCTCTAAACCTCAATGTCTTAATCACAGGGCTGCTGGAGATTTAAAAACATATGATGCCTTAGTACCTGACTGGTAGTTTTAAATTTCTCGATAAATATTAGCTACTATAATTATTAGCAGGGTCATAATCACTTCCGTGGGGCGGGGTGGGAAAGCTGTAGACTCTGGGACGATAGAGCAGCAGACAGGCTGACGTGACCTCCGTCTTAGAGGTGCCAGCGATTAACTAACTCTGTGACCTTGAATGTGTTTCTTAACCTTACTGAAATTCAGTTTCCCTCATTTATAAAATGCATGTGGAGTATGATTAACTCTTCTTACGGTGTCAGCGTGAAGACGGGAAATCAGGTAGGTAAACAATCTGTCACGGCGCCTGCAAAGTTTACCCTGGACTTGCCTGAGGCCCTCCTGTTCCAGAAGGAGTAATACACCCTCTCAAGTTACTATAACGGGCTGTTCTTTTAGAATATAGCTAACTAGTCACTGAGCTACGTAAACAGGACATTTAAGGGTAGCATAGCACGTGTTTAAAATATGACGTGTATAAGTTTTTTTTTTTATCTAGAGGATGAAAAAGAAAATCACAGGGTAGAAAATTAATTCAGAGGGATGAGATTTATAGCCAATGAATGAAATAAAATCATACTTTTGGATTCTGTGCTTCGCAAAAGCTAATTACAGTTTTAACAGGAGAGGATCCTGAGACTTTTTGATTAAACATGCCGTTTTAATTTTCAACTGACTGTGAGTTTATTATGGTAAAGTTTCTATTGGTTTGATACATTCTCTGAATGAATTATTTTCATTCCAAGATAATAATAAGTCCCCATCTTACTGAGAGGTGCAAAGGCGCTAATTAAATCATTTAAAATGGACTAGCTGACCAGGATTACCAAGGACAGATACACATGGGGTTGCTGACCATGTGAAGTTGCCTTCCCTGAGCACCTGCTGGAGGAGACATCACATGTTGAAGGAATGAATGGATGAGTGGATGAGTAACTTTGGATCTTTTAACTATTAAGGTTACCTCTATCTTCAGCAGAATATTTTCAAAATTACGCAATTTTGGTGATGCCTAAACACATTTAGACGGAGTAAATTTTAAGCAGAAATTTCAAAAGAACTTTCAGATACCTTCCTTGTAGAGAAACACTTCTGTTCTCTCCTGTGTCTGAAAACGCATGATCATTTCTCTAAGTACGTAATGATATTTTTCAGGGAAAAAAAAATATGAAACTTTTGTACGAAGCTCCTCAACTAGGCATACTAACCTAGGCTAGTCTTAACATAATAAACAAGTCAGACGCCAGTTGATTCCCTATGGAATACCATTTACGCGGACGGATGACCAAACCTGGACAGACCAGGTGGTTTCATCCTACAGGTGCAGCCCATTATCACCCATGAGGTCGCCCGTCCACGTTCCGTGGAGATTTCATTTCCTGGTTCACGTGACTTTGCCAGCCCTGCTTCTGCTGTAATGGTGGGTGATTTCAACAGCCCTCCACAGGTGTCCCTTCCAGTGTCTTACTAAGGTAACTTAGGCACCTGGTCTCATGGTCGAGGCCGAACTGAAACCACCAGTCATCTTACCCTCTGTGTGCTCAGTTTCATTCAACGCCCTGCGCATGGCTGCTTATTCTCTACCTCATTTCTTCTAAGATGCCCAACTCTGAACAGCCCTTTGTCCCCACTAGAATCTGCTGTCCACTGGTTCTGCTGCCTTTTCATGGTCCTTAGTCACCTGGGGGGCTCCTTGTCCCTCCGTAGCCAGATCAAATTCCCAGATCAGTGCTGGTCATCAGTCCTTTGCTGAAGCCCTAAACAAACTATGGTGGGCTCCCTGCTCTGGGCTGGCACTGAACTCAGCCCCGTTTCCCTTTCCTCTCTTCCTCCTGCTCCCGGTTCTGTCCTTCCAGGTTTTCTACCCACCACCTGGCATGAGACTCCCTAGAGGCAGCTGGCCACACCACCCGGTGGGGGGGTCCACTCGCTCTCATGAGGCAGCATCAGGTGCCCAGAAATGTGCTCCCCCTGGTGGATAGCAGACGATGGAGGATGATGCCTAGGGCCCCGGGTCGAAGGGAACTAGACTCAGCCATTGAGTTTGCAAGAGGCAGCAGTGTTAAAGACGAATAAGACCATTTAGACGATACAAACGGTAACACTTCATGAAGTGGGCAGTCTGCATTCCCAAGGGTCCAGAGAACTATAAAAATGGGGCAGGAGGCAGAAAGCCTTTATAGCATAAAGAATAAGAAACAAGGAAGAGAAAAAAATGGAAAATGAATAAGGAACAAGGAAATGACTGCAGAGCCCAGAGCTGGCTTGGTATTTGGATTGCTGACTGGAGATACGCTGTTTCTGGTCAAGTAGGGCATTTACAGGGACAGGAAAGCTACCTAAGTTTTGGTTTGTCAACCTGGCCCCAGGGCAGGAGCCGTTTCATCTTGGGCTCGGAAATTTCTTTCCACAATTGCATCTGTAAAATACCTCAGCCAGTCCTTACGTCTCTCTGACCATCACCAGTCATTTCTTCAAACGGGAGCCAGTTTCTAGTTGGTTAGCTAGTGAGGTCCGCGATGTTGACAGAGCTGTGGATGGAAGCTGCTCTGGTTCTGCGATGTGTACTTTCTGATTGAAAACCAAACCGAGCCACCCTGGGTGGTGAGATGGAGTGCTGGCTGCCCCTGGAGTTTCCCTTTGACCAGCTCTTGAACCTGGCCCACTGCTTATGCTGAAGTGTCTTAACATAGTGAAGAGATGTCCCAAGGGTCGTTCCCTGGGGGTTGATGGAGTTTGGGGTTCAAATCTGAGGAGTTGCAGGGTCTGATGCCAGCTTCTCTTTAGCCCCCGCGGCCGCGTCTTCCCGCCAGGCAGGGCTGCTGAGGTGGCTGAGTGAGGTGTCCCCTGCCGGCGCTCGGCGCAGCGCCTGGCGTGCAGCGGCCGGGTGGTGCCTGGAGGCTGCTGCTGGCCAACAGAACGCGTCCTCAAGTCGTTGTGTCGAAAATACGGTGTCACCAAAACCTGTAAGCAGACGTCACGGCTACTTTACTTGGTAGGAAATCAGGCCAAGGCTTTGCGGGCAGCATTTTATTTGGCTTATTTATTTCTGGGAGACCATCCAGTCGTGTGCTCCAGTTGGTCTCCGGATCTCTGCAGTCTCTTACTTTCTGCGGGGGAGGGGGTGCTGCACTTTCTCTGAGCGTTTCTGATGGAAGCTTGTCGGGCCGTGCCCTCTTAACTTGATTACTTTGACCTTTGGCTTGGATGTGGGGCATTTTGACTTTTACATTTTCCGCTTTTAAAACTATTGAGGAATATGTTAGAAAAGTCTTCAGTCTGTGCTCATGTTGGAGCCCAGGAGACGAGAACGAGGTGGAACTCAAGTCTGAAATGCAAGTAAGAGCGCTCTGGTTCACGAGTCATTGATGTGGCTGGTCTGACCAGTCTGGAATAGGGTTAAAGTTGTTATTCAGAAGCACAGCGTGGTCATGTGAGCCCCTCTCTGCCCAGCGTACTGGGACACACAGCTGCGCTTGACAGGGCTGTCTTCTCCCCAGATGGTCCGAGGACCTTCGGAGTTGGTCCAAAAAGACCAAAGGCAAACGGGAGAATCTCCTTAATGCGCTGACAGTGTAGATGGTGGAGGGGGGGCAGTGTGCGGAGGACTTAGGGGAGACTTGGGGCCTGGGGAACTCCCTTTCCTTCTGGAGTTGCATCTGTAACACAGTTTTGTGGCTGAAATCCAGGCTGCACTGTTTCATGCATCTTCACCCAGTGAGGCAATCACCAATTTGCTGCTTTGGCCCCTGCACGCTTCTTCCAGAGGACCCACCTGGGAAGTGAGTCATCTTTAACATCCAAAACCTAGAGCACGGCGTCCACAGCTTTGACCCGCAGACGCTGAGAGAGCACCCCTGCAGTTTGTGCTGGGCTGGCTGCACCAAGGGGGCCTCCAGGCTCAGGCACGCTTGGTGCCAGAGTGAGGTGTTGCTCCGGGACCCCGGAGCAGGTCCTTACCCAGCTGTGTTCCTTCTCTCGTGGTGGGTTTTCCTCTGTGGGCTTTTGGGAGCCCCATGTAGCAGCAGACTTCCTCTCGGCCAACCTCTATCCCAGAGGTTCCAGATCCCCGGAGTAAGGGGGATCCCCACTACCTGACTCACAAGGAACTCCTCGAATCCGTAGCAGTTGGCCCCCCACCTCCCCCAGAGAGCATTTCAGAGCAGCAGAGACATTAGCAGATGAGGTCTCTGTCCAGTTAGAGCCCGTTGAGCCCTCTGTCCCACCTGCCCGAACACCTTCGGGTGCACACGCAAGAGAAGACCCTCGAGTGGCCTTCCCAGCACAGACATTGCCCCAGCAAGTGAATGTCTGATTTCCAAACTGAAGGAAATCAGGTGCTTACTTTCAAATTTAAATTTCTCCTGCTGAAGTTTTACCTAATGAGGCACTTGGTCCCTTTGGAAAATGTGGTACATTTTCACATTTTCCTGAGCAAGTGTGAGTACCCAGATTAAATGTATTAAACAGGTACATGAAAATGCGCCTGGAACTTCAAACACGAAAGACATTTTGGGGTAGCAAGTTTTGCTCCATTTCCCTGTACAAGGAAGGGTTAAGCAAGTCATTTAAAGATTCAATGAGAGAATTCTAAGTTTGACAACTAGTGAAAGAAAATGGTAGAATATGTCATCTCATCCAGCAGGTGAAGGAATGCCTCCCGCTAGAAAAAGATTAAGCGGCAAAGAGATGAGTAGAGCACCCACAAGGGGGCAGCAAATTCCAGGGCTCTGGATTCAAGGACACACCTTCAAGGGCCTGGAGCAGAGCCAGGGGAGGGTCGCTGTGCCATGGGCTGAAATAATACATAAAATAGATAAGAAGCAGGTTTATTCTGTACAGCACAGGGAACTATATTCAATATCTTGTAGTAACCTAAAGTGGAAAAGAATATAAAAACAAATGTGAGTGTGTGTGTATATATATGCATGACTGAAACATGCTGTACACCAGAAATTGACACATTGTAACTGATTATACTTCAATGAAAATAATAATGAAATTTAAATTTAAAAAGAAATAATAAGCCAGGACATTCATGGTTTTGAAGAGCACATTAATAAGTTGTTCTTTTGTATTTCAAGAGTAACAGGAATAAAATAATACTATTTTATTTATTAGTTTAGTGACAATGTGAAGAATGGTTTGGGGAAATGTCAGAATGGGTGAGAAGACTTTTGAATTGCCAGGACTATGACAGCATACATGTCAAAGACAGAAGTAAAAACGAAAAAGGAATATTGTCTCTCGCTTGGTACAAGCCGTCATAGTCTCACTGAGGAAATGACACACATAAATACATGGGAAATGACATAATTCGTGATACCGAGACAGTATGTATCAATGCAAGATTGAGTCCTTTCCATCGTGCAAAAATAGTCTTAATGTTTTGTTTGGTTTACATAGATAAAAATGTTGAATACAGGAATTATCTGACATTTATTATATTCTCATGTTATTACTATGACCTCAGATTCACATCTAATGTGTTTTAAAAGCATTTGTAAAAATTAAAATATGTTCCTATTTGTTTTACTGCTGATATTCAACTGTAGTCTAAAACTGGGGTTTCACACATCAGAGTGTACCTATACGCCTTATGTAGTAATATTTTCCCCTTGCTATTCAGAAGCATCATTCCAGCCACCACATCAGATCAGAACTTACAGCATAACACACCAGCTCAGTAATACTTTTATTAAAAGATTACAAACATTTCCCAGATTTGTATATTCTTATGTTTGTTTATTTTTTTCTGTAATATATAAATGCAGCTAGGCTCAGAGTTGCCCAGCCTGTGAAATAGAGTATATAGTATGTTTTTCATCTTTGCATTGGTTAACATACCTGGGAATGTCAAAATTACTTATTACATACATGCATTAATTTGGCCAGTTAACTAACCCATATTTTACACAATTACACTTACATCGCTGAGTCAGAACATAAAGGAATTGTAGAAAAATTTTAAATAGAACAAACTACAGTATTTTTAGTTTCTGTATTGGTTTATGATGATCCTAGTACCTAGGGAAAATAGACTTATTATGTCATTTTATTTCTAAAATGTTATATATTCAAATGTATTTAGGTCACTGAGGTCCAGAAATAGATTGACAGTATTAATATTTTAATCATATGTAACTAAACCTATTAGACAATAAAATTTATAAATATTAAGTATTATAATTGAATACAAGTAATACTTTGTGGATATGAAGGGCACTGCAATAAAATACTACATTATTTAGGTATTTTTTGGTTCTAGATTTTCACTAGGGGGCAGACTTACACGATGCATTCAGTTTCTCAGTTGACAATAACATAAATGGTGTAGGTCCATTATATAGAACAGAAATGGCACAGCTCATAAATTTTGTTGTCCCATCCAATTTCCATTCTAGAAGTCACTTAAATACAGCGACTGGGTCACTCGATCATATTATTGCTGACCCTTACTAAGACCTCAACTATATCTAGCGACCCATGCATGCGCTTCTATCTGCTGTAATACGTTAGAAAAGGATTATAAACCAAAGAATTCAAGTAATCACAAATTTGTCTAAAGTTGGGAAAATAATATAAATGAAAGATAAAAACCATATTTCTCAGAGAAGACAAAAATTTCCAAAATATGAAATACATTTTTTTTTTCATTTCTTTATAGCTATGTTTTCTCAGAAATTCCTTCTCTGGCCTTTTTAATCTCAACACCTTCCTAGATGTTCCTCACAAGTTATCTTATCCATTCACTCGTGCCTTAAATCTATTTCACTTGTGAACCATTCAGTCAGCCCCATTTACACCCCTAGACAAACAGGTGCAGGCTTATAATTTATGGATTTTTTGCAGTTTCCTCTATGAGGTCGTAGAGTCTAATTGAAAGGCAGGAATTTCACATTATACTTCTTTTTATCTCCTGGAGGGCAGAGCTTTTGAATAACAAATACTTGATATTAAAATGCTAAATTAGATACTAAGTATTGTCCTCAATAAATTGAAACAATAACAAAGTTATGATCTAACTACTATTATTTAGGGGTAGAGCAAGAAGTCCAGGTTACAAATGATTAAAATAGAGTTGACTTTTAGTATCTGAAACTTAAACGCGTTGCTAGATATTCTTACTAACTTACTATTTGGGGGGGGCAGGTCATTTGAGTTTCCTTTCCCATGGTCTGCCTACCTGTTTATTGGAGGGGGTTGTTCTAGAACCCAGCTGTGGATGTGACCCAGGCTCTCCTGTCTACTGGAGCATTACCATGAATGTTTTATTTGATCTCTCTGTGCCTCGGTTTCTTCATCTGCAAACTAATAATTGTCAGTCAATCACAGAGTAGTTTTGGGAATTTGAAGAAATAATAAATGACTTTCTTGATTTCCTATGCAAAATTGGAAACTATCGAGATGCAAAGAAGTCAGGCAGATGGAGCCCCAGATACTAGGCAGAATGATGTAGCTGGTGTCTGGCGGTGCTAGGCTTCCTAGACCTTCCCCGGGAACCGTGATCAGGGCCTGCTAGACAGCCACTCGACTTGCCCTGCAGGGCTGAGCTCACCTCGTGGCCTGGCTCAGACCAGCACAAACCCGAAGACGCTGAAAAGGCAGAGTCAGCGGTGAGCCGTGCAGCCCCACGTCTGCCCAGGGAAGAGGGGGTGCAGACGGAAACGCAAAGCAAGGACATTCCTCCCTGATGGTCTGAAGACTGCGTGAGTTAATCCATGGAAAGCTCTAAGAATAATGCTCTTTAAATTTTAAGTGTTATCACTTTTTGTACCTTTTTTTTACCCTTCCAAAAGATGACAAAGGGAAAAGACAAAGAGGGAAAACCTTAGGTCAGTTAATTTTCCTTTGCAGAAGTTCAGGGCATGAATATGGGGTTTATTCTCTAAACAAGGCTATATGGCTTTATTTTTGCCGATCCATTTTGCCAGTATTATTTATTCATTTTCGTTTCTGTTGTGACAGATAATCGAATATTGTCTGTGACACACCATCTCATGGTAAATATCTTTAGAGATGGTATTTTAAAATATTTCTTAAAGGAATACTTTTGAAACGTCCAGATGGCATGAGATTTGTCAGCTGGTGGCATTTCCCAGGCTTACCAGATGGAATTGCGCCAGCCCAAAAGTCAATCGATTTTTTTTCAATCAGGCCACTCCTCTGGTTTTTCAAAAGTTTCTGAAAAAAGGAACTTTATCAAATTTGCTACCATTGGGGACTTTTGAGCAAGAATAGAGCTTCTAAAGGAAAGTCATGAGGAACACAGATTAGATGGTGTTTTTCCATAAAATAATCTAGTTAAATTGCACACCCTCCTTTTCAAGGTTTAATCCACTGAACCAAAAATACACAAATAAGAGTTGAGAGATTTGCTTACTGTGACAAAAGGAATCTAAGGTGGAAGACTGGGCACCAGGGGGGCAGCTGTGCCTTTCCCGGTGCTACGCTTAAGCGGAGCGCCCTGTCGTGGGAGAAGCCAACCAGAATTCACTGCAAGGCATAGTGTAATCAGCCACGAAAGTCTAATATCCGGGAGCCATTGGGGATTCGACTTTAAGCAACTGTCAAGTTTCATGTCCAGTGAGATTTGATAAGAACTTTAAATAATTGTTGAGATGTCGAAGTATAGAGACTGAGGAGGAAAGCAAGGAGGGAGGAAAGTGCATTTCAAGCAGAAGAAGCATCATGAGAAAAAAAGAAAAAAGCTAAGAGGGGAGTGCCACCCCCGCAAGCCCTCTCCCCGGGCTCCACTCCGTCTCTCCTTGACGGGGTCTGAGGTTAGTGCTTCCTTAGCCGCCTCAAGGTAACACAACTATTATGAACAGGGATGAAAGGCACAAATAAAATTATATTTTTAACGTTAAAAATCAACAGAAGAAATCATGTTCTGGTTGCTGTTTTGCTGATACTATTTCAATCCAATTGATTACAATTTACCTGCTGTACCTAAGGAATATTTATATTTGCAATATTTTCCCTCAAAATGGAGATGAGGCCGTATAGTTAGTACTGGCTGTATTTCTTCCTATAAAGAGTGGATTTCATCAGGTGCCTGACGGTACCATGGTTTTCAAAGGCTTTGATTAGGTAAACCTCAGGTAACTCCCATCTCCAGGTCCATTCATGTTGCTGCAAATGGCATTATTTTATTCTTTTTATGGCTGAGTAGTATTCCATTGTATAAATATAACACAACTTCTTTATCCAGTCATCTGTCGATGGACATTTAGGTTGCTCCCATGTCTTGGCTATTGTAAATAGTGCTGCTGTGAACATTCGGGTGCAGGTGTCTTTTCAAATTAGAGTTCCTTCCAGATATGTGCCCAGGAGTGGGATTGGTGGATCATAGGCTAAGTCTATTTTTAGTTTTTTGAGGAATCTCCATACTGGCTGTTTTCCATAATGGCTGCAGCAAACTGCATTCCCACCAGCAGTGTAGGAGGGTTCCCTTTTCTCCACAGCCTTTCCAGCATTCATCGTATGTGGACTTTTTAATGATGGCCATTCTGACTGACAGAAACAGACTTGCAGACATAGTAAACAATCATATTGTTACCAGGGAAAAGGGTGGGAAGGGATAAATTTGGGAGTTTGAGATTTGCTAGTGTTAGCCACTATATATAAAAATAGATTAAAAGAAAAACAAATTTCTTCCATATAGCATAGGGAACTACATGCAATATCTTGTGTTAGCCTTTAATGAAAAAGAATATGAAAATGAATATGTGTATGTACATGCATGACTGGGACATTGTGCTGTATGCCAGAAACTGACACATTGCAACTGACTCTACTACAGTTAAAAAAAATTTTTTTAACTAAAAAAAAAAAAACGTTAAAAAACTTAAAAAAAAAGAAGACATACTATAGGAGAACAAAGCTGATTATCATGTGAACTGGCTGCCACAGAGAATCTCAAAATATTTGAACCGGGAGAGCTGCCAGCAATACTAAAGATCAAATCAGCAACACAGCAACACTGAGAAGGTGTTTGCTGTGGTTTTATCCAGCTCCCCCTTTCTTTTCTGAGGGGAAAATCATGTGTGCATGTGTGTGTGTGCGCGCACGCATGTGTGCGAGTGTGTGTACATATAAGACGATGGAGGTAAACGGGAAGAATGCTAATGCAAAACTCGGACAAGTGGAAATTCTCAGGATCCTCTTAGAACAACACTGTCAACTGAGCCTTGGTCTCAGTGCATTACAACGAATTGTTATTTTAGTTAAAGTATTTGCTCTTCTCAGAAGTTCACTGTAGCAAGATTTGACATTTAAAATCAGATCCTATGAGAGCAGGGGCCATAGAAGATCAAAGAACTCACATTACGGACAATAAGGTCATCGTGTGACATTTTTGTCAATCAGCATATTCATATTGTAAATTTCTATTTCAGTATCATCCACAAGGTAACTTCTTACATCAGCTTTATGAATCTGTAGGAAGAAAATACCTAATAAAAGCCAAATTACTGACTTTATTTTTCTGATGATGCTAAAACGTCAGTTAAAATATTCTTTGGGAACTAGAGTTTCATTTTTCTTGCATTGTACTGAACAGTTTATGTGCACATCCTAGTCTGATAATTGCATGCAGTTTTATGCCTCAGGCTTGGAAACACTCACTCATTTATAAAGATGTTGTTATAAAAAACCCCACATTGGATTATTAGCGTAACGCAAATGTTTCTTTGAAATGTAGGTTGTTTTCCAGTCTCAGTATTATCACAGAGCTGACTCATCCAGCCAACATGAGATTCATGCAATTCAGAGCTAAAGACTGTTACTCCCTTGCTCTTTCAAAGCTGGAAAAGGTAAGAAGCCTCATTATTAACTTGCATTTAACCTTCTGGTTTGAGAGAATAACTTTGGAAATTTCCACATATGGAAAGAAATGCCGTGAAATAGTAAAACTCAAAATGCTGTTTTGAACTCCTATTGGGGGGCTAAAATCTTAATTTATAACTTTTTAAGTGTGTAGGGACGGATTTGAAGCACTTACATCACAAATGAACGTGATGGAGATGTCTTGTATCATCATTAAGCGTAAACTGAAAGCACGGTGTATGAGAGACCCAACTGCAGTGGGAGTGCGTATGCTCACTTACAAGGTCCGTTATCGATAATATCACGAGTGCTGTGCCAAGAAATCTATATTTAAGTAGAACTTTGCAGTTTTCAAAAATCCTTAAGGTCTTTGAAGACTTGTAGGCTTTGTTGAAAATTAGTTCCCAAAAGAGATATCCAAGACACAGTCTGAGAAAAAGCCAAGTGTTTTCTTACGTAATTAAGGGAGACCGTCACCGCAGGAGAGCTTTGACGATGCCTGGGAGTAAGAGAAGGAAGGTTGAAGTTTATTAAGAATTGGAAAATTTATTTAATGAGGCTCTTTCAAAGTGGGGACTTCTTAGGGTTGGGACGAGGTTGGAATAATGCTAATGGAGATAGTAGAGTTGCAGAGTCCAGTTTTATGGACAGCAACTGTGGTTTCCATCCTTAGCGTTCAGGCTGAGGGAAAGGATAAGTGGGTTTTGCATTCAAGATGTACTTGATACTAATATACTGGGAGAATTTGATGTAAGAGGGAAGAATAAGATTCAATCTTATACGTGCAAAAATATGTTAAGTCTCTGCCATCTTCATTGTTTATAACAGTATAACACAGAGATAAGGATGCCCTGCAGTTTTTGGTGAGTTTTTCCTTTCACTGCATTTTGTTTTGGTTACTGTTACTCCAGCGCTGTCCTGACTCGCTGGCAGCGTATTGTTAGTGAGGCTAGAAGGTCTGAAATCAAGGTGTCTCCTCATCCTGTCTTCTCGGAAACTGCTTTGAGATCATTGAGACAGTATGGGTGGGTTGGACTTTGTTGTTTAATGACTTTTTCAGTTTTAGCTCCTATTCTGTTGGCATCCAAGAACACACACTTTTTAAATGTTGGAAGCTGTTAATCTCTGAGCTCCCTATTTACTTTTGTCTATACTTGAAACTAATTCTTACCTGAGCAAGTTTCTCGTAATGTCCAACCAATTGCAGCAAGAAATCATATACACATGCCAGTGTTAAACGGATGGACATTCTCATGGGCCAGGTCTGGGAGTGGCACACAAATTCTGCTTAGATGCCCTTGGCTAGAACGCAATCATATGACCACACCTACCTTCAGGTTTCTTCAAATTTGTAAAACATTTCCTGAATGGCGTGCTTTAGCTTGAATCCTGTTTTCCCAATAATAGAGTCTTCCCCCAGTGTCCTTGGGGTTTAGTTTCAGGACATCTCCCTTCTCACCTCCGCAGTAGATACCAAAATCCAAAGATGCTCAGGTCCCTTATATGAAGTGGTGTAGTGGCTGCATATAACCTACTCACATCCTCCCATATACTTTAAATCATCTCTAGATTTCTTATCATACCTAACACTGGGTAAATGCTGTGTGAGTAATTGCTACTGTGAGGCAAATTCAAGTTTTGCTTTTTGGAACTTTCTGGAATTTTTTCCCCCAAATATTTCCAGTCTGTGGGTGGTAGAATTAGCAGATGTGGAGCCTGCAGACACAGAGGGCGAACTGTACTTCCGTGTTTGATCATTGATCCTGGGCGCAACAGGCGAGAATGTCAGTTATTTTTAATGAATTCACTGTACGACAGCAAGAAGGCAGAATTTTACGTGTATTAAATAAGTTCAAGCCACTAGATATTTACTGGGCACCTGCTCTGAGCCATTTGCCTTGCTAAAGGATAGAAGTTATAAACTTGAATAAAACACAGAATTTATAATTTGATGGGAGACACAGATCTATAGGAACAAACTAAAGCACATTGCCTTATTCTTCTTTTTAATTCTGTCCAAACAAGTCGAACTCTTTTGTATTCACAATCTGAGTACTAGAATGGCTAGGTGGGAGTTTGGTGCTGTCTTCCCACACAGGATTTGATTCACTAGAAAAATTTCTTATCCAGTTTTTAGGAAAATACTTACCTTTCTCCATGTTGGTCCAGAAAGAATTTCAGGATAATGCTAATTACTTTCTGTTTCTTTAAACGTTGCCTGATCTACTCTGGAGGCGTGATGATATGTGACTTACATGGATAACTATTTTAATGTATAAATGTGTCTATTAAGAATGTACACAGTGTTATCATTTCACACAACAGGTTCAGAGTTGCCATAGAATGAATGTCTGTTTCCCCCCAAAATCCATATGTTGAAACCTAACCCCTAATGGGATGACATTAGGAGGCGGGGCTTTGGGGAGGTCATTAGGTCACGAGGGTGGAGACCTCACGCAGGGGATGATGCTCCATGAAAGACGCCGCAGAGCCCTCCCTCACTTCTCTGTCATGTGAGGACACAGGCAGAAGGTGGCTGTCTGTGAGGCCAGAGGTGGGCTCTCGCTGTCACCAGATCTGCTAGCCCCGTGATTTTGTGCTCCCCAGCCTGCCGCGCTGTGTGAAAGAAACTTTTACTTTTTATAGGCCACCCCGTGTATGGTGTTCTGTCATAGCAGTCCCAACACAGAAGTCTTGACATCTGCCCAGAATAGCTGTTCAGGGCACAATCCAGGAAATGCCTTCACCAAGACTGTGATGTAAACGGCTCCCCCTCCAGCAGCACCGCTGAGCAGCCGCATATGTGTCTGCTGTGAATGTGAAAACGCGTATCAAACTTTTAAAACTATTCAAACTATAAAATACAGAAAAGCGATAGATTTATATAACTAAGTTAGAAAAGTTTAATTATTAAAGTTGTATAATTTTATTGAGCTAAATATTTCATGAAAATAAATTACAGCACCATAGTGATTAACATTTATTATTTTCAAAGCCAGCAACTACTTGTCTTTTAATAAACTTACATACCTGACGTAGATAGATTTAGTCAACCTACCTAGACTAAATCATGAAAAAATAGGAAGTCTGAACAGCCCTGTAACTAGTATGGAGATTGGATCAGTAATAAAAACTTCCCAAGAAAGAAGAACCAAGGATCAGATGTCTTTGGTGCATTCCAGCAAACATTGAAAGAAGAATTAATGCTAGTCCATCTCAAACTCTTCCAAAAAACTGGACAAATCTTAACTTCTGCTTTCAAAAAGGGCTTCATGTTTGTGTAGTACCAAGTTACACCAAAAGAGACTCACAGCTCAAGTAGAAAAAGGAGACATTTTGAAACCCTGAAGTCAGCACAGTACAGATTTATTACGTTGGAACAATTAACACTTATTTGCAAATTAGTTACTCTAAACTTTAGAAGAGTTTCTTGAAAGCATCCATCCATAATGCTGTCATAATATGTAACTTGAAATAATTAGAGACAGGCTCAGAAAATGTTCTGAATAATTAGCTTACTGTTGTGCATACATTTCTCCACAAGATTTAAAACTCTTATTTTGTATTTTAAAAAAGCACCTCCTTTAAATCCCTTCAAGTAATGTGATGAGAATCTAGAATTTCGCTTACTCGTATTTGTAATGTATTTGTTGTCATAAACAAACTGTATCAAATTATGCAAACACTGACATTTCAACATTGTTGGCTTTGTTTTTTTGTTTCGTTTTTGTTTTTTTGGCAGAATATTTGCTTTCTGGAAACTTGGACTAATCTTTTATTTTTTGTAATATCTATAACCATTATATTTTCTTTAGTGCTTATGTAATTTTTTAAAAAATTTATTCTTGGGGTCTCAAATACTGCCATAAAATTGTAAAACTAAATTATGACAGTTTATTTTTAATATATTACGTACACCATGGTATATTCGTATATGACTTCAGTCTTTACTTTGAAAGTGATTTTGTTCTGTGGAGCCCCATTTTTGAATGCTTACGTCATGTAAGACAGTTATAACAAACATCCATCATGTGTTCATGTGATTAAAACTTATTTAAGTGGTTTTTTTGGAAGTGTAACATACGGAATAGTCTTTTGGAGGTAGTATAAAACCGAAACACATAGTCTGGGTTCAGCAGTGAGTCATTCTTCTGCATTCCTGTTAATCTTTCAAAAGCATGACGCAGTCTTCGCCGAGAGCTCTCCATGTCATGGCATTTTCACAGGAAATTCATGCACTTTGTTTACCTTTCAGATGCCCAGATGTCTAAGTATCACCTTTAAATCCACAGCCTCCCTTCCTTGGAGCTGACCCCGTGAGTGACGGTTCTAATGCTCAATGAAAACGAGGGAAACTCTCTTGAGCACCACTCCAGCCTAACTTCTACACTGACACTCTAGTCAGAAGGAGTGGGAGCTCTTCTTTAATTATGGTGTCAAGATTATTTCCTGACTTTTTCTGACCCGAAACTTCTCCCAGGTGCGACTGCCAGCTGCTTCTGCAGACATTTTAAACCTCCTTTTGGTGAGGTACCTGCATTCTACAAGCCGTGCTGTTTTTCAGTCTTCCCCCTATCCTGGGAATTGTCGATTTAACCTGTTTCAGTTATTTTAAAAATTGTAATTGTATTTTGTGAGTTTTTGAGCATCATTAAATGATACAGAACTTACCTTCATTTGTTTTTCTAAGTAAATACATGTAGTTTATTTTACAGTTTTATAAAAGCACAAGAAAGAACAGTGGTTGGTTTTCTCCAAATTTTAGCTTTTAAAAGTACAAATATTTTAAATTTCTTATCCTATAAAGAGAAAAAGGAATAGGGTTGTGCACATGAAATTCATGACTGTTTCCTATTTGCTTGGCTAACTTCTCTTCTGAGGTTCAGATCTGATGTCATTTTGTTCGTGACACCGTCCTCTTCTTCCTTGGGCCTCCCGGGTACTTGAAGCCCTGTGCAAGCGCACAGTCCGTGGCCTCGTGAATGTGTGGCTTCGCCTCTCTCCTCAGGAAAGCTACGAATCTTTGCAAAACTAGAACATAACCACTAACTGATAAGTGTTTGCACTTAGTACACTGCTTAGAATTTTTACTAAGCCATGAGAGTATTCTGTAGTCAATTTGAATTCTTCTCTTTTGTTTTCTTCAACACACATTTTAAACATATTTTTAGTTTACTGTGGTATTTCTGATGTTATCACTGTTCGCCTTCGTTACTGTTTAGATGAGGTCGGACCTGGCGGGCCCTTTGCCTGACATCTAAGCACCTTATCTTCTAAAGGGGAAACTTGAGCGCCTGTCAGTGCCAACAGGTGAAACCCTTTGGTCTAGTGACTCATTTCTAAGAAACAATGAGTCTAAAACAGAGCAAATGCTTTCAATTCTGGGCGGTTGTTGCCATGATACCAGATTTTCCAAATTTAAAGAAATCAGAAATTTAGACCTTTATGTTAAACGTTGAAGACTTGTTAGACTTTAGTAAATGTTTGCAGGCTGAATGGAGCTTCTCTGTAGTTCAGATTTGGACCATTCACTGTCAGTGTGTAACTTCTAGCCTACATGTTGGTCTTTTGCGATAGAGGGAGGTAGATCAAGGTTAGAGTCCCCAAAATCAAACTGGAATGGATGGTCAAGACGATTAATCGTGTTTAAGTTTTTTCATAGGTAAAAAATAGCACTGGTAAAATGCAGTTTGAAAATTTAATACAACTTCTTCCTTGTCTAGAAGTACAGAAGGAAAGTAATTGTGGAACTTGTTCTAATCCAGTTGGAGTTACTTTCTTGAGCTGTTATTTTTTCCTATAACTTTAAAACTTGTAGGCCTTACTGTGTAACTAGTAGGGATTCACGGATACACACTACTGTATATAAAATAGACAAACATCAAGGACCAGCACAGGGAACCATATTCATATCTTATAACAACCTGTCATGGGAAAGAATCTGAAAAAGAACATCTGTATGATTGAATCACTTTGCTGTACACCTGAAATGAACAATATATTCTAAATCAACTGTACTTCAAAAGAAAATACACATATTGAAAAAAACCTTGTAGGACTTGAAAATAGTGTCATAAAATCTGTAGTGGTTTTTTTTTCTGCACTGTAAGAAACGTTAATGAAAAAAAGACAGTAAATCACGCATGCTGAATTATTCACAGGAGCAGTGGGGCAGCGTCACTGGGTACAAACGGGTTTTCGCAGGGTGCAGAGTGGAGCATACGTGCTAGGGGATGAGGATGGCTTGCAGAGCTGCTGTGGGAACAGTGAGTTCTGTGAGATGAGATCATTCTCCATAGGGAGGCAGGGTCTGAATCCGACGGAGGCATTTTCAGGATTGCACTGGACAGTCAGCCTAACTCATCAGTAGTTCGTGCTGCAAATTACCAAGAAGTCATCCTGCAAAACAGTTTGGGAGCCAGAGTATGGAGCACCCGGATACGGCGTCTCGGAGCGTCTTGTGTAGTGAGTCGGGGGCTTCGGCAAGTGTTTAAGTGGGGACAGGGGTGTGACGTAGTCAGTCTTGTACTTTCATCATATCATTGTGACATTGATATATTTATCTAGATGGGGACACATTATGGGAAAAAGAGGAAGAGCAGGTTATTTCAATAAACCAGTCATAAGATAATAAAGACCTGGTCTAGGACTGTCAGGATGAAGAGATATGTTGGTTAAATACAAAAAGAGAATTCTGGGAAAGAGTTGACTTTATTCTGTAGGGAACACATTGATGTCTATTTAAGTCTGTTAATGTTGAAGTATGTGATAAATGAGCAGTGGTGTATCAACAAAGCTTAGAAAAGGGATAGGAGTAGATATATGTATATGTACGTAAAAGTTGTCGTGCACATAAAGGTATAAATATAAAACCTTAGGAAAAGATAAGTTCTCAGAAGAAGACAGCTACAAGGGAAATGGGTTTAGTGAAGGAATTAATCCTGAGGTTCATGGGGGAGAGTCTAGGAAGAAGATAAATCAGAGAAAAGGAAAAGAGTCCAAAGAATAGACTGGACTGTAAGTCAAGATAGAGTGATGTCAAAAGGCAGACAGATTTCTACAATCAGAAGACAAGTGTACAGCCGCTGTGTTTGTCTCCATCAAGTCAGCACTGAATTTTTAAGGAGAGAAAAGCCTGGCTGTGGACAGAGCAGGAAGGGCCAGACATAAGAAAAATGACTTTGTTCTAAAGAACATCAGAGAGACAAGGGCTTAGAAGATTTAAGAAGACAGGTTGGTGAGGCGAGTGACGACAGGCGTGCTCACGTATGGCTGGCAGGCATTTATCCTCAGGTGCACGCACATGAAATACTGAGGTACAAGGGCCTTTCTTCTTGAAAATCTTTTTTTCCTCCAAAATCCTTTCATTCTTTCTTTCTGAACCCACATGTTTTGCAGAAGCTTCCAACCTTCAAAACTTGTCAATTCTCAGGAGCCTCGGGGAGAACGGGGGCAGGAAGCCACGTTGTGTGTGTTGTGTATTTCTAAGTGGCGTGGTCAGGGTCCTGGTTTCCCCAGGTCGTGCTGGTGCAGGGCCAGTGTCTCAGTGCAATCACCGAGAGCCCCTGTCGAGATGGCCTGATTCGGGTGGTAACCCACCCAGTCACCTCACCCCTGTATCTCAGTGTGGCAGGGTAGTAACTTTGCCTGGAATACTCTGCCTTCCCCTCCACGATAAGGAAGAGGGTCCTGCACACCCCAGACTCCCTCAGCGTGAACCTGCCTTGGGTTGACTCAAGGGTTTTTTAGGATATGGGCCTAAGTTGTCAGCCTTGAGTCCTCATAAACAAGAAGGAATCCCTGAGTGTTCCATCAAATGGACCCCCTCTGAGCTGCCACATGGACTGGAATTGACTCTGTGTGTGTGTGCGCGTGCGCGCATGTGTGCACGTGTGTGTATGCACGGCGGTGGTAGGAACCTACTCTTTCCGTGGGCAAGAAGAACAGTGGACATGCAGAGATAAATGCTCTTTATTACTGGAATGGCCCCTCTCTTCTGTGTGCAGTACCAAAGGAGGAGAAATGAAAGAGAGAGAGAAAGAGAGATTGCTTTAAAGCCACCAATAACCCCAGATCCTCTCTTTCCCTGGTTCCCAAGCACGCATCTCAGTAAGAGGCTCTGGTGGGAAACCTGTTCTGGAAGAGACAGCCCATCTCGGAGAAGCTGTGTGTGCAGAGCTGTGCTTCCATAGAGATGAGTCTCTTTCCTCAGAAAAGGTAGATAAGCAGGTAGAGGAAGAAGGCAGATAAGAAGAAAGGTGGACAAACAGGATGCCCCAGACTTCAGCAATCCGTTGAAGACTTGTATTTGAATGTGAGGATTTTCTGCTTTGAATTCAAAAGGCCACTCCCTGGGTGAGCAGCTTTGTGGTGAGAGGAAAGGCAGAGTTTGTTTGCCCAGGACCTGGGAATTTGGGAATAAGATTTGAGGGCTGTTGGTGAACTAAGGTAGGGACAGGATGGGGACAAAGAAGGAGGAAAAGAGGGGGAAAAAGGGTCAAATACTATAAAAAAAAGGTCAAGTAGGATGAATGCTGAGAAAAGCCGCTAGACCTGGGGATTACATTGTGCTTAGGTCCAGGCAGAAGAATGAAGACATGTCAAAGAATTGTAGTTGAGAATATAGGAACTGGAAACCATTAACTTATGCCAATAAAATTCTTGATTTTTTTCCACCTCCCACGCTGTTCCGCTAAGTCCAATAATTTTTTCATCTCATTCCATATGGTACTGGATGGACACAGTTTAAGGAAACAAAATTTGTGCCAGGAACAAATTTCTTCTTCCAACAAAAGCATATGTTCATGATAGCAAACCAAATGGAAGAGATAGGTAAGAGCAAGGCTATTAAACCGTCTGGGATCTTTCAGTCATGATTTGGTTGGCTCAGATTTCTTTGAGATATTTTTAGATAAGTGATTGTTAGGAAAACACAAAATCATCATTGAAACTTCAGTTGAATCCAGAATTCTCCTAAGGAAGGAAATATGATATGTCTGAAAACAAAAGACATTATAGTATATGCTGGTCCTGCAGGCAGTCGCAGAAATATTATTGTATTTTGTAAAACACAACAGTCAAAAGAAATACTAAAGTCAGAGAACGTTGCGTAACGCAAAGATTGCTGTTTTTTCCGTGTTCAAACCTCCATGAAGAACCGAAGTGAGAAGAGAGGGGTGTTGAGTGAACCTCGGATTGTTCGTTTCTTGCCTCTTCCTATGACTGTTACAAAGTTTATGCAACACGTTTGCTTTAGATGTAGGCAGAATTCATTCATTTGTTCAATAAAATTGCATTGACTGTGTGCCTGGCCTCGTGTTAGGCATTGTTTCTGAAACAGAAAGTAGAAGCATGAGCTCTGTCCTCCTGGAACTCACTGGTCTGCCTCAGACAAACAGTTAACCGATTAAAAAATAAGGAATTATTTCAGAATGCTGTGAAAGTCATTAACAGGGTTCTACTGACAAGTAAGTGGGGAAGGCCTCTTTTAAATCAGGTGATAGAGGAGGCCTCTTTGGGGAAGTAATATCCGAGCTGTAACGGTAACACCAGACCAGCCCCGTAAAAATTTAGAAGTCGCATTAGAGGAAGAAAGCAAGCAGTGTCAAGTCCTCGAGGTGTTGCAGAATTTGACATGTTCCAAGCATTAATAATAATAGAAGGTGATACTTACTAAGTGCCTACTGTATGTAATGCTTTTAGGTGCTTGCTCTTGTTTATTTGTTATCATGACAACGGGATGTCATCACCAACATGAATCTCTTTCACAGGTGATGAAATGGAGGGACAGGGGGTTTAAGTGACTGGTACAAGGTCCTACAACCGGAAGTGGCAACGCTCGACTGCAACCTTGTTTGTGTTTCTAGTGTACGCGCACACACACGCATGCACGCACACACGCACGATTCGTTTTTGTTTTTGTTTTGGTCATTTACAGAGGCTTGGCAGCAGATTGGTGTGGCTGGCACAATTTAAAAGGTGGATAGACAAATTAAAGCTGAAATGACAGAAAGCTAGAAACCGCTGGGGGTGCTGGCTCCTACCTGCCTATATTTTTATTCTTACAGAAGAGAATGAGCAGATCTTGGAGGAAGGATACAGTTCAGTGGTAGGTTGTGCGCTTAGCATGCACGAGGTCCTGGGTTCAACTCCCAGCACCTCCATTAAGATAAATAAACCTAATTACACCCCTCCAAAAAAATAAAAATAGTTTTTTTAAAAAAAAGTAGATCTTCTAAGTGTTATGGCACAGGATGTGGCTTTAGGTTTTTTTTATATTTGATGGAATGATTTTATTGTGTTTGCTCCTTGTATTAATGTCACTTCCAGCCCTTTTCAGAAATATGTATGAAGAGCTAATAAGTGTTTAATGTACGAAACGATGCATCGTCCTTAACTACTGGGTGTTTTAATTGATGAAGAAAACTTGGTTGTGGAAAGTAAAGGGACATTCAAAATGCCATTAAAAGTGAAGCAGTGGCATGTTCGTAGCTAAGAACCGTATAATAAAAATGTCAGTCATCACATATGTTAGGAAAATGTAACTCAGCAGAAAGTCAGAAAATAGAGAATGCTCACACATTTTTCTATTTCGAATTTCTGAACAGAAAGAACGAGAGCGAGGTTCGAATTTAGCCTTCATGTTTCGACTGCCTTTTGCTGCCGGGAGGGTTTTCAGCATCAGCATGCTGGACACGCTCCTTTACCAGGTACGCAGTGTTCTGTGTCTCTCTCCAAAGTGTTTCCGTTTTGTTTAGGTTTTGTCAAACACTAATACATCCCAGTGGTGGTCATGGAGCTGTTCACCTAAAACTGGCTCTGGAAGCAATCCAGTATTTTTTTCATGTATTTAGTGACATAAATGTGCCTATGAAACCTACTGTAAGAAAAAAAACTGTTTTTCAGAATAATCTAATAATTTTTAGGCATTCTTTGACACCAGAGACATACAATGTGTATTGCAACAATTTAATATATTTTGCATATTACTCTTAAGTGTGTTACTACACTGAAAAAGAAAGCTAAGAAAAAATCACTAGCTTTAAAAAAAGACAGCCTGCTTTCTAAACACATTTTTTAAAAATAAGATACCAAATTGATGTCAATAAACTGATGAGCAAAGGTACATTTTAAAAATTTGCTAATTATTGCCTACTTTAGAAAAATGTAAGAAAGATTTTACAACAACTAAGAACCATTCAGTTTGTTCCTGAATGCCAAAGTTTTACATTGTCATTTTATCAGAGCTAAGACATTTGTGGAGATTTTATTTTATACCAATATATTTTAATATTTTTAACTCTGCCAGAAATTGAACAGCAGTAATATTTTAAATCCTTTGCTTCAAGTAATCAGATAATTTCTAAATATATCCATTAAGAGAAAAACAGATATTCATAGGACTTTAAGTTATTTGAGAACCTTAATCTCAAACTGAGCATTCAAGCATTTTGTTGTGTTTTATGATCATGTATTTCATGGTGGCTTTTCTACCTTGCTTGACTGAATAAACTAATACGAAGATAGTGGGAGCTTTTCTGCTGGCCTTTGGGCTAGTTGTGCCCGTGAGTGTGCCCCTGGCAGTGTCAACAGACCACCTGCTAATGCCAGGAGAGTACAGGAGCAACACAGCGAAGAAGGACACACACTCCTGTTCTCCATGGAGTTGCCAGGCACGTTATCCGGGCGCCCCCGGAAGTCAGGCTTCCACCCCAAACCCCACTAGCAGGCACACATCCTTCTGAGCTCTTCAAGAGCCGGTTGGACGGGAGGAATTGTTTGAAGAGCAGTGTTGAATCTGAGGGGATTTATGTCAATGGCGGTCAAATGCTTGATGTTAAGATGCACCAGTGGTTTTCAGATATTGTAGCCACAGTATCTTGTGTTCAAATAAGATCCCACGAGAAAGCCGTACATATAAACTAACTAGAAGGAAAACATTCTGCAGGCTTGGAAAGCAGTGCTGCTTTCTTTCCCTTCATTTTGCTTCGCATTTTTTGTTATACGTAGAGATACAGGAAATGGCATGTTTTCTGAAGCTGCTGCAGGAAGAAGGAACTAGAACAATAATTTTCAAAGTAGTAACTGCCCATTTACCTTCTCCTGACATCAAATGGGGTATTTTAATGGTACCTTTTTCAGATAGGTACTCATTTATGGATTAAAAAAGTTAAGAAATTTAAAATATTTTAGTTCCTAAAATTACATAATATACATTCTTGTATTCTTAAAATATACTGAATACAATTTAATTGTTTCTTGTATTCTTAAAATATACTGAATACAATTTAATTGTTTCTTGTATTCTTAAAATATACTGAATACAATTTAATTGTTTCTTGTATTCTTAAAATATACTGAATACAATCTGATTGTTTTGGTTAATGATTAAAGTGCATCGTC
The DNA here is from genome assembly GCF_009834535.1 of Camelus ferus. Lineage (NCBI taxonomy): Eukaryota > Metazoa > Chordata > Mammalia > Artiodactyla > Camelidae > Camelus > Camelus ferus. The sequence goes on along the minus strand of NC_045718.1, from coordinate 9,219,279 downwards.
TTCAGGATAAATGTTTGCATTATATTTCAGGAACCATTATCAATGACTACAATTGTATGGTGATTTAATTAGTATAATTCTACCGTAGACATCACTTACTTTGCTTCCCCAAGGAAAACTGTCCTACGGGAGGTGTTATCAGTCATGATAAATGGGATGGCACAGGGCTTAGAAAGATCAGCTACCCGGTGTGTAGTGTGAACCCTCACCTTCAGGCCACGCACAGCTCATCAGGTTACTCCCAACCCTTTCCCAGCAGTAAATGACTCTGCGTCTGTGTAATGCTTGAGTTTCTGACAGTATTTTTTTTTAACTCACTGGAAAGGTTTTTGTTTATTTGTTTGTTTGTTATATCCCACTGGAAAACCAGGTCACTTTTACATTTTTAATCACTTTTATTAATTCTCATCTCTGTAGATCTGGAAAACCAATTATTAAAAAAATTTTCTAAAATAAAGGTAAATAGATACTACATGAAACTGAAAAACAATCTTCTTTGATCGAGTTATGTGAGATTCGGTGCATGGATTTTGTGGTATTAAATGGGACTAGCCACGTCTTTGGCTCATGCCTAACTCTCGTCCACACCTTGATAAAGTTACTCGACAAATCATCTCTGGACAAAGACTGTGTTAGTGAAGCATGCAGTAAACGTTAGTTGTATTACCACATCTGGCTCTAAAATAATTTAAAATAGTCATTGGCCAGATCTTCAGTTTACTTTCTCTTCCAGAACTACTTTCTGTTTTTCATTTTGGAAAATAATAGTTTTAAGTGCTCGAGAATTTGTTAAAAAGTTTTCTTTAGCAAACACTGAGTGAGAAATGAAATTGAATGATGCTAACGGTGGGTGCCTGTCACGACTCCTCTTGGTGGCCCCACTATGTTCATGTCCTAACTGCTAGGAGACTAATATACCTTGGAAACCAAAGTGCCATTTACTTGACCTGAAAAAAGGAAATGGATGTGTTTCCTTGTGTTCTTTCTTAGATGGAAGGTTTAGTTTTCTGAAACTAGCTCTTGGTGAAATAAATTAGTAATGAGCAAAGTAGTCTAGAGGATTTATTTTAAAGGTGTTACAACTTTTTAAAAGTCTTTGCTGTGCAGAATAACTGGATGATTATTTACATATTTCTCTTGTTAACACCTGACGCCCCAACTCAAAGCAGTCATTTCATACAGTTTCTGAAGTAACTATTACATGTCATGGTGAAGTTTGCTTGCATGGGTTGAGTTTTTCTTTTCATGCAGAGCTGCAAATAAACTGAAGAAATTGGAATCACCCTTCAGCCAATAATCTCACTATTGAATAGTGTCCTAACAACATGTCAGAATATATATGTTAGCAAATAAAGTAGTCTCATCATGATACTTAATGACCTACCAATTGTTTAGATTTATTTAAATATTAGAAATTTATTCTACTAGCATAAAGCTTAATCATAACAAAAAACAAAAGCTAGTTGAAATATTTCCTTGCACATTTTAGTTCTTTGAAGTATTTTTTAAGATTTTTTCTTTTATTTCAGCTCATAGTTTTTTGTTATTAAAAGTGAAGTGTTCTCAACCTATTTAACAGCATTCATAAAATTTAAGCATCTCAGGATATTCTAGAAAATAATCATTTCCTACTGTTTTATGGACAGCTTAACTGTACGTGTGTATTTAGAACACTGACAAGATAGATTTTTCTTTCCTTGTTTATGGAGGCTTAGTGATGTGTTATCAGAAATAACCTTTAAGCAGTGATAAGATGTTCATACTCTAAGCTGTTCTACATATTTCGTACACCTAGTAAATATGTATTTTGTTTATATTGCAGTCCTTTGTGAAGGATTATATGATCTCCATCACCAGACTCCTGTTGGGATTGGACACTACACCAGGATCGGGGTTTCTCTGTTCCGTAAGTTAGTTCTCTGCGGAGTTAAGGATCATTCCAGGAGGAAGCTCTGAAATCCACCTGTAATGGACTTTGGCTAACTTTTCTATGTCATTTACTAATTTTTTTCTAATATCTGCTCAAAGAATAGCATCCCAGTTTTTTAGTTTCTTAAAAAAAAGTTTCAGGAAAAACATATTATTTAAATTTATAATCCAGAAAAATAGCCTTTCTGTACAAAATTCGGAACTTTTTTTTTCTAGCTGGCATTTGAGATTAATGGTTACTGACCTAGGATGTCACACTGTCAAGGAACACAGTGATCATGCAGTTTAATTCCTTTACTTGATAAATGAGTGTAGTATGTCCAAGTGCATTTAATGAAGCGACTTGCCGACAATGCAAATTTGTGATTAGCAAAGAAGGGCAGGTACTTGTGCCTCCCGTCTGGGAGCCCTGTGTTCCTACCACACACCTTTCTCAGGAAGGGTGCTGTTAGAACTTTGGATGGGCAGTTCTTTTCTGTGCTGGAGTGTCCTTCGCACTTTAAGGTTTGTAGCATCTGCAGACCCTGTCCACTAAATTCCAGGAGCAGCCTCTATTACTGAAACAAAGTCTTCCCAGGTTGTCTGACAACTCCCAGTCAGTTACGAGTGATATTGCACAAAACGAGGTCAGCTGAACTAACACAATGTCACGTTGCCACAGGTGGAGCAGTTGGTTTCTCAAGTTTGGGCGAACCCCAGGGATAAGACTTAAATATTACACAATAAATAATTTTAATCCAGGGATAAAGCACTGATGATGTGCCGCTTTGAGATCTGAGAATATCAGTAAGTGCTACCTGTGAGAAGTGAAAAATAGCCGTTGGGTGTTTATTGATAGGTGGCAATGTGTGTGGATTGTGTTGCAGATGAAGATCACGGAGGACGACTTGTGGATCAGAACCTACGCCAGACTCTACCAGAAGCTGTGTTCTTCCACCGGAGACGTTCCCATCGGGATCTACAGGACTGAATCTCAAAAACTTGCTACGTCTGAGGTTTGGAAATACCAAAATATCCCTGTTTTCATGTTTAGTCTGATTGAACACAGCCATTCCTAAATCTAGAAACTTCTTTCTGAAATACGTCAGAGGAAGCGGAAAGGAGTGCCGTCTGAACACAAGGTAACGCAAGTCTCAGAAGCAAAATACTTGTCGACTGTTTCAGTAAACGAGGTCAGAACTTCATAAACTGCTGTTGGCTAAAAGCCTGTTCTAGAGTTCGTGGGCTTTGGGCTCTGAATGTGTTTTGTAGGTTGTCGGGGAGTAAGTTAATTCTGAGTGACCTCTGACGCACAGGCACGCTTCTCTGGGCAAGCAGTCTAGTTTTCTCAGATAATCTTCAACTTCGTATATTAGCATTTGGAAAGAAGGAAAACAAAGATAAGTTCGTAAGCAGGAAACTCACATTTTTTTGAGCTCTAGGTTGAAGACTACCCTGACTCCAAAACAAAAAACAAAAAACCCAAAAAAACAAAAAAAGCCCCCCAAACCCCTCCAGTGACAGTGCAGACCTTCCCAGAGGAAAGCACAGTGATTATAAAAGCAAACTAGAGCCTCTTAAAATGAAGCAGAATTTCTGATGGCTGCTTACGACTGAAAACATGCCCACATTTTAATTTGGCCATACTATGTGATTCTAAATTATGATTTATATTCATTAAAATATTTTTCTTCTTCAGATACCTCAATGTGATTGAAAATTTTGGTTAGCCATTTCTTTCTTTGATCTGATGCAAAATTATCTCAACTGTGAGGCTCAGATCCGTCACACGCGTGTTCGTGGTCCTGTAATTGTTACACCAGCTGGTGATTAAATCCAACGCATCCATGTACAGAAAAGAAGAGCTTTGTAGGAAGCATAAGGGTGATGGAGTAGATTTTGTTTTTTTGTCACAATTTACAGTTTGACATTTGAACAAGCGATGTTGATGCCAGCAGATAGTGGCTCCGTTTTTCTGAGGTGCTGGTTTCGCTGCTGCTGCCGACGTGCAGAAAGGAGCGTCACTGCCGGCCCTGCTGCTGCATCTGAGTCTGTCGTTGGCTGTGGTCCCTGTTGTTCGCGCCACAAAGAGCAAGGCCGCGTCAGAGAAAATCAGGAGTGACTGACGGGAGAAACATACCAGTCAGTTACATACGTAAGATAGCTTGGCCAGATATGCTGAACGTTTTAAGAACACTGCATCCAAAAATTCTTATTAGATTAGAGGTTAAGAGGGAAAAAAATGCTTTCACACCTAAGCAATTAACCTTTTCTTATTTGAACTTGATAAGTCCAAGGAAGGTTTCCATCGAGCAGAATATTATCCTGTTCTTATACGCGGGGCTTTGTGAATCTGAACATAGCAAATTCTTTCCTTGGTCAAGTCCACATCATGTCAATCATTTTGTGTTAACAAGATATCCTGTTGCCTGCTGTTTACAGGGTAGCTAGGGAAGGGATAAGTCAGTATTTAACCGATATCAGGGGGCCTTGCACATGACATTTCGGTCAGTCCTTCTCATGACATATTAGCAAAATGTTTATAAATCCCCAACCCTGTGGCTCATATTAAAAACACACATCCTTGGGAAGATAAAAGGATACTGGGTTAAAGGAAGATAATACCAGCCATCTTCCTGTGCTGAATTCAGTTCACCTTTTGGTACATATATTTTTATTTAAATTTTATATTCTGCCTATTGTAGAAACAAAGAGGCAACTTAGATAATTAAAGATAAAAATAGGCCCTTCACACACTGTTACAGCAAAATATATTGAAGGGCAGAGAGATGAATGTTACTTTACATTTACAGTGAACAGACTGCTACAATTGAGCTGAAATTCTGCTTTTATTTTCCTGTCAAGTAAGGCTAAAGTAGAACTGTTGAGTTATATAATAATTGTAGTTTGATACACAGAAGGCTTTAAGTTCATTTAGAGAAAGATTTGTTTTTCCTGATCACAATTAGTAGAATGAGTATATTGTGTGCTTCCTTATTTAAGAGATTTTAGATAACATGATGATCATTATCTTCTTTTAATTTTAGTTTGGCAAGATGCAAAAGTACAATAAGGTGAATGTTCCTTAAGTCAATATTCTGTGTTTTCAAAAAAAGGGGGAACATCAATTAAATATTAACTCAGCAAAGGCATTGAGTTGTGTGCAAAGAGGAAAATATTCTCTTTTTCCTGATCATGTGAAAACAGAATAAGAGCTTAATGGATCTCACGAAAGGAAAGATTGGCTCATATATTCCACCATCTCTTGCAGTATCAAATGGTTTAAGAAAACTCAGGTGTTAGAATTCAAATAATTTATCATTGTCCAAAATGCTGATTTTTCTCTTGCTTTCATTAAAGACACCAGAATTCAGGAGGTGGAAGCTTCATTTGATGATTAGAATCGAAGCACGTGGCATATTCTTTCTTAGCTGACTCACAGGTCCCCATTGTCCTGGACGGTTCACACCGCTGTGCCCTGGCCCTCACCCCCACGCTGCTGGTTTGAGAGTTGATTCTACAGAGAGGGTGCACAGATGGCCTGTGGCCTGGGAGGCACTCGGCACATGTGAGGGCGGTAGTACCACCCTGAATGCAGAGCGCCAAGTGCAAAGGTGCGTCCTGCACGCTTCACCCTCCATCAGCGGACTGAAGAGTCTTCCCGGGGGTGCCTGACTGAGCCGAGTGAAAGGCCTAATGGCGCTGACACGGGAGATTCTCCACTTTAATAATCTAGTCAGGTGACCGTGAAACTCAGTAAAAATCTCTCACTCAGAGCTTTAAACAGTTTTTTTAGCCCTCTACTCTTACATAGAAAAGACAAGTAAAAATTCCCTATTTCAGGATATAGAATGAAATAAAGATACCAAAATAAACAAACAGAAAGAAAAAGAAAACTTTTAGGAAAGTCAAATCATTGAAGGAAAGACAATATAAAACATAAAGTACAGTTAAAACTTCTACTCCTAAGTATTTACCCAAGAGAAATGAAACTATATCCTTACAAAATCTTGGACATGAATGTTCTTAGCAGCGTTATTCATAATAGCCAAAACTTAGAAACAATCTAAACGCCCATTGACTAGTGAACAGACCAAAATGTGGTGCATCCGTACAATGGAGTACTATTCAGCAACGAAAAGAAACAGGGTACTTCTGTGTGCTGTGACTTGGGTGAACCTCAAAAGCATTATATCAAATAGGGGCAGACAGACACAAGCGATTATGTAATTTTTGATTCCAAGTATGTGAAATGTCCAAAAAAAGGTGAATGTATACAGACAGAAAGCAAACTAGTGATTGCCTAAGACTGGGAGCAGTGGAGGGCATGGAGATGAAGAATCAGCAAACATGATGGGACTTACTGGGCCGATGGAAATATTTTAAAATTGATGTACGGTGATAGTTGTACAAGTTGGTAAATTTACTAAAATATTCATGAATTTTACACTTGAAGTGGGTGAATTATACGATGTGTCAAATATGCATTAGTAACATTATATATTGAAAAGCTATAATTCAAAATAATAGAAAGATAAGATACTGTAAAGATGAAAGGAAAACAAGAAGCTAAATTTTTATGAGGGGAGGGTGTAGTTCAAGTGGTAAAGTGCATGCTTAGCACACACAAGGTACTGGGTTCAATCTCCAGTGCCTCCTCTAAACATAAGTAAATAAGTAAACTTAACTACCCTCCCCCAAAATAAAATAAATAAAATTTTTTTAAAAGGAAGAAGCTAAATTTTTAAAGGAACATTCAGAAAGAAAGAAATCTTGGGAATTGAAAATATGTTAGCAGAAGTGAAAAAGTTTGTGCCATAAAGTTGAGGAAATCATTGAGAAACTAGGGCAGAAATTCAAACATGGAAAATAACGAAGATCAGATAAAATTGGAGAACTAGGTCAGGAGGTCTCGGAGTCTGAGATCTGAATTTTAAGACTTCCATAAAGAGGAAATAGAGCAAGTTGAAGAAATACCAGTTTAATAATTTAAGAATAATCCTAGAGCAGAAGTGTGTCCCCGATGGGAAGAGTCACCACGTGCCCGCTGCAGTGAGGAGAGCCGGCTCACACGAAGGCACGGCGTCATGGCATTCCAGAACACGAGGGAAAGGACGTCTGTAAACAGATGGGAGAGGAGACCAGAGGGGGGGTCCCATGCAAATGATTACTGCGGATTTCTCAACAGCAGCACTTCAAGCAAAAGACAATGAAACACGTCCTCAGGGTTTTGAAGGAATTTTATTTCCAAACTAGAATTCTGTATTCAGCTAACACTTTCAAACTTGAGTGAGAGTAAGATAAATCATATTTCATCATTTTCCCCAAAAATATTCTCCCATGCCCACTTTCTAAGGAAAATACTCCCACCAAAATGAGTGAGTAAATTTCCAGAGTCAGGTATACAAAGAAACCAGACATTTGGCAACAAGTATGAAACCAAGGAAGAAGCCAGGATGGCGATGAAAGGGCCACCAGGCAGAAAGGGCAGCCGGGGAGCAGGTCAGAAGGCTCCAGAGAGATGGCTTCTGGAAGAGGAAAGCCACAGGGTACCTGATGCATCTCATTGTCTTAAAGAAAGATTGGACAGTTGCCAAAGAGTTCAGGATGGATTCTTAAGGACAAATCTAATTGAGTGATTAATAAAATTATTAATTAACTCTAGGAATACAATCTCACCACCGCCAACAAAAATTTTATGCAGACAATGAGCAGTAACCATATTTCCCATATATTTTAATCTGTAAATTGTACTTAGTCATAATATGCCCTGGAGTTTGATCTAACCAAAATTACACTTCAGCTATTTTGAAGTGAAGGGGTGTGGCAACAATAGTGGAATAGGTAGAAGAGATTGTTAATTTATCTCCTTCCAGAGTGAGAAGTCAGTAGACAAAAGTAGAAACTGAAATTAGAAAAAAAGAAAGAGCCATCCAGCAGTGCACATTGAAATGTAAAGACCAGCACGTCTAGCTAAAAGGGGTAAAGGCAGACGGGCCCCACGAGGTTACGGTGGGAGCTGCTGTTTCTCAAAACAAACCATAACATTTCTGACTATTTAAACTATGCTTATGTAACTAATAAAAACAGCTAATAGATTTATTGCCATAAAGCCGTCATTGTCAGACCCATTCATTGATCGTTTCTTCAGTTTACATTTTTAAATATTAAATTCTATTCTATGAAGAATTTTCAAATTTAATGCCAACATTTCATATAAGAATGTAGGGGGAATAAACTAATATAAAAAAAAAAAAGGTCTTGCGTCCCTGTTTTTTCATGGAGCTCACAAAATACATTTTAAAAGCAGGTGCATGCTTTCATGCTGCCTCATTTCCTAATCTGTCTTCAGTATCTTCCCATGTTTTGTGTCTAGAGAAAAAAGTTGTCTTAAGTTATATCACTGCTTTCTGAATTAATAAACATTTGTTCCCTTTTTTGGTAAGAAAGCATGAAACTGTGTTTGCCTTCATTTTTCCACTGTACTGAAAATCACATTTAAAGTGTATTATCACCTGGGAAAATTTTACTAGGAATTAGAGAGAGATTATTTTAAAGCATATTAAAATACCAACATCTTTCCAGTATAACCAATACACTTGCAGAGTAATGTTACTTACTCTGTTGGTCACCTTCATAGTCAATGAATCCTGTAATTTAAAAAAAAAAAATGGGCAAACTGTAATTGTTAATCATTGACTGTTCCATCTACTAGCCATTAACTTTTTACAATTAAATTGGAAAGTAATATTTTAAATATTTTATTAAAACAAAAGTTTTCATTTTATAAAATCATATTAATAAAATTATTTTAATAAGGGTTTAGATAAAATAGTTTTGAAGCTCTAGCTGTCCATTCTTTGCCATTATTCCCTCAAGTAGTGTTTACTTCATTGGGCCATATGTTAAGACAGTTTCAAGGAGCCTATATTCAAATGTTTATTATACATTCTTAATATTTGTAACAATATTGAGAATACTAGGTAATAGGTTAGTTCTGAGTTATATTTATACCAAAGAATATAATTGAAAATTTCACTTCTATCTTTTGAAGAATGAATAGAATATTATTCCTTAGAACTGAAGGTGGGGAAACAATCTTACTGAAAGATTTAAAACTTTTTTAAATGCTATGGATATTAATACTGAATTGATTATTCAATTAACATTGATTATTGAATATAAGTAATTATGTCAAATATTATCTCATGAATATAGTAGTTTATTAAGCTCTTAACAATTGTTTTATTTTTTACTAGCACCACACTTCCTTTCTATCAAATATTAGAAAGACAATTTTAGAAAAAATAATCTAACAAGAACAAATTTCTGCTGAATTTTTAAAATAATAGCTTACTCTTCACCTAATTTTATTCAAAAGTGCTATGATGAATAAACATATAATTAGGTTATCAGTGTTACGTGGTGTCTGTCATAGATTGTCTTGTTACTGATTGTTTGGTGTATGTACTGTCTGGTCATTGTTTAAACTGCATTTTGTGTGTTTCTTTTTCCCTCCCTTGTGTCAGTATCGAGAAATAGCATCACAAGTAAGTATTTTGTTTGCCTCCCTTTCCTCAAATGGTCTAATATCTTAATTCGGTTATTAAAGGAAAAGAATATTAAAGATTAAATTAAGCATTTCAGATTTTAAAAGAAAACAGGCTGAAATGCTTATAAATGCTGTTTCCAAATCAGTGTATTTTTATTTCCTTAATATGATTGCAAATTAATTTTACCTGTTTGTCTTCAGCTGTTTATGTGTTAATCCAATCACGTATTTTACTGTCGGGTGTCTTTACCAGCTGGTCACTTACTGGCTGTGGACTGTCTGTCCACCTTCAGTGATCAAGTATCAGGTGGGACTGAAAGGGACGGGGGTCTTGATGTCAGACGTACCTTTTAGTTTGCCTCTTATGTTGACTGGACCTGCTGGAGAGGGGTCTGGGAACAATAGGACCCATGATGGACTCCTTTAGTATACTTTTTAATGTTGAATTTATTCTTTAATAGCTTTAATTTACTGTCACAAAGAAGCCATCATTTTAATGTTTCATAACCTGATTTACTACAGTAAAAATAAAATTCTTAATAACATTATGTATGTCTATATACACCTTTTATACTTCTAAAACCTTGAGTTATCTTCATGTGATTTGCGTTTTTAATTTTATTTTTCATTTTCTTCATGTAAATCATGATAAAGAATAGCCATTACGGTTTTAGTACTTAACACAAACTCCCAAGCATTAGTAGAATTAAAGAAACCATTACAAACATAAATATTTTCAACTTCAAAAATTGAGTTTCAAATGACAAAGCAATGGTAGAATTCAGCCCATTATAGAATGCAGTTGCAAGTGTAAAATTTGTGTGCCAGAGTTACCAACTGAAGGTTCAAATCATTTTTGAGACTGTTGAATTTTGGAGAAAGGTTCTATATTATCATAATACCCCATATTTTGACAGAATGACTGCTGTTTCCTCTGCATCGTAGATTTGAATCCATATCATAAATGTAAAATCTGCTTATTAAATTATTTGGAACACCTTAAATTATTTATTTATGGTTTTATAAGCTCTAATTTGTTATCTTTTTGAATAGTCTAATTTTGTTTTCCCAGATATTGATTCCTTTGGAATTTACTAAATATTCACAAAGGAAGCTTCACTTTGTGCTGTTAAGAATAATGTTTTAGAGCAGTTTCCACATCATAGTACACACAGAAAATGGAAATGTTTGTGTAGCATGAAGTTTCTCAGGGGTTTCAGCTACTTTGACTCCCTGCACACTGAGCAAATTAAAATCTAGTTCAGTTCAGAACACGTTTCTGGCACAAGCAGGGTTTGGGGAACTCGCCTTAGAGTTCTTATGGTCGCATTTTTAGAATATGTTTTGTGATGCTTTGACTTCAAATGAGATCAAACATATATTTCTAAAATTTTTAATTTGCACCTGTACCGTATTTGACCTGACCTGACTCACAAATGAGATTTCCCTTTATTTACAATGAACCGGCAGACGTGACTTTATGAAGTATCTTAGTAACGTCGCAAGTGAAGTTGCTTCATCTTGCCTCTTCTTTTTTGATACTCCCTTCCGTCTCTGTTCCTGGGGAAAAAAAAAAAGTCTATCCAATTATTTTACCTGACAGAATAAGCACTGGACTTGGAACCAGAGGATCTGGGTTTAAAAGTTGGCTCCTACTTTGACCAGCTGTGTGTGAGCTTGAGCTGTTCTCAGCAGACAGCAGAGTGAAGATGAAGTAGGGAGTTTATTATTAGCATTTCACAAGTTAGGCAAAAAAGGCAGAAATGTGTTAAGTGAACTGTTCATAGTTAATGGCAAATAAATCTGTGGCCAGGTATGTAAAGAAGCATAGATCTTACCATTTTTCCACTGGTGCTTCGTTTCTGAGTGGATGACACCGCTTCAGAAAATGTTTGCGTCGATATTGATGCACTTAAATGTATAAATAAAGCAATAGTAAGTATTCCTGTGATTTGGATAAACACCTTATAATATTAGCAAATGTAGATACGGTCACTAACCTCAGATGCATTCTACTTCACACACACGCATGCACACACACTCACACAATCACACACCATGAGTCTGAGCGCCTCTGTAACTTTCGCTTTTTAAAAATACTATTTCCTAGCTCTTTCAATTCTTACCTTGTTTATTTTCAACCCCAGGAAAGCATTTTGCACTTGCATTTATTTACTTTAACTTAAGGATCTCACTGGCAGGCATACTTATTAGCAAGGAGCTGTTTAAATGCATTTGATCTACTTGATTTAATTTAACTGCATAGTCATGGCTCTCTGTTCACTTAGTGACTGAAGCTGCATGGGCACTTCACTCTGCCGCAGGAAGTGAATTAAGCCTTTAGTCACAGCTGCTTGAGTGGCTGCTGGCATCTGCAAAATCAGAACTGAGTGGAAAATTGTAAGGGTGATCTCAGTCATCTAGGTCTTCACAAGCGAGTGATGGTCTCTAAGCCTTGGATCAGTAATACCATTTTATGTAGAATCTTTACATACGAATATGAATATTCATATCTACCCAGTCTTATGTCGCCGTGTCTGTTCTTTAATTAAGGCATTCCATGTATCGTAGAAACGTTCTTTCCACAGGCTCGCTTATTCATAGCTATGGTGTGTCACCCAGTACAGTGTATGCTCCAGGGCACGGGTCTCAAATGCTGGGAAAGAGAAGAGGAGAGAGAACCACTTACAATGGTTCTAACACGAGTGTAGTGTCAGTTCCACTACACCTCAGACATTTTACACACACACGTGCACACACACACACATATACACATGGCTGAAACTATTGCTCTAGGCTATATATTCGTGTAATGCTGGAAAATGACAAGTAAAAATTAAACTGTGAAGGTGACGGAGCTGCCAATGAAACTACGATTCTAACCACGGAAAGCACGTGAGTGCCTCTGTGGCTGTGCTGAACCTGTGGCTTAATCAGTGCTCTTCCATTTGTTGATTTTTTGTTGTTTGTAAATCAGTTTTAGACTTTAAAGCTATTCGAGTGTGTTAGAAAATTCTCTACACACGCACACATACACACACACACATATTTACATACAATTCATAAAAACCGAAACTTATGTATCCAAAAAGGATGTTCTCTATGGAGAGAAAATATGTTCATAGTTTGGTCATTTCTAGACATAAAACGAATCATTTGGTTAAGGAAAACTTCCTTTTAGTTTCCTGTGAACCAAAAGTTAATGAGGATGAAATCAGCCTAGATTTGGGCCAGACTTTGAGTCTAACCTGTCAGACACATGTCAGCATGAAACACAATCATCAATGGTAAATAACTATTAGAAGAATAAAGAAATGTCTTGAGACCTACAAAAAAAGGTAGTTATAAAATGTACAGTGATGATAATTTTGATGTTGATCAGATTTTTACTTCACCGTAAAAATGCATTATTTTGAGGAGAAAATAAAATGTTCCAGCTTCAGAGAAGATTGTAAACATTCCCAGCACTGCACAGTGAAAGGTCATCTGAGTTCATAAAAGCAATGAGAAAAAAAAAAACAAAAACCAGTGCTCCTGGCACTGACAGAGCCCATATAATATATAAACACGACATACTTAGTGTGATTTCATTAAAAACTTAAAATTTACTTCTGAACACCACGACTCAAAAAAGCAATGAATGTGTTAGAGAAATAGTAACCCTTAAGTGCTGCAAAGTGCTATTTAGAAAGCTGACTTCTCAGGATCACCAGTAACCTCTGTTAAGACAACGTGTTTGTATGAATGAAAGATATTTAGCCTTTATTAAAAAAAAACTTTCGTCATAGGTAATGCTATGGTCCTAAAAAAACTAATGGCCTTTTGTAACTTCTCTTCCTCAGTGTCTCTATAAAAATCGATATTATTTATGCCATGTGTATTAGAGGGGAAAAAATCTATAGTAAGAGCTGTTTGATAATATCCATCGCCCATTCCATGAAAAACACTTCTTCCTTGGCCTCTGTGACAATCAATTTTTCTACCTATTCTCACATTCTTGATTTCTCGCTTCTCTCCTCCCCACCTGAGGGTATTGAGATAGACAATTTGAAATTAGGGGATTATCTCTAAACCACACCTGTCTTTTCATCACTGTATCCCACATGCCTCGGGCAACGTCTCATGCACGTTCTCCGTGTGTGTTCACAAACCAGTCAAGGTCTCCTTCCCTATGTGGAGTCATCCTTTCAGTCTGCTCAACGCTGTATAATTTTACTTGTACCGGCCTCTGTCATAAATTTTGGCCCTTAATTATTATTTTACCCTAAATTTTTATGTAAATGTTTACAGATACGTGCCTGGTAGTTCCTGCTCTAATAGTGAGTGGCACGCGACCACGGAGGACAGTTCCTTGCTCTGGAAGCCCGCGGACACCTGTTGAGAGCCTCCAGGAGGCGCTAGTGGAGGGGTCTGGGGTGGAGGCGGAGGAGGGGAAGGGGAAGCTAACTTGGAGATGGTCTAGAGTCATGGACTTCAGTTCACGAGTGGCAGCATAAATGGGCTTAAAAATATTTGTAAATGAAGACTGTATCTCCAGAACCCAAAGGCCTCAAAAATGTTAGATGTGTCTTAATATTGCCGGTACTCCCCGATCAATAATTTTTTGTTGACAGTGTCAGCGGTGAAGCACCCCTTGACTGACCAAATAGTGCCCAGAAACGTCCCTAAGTTGAGGGGACGCTGTTCTTTGTGTGAGCTCCTTTGTGACTGTTTCTGTGTCCTGAAAGTGTGCCCAGTACATCGCCTTGAGAGATACCATCAAGGTCATGACATAGCTGTGTTCCCGGAGGAAGTGGGGTGCAGTGTCGACCCCGCCTGCAAAGACTCTGCGATTGCGGGGCTCTTGAGGTGCCGGATGTGCAGTGATGTGAAGACGTGTTGCGTCCCGTCGAAGGTGAAGGGAACCTGGCTGAGAGTTTGTCAGCCTAGGCTCTGACAAAACGTATTAGTCACATCTATGGCTGCCAAGCATTTACCATTTGCCGATTAAATGGATCCAGTCTTTTCAGTACCGTTGGGTCTGGTGCCTCCGCGTGTGGGAGCGCAGCACGGAGGTTGGGACAGTCTGCTGCGGGGCATCGTTCGTTCTTTCCAGAGATAAGAGCAGGTCGGTTTGTGCTGTTAAATGGAGAAGCATCTGTGCTCTGAGTAGTTCTTACAATGGGTTTTAATCCTTGAAAGCTCTTTACAATCCTTGAAGCCTTATTAACTATTTTGGGCAGACAGAAGGTTCATATGGTCCCATCTTGTCAAACTGATTGTAAGTACCAAAGATTTTATCTCATTCAATTTTAATTTATTACCAGTTGGATCAGAGTGTGCGTGTCTGCTCGGGGATGTTTCAGAGCAATGGGTGTTATGACTGGGGGGGGGGGGGGGATTTAGGCGAGGCAACAGCTCTGATGGTTAAGATGAGGCATCTTTACTTGTTCTCTGTCTTGCATTTGATAACTCCCCTTGAGTATAGTTGTCACCTTAATCTTAGTGCAGTCTCCATATTTCGGGTCTTTAAGTGTCGTGAGATCTTCAGTCATAACTAAAACTTGAGCCACAACTGAAAGAAAGAAAGAAAAAGACCTAAAGGTTTGCCAGTTGGTACATCTCAGATGTTAATTTGGAACCTTTGTGATAGAGGCTCAAAGCCAGTCAGCTCCCTTTTATGTTTTTGTCTTATAAATTATTTTGGTAAATTAGGGGTTTTCCCGTTGGACTAATCATGGACTGCCGTCTCAGTTGTCTGTTTCCACCCCTTGGATCTGCAGCTCTTCGGTGCTGTTGTCTTTGGTTGCTAGACACTCAGGGAATCTTTTCGACCCTGTTCTTAGGTGTAAGTCTCCTTCAGAGAGTCTCAAGTCAGTGTCTTCAGAGTTACGGGCCTCCGCGACGCCAGTGGGTACAAGACCTGAGGCTTAACCCAGTTCTGAGTGGATCCCTTGGCTGTGCTGCGGGGGCCTGTGGGTGCCTTTTCTTACTGCTGTGGGGATCGGTACCTTTGTTGTCCCGGAGGGGCAGGCAGCAGCAGCAGAAACGCTTTGTAGGGTCCTGGGAGCTGTTTTCAGGAGTGCGAGCTCAGCGTCTTCCTCCGCAAAGCAGCCACGTGATGGACCTGTACGATGCCCGGGTACCAGTCTTTCCCCTGAGCGCTCTGGTCAAGGAGAGTGATGCCTGGTTTACGCCCACAGCCAGCGGTCACAGGATGAGGGTCATTCTCTGAAGGTAGTGTCAGTCATGCTCTTTATTGGAATCCAGACACGCAATTCAGTGTGAAACACACGGAGACACGGGGCCACTTTGACAAGAGCCCCAATTTCATACTCCTGCCCTTAATGCCAGTGATTAGAACTTTCTGACTTCGACTGGAGGCCATTTGTTGCAGCTCTTAGAGTCCCTTCTGAGTCCCTGAGCTGCAACTTCGGACGCTTAGTGAGACTGTATCCTTGAATTCTGCCCTGTCCACCTTTGTGTTTCTTCCACCATTATCCCGCGCCCTTAATATCCATTCCCCTACCTTCTCCTCAGACTGTGGTCTGTGAAAAATAAAAAACTCAAGTAGCTCTTTTGGAGTGTAACTTCCTACACATGTGATAAAAAACAAAATTAGCAATATATATGTCATCTATTATGTATATATTTATGAACCACTTTTCAAGGCTCCTAGTCTAATAATACAAACAACCAGTTAAAGTTAAGGTCAAAATTCCTTCTCAGTTTGTTCTTATTGGCAGAGATGAGTTATTTAAATTATTTAAATTGTAAGAGAATTAAATTAAGTTTTAAGGGAAGACAGCTACCATGTAGTTAGCAGTTATATGATGATAGTAATCAGGATCTTAAACAAGGAAGAAAAATTAAGATTTTTCTGGGCTTAATGCACTAGGAGAGGCATTAGACAATTGAAACAAAATTAAATTTTGACCTATGAAGTTATTGGATTGGAACTGTGTGTTAATAGTTAATGGAGATTCTGTTGACTATGAGTAAACCTTATATTTATAGAATAATAGATAGAATTGGAAAGTGCCTAACAGAACATGTAGATGAAATCTCTATTGCTAGATATAAAAATGAAGTCAAGAGGTTGAAATAATTTTCATTATTCCATCAAGTGATTAACTTTAAAAATATTATTAAAACCTGAATTCTTGAGTAATTATTTGGCTCTAGAATTTATACATCTAAATACAATGTTAATCACTATTTTCTACCTCTTCCTAGACCACAGACTAAATGAACTTATTAAACTGAGCCTGTATTGAAAATGGACAAACAGCTTTCTGTGGATTTTTAATTAATAAAAAGAAATTTCCAGGAGTCTCAGAGTCACTAGCCATGACACATACATATTTAAATTTAGATGATCTCTCAAATATTATTATAATTAACCTTTCCTTAATGGAAAACAATTTTATAGGAATTCTTTTATAAAATGTTCAACTAACACATCTTCAGTGATTCCATTTTCCTGTGTTTTCTTCTTTAGCGACCATTCAGAATGTCCTGAGTCATAAATCAGATAGCACAGTTTAAGTCTGTTTCAAAGGCTATAAAACTATTCTTAAGAGAGTCATGAATCCAGATTGCAAACACTCACTTTCGAACTGCTGGGTGAACTGATTTATTTTAAAATACCACTTTGTTCCACAGATTGCTTGATAACCTATGACATGAATAACTGTTCAATAAAAAATTGGGAGGAAGTTGATTTGAGTAACTTGACGGTGTGTTTGTGTGTAAAGTGTGGGAAGGAATGTTTGATATATGTTGTGAATCTGACACTTTCTACCTTTCTGATAATTAAAGCGATTAAGCTACTTGAGGAACAGGAAACTTTTTTTTTTCATTTATAAAGTTTTTAATTCTTATTATTGTGAAGAAATCCTTTTAGCCTTTTTCAACCATATTAAGTTTGAGAAATGTTTGGAAAATAATGTCACTCTAAAAAATGATAACGTTTTAAATTGATATGAAAATTGTTGTTGGTATACCCATATGAATTTTTAATTTCCTTATTGAACAACATAAATATGTTTCTAGAATCATTTCATGTAAGAATAGCCCCTTCATATGGGCACTAATCTCATTCATGGGAGCTCCACCCTCATGACCTACAAATAAATAACTCTGGGGGTTAGGATTTCAACATACGAATTTTGAGGGGACACAAACATTCAGATCAGACCATTGTAACAGGTAAATATCTTCTGCAGTTTCACAAACATTAGTATAAAATCATGATTTTTTTCAAATTAATCATTATGTTAGGCTTCTGCCAGTAAAAGTACAAAAAAGTTAAACCAGAGTCCTCCCATTATTCGTAGAAATAGTGAAAAATAATTCACAGAAGCAGTACAGAACAATAAATCTCCCCTTTGACTTAATTGCTTATTCTGTTTTTCAGATTTCACAAAACTTTACCCCCAAGGATTTGTGGATAGCACCTTGATTTCCTATGAAATACTGATAAAGAAAACCACACCAAAAATATGAGTCACTCCCTATATTTTATACCCATCTTTTACTTTTATATAAGCCCTCATAATTATTTATTTTTCTTTTCTCTTTTTATAGCAATCTCATGCAAGATTACGAGCCACAATATTAACTAATATTTATTGAGCATTTGCTGAGACAGGAACTGTACTGTGCACTTTTCACATACCATCTCTTAAAGCTCCTTAGAAAAACCCTGTGAGCAAAGTAATAATATAATTAACATTTTCCAGATAGGGAACTAGGAATAATCTTAGACAGTTTAAATTACATAACCAGAAATACAGAGCTGGCAAGTTGTAGAACTTGTGTTTAAACCCCGTTCTACCTGATGCCAGAAGACTTGCTTTTAACCGCTTTATCACTCTGACTCTAGGTTCAGGAAAAGGTCCTTCAATAAAAGCACTTCCGTGTGTCCCAGAAACGTGCTGTTTCCTCTAGATCATGGTGTCATGTTCACAACACCATGGAGTTACAATCGGATGATGAAGTGACAGCAGGAAGGAGTATTTTAAAATGGACTTGCTTTTAAAACACACACACAGAAACACACACACATTCAGTACCCAGGAATGGAATAACTCGTGTTTGTCACCAATGCAGCAGATACTGTGGATAATCCTTACTACTAGGCTATACTGGTATTATTATCATGTCTGGAAGTTCACAGGTGACATGCTTTCTGCATAACTAATGTGTCACGTGAATGTGCACATTTCTATGGGGTAGAAGATGGGTATCATTATTCTCATTTTATTTAGTAGTTACACAGTTTTGTTGTAGGCACCAAGCTAGGGAATATCCAAATATCCCTCCCATTTGTATATGTTAAAGCATAAAAACTCAGTGTACTTTTTATGTTGTCATAGTGGGGGTCTAGGAAAAAGGCTGCAAATTCCAAGCATGTAAAGAACAAGCTATGTGTTGTCAGCTTACATTTCTTAAAATTAATCCTCAAATCCTTCTAATTCATTTTTTCTTAGTTAAAGTGAAATATATGAAGAGATGTTACTTTTATTGAATTACTGATAAAAGTGCCTTCTGATTCCTATGGATTTTATGTGTAAATCATGATAGTATCTTCCTTGGGGAATTCAAAACAGTGGTGAATAGAGGATTCAGCATTATTTGGCTAATATATACTAGACACAATTCCTGGAACACATAACTAAGAAAACGCGTTCACAAAGACAAACCATATTGGATCCTCTACTTGGAAGAGAAGGGACTTTCCAGTCTCTCCCGTGAAGTATTTATTAACATATGGTCTGTGTCTTGAATTATAAGTAGCATTATATTAACATAACATCTTGAGTATTTGGTCTGGCAAGATTACTATTTCCACATATTTGTAGAAAATCAGACTTTTACTCACAGGGATTTATGACTAGAAAGATTAAATAAACATTCACAAAAGTCTGCAGGCCATGTATCTAAACGTGAATAGACTAACATGTTTTCATTTTCGCCACAAAGTACGTATAAATTGAAACTACCGATCAAAGACTGATAGTCTTTACCGACGGTAGATCTTACCCACGGGTTTATGTATTTTACTTCCACAGAAGAAGATTTTCAGTATACTATCAAGGGTAAGACTAGAGAGTAAGTTAAGACTTACAATAAAAGTATCTGCTATTGCAAAAGCATGGTATTAAAATTTTTAATACTTCCAATTTAAGTTCTTTAGCTAAAATGAGGTTTCTCTATTTTGGGGTGAAATGTTCTATCACTGAAGATATGAGGGTTAACAGATTGTTTTCATATCACTCATACAGTACTGTTTTGAAACAAATGCGAATTAATACTTACATTCTGTATTGAATTTTAGTGGGAGATAATTTCATAACTTGCCGCTAGGAATTGTTCATGAGGCATTGACTGAGCCTCTATAATCTATATTCACTTTTAGAGGATCTTTTTGGATCCGCCTCCTGACCTTACTTAAATTGATAATTTAAATGTTATTACTTTGGTCCAGCAACACATGCATGTTGTAGCTGCAGCTCAAACTCCCATCCGTAGAGGAGAAACGCAGTGAGCAGATCCATGAGCTGGGCGCTCACGCGCAGAAAAAGTCCGGAAGCGGCACCTTTGCACGCACATGCTTGTAGGAAGTAAGGCTTTCTGCTTCGAACAGTGTTGCCTTTCATACGACTTCCTACTATAAAAAGCAACAGTTTCGAAACAGGAAATTTTTATTTACTAAGGACCTATATTCAAAAGAAAGCTTCTTTCTTTAAAACCAGACTTGGTAGTAAACAAATAAATCAAACTAGTGAATGGTGAATTTGTGCATTGTTTTCCCCTCCCATGGAGAATAGCCTGATTTAAGTTTTATTTGTGATTCTAGAATACATTTGTGAAATATTAATATTTACAACATATTTTCATTTAGGATACTGAGAATACTTCCTGAAATATATTTAAATATTTTAGTCAGAAAACATTTTATGTGGTGAATTATTCACACATTAATTCAATAAATTGCTTTTTGTTTTCTTCCAAGTCATATGTCTAAATAAAAAAATTCACATTTTATAAAGTGCATTCCAATGCCTTCTTTAGAAAGAGCAATAATTTAAAAATCTTTAAAAATAATAATTCCAATTTTTTTTTAACTTTCATAACCCTTTTTTAAATTTCATGTGAAACACTAGGAGTAAATTTTGAAAAGTCCATTACAGTGACTATATTTGAATAAAGTTATAAAAGATTTAGTTCTTTTTGTTTGTGGTTTCAAACAACTCTGTGCTAAAAGTCATTTAATGAGAACTCTGATGCATAAAAAATGAAATCCTTTCATAAAAACTTAGAGGATATTTTATCTGGCTCATATATGAGTTCAAAAAAGCCATATTTTCTAAATTTTTTTAGTAACAAAATTGGCGTCAATGAGTATGATTTTGCGCTTTCTGTGAAAACTCTTATGAGATATATAATTAAATCAAGATATTAGCAACAGATATATATTAGGCAGTATAACTCCAGGCTACATAAATCCTAAAATACCTAATCCTCAATATCCGTTTCTTTTAAAGTCTCAGATATCTATCAGTGTGGAAGACTGGGAAGACACCAAGGACGCCAAGGAGCAAGGTCACCACCGAAGTAACCACCGCAACTCGACGTCCAGCGACCAGTCAGACCACCCGCTGCTGCGGAGGAAGAGCATGCAGTGGGCGCGGAGGCTGAGCCGGAAAGGCCCCAAACACCCCGGTAAAACGGCCGAGAAAATAACCCAGCAGCGGCTGAGCCTCTACAGGAGGTCAGAAAGACAAGAGCTCGCTGAACTTGTGAAAAATAGAATGAAACACTTGGGTCTTTCCACGGTGGGCTATGGTATGCTCTTTAAAAGTATCGTATGATGTGGACTTGTGATTTCTTGCCGTTGGGTGGAGTCGAGTTGGCTCGAATTTAGTAACTGAAGGATCACATTTCTGTTTCACAGGTCAATTTGAAGGGACTAGGGACAGATACCAGTCTTCTAGAGATAATAAGAAGGGAGCGCTAAAAATTTTAGGTGTTTCCTCAGCTCTCTAGCACTGTGCTAAACCCATTACATGAATTACATGAATTTTAATTTTTACCAAAAAACACTTCCGTTTTAGAGATAAGCAAACTAAGTCTGGGAACTTGCTAATTTGCTTGTTAATAGTGGGGCTGAGATTTACATCTAGTTCTTCTGGCTCCAAAGTCTGTCTTACATACACACACACACACACACACACACACACACACACAAATCACATTTTATTTTAGGGCCTGGGATAAAATTAATTTGAGGCATTGGCAAATAACTGGACCAACCACAGATGAACCAAAATGTTTCTATAAAAATTGTTTAGTTTCTCGTGCTCCAGAAACAAAGTCTTCAAAGGCTTTAATCTGAAGTTCAAACAGAGCTTGGTCTTACACAGTGCAGCTGTGTCTCAAGGATTATTATGCTCCTGTGTTGCTGGGTGATTGCACCATAAATATACTGCACATAGCACAGCTTAAATAGATAATGTGAAGATCATTTTAATGTGTATCACCTAGCACTCACTATATGGATTTTATTTAAAAAAGAAATTTAGTCACCTTAGAGGAAAATCCAATGATAAATAAGGTGTTTTGCTTTGACATATATGTATATATATAACCTGGGTAAACCAAGAGCTAAGATAATGTCAGTATCATATAGGTTTAAGGATAAGATAGAATGAAGTCCACATTTGTCCCCATTCTCATCTTTATTATTCATCTTTATTATTAAAGTCTCAATTTGAAACAGTATACAGAGGGAGAAATTTTTAATCATTGAGCTGGATGAAGTTGGTTGGAGTTTAAAAGAAGTTACCTGTGCTTCTTTGAACAAGAAAAGGAAACGTATTTACTAAGTACCTACTCTAAGCCAGGAATCATGTCAGGTGCTTTATGTATATTTTCTTATTATTCCTTATAAACCCTAATTAGTTAAGTGTCCCATTTTATCCTTCAAGAACTTGAAGGTCAGAGGGTAAAGATCTTGCTCAAGGACGTAAAGCTGAAATATGTTGGAGTCAGGATTCCGTGTGTTACTGAAATTCATGATTAATTTCACGTACTTGAAATATAGTTCAGATTCATTCGTGACCAATGATTTCACAAAAGATGCAAATTAAAAGAAAATCTTCATTTAAAAATCATATGAATAGCTCTTTGCCAATCTAATGGTATTAAGTACGATTGTATTTCTTATAGAACTGGAGTCCTAGCATTATGTGTGCTTTTTGTTAGTTACTATTCAGCTACTTTTTCTTTCTTTTCTTTTCTTTTTTCTTTTTTTTGAGAAGTTCTAGTAAGTGATTATGCATTCCAGTTCCAGCTGTATTTCATGAACATTACAACCCCACGCTGGTCCTGAAAGCAGTGTGGCAGATAACAGTTTGACTCCAAGAGACAGAAAGATGCATGAACTGGCTGCATGTGAGAGTCATCAGGGAAGCATACTAAGTTTTTGCTAATAAACCTTCTGTCCGGTACCTTGCATTTAGTTACTCTCTAGTTTTTAAATAAATTTAATTTAATTCTCACACTAAATCTTACAGAAAGGAAGAGCAGATACTGTCCACCTTCCCCCCCACCCTGATTTCTTCTTTCTCCATCCATTCTATCCATCAATCTGTTGTGGCCTAAATCTGATCTTAAAGACGAGTCCACCAGTTATTGAGAGACAGCGACCAGTCTCTGCCAAAGTAGCGGTTTTTTTTAAAGAAATTTCAGTGTGATGGAGAGGTGGGGAATTTGGAGATGGTTGCATGAGGAAAGGGAGGGGGAAGATGGACTGTTCTTTTTGGTTTTGTTTTTGGCTTTTTTGGAAGATCAGACAGATAGGAGCATATTTAGATACAAAGACTGAATCACCAGTGAAGAAGTTGAAAGAAAATACAGAAAAGAGATCACAGCTGGAGCCCTTTGTTTAGGTGTTTGGAAGTGAGGAAAAGTGGATGTTTTAAAATGCAGAAACACATAGGTATTTTGCCAAGAAGATGAGTAATATTTCACCTGATAGTAAGAGGTCACATCATCTGTTGAGAAAGACAGCAAGAGTGGAAGGGTGAGTGTTTTAAAAATAAGTCACAATGCTTGCGGTTTCAGAGGAAAAGGGGTCCTTTCTGTGCAAGACTAATTTTTCTAATTTATTTTTGATTTTTAAAAAAAATGTAATACAGAAAATTTCAAATGTGAATACATGTAGAAAGAATTGTATAGTGAACCCATATATACTGTTTTTTTTGCTTCAAAAATTATCGTCATGGGCAGTTTTGTTCCATGTATACACCCATCAATTTCCTTCACTTCTCATATTAATTCTAGTATATTTCAGACCTCATATATTTCAGTATATACCTAATTTAAGCACTAGTTTAAAAATACAGCCACCTACCATTTTCACACTTAAAAATCATCTTAAGATCATCAAGGAGTCACTTGGTGTTCGGATTTCCAGAGATCTCACAAATGTCATCATTTTTACACATTATTTTTAAAACAGGATCAGCTAAGGTCCATGCATGGAGATGGGTGGCCGGTTTAAGTCATTTTTACGTTTCCCCCATCTTGTGTTTTTCCTACTGCCATCTACTTCTTGAAGAAACAAACTCTTTGCTCTGTGGTTTCCCATACTCTGAATTTCTAGTCTAAATTGTCTCATATTCTATTTCCTTTTTTTAACCATTTTGTTATGATTATGGACTCATAGATTTAAATATATTCTGTATGTTTTAATTCGTGTTATTATATTAGTCATCATGTTGTCCTAAATCGGGTCCCCGGGAACCTCCTCAGTAGCCTCCTGAGACCTTTTGTCATGAAATCAACCCCCTGTGATACTTCCCTTGCTCTCCGTAGGACTGACTGCTCCTCGCCTAAAGTAAGTCATCCTTTCAGGGGTCCTGTTTCTTCTACTGGGAAATGGCATTTGAAGATTATAATCAAGGTTTAGAGATGTTCATTTTTACTGGGTTTGGTACTTTTTCTAGGTTGTTAAGTGGATAGAGCTGAAAGATTAAATAAATAGAAAATCGATAAATACAGAAAATATTTCACCAGTTCATATAAATACTTTTAATTAAAATGCAGGCTATAGGGTTTTTGTTTAACTTTTTCTGTCCAATATCTGTACTTTCTTTCTCCTACACTGAGATGAATGGTGGTCAGCAACAATAGAAATGATGGAATTATAAAAATCGTAATTGCATTTTTTCACAATATGCATAAAAGTCTCAGAACAGTAATGCTAAATCAGCATTATAATTGCTAAAAACATGCATTTTTATGCATTCTTTACGGAACAGCCCAATACGGATGTATTATTCTAAGTCTTGGAATAGTTCTTGATGTGGTTATACTGTCAACAGGATAGAAATTTAGACTCCTTTCTGTTTTCAATGTTTAAGAGTTGTTTTTTCTAAAATTTAATTTTGTTTTTTAGTTATGTACACTGTACATAGTCTGAAGTCAAATGTTTAATACAAGGTATAGTCAAGAAGTTTAACATCTACCCTGTCACTGCCACCCAGTTTTCTCCTTCCCTAATGAGTAACCTTTTTTTTTTAACTTTATAGTTTATTCTTCCATTTTTAAATATAAGTTTTTAAATATAGATGGTAGCATGATATGTCCCTTTATTTCCACATTGCTTCTTTCACTTAACAGTATGCCCTGGAGATCACTGATCTATAGTCCTTTATGTCTTTGGTAATTACAAATACTCGTGTAGTTAATGGTCATATGCATGCGTCTTTTTGTACTTTTGCCAGTGTGTCTTTGGGATGGATATCTAAAAGTGAGATTGCTGGATTAAAAATTAAAGGTACACGTATAATTTTGCTATTGGATAAACTTTCCTCCTTAAATGTGTACGATTTTGTATTTCTACCAGCAAAGTATGAGAAAATTTATTTTCCCAAAACCTTGCCAACAGAATAGATTGTTAGACTTTTGCATGTTTTGCCAATCTGATAGATTTTTTTTTAATAGTATCTCAGTGTGCTTTCTGATTTTGGTGAGGTTGGGCATCTTTTTATGTGAGTAAGTGTCATTTTCAGTGACTTATTTATATCTCTAGCCAATTTTTATAGATTTATTTTTATTCTTATTCATTAATATTTTTAGAAGGTGCTTATATATTAGGTAAATTTGAACTCTGTACATTAATTGCAGCTATTTCTCAGCCTAGTCTTTTTCCTTTACTTTTGTTACTGAATATTTTTATTTTTTTTAATCATTTCCATTATTTCTGATGGATTTTGAGTAATAGGGACATCTTCTCTCCCAATTTATAGAGGAATTCTATGTTTTCTTTCAATGTTTATTTGGTTTCACATTTTGCATGTAAATATCTGATCTGTTTGGAATTTATCCTGATATATGTGGTCAGTAAGGGAACACATTTTTATATTTTCCAAGATACTTTTCCATATATAGTTATACAATATACACTTATTAAAATGCCCATCCCATTCTATTGATTTTTAATTCCTGCTTTTAGCAGATCCCAGATCTGTCCATTATCGGGTCTATTTCTAGACTTTCTATTGTGCTACAATGGTCTGTCTGCCTGTTCAAACAAAATCACCTACTATTTTAATTACAGTCTTTGTAGTGTATTTCAATGTCTGGGTCGGGCTAGGAGCACTGCATGCTGCTTTTTCAGTGTTTGCCTACGTATATGCAATGTTTCTTCTTCTGAATTAATTGTATAATTAGCTTGTTTGCTCCAGATGAAAAGAAAGGATTCTTTTCTTGTACTTTTATTCCTGTTTCTTCCTGGCTTTTCCGAATCCGAATTCCATCATCTAGTTCCACTTTCTTCTAACTTCATGTTTCTCCCTTTTCTTTCTCTTAGTTCTTCTAAGGAAATCAGCCTCCTTCCTTTAATCCTAACACAAACACACACACTCACGCATTGCACACCCCGCCCCACCTCGCCCCAGTCTTCACTTTCTGTCTCGTTTTCTCTCTTTCATCAAACGAATTACATTCCGTGCCTTTACCTTGTCACCCCCGCCCTGTTTACTCTCAGCACAGTCCTTCTGCCCCTCTGCAGAGAACCTCGTCAGACACAAACCATCCTTACTCTCCTCGAGCCATCGTCAGCAGAGTCCTTTCCAGGATCCTCTTTCTCTGTCCTCCTTCCGAGAATAAGTTTTCCACTAAGTATTCGTGTGAAAATTATTTCAAAATGATCAACTGGGAGAACAGTGCTGCTTTATAAAGGATATATTGGAAAAGCTATTTTTATTCTTGTCTAAAGAAAAAAACCCAATTATATCTCACATAATAGGAAATCATAAAGAAACACTGAAAAATATGTAACATCGAAAAAGTCACTAAATTGTTACTACTTGGTCGTTGACTGTGCTTCCTGAAGGCATGGGTTACCTCCACTTGTGTTTTTGTTTCCAGCATCTGGTATGTAGGGGATGCCCAGTGCATAGTAGAAAGCAAAATTTTCTGAATTGTTGTGAAATATAAATTTTTTAAAACTATCTGCACTAAATGTGCAGATAATTTAAAGTGAAATAATGAAATAATGATAACCAAAGTAATTATAATTACTATAGTATTTTTAAGAGGAGCATATAGCTAAATATAATTATTATAAATTCTTCTTTAGACTTGGATGGCTTACATTTTCACAAATCACTCTTAGAAATATACTTGCTTCTGTGATCTTCAAAATAAGATTTAAAGCACAGCCAGCTGAATTTGTGAAATAAAGGTTTGATTCGTGCTTCATGATTGAAAAAAGCTGTAGGTTTTTCAAATGAAAATTGAAAATAAAGCAAGCATAGCCATGTTTAATAATTTAGTTTATGGAATAAAATTTTAACTCTACATTTTTTGCAAAGCTGCCTACGTGACCTCCATTGCATGATTAATCATAAACAGAACAAAACAGTACAGAGCTGTCACTGAATTCGGTGAGGTTTTGTATAATTTTTCTTTGAAACGATTGGCAGGAATTTTTAAGGAAAGTGTCACTAATATCAGAGAGTAGCCAACTCACTGTCATAACTTCTGGACCAAGTTTTTCCAAATTATTTTTCTTAATGAAAAACTAAAGATGTAAAATTATGATTTATAGAAAATACTCTCATTGTGGCTTACATGGGATTCTGTTTTTATGTGGCTTAGTGATTTCATGATTGATTTCAGGGTTTAAAATTTGAGAAAAGTGTTTGCTTTTCTTAACAGCAAAAGACACGCCAGGCTTAAAGAGCAACTCAGAGGTACCAAGTTGATAAACCCTGCTTTGGCAAATTTGAAACTTTGATGCTAGAGACTAGAAATTATGATTATGAAGAAATTAGCAGTGATGGAAGAAAATATGAAAATTATGGAAAGACATCAAAGAAAATTATAAGTTAAACAGGAAGTTTTATATCCCTGTGTTACGCTATACAGTACTATGTGAAAACTCCCAGCTGTGAAAAAGTGGAGACACACTTCATTTACTTTCTGAGAAACGAAAATGAATATTTGAGATATGAAACGGCTTCTTGTAGGTGATAGGTCAAAGAAAGGACTGAAACTCTGACCTTCTCCCCTGCAAATTTATTAGCACCACCAAATTCATTTTTTGAAGATGAGACTTTTGTTTTTATTATATCAATTCCAAAGGAAAGGAATGTAACTTTTAGTATTTCCTGATGTGTGGCCTGTCATTACAGGTTAAGTTGAAATAACACAAATGCTCGAACATGTATTACCCACGATAAACACAAACCTACCCCCAGCAGACACTAATTAGACTACAGGGATCTAATCTCTCACTTGCAATTTTAAAATCCGAAATCTCTGAAGACTGAGCTTTTAAGTAAGTTTGACACTTAAACTTGTTTAAATGCAGAACCTGACCCGAACTGCTCACATCCTTTATTTATCCGATTTGTTGTGACTATTTCATGTTTTGCTGCAGAAATATGAACCTGTCTGCTGCTTCAGTCCCAACTGAGCAGATTACATGAAATACATGATGTGCTCAATATTACTTTTTTAATTAAAAAAATTCATTTCTGGAACACACTGGCCACCAGCATTTGGGAGACAGAATTTGAGAACCTGCATATATTGGGAAATTACCCAGCAATGACAGTCTACAAATTCTGCTTGCTTTTCATTGGATTTAAAAAAAAATTTCAATATAATTTTAAAAACTTAACCAACCTCAAACTTCATGGCTTTACATGCTAACGAGCCATATGTCCTTGAGTAAGTCACCGTCTCTCCAAACTTCAAGTTCTTCAACCATCAAATAAGGATAATCAAGTCATCCTGAAGGTGCGTGATATGAAATAATAGAATGCACGTGGAAAAAGATTTTCCAGTCTATAAGCTGTGGTGCAAGTGCGCCGTGATTATCTTCCTTATGTTAATAATAGTCATTATTCTTCAACAATCTGTTTACAATGATTCTCACATTCACTGAAAACCATTCTTCATAACTGTTAATAGATTATTAATGATTCACGCAGAGAATGACACAATTTCTAATATTCTAAGTGGGAAAGTAAGTGTTCCTGGTGTGACCGCTGGTATGGGTTCTAGCTGCCTTTGATGTGGATTGTTTTAAGTTTCATACTGTTAGTAAATGGTGAAACGCCAAGGGGAGGAAAAGAAATCCTTTTAAGTGACAGATCCAGTTAGACTCTGCCTTTATTACATCCATCAGAAAGCCTCTGTTTCTTTGTAAAGTAATTTATAATGTGCCTGAAATAATGGACAGATTAACCAAGAACAGTTTTTATAGCTAATATGGTGACTTAATTCTAGGTCATTCTCTTTCTTAGGGGAAAGAAACAAGCAAAATTAAGAAGAAAGGACTGTTACTCCCCCCCCCCCAGACCTGTGACAGTTGTGGTGATGGCAACAGTGATGAGAGTAGTGACATCCGCTTCTGTTCCCAGGCTGTTTTACAAGTCATTGATCATTTTCATATAAGTTGTTTAAAAAAAATTTCCCCAAATCCTAGTCAGTGAGTCAGGTACCTTTCTCTAGGAGAAGATTACTTACTAATTTATCCTAAAACAAATTACCAAAGAGGGAAAAGGCACCAAAGCTAAATATGCCTTGCAGCGTGTCTTACAACGTTTAGTCCTTAGGCAGAACAATGTAAGTGTCTGAGGTCACTGCAGTGACCTCAGTAACAATTTATTATTTCAAAAGAAATTAGCCCTGAATTTTTATCATTTTTTGAAGTACGTTACTTACCATTTCCCAATATAAATGAGTACAATCATATTGATATGTACAATCAATATACTGCCATGATAGATTTCCGAAAAATGGATAGTTTTATGTTACTCTGCATTTGCAGAGCTGACTCATTCTCCAGGCAAAAACAGAGGGATACATCCATGGGTTTCTTTTATGTTAATTTCATTCTGTATCTAGAATGTTAATAGGGAAAAACAAACTCAATGGTTTTCTTATTAGATAAAGTAATGAAGCTTTCAAAGGAGATAATTGCTGAGCTGATAATGATTTATGATTCATGAAAATATGTGTGCGATGAATTTTCCACATCACCCTAAAGTGAAACTATAAAGTTTTATTTCATGGAGTTATATCATATCTTTCCCATTAATTTTTCAATGATACAATATTTTTACATAATTTAATACCATAGTTAACTTAATTGCATGTAAATATAAATATATTTTATCTTTACAACTGGAAATTCGAATATTGTGTTTTGGCATGTGTATAAGAAAGATGTGGCCAATTTGAATAAAGTAAAATATTTTTGTCTTTGAGAAAAAAAGTTAATTGGTTGAGTGAACTTTTTACTTTCAGCATTTTATTATGGGTTGAGTGTAGTCAGTGAGAGCAAAGAATGAGCTTTCTAAATACATTAAAACAGTAAGAAGAAACTTCCAGTTATGACAACCTGTTTATGCTCTCATTTTAAATAACTAGAAAAAATGTAAATCAACAGTGTGCAGAGCTGGAGAAAAATAAGCATGTAACTTTGTTACCTGAGGGAAGGGAAACAGATGAGTTAGGCTTTTTACAGGCTGGAAGTCATATAGGGGGGCCCAAATAATACAATAGGACCTGTTCCAGGAGAAAAAAAATCAAACAACAGAAACAGATCCAGAAAACACAAATATTAAGGTAGTTACTACAGGATAGTCTAGATGTGCAAGATGGTAGGGGAAAAGAGGAGAATGATAAAGAGACACTGAAGATACAAAAGAAACCTGCTGACCTCCTAGAGGTGAGAATTTGTAATGCGGTATTCAGAATAAAATGGACCCTGGATGAACTTTACATCAGAATAGCCACTGCAGAAGGAAACATCAGTGAACATAAAGACATAGCAGTTGACTAGCCAAAATACAGAATAGAAGGGGAAAAAATAAAACCCTCAAAAAAAACAATGTTAGTTACTTGTGGAGCAATATCAAGTAGCCATGGAATTGGAGTACTAGAGAGAGAGAAGAGAATGAATATTTGAAGAAATAATGACCAGTTTTTTTTCCCGAATTTGAGGGGTTGTGTTATTACCGCGTATGTGGGTTGGACCATGCTGGAGAGAGAAGCTCTGTGCAATGGGGAGTATTTTCCCTGTTATTTCTTATAGAGACTGAAGAAAGATACGCCCTCAGTCTAGCACGGCACCAATTTCTTCCTTTTTATTTGCCTTTTGCATCAGCATTGAGATGCACTGTGACGTCTCCCGGTTTGAAAGGATGTGTCTCTGCTTCCCTCCCTTCCTGCCTCCTTCGTGCTGCTCCTGCTCTGCCCTCCCTTTCCCTCTTGCTCTCTCACTCTCAAGCTCTTCATCTGTATTTCCCTCCCTCCTTCCAAATTTCCTCCATTTCCATTGCTCCCGAGCCAGCATCATCTGTCCCCTGGGCTACTGTGCGCTTCACCTACTACTCCTGAGAGCAAAATCGAGCCCCCAGAGTTCATTTCCCATAGTGCACCAAAGGGTTGGATTCAGTATGAAATCAGACCGTGCCTCCAAATCGCCCACCCTTACAGCCTTTCAGTGGTTTCCCTTTGCCTTTGGAATAACATTTAAACTTCTGATCAAGGTCCATAAAGCCCTCTGGGAACTGGACCTCGTCACCCTTCCAACACTGTCCCCCACTGACTCCTCCTTGTTCACTTTAGTCCATCCTCAGGGGCCTGCGTTCTGCAACTTAGACTCAACCATTCAGCCTTTACTGTTTGCTGTTCTCTTTGTCTAGACATGCTTCTCCCCCTACCTTAGCATACCAGCACCTTCACGTCACCACACAGGTAAAATTGTCATTTACAGGTTATAGATTGATTTGCCGCTGTCATAGTAACAGGGAATTGTGTATGTACATGGTGTTCTAAATCAGAATCGATTCCAAGAACTGTATATTTATATGAATTTATTCATGTTAAATTTTACTTATTCATTTATAATTTAATTCTAACAATAACTTATGAGGCAGAACTATGGCAACCTCCGTATTACAGATGAGGAAGCTGAACACAGAGAGATTAAGAAATGAATGTGCGTAAGGCGTCAGCATGATTGGGAAAGCTGGAATTTCAGTGCCAGCACTCTGTTTTCAGGGCTCACATCCTTCATGGAGCTTCTCGCTGATACTTTTGTATTATTTGAAATGCTTCTCTGGTAACACATCACACAAAAGGATATGTGTGTTTGGAAGTATTATTTAATGAACCCTACACGAATACATGGAAGGTTTAAATTTACTTTTTATCAAATTTTATTCTCTGCTTTTAAAATACTCTGACAGGGAAATTTTAATAACCAAAACAAACCAAAAAAAAAAAAATAAATAAAGAAACTCAAGTGTGTGGAATGGGACTTGATCAATTATTTTGTAAGGACATAGGAGTATATATTTATTTCCTTTCTATTATGATCTATTTACATGAAACGCCCTAAGCAAAATATTTGCTATATGAAGATTTTGATTGAATAATTGCATGTGCTCATTAATACAGCAAAATAAGTTTCTTGGTAAATACTACCAGCAGTTGTTAAATTCGACTCTCAAATATCCTTTAAAGTTTTCAATATTCTATTACACTTATTTCAGTGTTTCACAAGGAGGATAGTTTTATTAAGATAATTATGTCAATGACAAAATAATTTCAATAAAAGAATTTAAATGATATAGTGCTTTTTTTTTTTTTTTGCCAAGGTCAGAGATTACTGATCAGGAACCCACTGAATCTCCTCACAATGGATTTCCTTAGTAGATATCTTTGCTGGGTAGGAGATGGAATCTTGATTCTGGTTTGTGAGCCAAAATTTCCAAAGCAAATTTGTTTTATTTGCTAAATATGTTACTATATTTTCGGTAAAGAGCCTTATTTAATTCATTTGTGTCTTTGCCACCACCAACGGTGATGATTACGATAGGGTCTCAGAGATCCAGAAAACCTACCACACTTTCCTCTCTAGAATTCAGAAGTCACTTAAAATGCATAAGGACTGACAGGTAGAGAAAAATATATCGGACTTCGGGGCTGACAAAACTAGATTGTTGCGTGTGGTTTTGATATGTGACTCCAGTGCGCTTTAAAGCTCACTTCCTCATGCTTAAAGTGTGAGGTCGCAGAGTGACTGTGAGAGTGAACTGTGGGGCTTCCCGACCACGCAGCGTAGCGGAGAGCAGACTAACGCGACCTCTACCGCAAGGCAGACGTCAAAGAGGAAGAGAATGGCTTTGAACCCAGCGACTTGTTTTAACTTCATTTAACCTAACCCTGAGGAGAAGGGTGAGGGGTGGGTGAGGAAAGAAACCAAGAGGAGTGAGCTCTGATTGTGGTCTTACCGTGTCTCCACATCAACCACATGGGGTCATTGAACTGAGCACATCAGCAAAATGTTTCCTCCAATTCCCGGAGTCCATGGGAAAATGAAAATCTCCTGAATGATAAATAAAACAGACTACTTGAACAAATACAGTAGTTCTACCTACTGCTGTGAAGTTCTCAGTTATCTAGGCAGTTACTGCATTTGCAATGCGTGGACCAAATCCTAGAGCAGGATTTGAAGTAGTGCCCTCCCAGCCTGAAAAGTTGACCCTTGGGAAGATCAGTATTTATTGAAGTGTGTGTCCATGTGACTTTGTATTTACACCCTCTCCTAGTCTTGGCAGCTAAGAAAATCTCAGTCCCAAAGCTGTTTTCTTTTCCTTTTCAGTGTCCTACGTAATGCCAAGTTGGCTCTCCAAACTTGATGCCAGATGATATCTTCAGAATTAATTGACAAAATTAAAAGGGCATAGCTTTTTATATTTCAAATATGTATTGTTTTAGAGAAAAAACAAATGATTCTGTAATGTAGTTCTCTTGAAACTTACAATGAAGTTCTGTCCCACAGGATTCTTCGCATCCCGCAAGAACATGAGGATGTCTTAGATACGTCACGCAGTGAAGTCAGACGTATCTAGAACTTTCATGCTTTTTAGGTGCATTTCTACAGTATTTTTTAAACTCATCATTAAACACGTCGTTTTCACAGAATTTCCCATATGAATGTTTCTATCTAGGATTGCCATCTAAAACCACAATTAAAAAAAATTATTAAGGCATAATAAATCAAGCAAACGTCTTGTCCAGCTATTTCTTTAATAGAACTACTTTTTCTGTGTAATAGTTTCCAGGGTAGATTCTAACTGTGGTTGTTCTGAACAGAATTAGATACTTTACTTTTAACATCTATTGGAACAAAAAATGAGTACCTCTCAGGTACTTCCAGTGGCAGTGATTTGAAAAGAGTCAAAGTTATGTACACAATCATGCTGGGTGCAAGACTATAGCAGTTTCTCGTTGATGGCTATCTGATTTGAAGTTCCGATGCTATACAGTAATTCCTGTAATTTTCTGTGAGTAGCGTTAACAGACTTGGCATTGATTTATCTTCTAGATGAAATGAATGATCATCAAAGTACCCTCTCCTACATCCTGATTAACCCATCTCCAGACACCAGACTGGAGCTGAACGATGTTGTGTAAGTTGATCTCCTGTCTCCCATAAGGCATGTGTTTTTAGTAAACCATTAATGTATTTCTTTTTATACTTTTATTTCTACCATAATAACTCCTTATTTTTCTTGCATTATAAATGCTTTGAAATTTGAAGTTGAATTTTTGTGTTCAAGAAACAAATTCATTTTATGGATTGCTGTGCATATAAAGGCATCGTAGGATTGTAGAGCTATAAAAGAAGGAAAAGGCAGCATGAATTTTGTATCCTGTGACCACATGTACATTTGGACAAATAATAGAAAATATGTGGAATATGAAGAGAACAGCTCAAAGGAAAACCCAAAATAGCCCACACCAGCTGGTTCTGAATACCTTAGAGTTTCTAAAACCCAAAGCAAAATTGGCCAAAACCTGTATTAGGAAAAGATCGATGGTAGTCATTTGATTCTCCAAAAACTATATATTATGCATGTTCAGTTGTACCAGTGTTGCCTTACAAGTTGTGATCTATAGAGACGAATAAGACATTTTCCCTGATTTCAAAATGCTTACATTCTAATTAACCAAACTACAACGAAAGCAGACAGTGCTAATGACAATATATAATATGACTTTGCCACGTGACTTACACATCAATTAAGTGAGACAGCACTTTTCCAAATTCAGGAAGGAAGACAATACTTTGAGCTCCAGTGATTACAGAGGGTGGAAGACTTGAACTAGACTCTCAAGGTAAACAGGATTTGTGCGGGTCGAGAGGAGAGGGCCTTCCCGAACAGGGAGGTGGCTTGAGAAAGTGCACAACGTGGGGACTGCGTAACGTGGGTCAGCTGGCAACAGTACATGGCCCAGTTTGTCCAGAGTAAAAGCTTTGCATTATTAGCATTTCTGTTGTTAATTAGTAAGACGTAATATTGGAAACGTACTAAACCTGACTTTGTCTACGACCGGGAAAATGAGTAATGAGGTCAGTGACTGGGAAGAGAGGACATGCTGTGATGCAGAGCATGGAAGGGGTCCAAGCAAATGGCTTAGAACTAACGCTAGTCACAGGCCATGAATTGGAAGCCTCCGTGTATGTGTTGCCTGTTTTGTGGGCGATTTGGCTGGGGTTGAAAGGGTACAGTTTTTAAAAGAACAATAGACTTGATTGGCAGGAAGGACTGGGGTTGAGGAAGACGTGAAAATAGGGAAATCCACTGAAAAGCTGTTGTGCAGGTGTGAGGGAGAAAAGCATCTGTCATCGCATCTGGGTTAGGACTGTAAAGGCAGATTCCTATGTAAATAAATGTATGGAGGCCAAGAGCGAGTCTTGTGTCTTGGTCTGGGAACTGGAAAAGAAGGAGTCTAACATGGCTTTAAGATTTCAAATCTATGTGATTGAAAAAAAAATTACTGGTTCACTGAAAGAAGTCAGAACAGGGAGGCACTTTTCCAAACAGGAAAGAGGGGCCGTTGGGTGGGGAGAAAAGAGAAACGATGGCTGGAGTTTAGACACCCTGTTCCATGTGCTACGTGGACGTGTCTAGAAAGCATGGAGAGATACAGTAAGGGAGCTTTGAAAAGAAGCCAGTTCAGTAGAGAAGCGGTTTATTTTTCATCTTCTAAATGAATAAAGCTAAAAAGAGAATGATTTTTCGAAAGAAGAGATACATAAAGAAGAAGAAGTAGAAGCATGAGTAACGGACTGTCGAGGAGCCCTCAGGTTTAGGTGCAGCAGATGGAGGCGCTTCAGAAACTTCTGAGAAAGTACGTCAGCAAGAGTGGTTTTGACCCAAAATCAGTGTGAGGGGATTTTTATAAGGCTCTGACGGTGCTGGTTAAAATACAGGAGAATTTGGAGAATCAGATGAATGGAAATTTCAGCTGCTGGTGTTCTTAAGGCAGCTGCCAAAAATCATATGAGGTGGTGATGCTGAATTTGTGGAGCGCTTTAAGTTAGGTGGAAATATCTGATTTGTGATGCCCCTGGCTTTCCCCTCCCCATTCCAGAGACTTCACTTGGAATATGGCTACAATACAACAAAAACTTCTTTCTTTTTCTTGCGTCCATATCTATAATGTTTCTTCCTTTAACCCATAAAATCAGGCAATTTTTATTAATTCTCCTGTCTGCCCTTGTAATTCCAATCTCCATGTGCCTTTTTTTTCCAAATTAATTATAATTGTGTTAACTATCTAGGATTTTTTAAAAGTTATGCTTACCTTATTCATATTTCATAAAAAATTACAAGTTTCTTAAGCCTAATATAATTGTCTCCCATGATTATTTTTGATGGAATGGGAAGAGACTGTTCAACTTTTGAGTTTATAACATGTACTTCCATCAAATAAATGTTTATACTTCAAAATAGTTCCCCAAACTTTTACGCTTAAAAATAAAATATGTATGTTACAATATATATACACGTAAAATAAACATGACATTTTCTGCCTTTAATATACTACTACTTTTTATTAGTTTTAAGCTAAGACATTAACTTGACTGCTATAAAAATCATTTCTTTAAACAATGATCTGTATTTGTGGCATTGAGATAATTAAATTTTAGTGTTAACTGAAGCAAGGATAAATAACATGAAAAAATGCCTACCATGACAAGTTGCTCAAAAATACATCTAAGAAATTTATTTCATTAGACTCATAGATTTAAAGGTTATTATAATAGGGAAAGGAGCTTTTGCAGCTACATCAATGAATTTAGGGGATAATGGATTATACTCATCCCATTTATGTTTGTCTAAAAAATCATTTTCAAAAGTTCATTTTAAATGAAGAGGCAACATTGTTTTAATTCAAAGAACAATACATCACTAGATGATACGGCGTTAAAAAGCTTAATGTGCACTCTGCGTTTTCTTCAATGGTGTGCAATGCTGTTGATATTCAAAGTAATTACAAAGCAGGTACGTGGATAACAAATCCAGTTAACAGATCCAAGGATGCTGATCTGGACTTTCATTTGATTGAAGAAAATAGACAGTAGTGCTTTAAACTCTTCTCATCTTCATTGAGGGACATATTTTATGAATATTTTCCCTCTGGGTTTTTAAGAGAAGTATAAATCTTCATCAGTGTTCCCACTTTTAAATTAGTTTCTCAGTTCATGTTTTTGTAACTCCTGAAATTGTTATAAAACTATGAGATGCTAATTGTTTTTGCACCCGGATGAGACCTTCCTAGAATGCTGCAGTACGTGTATTTACTTTCCTCCTCACCCTTCCCAACCCTCAGGGGCTCCCCACTGCCCTCGGAACAGACGTGGAAACTGCTTGTCCTGAACCTTAAGGTCCTTCATTCGCTGCTTTCTGCCCTTGCTCCCGAGTTTGCCTGCTTCCTGGTTTAGCCAGCCCTCCAAAGGCAAAGTCAGTTCCTAAACGTGTCAGGAATAGCCCTCTTCTCTGCCGCGTTTTCTCTCTGCTCCTCTCCACTTAAGCCTACAGACACTCAACCCACGCGCCTCAGTAAACGGCTTTTCATTCCCTGCTGCTCTTTTTGTCTTTCTGTGATGTCTGGGATTTCTGTTTCACCTTTACATCTGCTTCACCGGTTACCCTCTGCCCGCCTTCTGCAGGGGTCAGAGTTCGTGGCTTTTTGTGTTCCGAGGTCCTAGTGCAGCGGTCTGGAGGCGCTCACGGAATGGACGCGCATGCCGCTTGACAGTGTGAATGAAAACATCTCTTTTACAACAAATTCTAACATCACTGAAATATGCAAGTTTGGCAGATGAACATTTTCCTGTTTACTAGCAGAATGAATTAAGAATTATGTTTTATTCTTTTGTCTAACTGCTTACTGTAGCAATACCTGCATTTTAGATGAATACACTTCTCAACAACTAAAATATTATCAATGCATAATGTTCTCCATAGCATGTATTAAATCATTAATTTTATACAATCATAGCATATTTAAATTAAAAAGACTACAGGTATTATTAAGTCAAATTTATTTATGAATGATAAAAATAAAATTAAGAGTGGTTAAGTAATAGAAGAATCATGGCTAGGAATTTCTCCTTGGTAGAAAAATAGCCAAAGTAAGAATAATGAATCATAGCTTATAGTGAAAAAACATGAAAAGAAAAATATATATGTGTTATCGAATCACGATCCTGTCCACCAGAAGCTAACACAACACTTTAAACTGACTATACTTCAATTAAATAAATACATGTTTTAAAAAAGAATAATAAATCAATAAAATACTAAAATAAAACATAAATTTTGATAAGATGAAGGTAGTGAAATAAATTATAACTGGAAAACAATGATTCTTCATCATCTGCATTCAGCATCACAGTCTTCTCAGGTGTAAAAATAATACAAGCCTTGCAAAACGTGACTGACCAAGTCAACAGGGGGTCCTCCTGCCAACATCACATACAGAGACCAGCTTGGATAACTGGAAACCCTGAACAAATAAGCTTGAAGTGATGATCGAGAGTGTCAGTGTGCATTAGTTCTGCCTTTACAAACTATTACAGCTGTTTGCTTTGTTTTCTTTGATTAGGTACATAATCCGACCCGATCCGCTGGCCTACCTACCAAACAGTGAGCCCAGTCGAAGAAATAGCATGTGCAAGGCCCCTGGCCAGGACTCCCGGGAGGAAACTCAGCTTTGATAAGAAGGAAATAAGAGACTTTTTTTCTATGAAAATCTTGCTTGAAACAACTCTAAATCTTAGAAAAACAAAGGTGTTGCTGGCATGAAATAAACTAGATTGGAATATATCCAATTCTCTCCTATGTAAAAAAAAAAGAATTCTATTCTCCTGGAAGCATACGTTATTTTGAAATTTAAAGTACTGCTTATTGGTACCCTTCCTCTTAGTATTTGAAAGGCATCACTGGAGTGATTTTGAAAACCTAAATTAAAACACAAAAATTTAAACTTGATACTCGTTTGACAGTAATACAAACTGTATGAAGCCAGTTTTTTTTTTAAGTATTAAGGTTTTATGAAAGTAAACTAGAAATCCAACTATATTTGGTGCATCACAATGGACACAGAAGATTGTTGCTTCTCTTAAAATAAAGTGTGTCATAGTATATTCTTTAAACTTGCTGTTTTATAAAAGTGAGCTCATCATAAATGTCTAGCCCTCTCTACATGAAGATTAACAAACTTGTGTGGCTGACTTTTGTGTGAGAATCATAGTTTGCTTTAGAGTATAAATCTTTAAGTCATTCTAACCTTTTTTTGTTGCCTTTTCATGTATCATCTTCATTTTAGAATTTGAGATGTTCATAGCATGTTTCATTAGTCTGAGGAAACCAAAACAAACAGAAATATCAAATACATGAACTTTTCCCTCACATTATGTTTGACACACACTGTAAGCCAAGAAAAGTGTACTAAAACAAATATTTGTTGTTCTCCTAAAAGAATACCTCATACAGAGGAAATACTCATTTGTAGACTTAAATTTAATCCAAGAATTGAAACACTGACTGAAATATTCAGTAATGATTTTCATTAGACTCCTGAGCTTTACCATTTTTATATATCTGTATAGAATATTTCATTAGAAAGATACTTTAAAATTAAGAGAAATAAAATTATACTTTTTATAGAATATAAAGAAATTCCAGAACATTAAAAGAACTCCTTTATGTCTTTAGAATTGAAATTATCACACACCAAAAATGGTATATTATGCCATTTGATCTAATTTTGGAAAAGTGTCTATAGGAAATAGTCTAACATTGTGAAAAAAACGCATAAAACAAAAATTGGTAGTTTTGCCATTTAAATTTAATGGAAATCATCCAGAATCTGACAGTTATCAATAAAGAAAGGCTGACCCTTGGTGACACCAGTGCTTTTAACCTGTATTCCTTTATTCCCCTTCAGAAACAGACTGAAAAGCACAGAGCATGGTTTGCCAGACTGTTGGAATGTGTTCTTATTCCCATGAAAGAGACTTCGAGAAATTTAAAAAGATATTTTCTTCTAATTTTGTATTTTTTTATTTCTGAATTCTCCGTTGAATTTTAACTCAATAGAAGATGATAGGACTAGAAAGAGACATTTTATCCTTTCTTTTCACAAAGAAGCAGATAAATTGAGAGGAAAAATAGAAGGATTTTTAAAAAGAAATAAAGCCTAATATTCCAAGGAACTCCACGGAAATAAAAATATAAACGTAAAACGTGGAATTATACATTATAGCCGTTACATAATTGGGCTTTGAGAATCCAAAATGCCCATTTGTTGTTGTTTTTCTTTAACATTTTACATTACTCTCATTTAGAATAATAGCAAGAACATCAAGAATTTCCCCTAAAACAGAGAGAGCCTGTGTTTAATTTTCTTTAACCAGATATGGAAGTAGAATTTACAAGTTACTTAAAATTGGAAGCATACCTTAAGGCAAAGATTGTATGCATCTGTATGTGTGTCTGTTATAAACACAGGTGAATCATATTTGACAAATGCATATTCACATTTAAATTATTAAAACTAAAGGCAGAATTAAATTAACATAAGTAATGGAGACTAATAATAAATCTAATGAACTTGTTTTATATTTGCACATCGATATACAAGTATGATGTTTCCTTGAGTTCTTGTTTCTTTACTCCATTACAGTTCTGTTTAGAAATATGTAAGATTTTATGACTCTTCCATTTCCCATGGGATCTCATGTTGAGAATTTTTGCAATATGCCAGTTGTCAAGACTAGGATTTTAAGCTAGGACGTGACTCCATTTCCTATAAAACTAGAAATGTTGTTTCATAAATTTTACAATAATTATTTTTGATTATGAACATTAGCCCAAATTTAAGATTTGACACAATTCATATCAGCTTGCTGGAATAATTATAGTTTATTAGTTTTTCTGTTATTTAAAGAATAAAAATGTACTTATAAAAGCCTTTTAACAAACCGTTGCCTTTTTAATATACTTGCACATGGAACTAAGATATGAAGTTAACAGTCCTTGTAACCCCATGGGATTTGGTTCTGTTCATTGTCCATGTACCATTTTGCTACCAGTTACATTGAATTGCTTTAAAATAATAAAATTATTTCTGATGATGAAAATTCTTGGTGGTTTTTTTTTTTTTTTTGCCAAAACTAGTTGTTTAGACAAATCGTGTTTTGAAACAGCACAATTCATTTGTCACTTTAATATTCCAAAACCAAGGTAAACAGGAAGGTGATCTCATTGGAAAAGATAGCCATAAATAAACTGTGGGTCAGTTATTTCTTAGTCTAAGAGCTTCTGAATAGCAAGGTGGCAGGAAAAGTGGAGGAAGGAAGGAAGGGACAGAGAGGGAGGAGAAAGAGACGAGGAAGTGAGCATAGGGGACAAAGTAGGTAAGAACGGGAGGAAGAGAGAAGAAAAGGAAGGCGGAAAACCCAATGGAGGTGCCAGAAGAATTTTTTTTTTTTTTTACAAAACAGAGAATAATGTCTCAATACGGTAATTTGAAGGCCAGAAAAGCACGAGTTAGAGAAAAGAAAAATAATTGTCAATGCAAAGGTAGACTTCCGGTCTCAGGAAAATGGAGTAGAAGTATTTCCCCCAATTCCTGCTGCTAAGTACAGCTAAAAGCCCTACATATGCACCTGGGCAGGGCCCCTCCAGGCCTCCTCAGGGACAGACTCCTCGCCCACGGCCCCCATCTCTTCTTCGTAGAAAAGCTTCAGCCTCCTAGGCCTTCCTCAAGCTCCAAAGAGCAAATTTAATCAGAGAATTGAGCAAATGCAGTCAAGGATCCTTGTTTCCTCCTCAAGGACTGTAGATAATATTCTGAGCCACATACTTGAGTCGTTCTGCAGTTACTAAACTTCCCACCAGAGGGAAGAAGTTGACTACAAGCTGACCACTAGCAAATGGACCCTCGATGGGCTGGACCCAGAAAACTGATGGCCGGGATCCCTGAAGTGCCATCCTGTTGCCTCACCACCCATCAGTCGGAAGAATGCACCTGAACTGACCGCACAGCACCCTCCGCCTCACCTCACCTTTACAAACCCTTCCTGGAGAGCCACTGGAGAGCTGGGGTCTTTTGAACATTACCGACCGTTTCCTGTTACCTTGCAATAAACGATGTACTTCCCTTCACCCCAACCTGGTGTCAGCAGATTGGCCTTGCCGCGCGGTGGCCAAGCGGGCCTACTTGGCTGAGTAACAGACACCATGTACCAAACCAGCGCGAGAAGGCGGAGCGGCAGAGGGGGAGGAAGGTGGCCCAGGGCCCTGGGGCTTGCGGAACGGCGTGGTGTTGGGTCCCCTGGATCTTCCTTTGTCTCCGGTGTTGCTTGCTCTGGATATTGGGAGATACCGATGGGCACAGACAAATTGCCAAGGAAAGCCTGCCCTGTCCTTCCCAAGGACCGACTGCGCCCACGTGCCGCGCCCACAGCAGCCGCCTCCCCGTGAGCCCGCGGTGTGGCTGCGTTTGTCCCTTGGAGTAGGTCTCCCGGAACACGCGGGGGCCAAGCCGCCCAGGGCCCAGGCGCTTCCCGCGCGGCCTCGGCGCGGCTGCGGGGCCCGGGGCCCGCAGGGAGGCAGGTGCCCACGAAGGCGCCGGGCCTGCCGGCGAGCGCGCTGCCGTTCTGTGCGCCACGGCCGGGCCGTCTCGGCAGAGGCCGGACGTCAGGCCTGGGGTCTCCTCGTGGGGTGCGCTGTCTCCGCACCGAAGATAACGCGCGTTCCTTGTCTCTGCTGCTGTATTGTTTTCAAGTGCTCCTCACTTGCTACCGTCCAATCTGTCATTACTCCAGATCTCTGCCCCAGTCAATAATTCTCCACATTAAACGTTCTCTGTCCAAATCACTGTGTGGTTTCTTTCTCCAGATTGGACCCTGGCTGAGATGTGAGACAGAAATCAGCAGTTCTCCATCTGAGTAAATCCAAGATAAGAGTGGTATCAAATTCCAAGGACTGTGATCTGAAGGACCGATTTTGAGAAAATTCAACAAATTGGAGAGTACCTGCTGGGAAATTTTTAAGACAGACAATCCTTCTTCTTTGGAGCATTAGCCAGCTTTTATTTCATTTTGATCTTCTTTAACCTTTTCACAGGACTGCTCTCAGATCTGTATTATTTGGAGGGACAGGTCAGCCTTAATTATGGTAGACCCACCTAAGATGATAGAACATCGTTCTAAAAAACCGGTTATTTGGCTTATAATTTAAGTCTGTGCGCTCTTGGCTTTCAATAGAATATTATTTTATTACTTATATCTCAGAATGTTTCAGTGAAGAGAAAATAATGATCTGTCTTCCTAAGGATAATAGCAGAAATCCAAGAAACTGCACTATAGTTGAGTCACACTCCAAGGAAGTACGTAGCTCTGCACAGAGATCTACCCCTCCCTTTTCTGTCGTGTGCAAAATACGTTTTACTTCATATGCTGTGAGACTATGTATTGTTTCACTTGAAAATTAAGTACAATTTCAGAGAGAAACATCCCTAAATTAAGAGACTGCCATTCCCTGATATGTCTATTAATATTTGTATAGAATAAGAAAACGGGAGTAGGCCTTGGAAAATGAAGTTTCCTCTCTGAAAACTCTCAACTTGAAAAAGAGAGGGCCTTTGAGACACTTTTATTATGAGTTGACCTGAGTTAAGTACTGAAGCTGAGGTTTGTAAACACACTTCTTAGACAGGTATTCTAGTAGTTAATTTATTGAAGGAAACATTTTAGAACCTTACGTACATTTGATTACTGATTATTGCCATATTTCAAAAATTATAACAGTTTGCGTCACATGTAACGGATTCTAAATTTTAATAGAGACCGCAGGATGAGATCCTCCCCCTAAAGGATCTGTCAGTCTATTATTATTTCTGTCCATGTGGCCACTGTATCAAAAATACCATAGACTGGCTGATTACACAATAGACTTG
This sequence comes from Camelus ferus, assembly GCF_009834535.1. NCBI lineage: Eukaryota > Metazoa > Chordata > Mammalia > Artiodactyla > Camelidae > Camelus > Camelus ferus. The sequence continues at coordinate 9,174,974 of NC_045718.1, read as the reverse complement.
AATTGTTCACAGCTCCGGAGGCTGGGAGTCTAAGATCAAGACACCTGCAGATTCAGTGTTTGGGGAGCGCTCACTTCCTGGTTCATGGATGACTGACTTCTCGTTGTGTCTACGTACAGCCGAAAGCAAAGAGAAGAAAAACTCTCCTGGGACTCGTACAAGGGCATTAATCCCATTTATGAGGGTTCTGCTTGCTCTCACGATTTCAACTAACCTTAAATTCTTCCCAAAGCCTCCCGCTCCTACTATCATGGCGTCGGGGCGAGGGCTTCAACATGTGAATTTGGTGTGGCGGGGAGAATATTAACTTTCAGTCCGTAACATACTGTCCCTGCCCCGACCCCCCAGATGCATGTCCTCCTCACACAAAATCTATTCATTCTGTCCCAACAGCTTCAACAGCCTTAACTCTTTTCAGCATTTTAACTAAAGTCTGAAGTCCAAAATCTCATCTAATTTTCATCTAAAGTAGGGATGGGTGAGGCTCAAGATGCAATTTATCCTGAGGAAAAATCCTTCTCCAGCTGTGAACCTGTGAAACCAGACAAGGTATATGCCTCCAAAACACAATGTTGGGACATCAGGGTAGAATTCCCATTCTGAAAGGAGAGATAGGAAAGAAGAAAGGAGAGACAGGTCCTGGGGAAATCCCAAAACTAATGGGACAATTCCATCAGTTTTTTTTTTTTATATACTTTTTTTTTTTTTTTAATTCAAGTATAGTCAGTTTACAATGTTGTGTCAGTTTCTGGTGCACAGCACAAGGCTTCAGTCATACAGGAACATACATATATTTGTTTTCATATTCTTTTTCACCATAAACTACTGCAAGATATTGAGTATAGTTCCCTGTGCTACACAGTATAAGCCTGTTTATCTGTTTTGTAAATACCTGTCAGTGTCGGTGAATCTCAAACTCCCAATTAGTTTTTTTTTTAATTGCAGTTGATTTACAATATTATAATAGTTTCAGGTGTACAGCATAGTGGTTCAGTAGTGTTACAGATTATATTCCATTAACAGTTACTACAAGATAATGGCTGTAACTCCCTGTGCTGTACAATATAACCTGTTGCTTATCTGTTTTATACATAGTAGTTTGTACTTCTTAATCCCATACCCCTAACTTTCCCCTCTCCCTTCTCTTTCCCGTTTGGTCACCACTAGTTTGTTTAATCCTCTTTGGCTAGATGTGCTGCCTTCCAGGCCCACTGCGGGTGGGAAAGTTGTTCCCCAGGCTCGGGGGACCATGCTAGCTCCCTGCCTGGGCCCCACCCCTGAGCCAGCTTTCTGACGGGCCTCCCCCGATGCCGTGGTCCTCCCAGGATGGAGCTGTGCACCTTGAAATCTAGGTGGGAGCAGCCATGTCCCCCAGGCCCCTGCACTCTGCAGGCCAGCAGAGTTGGCGCTGCTCAGATGCCATCAAAGGCTGCTGCCCATGCCCCCCCGAGGGCAGCCCCCCTTGCCCCCACCCTACAGCAGGGCCCCTGGACTCTCACCCACCCGGGATGGCCAAGAATGGGGCTCCGGAGGGCAGCGCTTCGTGTCAAGGTCATGCTGGCACAGGTGGCACCTTCTTTGAATCCACTCAGTTCCCTGGGCCCCTGCACCTGGGCTGTGATGGGAGTGGCGGCCTTGGTGATCTCTGAATTGCCCTCCAGGCCATTCTTCCATCATTTTAAAGAATAATGCTTGGCTTCGGTCAGGATGGTTGAGCTATAATAATCTTCTTATCAAATGGTCTCCTGGCCACCCCTACAGTGTTCTCATCTTCTGCAATACAGGTAGGCTGAGAATATTCCAAACGTTTAAGTTCTGTTTCATTTTTGCTTAACAGTTCCATCTCTAAGTCATTTCTCTATTCTTGAAATTTTACTATAAGCAGACCGCTGCTCCTTCAAAAGTTTACTTAGAGATCATCTCAGCTCTGTAGCCAGTTTTCATCACTTGAAAGTTCTACCATCCACAAAACACTAGAATAGGAACGCAACTCAGTCAAGTTGTTTGCCACTTAACAACAAAGATGGGCTCTCCTCCAGTTTCCAGCAACAACACGCTCCTCATTAGAATGGCCTGTTCTGTCCGTAGTTGCACTGGCATTCTGTTTGTGTGCACGCAGCTGACCTCTGAGAGGGTCAAGGCTTTCTCCGCGGCTCTCCTCTTTTCCTTCTGAGGCCTCACCAGTCATTCTCAGCGGTCCATTCACAGTAACGTGGGTTTTTTCTAACAGACACCTCAAAACTCCTCCCGCCTCTACTCATTAATCAGTTTCAAAGTTGCTTCCACGTTTTTAGGTGTTTGGTAGAGAAGTACCCTGCTTCTCAGTACCAATTTCTGTCTTAGTGTGTTCAGGCTGCTGTAAGAAAATTACTAGGGACTCTCTCCCATCCTGGAGGCTGGGAGGTCTAAGGTCAAGGTGCCAGCAGGTCTGGTGTTTGGTAAGAGCTCCTGGTTGGGCGATGGCTGTCTTCCTGTGGTGCATTCCCAAGGCAGAGCGTGCAGAGAAGCAAGCTCTCTTGAAATCTCAGGACATTAATCCCACTGGTGACAGCTCCACCTTTGTGAGCTCTTCTAATCCTAATTGTCTCCCAAAGGCCCCACCTCCTCATATCTTCACATTGGAGGGCTTTGGCAAAGGAATTGTTTGTTTGTTTGTTTAATTTGGGGGGGTAATTAGGTTTATTTATCTGTTTTTATTTGTTTTTGAATGTAGGTACTGAGGATTGAACCCAGGACCTCATGCATGCTAGGCATGCATTCTGCCACGGAGCTATGGAACTTGAGAGACACAAACATTCACTCTGTAACTGTCACGTGATCTCACTCTATGGTATTTATTTGGCAGGGCAAGTTTGATTATAATAAAAAAAAAATAATCTAGGACAATGTCCAATGCAGAAAATTATCTAAAGCCTTAAAAATTCTATAAATATATATTTAATGGATTAATATAAATATACAAATCAATGCAGTAATATAAATACACTGGGAATATGTATTACCTTAACTAAGAATTCAAATTTAGACAAAAATTATTGAGAAAACACTGACTACTTGAAAAATAACTTCAATTTTAGATGTTTTAGGCCAAGTTTCAAATGATTTGATTTTGAAGATAGACTTATGATCACTTTTTAATCAAAACTAATTGATTTTTAATGGTTTTGGCAAAAAGCATGCTGTGGAATGACTATAAAATGACTAACATTTTCACTGGAAAATATGTTGCTAAAAGTAATTAAGCAGCTGTGCTTGAATTATTACCTCTAACTAAAGGAGCAAAATAATTCACTTTGAAGTACTCAACATCTTCCAAGTTACTGTGGGCAATCCTCATTTTTCAGGTCAGTGAAATTAAAATTTATTCTTGCACAAAGAAACAAATTGCAATCCAATTTGAAGCAAACGGAAGAATAATGAGTTATCTCCCATTTACTGCTACAAACTTAAAAGCCTAAATTAGCAGGAGAGAAGGTGATTTGTTGATCACTTTGGGATATAAATATTTCAGGGCATATTTTTTAAAACAAGAAATCTGTTGAAAAAATGTTGACTTACCAATATGGTTGTGCTATTTACTAGATGGTACTATGAGTTAAAAATCACTTAATAAAACAATTATATTTTGTTGTCATTTGGGGATCATGAGTTTGTTGAACTATTGACATTGTGGAAGAATTTCAATCTAAAATGGAATCAATGGATATAATATGGAAAATCTCACACCTGTGACCTCAGGAAGACAAAATTTAAGGGCTGAGAGTCTGAGTTCCTGTTAAATGTATGATTTACAGAAAACTGATACTATTGGAATATTCTTAAATGATAGTTGACCAAGTGTTGTCTCATATTGAACTCAGGAAATTTTGCTCAGTTTCCCAGAGGTGTGAACAGAAAATGACCCAGGTCGGGCCATAAGCTGAATTGAGCTTTGTTTATATGACTGGGCTGGTTTACCTGCACAGGGAATGTTCAAAGCTGGTCTCCCTTTGTTTTTTATTTTAACAGACTCTAAGTGAATTCCTCCCACCCCAACTTTACATTCCTGCCCAAGCACAGCTGACCCCAAACCCTCGACAGACTTGCCTGGAGCTTGAGACTCTTCGCGCCCCAAACAGCAATTCCTCTGCTTTTCCTGAATAAACTCATCTTCCTGACAATTTTGAACTTGCCTCATTTTACCTTTTTATTTGGGTCAACAAAACTATTAAAAGTGTACTATTAAGAATCTGCAAGAACAAAAACTTAGCATTTCAACATAATTCCTGTAATATTTGCAAAGCTTTTCTTTAAAAGACACTATCTAAGATATTGACAAGATCTATGCTTCCTAATAATTACTTGGACATCCAGAGCAGTTTTTCTTTATTAAAGGAAGCAAACTTCCCTGATATCTTTCAGTATTCCTCAACACTCTCCTTTTGTTTACCACCTTATATAAAATAGCCACCAAAGCAATTACTAAATTCATATAACCTTAAAGTAACTTAGTGAAGTAATTTAACGTCTTTTTGTATCACAGGTAGAAGACAATTTTCACTCTGAGTCTGAAATCGATTGTTTCTTTGTAACTCTTCCAATATCATCACAGAATAAACTAGAGGATACAGATGATGATCGAGGGTAAGTAATTTGTTTTGTGGCTACAATATTGACCACTTCTCTGTACTTACCTGTGTGTAATTGTCACATCTTGTGTCCCGCTATGGTTTACTGCACCCCCTTACAGAGGCAGCTCCTTGGCTCTGGGCTTGCAGAAGCTAAGTGGCAGGAAAGTTCAGCCGTATGGAAAGCTGGTTCGTCACGCAGCATCAATTCCCCAACCTGGCCACGTGGCAGGTGTATCCAGGCACATTTCTTACCAACCTGGTGCCAAAGGCGGGGCGGGGGGGGGGTGCTTCCAGGCACAGCAGGCTCTGCAGAAGGGAGTAAGTGTTGAGCTTTCTTGTGGAGTCAGTGCTCACTCCCAGTGGCTCCATCAGAGGCTCTGGGGAGCTGGCAACCCCTGGCCTGGGTACCTCGGTGATGAAACTGGAAATGACTTTTGTAGGAGAAAATCATACATATGCAATGCCACAACCAATCATTTATTATTCACTGTTGCATTCTCACAGAGTTGCACATCCTCTTTCTATAATCATTTACTACTTCTTGATGTGAATTTCCTTTACATTCATCCAACTAATTCCCAAAGCTACGTACCCATAATAAGTATCAGTAGTGAAGCAATAACTTCAGAAAGTCAAATCATCTTTAAATGTTTATTTCTATAGTTTTCTTTTGGTATTCAATTTAGGATGGAGTCAATTTCAAATTTCATAATTATGGTATAGCTTGAATTTCATAGAGTGAACACAAATGATCACAAAAGCCCAGAAAACTCTGTGATAGAATCAACTTCTCTTAATTCAGAACAAGAATGTTTACTGCTTGAAAAAGTTTCCAGAATATAATAATTTCAGTAGAAAAACACAATAGGCAGTAATAAAGTTATTATAAATATGTAATAAAGTTTAAATTTATATAAATTAAAGAATGTATTCTGGGTGGAAATTTTATGGAGACTCCTAAACGCTAAAGACCTAAGCCTGTGTGCACCTCTTCTAAGTGTTTCTATCTAAGGCTGAAAGGTCCAGTGTAGATTTTGGGGGCCGAGGATGCTGAAAGCACATATCCAGCTCTAGAACAAAAATCTGGGTGTTGCTCTTGAAGATAAATATCCATTGGCATGTACCCTTTTTTAGCAGAATCTCATACAGGCAAAATTCTTCTCATAGGAATCCTCTGAAATAAAGCTCTGAAGGTGAAATTGTCACTCATAGCTTTTCTATCACAGTCTCCCTATTAACAAACACATCAGAGTGTGTTTTCATGACAAAATGTACATTGGAGCCATAAAAACATATAGCCTATCTCAAACCCATTAGAACTTTATGGGTCAAGTTTTCTTATGTATCCTGAAAGTCCTGTTGAATAGTATCATGACTTCTACTTTCTTCATTATATCTTCAGTGGAATAGTCTCTCGCAGCACTTAGCGTGTATAGGTGACCTGCAAGATCTCCCTGTACCAAAGTTTCACTTCCTTAAGTTTTTCTGACACTGTCTCCATCTGGCTTTTTATATGATTTGAGAACAGATAAAAAATACCAAAAATGATACTTTGTCTTTACACTTCACTTCACTGATAAAAAAAATTCACATGGCTATGAATACACGTTTTTCCTTGTTGGTTTTAAGAGTTCATCCAGCACCATTAAAATGTTTTCATAGTAAACAGACCACTGGTAGGAGCATTCTTTAGAAGGTGTTTTTTCTTTGATTTCCTTAAGGGATGAAGTTTTTTCTTTTAGTAAAATTTTGTTTTGGAAATTAAAACCAAATTCTCTTCCTATTTTAATTGGAGCTAAAAAAAAATGTACTGGGTTTGGGCACCAGAGGTTATGAAAAGTAAACAGCTGATTCCTAAGCAGATGGTACAAATTAAGAAAGATAATTTTATGAAACGCAGAGAAGAGATAATTGCTGTCTTTATGTGAGTCATGTTTTGCAACTTTTTCAGGTGTCTTTGGGAACTGATATATTGCAATAGAGAAAGTATACCCAGATCTAAGATACTGATCTTCCCACTTTGGTAAGTACGTTTTGTTTTTTTCCTTTCTCATTTATCTTATTTCTTTGGCATTATAGGTAAAATGAGTGAAACATGGATCTGAAAATAATGATATATCTTTAGTCTCATAGAGTTGATACAAATCATGCTGAAAATAAATATATAAAAAGCAAGAAAAATTTTACTGGTATCAGTTCTTTTTGATTTGAACAAGCATCTTCTGACCCAGGGAGTGAAAACGATACATAATTAACGACGTGGCATCATTAATATCACGTACATCTACAGAAAGCCGTGGGTATCTGCCTATCAGAGGGTTTAAGGACCAATTTTCACATGGCAGACCTGGTGAGACTGTGAATTCAGCTGCTGTGATTCAGCAACCCACATTTTGCACTTGATTTTCGGCAATATGAGACACGTGGCTATGAAAATTAGGAGGGTATTTTTTAAGGCTGTTATGGAAGACCCGTGGTTCTTAGGACATAACTTGAGCTGAGGGTTCAAAGGACCCTCCGTTCCTTCTGGAACCCGCAGATGCCCTCGGAAGGACTCACGCTGCATCACGGTCCTTACTGTGACTGACGATCCTCAGAGTGCAGCGACCACTTTGACGTCAAAGCAGTTAGTGTTTGATCCCACTCTGTCATAGGGGCTCGTTCAACTAACTGTGATGCTGCTGCAATGATTATATGATTTGAGAACAGATAAAAAATACCAAAAATGATACTTTGTCTTTACACTTCACTTCATTCACGTCAAGAAAGAGAACATTGCCAGCTCTCCAGAAGGCCGCCAGGGCCCTCTCTCTCTCTGCTCAAGTACATGAACACAACTTCCTAGCTACTCTTTGTGGTTTTACTGCCCACAAACACTTCCTAAAGGAAAAAAAAATTCATCTCTTTATGTGTGTGTGTGTGTGTGTAGTTTTTCCTTCAACTCATAGATTTTCATTCATTTGATGTTTAATTTAAACCATCACTCTTTTCCGATGCACCAGTTATTCTAAATTAACCAGTGGAAACCTCAAGCTGACGTCTATGTCCTTTAGACAAGCCTCCATCCGTCTTTGAGCAATACTGTTTCAAGGCTATTTTCTAAAGCCAGAAGCTATTCTTTAGCAAATATGCAAGATTAAGCACTCACACTTATTTTGATTTGTTCTAACTGCTAAACTTCTGTCAGCTCCTCCTTGGGTTATATGGGCATTCACTTTATAATGATACGTTTAATTTTTCCTATATATGGCATGGGTGTTTATTAAGTTTCACAATTAAAGAGATATTTTAAAAATACGTATATTTCTTATGTGACATGTCTGTGCAAATAAAATTAAAGCTGAAGATCCACTTGAAAATATATTGATGTGTACTGACAAAAGGTTTGGAGGTTAGGACAAACATTTGATATAAAGAAAAACAGTTAAATTGTTCACTGATCATTTTTATTCCTGCCATAATTTGAATCATAGTAATGCAGTTTCTGTGTGTGCTTGTCGAAATGCTTTTTCACTGTTTGGAAATTCTCAAGGTGAAAGATACGGCATTCAAAGTCCTTTCACTACATTACAACATTTTCAACATTTTGTTTGTGGAATGAAAGAAAAGGAAGATGTGTTTTATTTGGAAGAATGGGTCATAGTGGAAATATATGGTCAGAATTGGAAAGAGTCTAGAGATGAAAAGAGTTACCTCTGAGTCCCTTGGAGCTAAGTCCTGGGTTAGGGGTTACGTTTGTGGATCTGGGAGAAGAGACACCTTGAGTTCCACTTTCCCTGGGGAAGCCCCGAGAGAAGTCAAGCCTCTGGCTTCACAGGTAACAGGTGAGACCTTGCAGCTTGGCCTGAGATGAGCAGAGAAAGCCCTCCAGCACTGCAAAGAAAGCAAACTGAAATGCTCTGGCTTTCGCAAGGCGCAGAACTGAACAGAGGGTGTGCTGGGCTGCAGGAAGAAGGGGCGAGAGCAGCACGTCATGGTGGGAAATGGGGTGAAGCCGATTTTCATTTCTCTGCCTGGTTGATGAATGGAAGGCACTGAATTATGAGCATATTATTTACTTTTAATTAAAACTGCAGCTTTCATCACCCATACACGCGAGTGCTCTTAGCTCAACTTGAGAAATTCAACAAAGAAAGTAAGAGGTTTCTTTATAGGGCTCTGGTCTTATTCTAACAAAGTCCAGGAATCTCCATCAGGGAGATACGGTAAGAAGTGGATTTCCAGCAGTATTTAGTGTTATAATCTATTTTCATGCCACACTAATTAACATCTTCTGGAAGACTGTTGAGTGGAAAACATTTTTGAAAACAATGCTGCATATAAAAAATAAAAGGCTTTGGGTTTTTTTGAACACATGGGACATTTAGTCCAAATAGAACCTTCCCTACTACGCTTGTTCTTTCTATGCATCCATTTGTGAGGAATTACTGGTTTGTAATTATTTCAAGCACACATCAAAACTGTACATTAAAGAAAATAATTTTTATCTGTACTACAAGATGTTAGTATACAGAGCTGAAGTTCTAAAAAACGCTTTTCATTGTGGTTCATAGTATACTGATTTCAAATTACATGGTATATGATTGTATAAACCTTGGGACTCTATAAATTAATGCAAATAGGTTATGCAGGTGAATTCAATTTCATAGGAATCACATAAAAATATTTCCTCTTGCAGATAAAGGTAAAAGTCTGCATTAATTCCCTTCATTGAAAAAAACAAAAATTGCATATCTTGAGTCTAAAAATAGTTTTACCTGTATGAGCTTGTTGGGCTTAAAATTCAAAATACTAGGATTACAGGTAAGTTTTCTTTCCCAACTATTTGCTCAGGAAGTTGTTGGAGGAGGACGAAAAATAAATTACTTATGTGAACACAACACAGTCTTGTCCTTTCTGTCACTGGAATGCTGTTCGTGCTTAACGGGGCTGAGCGCTCTGTAAAAGCGGCTGTCCCTCCACTCATCATTGACAAGGAGGTTCATGCTCATTGTTCTGAAAATAGTCACTGGTGTTTGAGGATGCCTGCAGCTCACTCTACACGAGGACTTCTCAAATCCGTGGTCCACAGAATACTCTGCTCTATTACTAATAAATGTGTCAGCCCCCTTATCCGTCCTGCCCCGACGGTGCTCCTTGCTCATAGAAATTGAGAAATTCGGTGGCGTTAAACAGATACCTTGCAAAACTCTGGTCTTCATCGTTCTGGCGAGCGTCAGGAGTGCCCCAGGGAGGGACGCGGTGCTGCGACGCTCCTCCGGGAAGACCAGGGGCCAGAGGGCGACGTGCGGAACCCGACCGCGAGACGGCAGCTCTTAAGTCAGGCGTGGCCAGAGAGCGCGGGCGCTTCCGAGAGAGAACAGAAAACAAAACGAGACTAGAAGGGTAACCGGTGGGTCTGGCAACTTTGCTCTCCTTGTGACCTGGGTGGGAGCAGTTTCAGGGGAGACACAGAAGCAGCCACACGAGGCTGCAGAGCGAAGGGGACCGGAAGCGGAGACAGAAGGAGGAAAACAGATTCCGCTGCTGTGGTGGGTGGGCTGGGGGGGAGGGGGCGGGGGCTGGGGGAGGGGGTTGGCTGGGGGGGAGGGAGAAGGGAAGCACGGAAGTGGGGGGAGAGGGACCTCGAGGACAACGTAGGGAAGAGGAGGTTGGTTTTCCTCTGTGAAAGGAACGGTCCAGGAAGGAGTGGGCCGCAAATAGCACAGCAGGGGGAGGGCTGCCTGCAGAAGCGCCGGGGCCGGGCCGGGTCCACGCTTCCCCGGGGAGGGGGGGGGGAGAGGAGAGCCCGCAGGCGGCCGCGGCCACCGACCCGCTTACAGGCGGCTCCTCCTGGTCTGACGTTTACATCTCGACCGGCGGACAGTTGAAGGAAAACACGTTGAAATTGAGATAAAGAGATACCGTGAAAAAAACACAGAGAACAGAAGGAATCAGTTCGGTGACCGCAAAGTCTGTAGAGCAGACTCTCTAAGAAGTACTGGGGTAGCGCAAGAGAGGAAATTAAAACAGCAGCACAGCAAATGAAACGTCTCTGAGCTGAAGGCTTCGCGTCCGTTTAGCAGCGCCCACCCAGTGGAAGCGACAGCGCGGAGCGCGGCTGTGTGCCTTCGCGCTGCGAGGCTGCGCTGTGCTGAGAAGCAGTCCCCACGTCCCGGCGACGTGCGAGTCCATCCGCGATGTTCTGGCGAAGCTCTGCTCCGCGTCGTCCTCGATTTGGAAACCGAATTAGCGGAATAGGCACTGTCTGGAACACTGCTGGTCTCTGCAGCAGAAGGATGGAATATTCTGGAGCCTCCCTTACTCAACTAAGTGCTGTCCATCAACGGGGCACGTAACACCCTCGCCCTTACTGTGCGCAGCTGGTCACGTGGTTCAGCCGACCACGCGGGCTCAGCAGAGAGAGCCGGGAGTACTCAGTGAGCATCACTGATGGGTGCCACGTACCCCTAGACACACTGAGATTTAGGGCCACGAATCATGAAAGTAACAACCTAAAAGCTTGCAGAAAAAGAAAAACAGACACACAAATAAAACAGAGCGTCTAGAAATAAATGAACTTCCCATCAGCAACAGATTTCTCTTTCACATGCTTTGTCTAGGAGACATTGGTACTAGGCTCTTAAAGTTCTAAGGGAAATCGTTTTCCATTCCAAATCTATACCAAATAAAATTATTGGTGTTTTCTGAGGGTAGAAAAAAAATTTTTTGAGATACAGAAGGACTAGGATAATCTGTCTCTCATTCATCTTTTCTTTTTCTGATGAGGTTTCTTGTCAATATACACAAACCGAAGGAAGGGAGCAAAGCAGGATGAGACGCAGGATTAGAGGGAACCTGTTCGCCGCACGGTGGAAACTGGATGGAGACGTCCACCGAAGAGGTGTCCCGGGGAACATGGCACCAACGGACTCAGTCTTAACCACAGACAAACACACACATTTGCATTTGCACATGCACGGTTCAAAATGTAAACAAGGTCCCTCTCACGATGCACACACTGAAAATTTTTAGATTTCTGAGGACAAATTTCTCCAGATAGCAGTAAAATGCCTCGTGCCTAGAAAATCCATATAACAGCGATTTTAAGTCAGATGGAATTAAATATCTTAAAGGAGAGATATTTTGCCCAAAGAGGCCTTTCAAGCTAGTGTCAGGGCTGGACTAAGATGAAAGGGAAATAGTTCAAAAAAAAAAATAAATCAAAAAACCCTCTAATAAATCAGATATAAAAATAAAGAAAATATAATGATTAAATAGAAGCAAAAACCATGGATAAATAGTTCGGAGGGTTTTCATATCATTAAGTTATGACACCTACAGAGGGGAGGGTGTAGCTGAAGTGGTAGAGCGCATGCTTAGCATGCATCAAGGTCCTGGGTTCATTCCCCTGTACCTTCTCTAAAAATAAATAAATTACTCCCCCCAAAGAAAGTTATGACACCTACATTCTTTCCCAAGGCAATGTAATTTACTTCTGCAATGAACTAATGAAGATATGCAGTCTCCACGTGGAGGACTCCCCAAATTTTAACACGGCATGTATCGATGTCTGTTACTCAGACTCCTTCTCAAGGCTCTGGATCCACAATGCTTCTGCCACTGTACATTCACTGAAACATTTTTGAATGTTTACCCTTGGTGTTGCATACTAGTTGCATTATTATTTGCTAATGTCTTTTCCCCATTCAATTTGACAGCTATTGTTGTGTGCCTTAATGCACTGCCTAGAATGTTGTTGAAAATGTGTGTGTGTGTATCTGTGAATACATATAAATGCACATACTTTTGAAACCAAGAAGAATTGTTTCTGTCTTCAGTAGTTGTGGTATAGGAAGAGATTTGTAAACTGGATGTACTGTGCCAATGGAAGAAACAATATACTGAATGTATCATAGTTTGATTTTATAATCTTAAGTGTGGTCAAGAATTTAGTTAAACCTGGGAAGGAAGTGCTGTGCAAAACTATCCCCAGGGCCTTGAAAACTTGGGATTCCCTGTAGCAGGACTGACCAATGGAACTTTTCCCACAGGTGTAGCACTAGGTTTTTCAGAATATAAAGTTAGGGATGCATCATTTAGTCCAATCTGCCAATAGAAACCGTCCAACGTCAATGAATTTATATCCACAATGAGGGGACATTTTAAAAAAAAGGAGCACTCTGTTTATCACGAAGGCTTACCTCAGCAATGTTATTGTTTCAATAAAGTGAATACACACAATAGATCTAAATAATCTGTGCTACTATTAATTAGTTTTATATATATATATATATATATGCTTATGGAGATTTTGGAATATACACAAAATATGAAAAAGAGAATCATTGTAATTTATGATACCAGCACCCAAGCATATTTTCTATTAATATGTAGCTTTCTCAGTGTAGGATGTATATTGAATATTATATGAGAGGCATTTGCAGTGTTGTTGTCTTGATTTTTAAACTTTATACTATGGAACTTTTCAAAGCTTTGAAGCTTGGTTCAGAACATCATTTTTATAACTGCATAATATCTCACCATTTATATACACCCAAATGTAACCACTTCCCTGCAGTCATTTATTAAGCTGTTGTCTCCAGCTCCAAACTCACCCTTTTTGTATACTGTTTCATGACTCCTGACTGAAATATAACAGATAAGTGTATAATAATAATTATATAAATAAATAAATATATACATTCAGGTCCTTTTCCTCATTTAACACTACAATTAATGTTGTGGTGAATACTTTTTGGGTAGTTATGTTTGTATCTCAGATTATGGCCAAAGGTTCATTTTCAGACCGGTGTTAACACTTTCCTTTCTTACTTGTGATTTTTCATTGAAGATGGAGACAGGAGAGTAATACTCTCAGCCTCTTGGATTGATAAATTTGGGAACAAGAACCAAGAACATTCAGCGCTCAGTCGTGTCCATCCCCTCTGCATTTTGGGACCTGTAACCGCCAGGGAGCATGCCCACTGGTGGGCGTTAATTCCTTAAGTTTATGGACAAGGACTCTGTCCTGCCGGGAATACCTGCAAGTCATCAGGGCCTCCTGAGATCAAATGGGCAAGTCTTTAATTCTGGGCTTCAGTATTAAAAACACCATGTTGCCACAAAACTAAGCTAAGTTCTCTGAAAGCTCTGTCAGTGGCTCCGTTCCTGGGCAGAGAAAAAGGTTGCTATTTGTGGGAATTCTGTGTCAAAGTTTCTGAACGTTATAAGGACTTTAGAATACATCAGCAAGCAAAGTGACACCAACTTAAAATCTCAACAGCACGCTGACTGAGGCTAAATATTATTATTATTCCAACAAAATGTTTTGATGGATAGAATTATGTATCAGTTATTTAGTATTTTAAAGTCATCACTCAGAATGCTATAGCTTGTTACCATGGATACTGGGAAAAGAGTCAAGCCTAGATAATAATCACCTTCTGTAACACAATTTTGATATGACTGAGACCAGAAAATTGATCTGAATTTTTTTTTCTTGTTTTTCTAATCAAAGTTAAACAAGAAACAAAAAACAAAAAACAAAACAAAACAAAAAACAAAGGAAGGGTTGAGTGGACCTCAAGCACCATTAATTGAACAGGAAATAAATACCGTAAATCTATTACGGCATTGACTACGTGACGGGCGATTGAAATAATTATCTCCATCATTTTGGCTTGCCTAGAGATAGTGTGCTTGATGTGTGCGAGGACTCGGGAGCTCAGGTTGAGTCTCCGCTCGATGTCACCCTCCCTCTCTCCATACTCTTGGCCCGGTGACTGTGCAGTTCTTCCACTAGGGGGCAGGAGGCAGTTTTGCCCCTGGACCTCATGTTCACCCACGTGATGGACCCTGGCCCGTGGCAGTAAGCAGACACAGCGCAAGCAACAGCTGGAGATGCGCAGGTGGGGTTGGACCTGCCCTCTTGCTCCTCCATCATTGTGATGAGAAGAATGTGCCCCAACCAGCTCGCAGGTCTGGGGAGGACGAGAGGGATGAAGGCAGATTTGGACCAGCCTGCAGTGTGGCGTCATCAACCTGGCTCAGCTGACCCCTAGATGACCCGCAGAAATAAACAATAGATGGGTTTTTTTTGTTTGTTTCAGGCCAAACTGTATTTTGAGACAGTTTGTTACACAGAATTACTGGCAGATGCAAATTGTTGACACTCCTAAGGGTGGATCACATCAGGTGGGTGGTATTTTCTGCCTTTCAGGCAAGGAAACAGCCCTCGCGAAGTTAGGTGATTTGCCCAAAGCAGCGTAGCCAGAAGACAAAAGAGCAGAAAGCTAATCCCAGTGTCAGAGGTCGAATTCTCCTGTTAATAAAAGTATGTAACTTCTGTTGGGGTTGTGCTCAGTCCCTAAGAATCAGCTTTCACAGCGCTGTAGTTCTACGCAGGCATTGTGAGCGTATTTTGCTTTGATGAATTAAAATTGATTTTGTTTAATGGGAGTATGCTGACATCATGACAAAGTGATTAAGAGTGTTTTCCCTGAAATCAGACTGCCTGGGTGCATATCCAGGCCCCCAATTAAGTATTTATATGCCCACTGGCCAAGTTACTTAACTTGATACTAGAGTTTCTTCATTATGACGTGGGCACACATCTGTGTACTTTGTATGCTTATTATGGGATTTACATGAGTGAATATATTTAATAATCACTCACTAAATATCAATTATTATTATTTTGTAGAAGTGGCCAATTCTTACAGACCTCAGATATTGCAGGTCTGGTTCCAGACCACCACGATGAAGTGACTATCGTAATGAAGTGAGTCATATGAATTGTTTGATTTCCCAGTGGATGTGAAAGTCATGTTTACACTGTACTGTAGTTTAGTAAGTGTGTAATAGCGTTATGTCTAAAAAACAATGTGTAGACCTTATAAAAAATACTTTAATGATTAAAAAATGCTAACCATCATCTGAGCCTTGAGAGAGTCATAATCTCTTTGCGATAGTCACATCAAAGGTCACCGCTCTGAGATCAACATAGCAAATATAATAATAAAGGAAAAGTTTGAAATACTGTAAGAATTACCAACATGTGACACAAAGATACGAAGTGAGCAAATGCTGTCGGAAAAGTTCGATACAGTGTTGCCATAAACCTTCAATTTGTAAAAAATGCAATAAAGCGAAGCAAAATTGAACAAGGTGCACCTGTATACCAAAGCCGTATTTGTGAGATGCTGGACGAAGAAGATCAGTTTCCGTACCCATTATTCAATAGGGGTGTGAGAAAACCACTCAGCTAATTAGCAGCAGTCACCAAATATGCACATGCAGAAAGGTTTTGTGCTAACTCTGAGATGGTCCAAGAAAGTTCCTAAAATACATACCCACAAATGACAGCAGCGTTCAAGTGGGCAGGGTATTATGAGAAATGGCAAACATGGGACAGAAAATTTTAGAGTCTGTGTAGCAAGTAAGACAATTATGATTTTTTGCCCACCCTCATCTAGAAGAGACCCCCTGAATATACTCTCTGCTAACGAGTACAGCAGAAATTATTTTCCATGAACACCCAGAGAAATTTAAGTTTTCTCTCTGGCGTTACATTTGAGTAATCTTTACACTGCCTAGAGGGTCTCTCTCTCTTTTTTTTTAATTTGGACCATTAGCCTCTGCAATTTCTAGTACTATTTATTCTCTGCCTCCACACACCCTCAGATCGCTATCCTCCAAATGACACACTGTGGGGGTCCCTAGGACCTCAGATGTTACCCTTAGATTCTAGACGAGTTGCAGCGTTACAATCCTGAATTTTTTTTTTTTTTTTGAGCCTCATAAAACGGTCCCAGTAACCACACTCATTGGAGACAGGACCATAGAATGCAGAGTGAAGGACATCAAATCATCTGGGAACGATGCCTTGTTAAGAATTTCTCTCAATTTCTGTGTATCTTGGAGAAGAAGGTCCTTAATTGTTTGTTGCCTCTGCTGGCTTGGCAAACTTTTCAACACATGGAGATGCAGATGGCGAGGAAAGAGAAGGACCCAGCCAAATTAATGAAATATTCTTTCCGCTGGTTGTTGAGTTTATTTTCCCAGGTGCTTTGTTTGTGACTGTTAACATTGATTGTTGCTGTGGGTCCCGGAGGAGGAAATATTATTTCTGTTAAATAATGAGAAGTAAATAAATAACACAAATGAATACAAACAGAAGTATTTTCTTTTTTATTTTTAAAATATTAAATTACCAATATTGCATGTAGGTTTTTAAAAAATAGACTTGAACTCCTCGATCTCCGAAAAGTGATTGATCTCCTTTGAGGCGTAGCCAGTGACCAAGAGGTATGAGGGACAAACAAACAAACAAACAAACCCAAAACGCAGACAAGGATTAGATTATGAAATACAAAGTGAGCTGGGGGAAGACACTGACTAGTGAGAATGGTTACAATTAAAAGCTGAGCTTGGAAAGAAATACAAGTACAAATGATTTGGAATGCAATGTGGTTTATCCTTGGAATTGTTTTGTGATAGCACCATCTTGTGGCCAAATTTAAAATAGCTGTCCACTGCAAACTAATCAAGGCTGGGTTTTTTTCAACATAGGCTTCTAATGAATAGCCTACCATATTAGACTGTTCATACCGCCCTGTCTTTTTTCTTTTTTATTGCGCTTACTTTATTTTGAGAACTCTTTTTATGTTATCTAAAATTCAAAAATGGTATTATATAAATTACTGAGAAAAATTGCATTCTTCAAGGCTAATTTAATACTTTAAAAAGTATTTAATACTTTCAAAAACCAAAGTTATATTTGAACAAAGAAAAAGCTATTTATCATGCATTATATATTTAAAATAAGAAATACTTCCACCTAGGAACTTACTTTTCAAGCATTCTAGAAAAAAGCTGAAGAAAGTCAATTACCTTTAAGCTTTAAAATATTCTCGAAACTAACGGCTAGATAAGATAAAGATAATCATCTTTATTTTATAGGAAATAAGTCATATGTATTAAAAATGTAATAGAGAGAAGGCCATCAAAATGTGTGTTATTCTTATTAGGTGTTAATAGTGAGTGTACCCCAAGCATGAGGGTACCCCAAACATCTCTGAATTTAGACTTTCTGCGTCCACTCCTTGTGCTGAAATGAGCCGCCGTTTCAACCAAGTTCTTTTTCCCCGGAACCATCTCGCAGCGCTTAATTCCTTCCCATTCGCAACATTACCAATCCAATGTTAACTTTTCTCCATAATGCACTGTTTCTAATGATTATATGCCTCATTGCAAGGAATATGGCCTCGTTTCAGTCGTCTTCTCTACAGTGTAATTCCTGTGACCAAGAATTTGGATTGTGAACTTACTCCATTAAGGATCATATCCTGTCTCTCTGCCTATGTGTGCAAAGTATGATGATAAGGAATGGAACTCGGAATTTCTCACCTGGAAAACAACTTAGATGTCACAACTGCAGCCCTTTCGGCTTACCAAGGAGGGAATTCAGACCCCAGAAGCGAAGCATTTTTTCCGAAGCACGTTTTCTTATAGATAACATAGAATTGGATCTAGCATTTTAAATCCAAATTTGACAGTCTCCGTCATTTAACTGATGTGCTTAAACCATGCACCTTGAAAGTAACTGTTACTATGGTGCAATTAAGCTAAGTTCTGCTTGATTCTTTTTCCATTTGTTTTTGGCTTTTATTTTCCCCCTTTGCCTGCCTTCTTTGAGTCTTTTTTGTGATTCTATTTTATCTCCTCTGTTGACTTATTATTTATGTCTCTTTTTGACTAATTCAGTGGTTTCCTAGGCTTTGCAATATTCACTTTTAAGTAATTCCAGTCTGTATTCATATAATAGTATACCATCCAAGTAGCAGGAAGACCTTCCATAATGTACACTGTGTGTATATGTATGTCTTCTTTATCCAGTCATCTGTCAATGGACATTTAGTTTGTTTCCATATCTTGTAAATAGTGCTGCTATGAACATTGGGGTGCATATGTCTTTTTGAATTAGAGTTTTCTCCAGATATATGCCCAGAAGAGGGATTATTGGATCGTAGGGTAAGTCTATTTTCAGTTTTTTAAGAAACCTGTCCTCCACAGTGGCTGCACTAACTTGCATCCCCACCAGCAGTGTAGGAGGGTCCCCTTTTCTCCACACCCTCTCCAGCATTTATTATTTGTAAGCTTTTGAATGATGGCCATACTGACTGGTGTGAGGTGATACCTCATTGTAGTTTTGATTTGCATTTCCTTAATTAGTGATATTGAACATCTTTTCATGGGCTTGTTGGCCATCTGGTTGTCTTCTTGGAGAAATGTCTACTTAGCTCTTCTGCCCATTTTTTGATTGGGTTGCCTGTTTTTTTTAATATATTAAGCTGTATAAACTATTTGAATATTTTGAAATTAATTCCTTGTATGCTGGGTTTATTTATTTATTTTTTAAATGGAGGTACTGGGGTTTGAACCCAGGACCTCAGGCATGCTAAGCATGAGCTATACCACTGAGCTATACCCCCACCCCTCCTTCACTCTTGATGCTGGATTTATGTAAAGTCAAATTTTTCCTTCTTTTTTCCTCACCTCCAGCCTTTCAGGCATGCAGCTCCTCTTCATCCCTCTTTCCGTCTTGCTGGCCCTATTCCACTCTCCCAGTCTCAGTCTGCTTGCAAGCCCCTTCTCTCCTCTCCACGATGAATCCAGTCCCACTGCCAGACACCTCCGTACACCCTGTTTGCAGATCTTGGCACGGTTTGAATCAATTAATTGAAGTGATTCGTTTGATCTGTATGTTTCCCCCTAAATCACAAGCTCCAAGACGTCAGGAAATACTAGCAAACCGACTCCAGCAGTACATTAAGAGGCTCATACGTCATGATCGGGTGGGATTTAGTCCAGGGGTGCAAGGATTTTTCCATACCTGCACATCCGTTGCTTCTTTTGGCGTCCCTAGCTTTGCATCCCGTGCTTAGAAGATAGAAAATATTTTGAGGCTGATTAACTCACTGGATTTCTGCTTTGGGGATGTGATACTAAAGTCCCCATTACTGACAAAGTGTTATTTTCCCTGCTTCAATTCTCTGTGCATAAATTTCCCGTGGGGAACCCTGAAGAAATTGCAGGGCAAACACTTATTTTTTCCCCAGCCAAATAGTATCATAACTTAATGTTAATTGGGCACCGTTCATCTCCATCTCGTAAATTCATGCTCATCTTCTTCAGTGTTTTATAAGGAAATAAAATAAAGATGTCTGGAAAGAAATCGAGATCTTTCTGTAAGATTTCCTCATAAAACAGTTTCAAAGAAATTCGAATTCAAAGTATGTACATGATGAACAGAATATTTTATCTGTTTCCAGCATGTTGATTTCTTAGTGTGTTATGCTTGTATCTGTACCTCATTAGTTTCTGTTATAACATTTTATTTTTTAAAATTTCACGTGTTTTATAAGACGCATGGGAGGTAAAACAAGATGCATTTTAGATTGGACATCAGTGAGCAGCTTGAACACTGTTAGAAATCAGACTTTGGTTTCAGTCTATCTCCAAACCCAGGATAGACCACTGATTCACACAAGGAAGTTTGAAACAGAGACGCATACGCATACACAGATGTTGCAGATACAATGCTGAGAACTTTTTCTTCGTTTACCTTTACCACCTTAGTAGCTAATTTAGATAAATGAAAATGCCTTTATCTTAATACGATAGACATTTTAATTTTCAACCCAACTCATGGAACAAAAAGGGACTCTCTCAGTCATCACCCCGCTAGAGTGCTTAAGACCTGTTTTATTCACAATTAGAAAGTGGAAAACATTCCTTCTGACCTTCAAAACAAACCCTGCAGTTTGCCAGTGGATTGGTTCATGTTTTCAAACTGTGAAATAAATGTATAGTTAACTTATCCTATTATTTTCCAGAAATTCTGGAATAATCATAAATGTTTCTGTCATGGATCAATTTGTTTCTTCTTCTTCTTTTTTTCTTTCTTTCTTTTTTTTTTTTTTTTTTTTTTTTGTCCTTTCAATCTGAGTCGTGTCTCTATGTTCGGGGAAATCTCACAAATCCTATATCTGGGTGGAGGAACTTGCCCATTGAAGCTGAAAACACTGAACACTTGTTCTCCTGCTTCTCCTTGGTTGTACACAATTTCTCCACCCCTTTGGTTTGGGTTGGTCCTGTAACTGCTTTGATTAAATACGAACATAAGCCTATTTGGTTGGAAACTTCTGTCTGTTCTTCTAAGAAGCCAGCTTGCAGAGAACCCTGGATAGGCCCAAACAGATAAGAACCACTGCTCCCAGCCGGCAGCCTGGCTGTGCCTCAACTGACAACCAGTACCAACTGGCCTACCACATTAGTGGAGATAAGGGAGCCGTGTTTCATCCTTCACCCCCCGTTGTTTGAGTGATCTGGGCAGAGCCCGCAGATACCATGTAGTGGATTGTGATGATGCCGTAATCAGGTGAGCCTTTGGGAGCAGTCGGTGTGGGGTGAGTGTATTTTGCACATGAATCGTTGTGGCCGACAACATCTCCCATCCCATGTGCTCTCTGCATTGTGATCTGCCACTGCTTCATCGAGAGGCGAGGTCTTTTTCTTTCCATCTCCTTGATTCTGGCCTAATAGAGCTTGGGCCAACATAGTGAGGTGGAAGGCTACTGGACCAGCAGTTTCCTCTTGCTTTCTCTTGGAACTCAGCTGTTATGCTGTGAGGAGGCCTTGGACAGAACCCCAGGTAGAAGAAAGGATGCTCCTGGACCACCATGTGACTGGAGGAGACATACTGAACGTTCCAGCCAGCCATTATCTCTGTTCCAAAGGAGGCTCCACACACTGGGGAACCATCCTCGCTCGCCAGGCTCCATCTGAATCACTGGACCACAAAATCCTGGGATTGCTTTATGCCACTAACTTTTAGAATATTTTGCAACAGTAGATAACCAGAACGTTGCTGTTATATACCAATGCTTTTCTTGGTGTTGACTATACGAGAGTGAATAAAGTGAACATAATTCTGCTCACATTTGAGTTGGGAGACACAGGAAAAAAAAAAAGCTATGATAATGAGCAGAAAATTTTAGTTTCATATTTGATAAGTTCTATAAAATAATACACATACTCAACCACACACAAACAAAGGTAATGTGTCTCACAAGGCGCCTCAAGGGCAGAGGGGCAACTTAAGGTGGGAAGATTACGACTAAATTCTCTGCAGAGATAACTAAACTGAGATATGAACAAGGAAAGGCGCCAGCCACGTGATAAATGGAAGGGACTACACAGAAGCAAGAGCGACTACGAGGAAGCCCAGGCTGGAGTTACCTTGACCGCAGGGCTGAGGAATCAGATGGCTGGGATGGGCGGTCACAGCTGCTGCGTGGACTGGACATTGCAAAGGTAAAGACGGCGTCCCTCCCTCTCTGGGCTGGGCATCCCTGTTCAGGTAACAATATCTTTAAGCACCAACAGAAGAGAAAGCACCTCATGTGCCAAAGGTGCCAACCTTGCTTTTAGAGATTTTCACGCCCTTCAGTTTATTTATTTCCTCTTAGCGTTCTGAACTGCCCTTTCTCCTGATGGAATCGTTGCTGTCCGTTCTTACAAAGGAGGACGCTCACGTTCAGGGCCGTGAGGTCACTACCCGCGTGCACAGCTAAGTCACAGCACACGTCGGCTCCCGTGGCCGTGTGCTCTCCCCGTATCATTCACGCTCTCCCCTGAACGAGTACTTATAAAATAAGGCGATAATTAGGGATCATGGGAAACTGACGATCAGTCGTGACCAGAGTACAAATAAAAAATGAAGAGGCCTTGAAGTACAGTCTTTTGTGAGGAAGTTACAGATGAACAGAAGTCATAGGTCCAATGTAAGGGGAAGAGATTCTTGTGTAAATCTTGTGTAACAATGATTTTTACAAAAATGCTGGCATCTACTGAATAAAAGGAGGGCTTGCATGGAGGGTGTCTTCTGGAATGGGGGGGTTCCAGGAAGTAACAGAGGGGTGGCAGACAGAGACACGCTCTGGGGAATAAACAGACTCTGTTCTAGAGGAACCGAGGGGAAGGAGGGACTCAGGGGCAGTCACGCCGAGGCATGAGTGCTGCACGTCCCGAGAGCTGTCCAGGCCTCTGGGAGGGCTGGGGCGGGGGGTTCACTGCAAGGGCTTTCAGAGTCAGCCCTGTGGCCGATCTCTGTGCAGTTTGTATGAACTCTACTCCAGTAAACCTACAGATACATGTATACACATAGTTTTCATGAAGGTTTTTTTACGTGAGGCGTAAGATTTCAACTGTGAGGGTTATCCCATTTCATTATTCTTGCTGCCAGATTCACTTTATTTCTGCATAAAACGGTGACACCTTGGGTTATTGGGTTAGTTTTTCCTTTGTAAATAACGCCAGCACTTCCTTCTGATAGGCAATTCAGATTATTACTTATGAGAGCCATCAAGCTGCAGATGCATTTCGCTGCATCAAAAATAAAATACCCATTGCCTTATGATTCATGGTATGTCCAGAAGGCTTACGTATGTTAGTGTATGCAATATGTTTTGTCACTGGAAGTCACTGTCACAACTCACTGTGCACAGAGTTATTAGCTGGTCGCTGATATCTTCTCACATTTGAATCCACCTGCATGTCATTTGCCAAGCAGTTTCTGAGCCTAAATCACGTAAGGAATGGCTCTAATGTGTAAAAGAATGGAAGTACAGCTAATGTTACTTACAACTGGAGTGAAAAACGCCTGTCATTCTGCTATCATCCTATAACCACACACAGCATGAAGTCATATTTACCTATCATCATAATGAAATTCATTTTATTCTCCCTCTTGAAGACCACACTATGGCGTAACAGAAGGCAGAGGAAAGCTATCTCAGGGTTTATCTCAGTGGAGGTGATGTGGAAGTTCAGCCCGTAGGACAGTGGTTATCTAGTAAGGATGGTTTCAGCCCCTTTACAGAGGTAGAGAGTGTCCTGTTTCCAGCCCACAGCATCATCAGGTTAATTAGCATGTCTGTTAGTGTCCTACTGGTGCTGCAACACATTACCAGCCGCATATTGGCTTATTGGCTTAAAACAGCACAAATGTATTACTTTTTATTACAAATTTTATTTATATATTTAATGTATTTATATATACATTTATATATTTTGTGTATATTTTATATATTCATATATATTTGTTTATATATTATAATTTATAATAATTAACAAATTTATAATGAATCATAAATTATAAATTTATTGCACATTTATTATTCTGGAAGTCAGAAGTTCAAAATGAGTCTTAAGAAGCTAAAATCAAGGTGTGTGTCCCTCTGGGCTCCAAGGAGAATCCATTTCCTTGCCTTTTCTGGTGGCTTGAAGCTGCCTGCATTTCTCGGCTCATGGTCTTTTCCTCCAATATAAAGTGCATCTCTCTGACCTCTGCTTCCATCTTCTCAGCACCTCTCACCTCCCTCTGACGAGGACCCTTATGATTATAGACCTTCCCTGACTTATGATGGTTCTTCTTGGAAGTTCTCAGCTTCACGGTGGTGCTAAAGCAATGAGCACTCCATAGAAACCACACTTTGAATTTGGATGTTTTTCTGGCCTAGCGATAAGAATTAAGATATGGACTAAGATACTCTCTGTGATGTTGGGCAGAAGCTGTCAGCCAAGGATCACGAGGGTGAACAGCCCCATACGCTTCCATCCATTCTGGTTTTCATTTTTGTAAGCAGTCAGTGAATTCCATGAGACAGTCAACGCTTTACTGTAAAATAGGCTTTGTGTGAGATGTTAGATGACTTTGCCCAGTGAAGGTTAATGTAACATTTAGGCTGGCTAGGCTGAGCTGCGGTGCTCAATAGTCTAGGTGTATTAAATGTATTTTCGGCTTAACAATATTTGCAACTTACAGTGGGTTTATCAGGACGTAACTCCACCATGAATTGAGGAAGATCTGTGTCTAGAACCTATCCAGAGAGTTCAGAATAATCTCACTATCTCAAATTTAATCCAACGTGCAAAGTCCCTTTCGCCAGATAATGTAACATCATCACTAATTCTGGGCATGAGAATGTGTATGTCTTTGGAGGCCATTACTCAGGCCACCACCCCAAGGGGCTTGATGGTGGAGTCTGTTACAGACATTGTCCCAGCCTTCTACAATTTTCTTGAATGCTTGCTTCCTGCCAGGTATTTTGTGATGTAATAAGCACAGATGTTGGCCTCCAGCAGCTGACAGTCAGGGCTCTTTGACAAGTGCGGAGGATGGGTGAAGTGCCACCTGGCAGTTGTAATATCGTCCCCTGGCCCAGTTACCCTCCCACCCTCCTGGGCGATGTTTCACATCTCCAGCTGTCTCTACCAATGTCCTCCAACTCCTTTCCCATCAACCAATAAGCTTACCTTCTGTCTCACTGCCAAAGTCAAAACAATTGGAGAAGAACCTCTACAACCTCCCCCCACCACATCTGTCCACTTACCACCAACCATTCTTGTGCCCAGAGTTTCAGGAATCACGGTCTCATCTTTGCCTTCTTCAACCACAGATAAACTGTGTGTACATCCAAGTCTAATCTCCCCACGTGCGCATCAATTCCCAGTTTTTTCCACCTCCTCAAGGACATCATTTCAGTCATTCCGCTAACTTTCTCACTGAAACATTTTCTTTCTCTCCATGGAAATGTTCCCATTAGCCTACAAGCATGTTGTTATTTCTCTTCTCTTAAAAATGAAAGCTCTCTCCTGATTTCACATTGCTCCCCAGCTACTAACTCATTTCTCCTCTTTCCTTTATGGCAGTGTTCCTCAAAAGAATACACATGCCTTTCTCTCTGCCAAATCTCTCTTAAATGTTATCTCCAAATCTCCCCAAGTACTGTTTTATTCTCTCTACTCTAGTGAAACTGCTTGTGCTCAGAACATTTTCCATCCATAGTTTGGCACGACTGTCTCCTTCAGGAACTCTGCATTTCAGGAAACTAGTATTGGGTCTTTATCCTTTGGCTCCTTAAAATCTTCTGGGGTCTTAATCTTACCATCCCCAGACCCCCAAATTTCAAGCCTGCACCAGGAATCTCTCACACAAATACACAAATAATTTTCCTCTCCCTACACACCTAAGTTGATTGTCTTTACTGCTGTGCTAGCACAGCCTCGTATTTCTCAAGCAGTACTCAGAACAAACATTCTAAAAGCAGTTCTTATTAGACAATAAGCTTCCGTTTAGACAAATGAGTTTATCTCCCCACCAACAACCAGGTTTTCTTTTTGAACTGAATAATCAAATTATCATCTTTGAATTAAAAAAAAATACCATAAGCTCATTCTCTAAAATATTATCATTCAGTATCATTTAAATTTGTGATTTCAATACTTTGAATGCATCTTCCTACTATCACAGAACTAATATTTATTCATATGATTTAAAATTTTCTATACAGCTTCACAGCCTTATAACAGGACTGGTTAAAGATGGATACTATTTAGGTGACGTGAACATAAATTTCCAATCTTATAACATCCTCAATATTTTTCAAAAAATGAAATGTCGTGAACTCATACATATTTGTTTCTGAAATGTTATGAGAGACATTTATGAAAGATGTTAGTGAAACAATGAACTATGAAATATGTTTATTTAAATTTTATCCTTTTCAGTTGGTCAGTTTTCTCATAAAAGGACTTAATGAATAATTTATGTTCTAGTGATTTAATTCATAAAAATAGAAAAAAATTAAAAGCTGTGTTTAACTTCTATTAAGCTGTTTTGTTTTTCCCTTTCATTGAGTAAACTTTTATGAAAATTAAGACTGCTTTTTGCCCATAAAGGCTTAAGCTTCTGTGAAATAATAGTGCTCAAACTACTGAAATGTATTTTCACTTTCCTCTGCAGCTGTACTAATGGTTTTATTATATGCACATAAATATTTGGATTTTATTTGTATTTTGGTGAATGAAAATATAATATAAACAAAAAAGGCATGCTTACTTAAGCTTGATGAAAAGTGCCAGTAGAAGATTAAAAAACATATATTTGGGTGATTGAAGAGAGCCAGACAAATAGATTCCAAATGCTGGTGCAGAGGAGCCAAGCAGAATCCCACCACCCTGGGAAGTACGGTTATGAGCATTCAGCTCACAGGTGAAGTGGCAGGGGAAGGAAGAGTCTGTACCAGGGCAAATGCTGACAGATGGCAGATCTGCTGATTTCTTTCTCTCGTAACGAAGCAGGGTGCTCAGCTAGAGCTGCAAGCCAGCTATTAATGCATTTTTCATTTACTAACGCCAATAAGATTTTATGGCTGCAGTGGGTCGTGTTTCTAGCTGCTGTAAGACTGCAGACAATTTATTCAAATACTAAATGAAATTACTAGAGGTAAAGAAGCAGCTCAAGAAGAGCAGAATTAAAATCAATTCACAGTGCAACATTTAAAGGAAGTTCGTGTCAAGAATGGTTAAAGGATAGAGGCTTTTTATTTACACCCTGGAGGAAGCTTTGTAGTAAATATATTTTACATATATAAAATCATTTATATACATCAAAATGACATAAAGATATATGTTAACAATGTATATTTTTCCTGATATGTTATGTCTGTATCACACACCACACACACCCATACACAGATGCATACACACATAATTAGGTGGAAGAGGCTTTTCTGTTCAAGTATTCAGGTGTACTTCATGCACTGGGAGTCATGAACACTGGGCTGGTTATGAGCTGTGGCCTCAGTCTAGCTGTTCTGTCCTCAGCTTTGTGCTACTGGGGCTGGAGCTCTGCAGACCTCATTTCTGCTTTGCCAGCCGTCTCCCTGGTAAACTCCACCAACAGAAGCTGCTGGGGGAGACGGGAAGGCTCCGGTCTCCTCCCTTCCACCTCCTTCCCTGGCGTCGTGTTCTTGGGGGGTACCTATCGTCATAGCAACCCTTTCTCCCAGGAACATCAGCCGCTGCATCTGGAGCAGCAACAGCGCCTCCTCCTGGCTGCATGTGAGTCCAGCTTGCAGTTTTTCTAACACAACAGGACCCGTCTCAATGCAGAACCCACCGACACCTCCGCTCAGAGATCTGAGTCCCTGCCCCGGGGGGCCTCCTCCACACTCAGAGATGCGAGCACCAGGCGAGCAGCAAGCTCCTCTCTGAGGTCTGCCTCACGGCAGGGCCTCATCCCCAGGTTCAAAGCCTCTTGCCTCCTTCCAGATGCTTGTCCGGATGTAGGCGTCACAGCAGCTTGCTGCCTTTGCTCCGTCCAAGTTAACTTCCCTTTTTGCCTCTTCAGTTGCCAAGTTAATACCTTACGCCACATTAATATATTAAAAAATTATTTTCTTTCTGTTAAAATAAACGATTGTAATTTCTCTTTCCTAACTGGACTCTGATCCGGATACTGTACAGAAAACTCAGAAATTTCATAGCATCTTATTTCAACAGAAGGTTGGAAAATGCAGTTCTATTCATGCGTAGATAGAAAATGAAACTTTCTTAAAACTCAGTTGTTACCTGAGATGATCCAGCTATTTTATGAATAATGATGGGAAAAGAATTAACAATGAAATAAAGGTTTCTAGGTGAGGGCAGGCTGCATGAATCCCCAAGTAATCCTTGAAAACAAACACATACAACAATTTCCCAGGCTCCAGTCTCTCACGGTACACTACTCTCCATAATCTTTTGGTTGTGACCTCTGCCTAGTTCACTATATGATAAACAAAACCTACCTTTATTATATTTACAGAATGTTCACTCTAACTTCTAGCCTTAAAAAAAAAAATCAGTTCCATCGCTAACGATGTCACACCAAACAGATCTCTAAATTGGAGGGGGCTGGGTCCAGCACTTCATTCTAGACTGTTTCCTGTGTCCCCAATTCTAGATTTTTATTCTATGCTTTTTGTTTATGAAACAGTATTGTCTGTGGCCTTATATATTAGTAAACCAGTAATTTTACAACAGAGAGACTAAAAATATAGATTTCTACCAATGGAATGTCTTAGCAAGAAGAGCATGTACATTTGTAAATTTTATAGATATTGCAAAAATTTTACCATAAAAGTTAAGCACTTCATACTCCCAGCAGACAGACGTGAGCGTCCTGGTCACCCAAACTCTTGGTCCACACAGCTCATCTGGCTTTTTGAACTTTTCCAATATGATAAGTGAGAAGTAATGTTTCCATGTGCTTTAAATAAATAAATGTGGCTGAACATTTCTTCATGTAACAGTCTGCACTTCCGTTTATAGCTGTTGACTAGTCCTTGGTCATTTGTTACGCAAGGCCAGGGACTGAATTTGAATTCAAAGTGTTGGCAGAATTCCCTAGTGAAACTACATGGTCTTTGTTGTAAGGTTTCTGATCAGTGCTTCAATCTGTCTAAGTAATTGGTCTGTTCAGATTTTTAATTTATTCATGATTCATCCTTGGTAAAATGTATGTTTCTAGGCATTTATCCTTTTTTTCTAGGTAATCCAGTTTGTTGGTGTATGATTTTTCACAGAAGTCTCTTGTGAGACTTTTTATTTCTGTGACATCGATTTGTAATATCTCCTCTTTCATCCCTAATTTTAGATATTGGATATTCACTCTTTATTCTTAGTCTAGCTAAACGTTTATCAGTTTTGTTGAGCTTTGCAAACTAACTCTTGGTTTTGCCGATTTTTAAAATTTTTCTAATTTTTAAAAATAGTACAAAGAATCCCCAGATGAATCATTGAGATTATCCCAAAGTTAAGATTTCACCTCATTTGCTTCATTAACTAGTCTTGTTTTCTGTCCTCACCACGTGTAATTCACATATGTGTGCTTTTCTCTGCAATACTTGACAGTGAGTGGCAAACCTGATGCCTTGTCTCTGAATAATTTCATGCGTGTTTCCCCAAAGCAAGGAATTCTCTTCTATCACTTCAGTTCAATTTTCAGAGTCAGAAAAATAATACAGACACAGTATTATTATCTAATCTATGGCTATTCAAATTTGTAATTGTTCCCTTAATTTCTTTGGAAAGATAAAAAGAAAGAGCTCTGAATCAGGATCCACTACATTAAGATGTGATTCTCTTTAGTCTCATCTGGTTTTCTAAAGATTATATTTGAAAATAATCACTATGTGTTGTATATATACACTGTTTTAATATACCATGTGTAAATACTATATACAATAATGTACATATAGTATATAAATATATGGTGAATATATACTCATATAATAAATATACATAAAACTTCCTAAGTACGTGTATTTCATAGGGGTAAAGAATTTTAAGACTTGCAAATATGTTGGGCATAGGCGTGGAATAGAATATTATTTAGGTAAATGCAATCATGTGTTTTTAATTATTGACAAAAAAATATTTCAATTTAGGAGAACCAGTATCAATTCTAGGTGTTGGAAGCCTTGGGTTCTAATATCTGAGCTCAGTTTACAACGACTGTAAGACTTTGTGTAAATTAATTACTTCTTCTAGGTAGCACTTTCCACAATTGTTTAATGGAGATTGGAGAATACCACGTCATAATTTTTATACCCTCAGGGGAGCTGTATGGATAAAATTAAGCTAATATATAATATTGATTTTAATTAAAATTACTATAGAAACACAGTATTACTTTATGAATCACAGGTTCATAAGAGAAGAAACCATGCTGATAAATCTGAAAGAAATGTGACCCCATTCATTTTGTTTCTTAGTACGTGGAGGTGGGTGTTTCACTGAAACAGGACAATCTGCCTACCATAGAAATTTTGAATCATTTTTTGGGAGAAATAGACTAGTAAAACTTTGGAATGGTGACACCGGTTCACTTTTTAATATTTCAGTTATCAAGGGCCTCTGCCTGGATGAGAAACAGTAAGATATGGCTGAAGGTTTTATAGCTGGCTCATTTCTGAATACTCAGACCTCTTTGCAGGTAGTAAAGCTGCGTGCCAGCTTAGTCGTAAACTCCACCTGCCTCTCGTATATTTTTGGTGGCTAAGCTTACAGAGCTTTTAGAGAATTTTTATCCTCCCTTTCACAGTCAAGGCTATTGCTAATGCCTCTTCTGTGACGCTGCTACATCTCTCTTTTGATAATGTTCGTTACTGTTGGTTGTTATTTTTACAGTTCATCTTAAAAAAAAATCTTCAGTATCTTAAAGACCAAATGCATCTTCAAGTGTCTCCTCTGGCTAAATCCGTACCAATCCTTCTCCTCCTCTGGTTCAGCTGTTGACCCACCGCCAACCAAGTGCGTCAGATACACAGGTGCACGTGGGCAAGTCCCAGGTTCAGTCTGCGAGTGCCTTGTGCCCTGTTCTCCACTTTTGGCTCCTTCTGCCTGGCGGTAGTTTAAGGTCTCACATCTCTTGTGAGGGAAGGTTGTCGCGGCCTCCTGAGTTCTTTGAGTTCTCTTTTCACGCCACTCAAGTCCTTCTGAAACACAATTAAAGTTGTATTACCCGCCGTCCATGCACTTCCACGAATCTCCACTAAATACCAAATCAGATTCATTCAAGGAGAGGCATGTGGTGACGTGCATTAAAGGAGCTCCAGAGCCGGACAGGAGCTGACTCTCTGCTCTGTGTTGGGCCAAGTCTTGAAACTCAGAAAGCCCCGCCTCCTTTCCTTATGTAAAACCTGCAGGATGGCTGTGCAGACAGGGATCAATCTCCCCAGAATCCTGCCCGATGCACTGCTGGCACTCAAGGTCTGTGTCCTTCCCTCTGCCCTGTCATAGCTACATACGCGATTTTTTTTTTTTTTAACTTTTAATGCTCTTCTATACACACTGTTTTTTCTTGTTTCCTACAAAGATTCCAGAGGCTTTTCCCTGTCTTTCTTCTTCTTAGTTTATACAGAGTTCTCACTAGTTAAAATTTCCTCCCGGTTTTCTCACCTGCAAAAGCGTATCTTTCCTGCAAGGGCCTCTCACACTCCGAGTCTCGTGTACATTATTTTCATTTCTTTCCACTGAAAACGTCAGTTATTTCCTCGGAAACGCCACTGCACCCTGTCCTTTCCTTATATTTGGCACATTCTACCTTGTATGATACTATCTGAGTTTTTGTTGCTGACCTCCACTGCAGGTGGTGAGCCCATTCAGGCACCACACAGCCTAAAGCATCCGGCGGGTTTACATGCTGGAAATTCAGTAAATACTAACGTGACAGATTATGTTTTCCAAAGAATGGCTGCAACACGGGCTGCCACCCCGCAACGTTACACTGACCGCTCCTCCCCGAGAGCCGGTCAGCCTTCCTCCTCCGCCCCCTCGCATCTGGGCAGGAACGGTGACTGCGGCGGTCTCTCCTTATCCACGGGGGGTGCATTTCGAGACCCCTAAGTGAGTGCCTGAAACGGGAGATTTGCCAGTAACACCAAACCCCGTCTAAACTGCTTATTCCTACGCTAACTGGTCGGTGGCTTGATCTGTATGGATACAACATAAGCGACGTACTAGCTGTTTTTGGAGAATGTGTACAGTTGATTAAAAGATATTGTTTTCTAATCCTGTACTGAATAGAGATCAGAATAACATACTTTAAAATAAAGAGTCTATTAAGAACTTTCAGTTTAAGTAGTAAGTTAATTAAGTTTTTATTTTTAAAGGAATTACTTCAAAGCATTTTTACTTTGGTGAGAAAATTTATTTACGTTATTTAATTTGTCCAGATTTACATGGCATGTCTTGTTGATTTCCACTTTCTTCATTTTAAGGCCACATTTGAATTTCACTGATTTGTTATGTGAATTCAGACTCCACAAGAAAATTAATTGTGAGCGCTTTTAAGTGGAAAAAGTGGTTGATAACACACGTGATCTATATTCTTAGGTAACTTAGAAACACACCTCAATTTGTCTTTAAATTCTTTAAGAAAAGTTCTTAAAAATTCCTCTATATTAATATTATATATCACCACTTACTATTCATCACAATATAAACTTATTTCTTACAAATTCCATGTAATATATTTCATAGTATATATCAAGAAGGAAGAAGGAAAAATCCTCAAGTTTTCTCTGATGCTGACATTTTGAAAATGTCATAGTTTATAAGGAAATAATGAAAACTCATATTATGCGGCAGAACACTCTGACCTTTTGCTCAGGGATTGATACGAGTTCTTGGGCCAGCTCTGCAAAGAAACTTGGGGGGAAAACTCAGTTACTAATAAGTAATTGACAATTTCAAAGGTCACAGCTCTGGCAACAATTTGGTCTACAAGCTAGGGCATGGGATAAATTTATTTTACAATTTATCAATTTTTTTACCTAATGTTATCTTAGAAGCAACAGACTTGTGTCTAGTATATTTTCTTTAGGTGCCTTTGGGTATTGATTTGTAAAGAATTTTTGTCTTTCTTTAAAAACGGCTTTTGAGAGAAAACAAGCCAGTGGTTACCAGTGGGGAGAGGTGAGGGGGAGGGGCAACTGAGGGGTAAGGGATTAGGAAATACAAACTACTATGTATAAAACAGATGAGCAGCAGGTATGTATTCAACAGCACAGGGAATTATAGCTGTTATCTTGCAGCAACTTTCAATGCAGTATGATCTGTAAAAATACTGAATTACTGGGCTGTACACCTAAAACTGATATAATGTTGTAACTCAAGTATACTTCAATAAAAATTTTTTAAAAATTAAAAAATAAAATGACAGCTTTATTGAGAAACACTTGACATTTAAAGTATACAATTTGATAAGATTTGCCATATGTATACACCTGTGAAACCACCATCGAGATCAAGGTAATGAATGTAACCGTCACACCCAGAAGTTAACTGGTGTATCTTTGTAATCCATTCCTCCTGACCCTTATGCACTTTACAAATACATAAGATATATTTGTTTTTTTAAAAGACTCATTTTATTGAGTTATAATTGACATTCAAAAAAGCTATAGCCACTTAATACATACACCTTGATGAGTTTGCAAACAAGAACACACCAATGAAACCATTACCACTGTCAGGCCATAACCGCATCCATCATCTACGGAAGTTTTCTCCCGTTCTCCCTCTCTGTTTTTTTTTTTTTTAATATTGGTTTTCCTTTTGCGGTAAGAGCACATAACGGAAGACCTACACACTTACCAAGTTTTTAACTACAAGATACAGTGTTGGTAACTACAGACCTATGTTCTGTGGCAGATCTCCAGACTTGCTCATTTTCGTTACAGAAATTTTGTATCCTTTGGCCAATACCTCCCACCTACCCCTGCTGCAACCCCTGGTAACTACAATTCTACTTTTTGGCTCCATGCGTTTGACTGTTTTAGCTTCCTTGTAAAGGAGGGATCAAGCAGTGTGTATCTTTCTATGTCTGGCTTATTTTGCTTAACACAATATCCTCCGAGTCCATCCATGTTGTCACGAGTGGCAGGGATTCCTTGTTCCTGAAGGCTGACCAATCCACATATGTGGGATAGACCACGTTTTCTTTATGCATCACTCCACTGATGGACAGTGAGGTCGCTTCCACACCTTGGCTGCTGTGAATGATACTACAGTGGACATGGGAATACAGATATCTCTTCAAAATCCTGACTTCAATGCCTCTGGATACATACAGAAGTGGAATGGTAGTTCCATTTTGCCATCAAGCGCTAGTTCCACCTGCAGGCTCTGAGGGACCACTATGCTTCTCCCGTAGTAGCTGCGGCAGTTCTGCCCCCTCCAGCGTGTGCCAGGTTTCCCTTTCTCCACGAGCTCACCAACACTTAGTAGCCTTTTTCCTTTGATAACCGTCCTAGCAAACCCGAGGTGACATACCCTCGTGACTTTGACTTGCGTTTCCCTGATGTTTAGCGGTGCTGATCATCTTTCACATGCTCAGGGGCCATTTGCATGTCTTTCTTTGGAAAAATGTCTGTTCAGGTCGCTTGCCCATTTTTTAACCAGGTCATTTGTCCCTTTTGCTCTTGAGTTATAGGAGCTCCTTATATATTTTTATATTAACCTCTTATCAGATGTATGGTATACAAATATTTTCTCCCATTCCATACATTCCCTTTTCATTTTGCTGATGGTTTCCTTCACTGTGCAGGTTTTTACTTTGACATAGTCCCATTTGTTTATTTACCCTTATGTTTTCTTCTATGCGTTTTATGATTTTAGGTCTTTTAACCCTTTAATCTATTTTTTAATTAAAGTATAGTCCATTTACAACGTTGGTTGTGTTAATTTCTGGTGTACAGCATAATAGTTCAGTCACACATCTTTAATCTATCTTGAGTTGATTTTTGTATATGGTGTGAGATAAGGGTCCAATTTTATTCTTTGGCTTGTGGATATCTTGTTTTACTACCATCATTTGTTGAAGAGACCATCCTTTCCCCATTGTGTATTCTTGACACCTTGCTGAAAATCAGGAGACCATATATGGGTGAATTTATTTCCAACCTCTCTCTTCTGTACCATTGGTCCATATGTCTGTTTTCATGCTGGTATCATACTACTAATTTTTTATATTTTCATTTATTTATTTGGTACCATATTGCTTTGATTACTGTGGCTTTGTAATATATTTTGAAATCAGGAAATATGACATATCCAGGTTTGTTCTTCTTATTCAAAATGCTTTTGGCTATTTGGGGTCTTTTTGGGGTCCAAATGAGTTTTAGGATTATTTTCTATTTCTATATAAAATAGATAAATAGATAGATCATCATGTGATAGCATTGCTCATATTATCAGTTAATCAAAAATAAATTTTATTTACAAACAACAGGTCACTGCCCACTTGAGATCTCCATCCCTCATTCCTGGGTCCCATGGTCTACACAATCTACCCCACAGTTAAGAGTAAGGTATTTCATGTTTTAACTATCAGAATCCAGTCTACTTCTCCAGCCTCATCTCCCACCACTCTTACTGTAAATCTTATAGTCATAATAGAACATTTAATATTCCATTTCCATGTGCTACATTTCTGTTTCTATCTATTGTTTATGGTTTTTTTTCCAAATAGAAATTAACATCCTTCATATTCCATCTGAAGAAAGAGTTATTTTCCAGGGTGAATTCAAATATTACTTTAATATGAATAAAATTAATAGTTAGAAATTACGGAACTTCTTTACCTGCCAGGCAGGATACATACGATTCTACACCTGATACATTATTTCTGTAAAAAAAAAAAAAGGCATTATTGCCTTCATGAGTGCATTAAGTACATAAGAATGGGTGAATTAAACCCAAAGTCCCAATGTCATGACCAGTGTACAGGTACTTCTGACACCATAGCTTATTCTTATTTCTCTAGAACATTTGGGTTCCCCCCAGACTTTTCCTCAGTATATCCCTCCATAACACCTTCATCTCACTTTCCACAAAAAAATATACTTTATCACTCCTTCGTCTCTGTCCCTCATAAGACTGCATCATAGTTTATGCTGCTGCGTTCATAGTTCTGGTCCCTTTGATAATTGCTTGCAAGAGTGTGTAAATCTTTTAATAGATTATGAAATCAGCGAGGCCATTCTGTTTTTGTTTTTGTTATATTCAGAGCCAAGAATCCCAAAAAGTCACAGAAAATTCTCAGGATATAGTGTGGAATCCTCAAACTTTATGATTCTTGTTTTAATAGATAATTTATGAAGATTTGGGATTTACTGTTATGATATGACAGTATTTATCTTTTTTATTTAGTGAAATTAAAAAATATTCCACAGGGACCAGCAAAATATTAGAAAGGGATATATATTAAAAACATCCAGTGGAAAGCAGGCATAGCATTTTAGTTGAAGCTTCAAAAATGAGGTTTGAAAATTTCTGGAAAGAAATCAAACTCACAGGGGTATGTATGAATAATACAAAACAGATAGCTAATATAATTTGTTTGGAATTCTATTGCAGTGTAAACATATATTATGCGATTTCTCATGTATTTGTTCTGACAGATATGAAATTTATTTCAAACCCTTGAGATAGTTCCATTTTTCAGTCTTTTGTTTCTCCCCTGATCTTCAATAAAATATTATGTTAAAAAATCATACTAGCAAAACGTCGGGTAATGGATATCAGAAACCATTTATCTCAAAGGACACTTTCCTGATAATTACCCTTATACCTTCTAAAAGGCATCTTGCTGCAATTGATCTAGGATTAATCGATTCAAACACCCGGGCAAACTGATGCTCATTCATTTTGGTCAGAGGGAAAATGTGAGCCTGGGTCTAGTCACTGGAGGGTTTTCCTCTCATAAGTCTCCTATTTTTACATTTGAATATAATATCTACTTTCATTTAGGCTCCCTGAATATTAATAAACCTCCGTGTTTAAGGTATGCACAGCAGGGATTTTTAGCAAGTGATGGAGTCAGAGAAATTTGTTGTTTCTTTTCCAGTTAAATCCCTTGCCTTCCAGATTTCCATCTATTCCTCACTTCTCTTTGCAAAAATATACATTTGTATACAGAATTGAAATTGCTGGCATAGTTCAAGCAACATCTTAATTCTCCGAGAAAGTAAAAAACAAAGGCTATGTGCTTTCTTTCAAAATGCAGTCTTCAATAAAGCAGTGTTGCCAGTAAGTTTCACTATATATAATACCGGTGATAGTATTTGATATTGTGTGTCATTTGTGGTAATGGACACGGACCCACAAGTGTGCAGGCATTTGAGTATAGTATTAAATCAGTTGGGGCAAGGAAGTATTCTATGATTATTTAAACATATTCTACATCATATGTGTATATGAGGAATTAAAACAATCAGGGGAATTATGTGAATTTAAAAGACCACAATTTAGAACAATGTGGTTATTTGCACTTATTTTCATCGATTTCCCTCTACAGCTTTTCATACAGAACTCAAATGTCATTGAGAAAGCTACATAATTCCAAACAATGTACACGTAAGGCTTTGCCCTTTTGTGCCATCTATCTACTGTGCCCATGGCTTTTGTTTCAAAAAGTAAAACACATTTACATTGGTTCCACGTCTTTAACGTTAGAGTAAAAGGAAAAGATAGAAGTAAAATCGCTGTCGCCTTGGTGATATAACGGAAACCCTCTTGTTTTCAGTGCAGACAGCAGTTGGCTCTAGTCACAGAGAATCACAGCTCATTAACACAGCAGTGTCACACCAGTGGGATAACTGGTACAAACTGACCCTGATGCAAAATCCAGCTTGGGTCTCTTTGAATGCTACTTGCTTTCTTTTTCCTACAGGGGGTGTGGTTTTAAGCAAGGATGAGGGTGGGGTGGAATGATGGAACAGGACCCAGTGAAAGTCATTTTTTTTTTTTTTTAAGGTATTTGTAGTACCACTGAGTAGCCCCAACCTACAGATTCCATTTGGCTATTTCCTAGTCAAGCAGCGACCCCTAGACCGACACACGGGGGCACCTCTCTGAGGTCCTGTATCAAATGCATCTGGGGCGTCGGTTTAGTTTTGCCACCTGTCCTCTTATACTGTCTCACTCGATGTTCAGAGGATTCCAGGGCGGGTTTCATCCTTTCTCTTACATGTGCAAGAAAAGAGACCCTCAGATGTTAGGCATCATACGCACGAATCACATGGTTAATTGCTTTTGCCGGGACTTCAACCGTATCGTATTGGCCCTAGTTTAATTTTCTCTCCCCCAAATTGTATCTGTTGTGGCAAATTTAGTGTTCGCAGGTAATTTAAAAACATTATCTTCATCCTTAAAGCCACTCTGAAGTTTAATTTTAGAATGTCTGTTTTTCAGATGCAAGCCAGTAGCTGAGATCAATTAAATCATTTACCTGTGCATTAGTGGTGGTCAGAAATTTGTATGTTACTCATGCTGCAAGGTGTACATTGCACTCTTTTTCTGTGGCAAATGTTCATTGGAGAATTAGTTGGAAGCTGCGTAACGCTGTAAGTCAGTCTGAAACTTCTTAATTAAACCTGGTTTGTGAGCAGAACCAATCACACACTTGGGGGATTGATACGTATTTACAGGAACATACGAAATACTGTAATAATGACTAATTTGACATTAACACGTTGAAACTTTGTTTATTACTTCATATGCACCATAAAAAATCATTAAAGCATTAAGGAATCAATATTTAATAAGTAACCAAAAGTCTTAGTTCAAGAATAACTCAATAATTTTTTAGTAAAAATGGATATTTAAAAGCATGTAGCCACAAATGCATTTTTGGGGTTACCAAGTTAATAGCATTAACTTTAAATTATACCCCAAATTGATTAATAGGTTATTTCTAAAATGTGACAGAAGGAGGAAAATGAAAACAAAGAAACCAAAAAAGGAAAGAAAATATAATTAAGGCTAAAATCCTTTCTGACCACTGGTCAGGGCTACTGTTCTTCACTGAGACTGCAGACCTGGGTTTACACCCTTTTAATATTTTTTCCTCCTAACTTCCTGAATTATTCCCTTTGCTCTGTCATTCATATATAGATGTGTAGATGCATATATTATTATCCATATGTGTCTCATATAGTTGTGTGTGTGTGTGTGTGTGTGTCTAAACACTCTCTGTTCCCCAAGTGAGCCATTCTACATTACAGAGGACAGGAAAATAATTCATGACATTGCTAAACTGGCTTTTGAAGTTTTTTCCTGTTGAATCCATTATTATTTCCTTTATCAGACATTCATTTTCTGTTCCCCTGAACCTTCACTGAGTCCATTCATAACTAAATATTCATCTTCAAATACCATGAACCATTGCAAAATCCACGGAAAAGGTCACATCTTTGTAATATGCTTCACAAAATCATGTACCCTGCCCTAATGTAGTCATAACAATTAACTTTTTCCACTAATTTTGTGATAATTTGAGTAATGCCTGGGTCTCTTGCTGGTATAAGATGCGGTGAACTTTTAAGGGGCAATGTCAGCGTTCACAATTTGCCTCCCAGCGCTCAAAATAACGTCCGGAGCACTGCATGTGTTAGTAAATGCTTGTCAAGTGAGAAGCAGGGCTATTTGCTAGTTTCACTGTTTATCTCTTCTTTCTTAAACTTTATAATAAACATTATTATAGAGTTCAATGTTACTTTCATTTTAAATTGCATATATAAAGATGATAATATTTTTAATAATACTTAAAATATAGAACTCTTCATTTGTTCGTAACTCATTTTAAATGATATTTATGCCATATTTTAAATTTCATTCTGGCTTTACTTTTCCAAAAATGACATTCTAGATCTGTAGCCTCTACTGTTAGTCTGGAATTGACAGTCAGTTTTATAAAGCCTAACTTGAAATCTTCGTAATCTAACAAGCTTTCTTCTTGTGTCAGCTATGAAAAAAAGTTTAGAAAAATTAAGTGGTTTGACCTTACAAAAAACATACATACAAAGGGTGCAAAATTATCCAAGTTTTCTATTTGCTTTAAACCGACATTTTATTTTAGATGCATTTAGTACTGTTGGAGTAGTAACCATAATATTGCTAGATGCCAATCTACTTTGAGTGTTAGGATTTGATAGCTCTCGGGCCACCTGACTTCTCTACGCCAGAGCTCTGTGGGTTTATTACGTTGATAATTACAGGTTAGTTTTGTACTTTATTTTCTGTAGTTGATATGACTGTGTGTTGCATTTATAAACAGTACTAATTTGTGTATTCTAGAAATATTTATCAGGCTTCTGCTATGCTGGGTGATGATGGTTCCTGTGATTAAAAAAAAAAACAAACCAGACCTAGAACTGGCCTCCTCAAAATTAAATTCTAGCAAGGATCAACTGTCTACATACACTATTAGTTATTTGTTCACAATTGTTGCAAAAGAAAAATACAGGTTCCTGCGAGATCATTAAATGGGGAAATTGCTGAGTCTCAGAGGTTAGGAAAGTATCCCTTGATCATGGGACTTTTCAGATGAGGTTTTAAAGGATGAGTAGGAAAAAAAAAAAGAAGAATGAGTAAAAAGTGGTGTTGTGTGAGTGAGAACAGAGAGCCTTGTCCAAGCAAAGAGAGTGGTGGTCTAGGCTGAGCGAATTTTCACGTTGGAAGTAAGTGCGGCCATTCTAACAACAAAGAGAGGGTTTTTCAGCTGTTGTCTTAGAGACTGTAAGGAAGGATTTAAAGGATCCCAGTGGAAAAGCAAAGGGAAGTCATGGTAGGTTTCAAGGGGCGAGGGACGTGACCACATTGGCATTTTAGGATGACCCTGTGGATGGAATATTGATTCGAGGAGATTTGTGGGAAGACTGATGATGAGGCTAGATTGCTGGTCCAGGCAGAAGGTGATGCTGACTCGGGTTAGGGTGCTGGTAACAATGTGTCTGCTGGAAGATGACGGAGAATTATTGTGTAAATGGTATTCAAAGTTCTATCACTTCCTAAATTGTATCAGAGGAGAAGTGTTGGCTTTAACCTCCAACGTAGCCAAATCACACTTTTTCTAGGCTGTTGTCATGTGTATGGCATCAAAACAAGTGGGAGCACTGACTTGTTTCTGCTGGGATGTGGGCCAGCTTTGAAGCTAGGTTAAGAATTCCCAAACTTCCTTCACTTGAGAATGAAAATGGTGTTCAAAGAAAAATAATAATCACGACAAAAAATGAAGCCAGATGGCATAACCACTAATCTTCTTCAACGCTGCAGTAATATGGCTCTTGTGTGTGCAGTGTGTGTGGAGGAAAGAAGCCCCTGGTTTTTGTGATTTGTTGGAACTCTTTTGAAATCCAACCTGCAGGATGAAGAGTGTGGAAAGCCTCTGGAGCCGGGGGACTTCGTGCGCTGCAGCGCGGAGACTGCCTGTCAGATGTCTCCACTACAGTGAGAGGCAACACCGGGGCGACAACAGCGCTTGCCGATGTTTCTAATGCCCTGGGACTCGGTGTCTCATGCAAAGCCCTGAGTAATTGGTTTCTAACAGCAGTGCTTTCAGGAAACAAGGCAGTTTTTCAATGCGATGTTTCCTAAAGTTCTAATTAACCATATAATTAATGAAAAGTATGGAGATTATGTTTGAGCACTTTTAAGTTACAGAAATCAATATGCTTGCTAATGGGGCGGGTTTTCTTTCTGTTTAATAGGAATAAATAATTTTTACATTGTCATCCTAAAATTGTTGATATTTTTGCCAGAGACATAATTATTGTTAGTTATTCTAGGTTCCAATAGTTACAGTATATTGGAAGAAGATTGTTTAAACTTACAAGCATGTCGTTACCTTCCCCCTTACATAAGGAATTTGAAATAGGCTCCTATAAGATACACCCAGCGGCATGTGAGCTGGTATGTATGCTCTCTCTATATAACATTTTTATCCATTTTATTATAAGGTGGAAATGTAATTCATGTATCTTCTCTAATCCCATAAATGTATTATTATTCTAGCATGCCACACACACGTTGTCACTTTGTATTGTCATTGTCTTAGTCAGTTTAGACTGCTCCAGCTGAGTCCCATGGACCACGTGGCTTGAACAACAAGCATTTATCCCTCACAGTCCTAGAGGCTGGAAGTTCAAGAGCAAGGCATCAGCTGAGTGGGTGTCTGGCGAGTGCCAGTTTCCTGGGTCACAGATCGCTGTCTTCTCAGTGTCCTCACGTGGCAGAAGGGCAAGGCATCTCCCTGGGGTCTCTTACAAGGGCACGAATCCCGTTCGCGAGCACTTCACTCTTCCGATCTAATCACCTTGCAAAGGTCCTATCTCCAGTGCCATCACACTGGGGACTAGTTTCAACATATGAATCGGGGGTGGACGAAAACATCCAGTCAACATGGATTGTAAGACCAAACATAAAACCTATGGCAACAAAGTCTCCAGACAAAAACAGGAGAAAGTTCTTGTGGCTTTTGATTCACCACTGGATTTCTAGGTATGACAACAAAATAAAATAACATTACCCATAAGATAAAATATTTACAAACTTGACTTTATCAAAGTCAGGGTTAAGAGGATGGAAAAGGAAGGCACAAAGTGGGAAAAATTATTTGCTAGTGACATCACTGATGAAAGACAGATTCAGAATGTCTTGTGAAATCTCAAAACTTAATAAAAGAATAGTCTAGTTTAAGAGATAAGTAAATATTCTGAGGAGATAGTTAGGTTTTTAAATTATCATTAATATTGTCTTTAATGGAGGTACGGGGGGTTGCACCCAGGACCTCATCAAAGCTAAGCAGATGTCCCACCACTGAGCCACACCCTGTCCCCGAGATAGGCAAAATATTTGAAAAGCTACTTTCATACTGAAGGCAAATAAAACTAGGGAGGGATCTTCAACATCTGTATTTATGAGGGAAACACAAATTAAAATCATGAGATACCATTACAAACCTATCAGAAAGGCTAAAATTAAAAAGACTGACACGTGTTGACCAAAGTGTGGATTAGTGGGAACTCCTGCACACGCCTGGCAGAAATGTAAGCTGGTGCCGTCACTTTCAAAGACAGCCTAGATGTTTCTAAAAAAGTTAAACATTTACTTACCTTACAATCCAGTTCTTCTGTAACTAAATTTTACCCAAAGGAAACAAAACCAAGAACTAGGCAAAAATCTTGATAGCAGCTTTAGCTGTAAAAGCCCCAAACAGAAACAGCCCAGAAGTCCACCACCAAGGGAGTGAACAGACTGAGGTACGTCCATACAATGCAGCGCTGCTCAGCAGCATAAGGGAGTGAACTATTAACGAAAACCACGTGGATGCATCTCAGAATAACTGTGTCCAGTACCAGAAGCTAGATTCAAAATACGGTGAGTGATTCATTCACATAAAACTCTAAATAATGCAAATTTACCTTTACTGACAGAAAACAGTTCACTCGTTGCTGGGGTGGGAGGGAGTCGTGATTGGCAACAGAAAGGGTTTATAAAGAGACCAAGGGGAAATTTGGGAGGTGATACATGTGTTCATTATCTTTATTGTGGTGACAAAACTTATTAAACTGCACACTTTAGACATATGCAATTTACTGCCTTTCAAATATACCTCCATAAGGATCTGACAATAAAAAAATAGCCCCAAGTTGCTAGTGGCGACGGAATTGCAGAGCGCAGCTCTAGAAGTTTGGCTTTCCTTTCAGATTCCGCTCTCATCCTCCTAGGATGTTTTACCTTTTATCCAAGCAGGACCTTACAGGGTCACCGTCCCGCTGCCTCCAGAAGCGTCATCTCACACAACGGAACTTCCTAAAATCGTGCTTTTAGCCCATCATTTCAGTTGTCACAACTTCAAGCGTTCTTTTTGTTTACAGATTCTTCGCACAGGATGGAGACTATTACAACCGCAAAAATTCTCAAAACTGTAAGATCCTCTTTTTACAGACGAGGAAATTGAGGTGCAGAGAGACCGTGACTCACCTTATGTTGCGCAGAAAATCAACCGTAAACGCCTTCCTGGGGTCCAAGAGTCTGGGCTCTTTGTTCAAGTTTTGGTTTTGATTGTGTTTCTTCACTAAACAACCCAGTTTCCATTACACCCTCTTCTAGCTCGTCCTCCAGTTCCTCTTGCAAACCCGCCTCTTTCCTACCTGCGCAACCCATGATCCCTGCTCTCAAGCCTTCACCTCTGTCACGGGTGTGCTGTGAATGTCATTGCCATCGTGGTCCTCCTGTGGTTGCCCCGATCGTATTTCATGGACACCCATTGCCTTCTCCAGAAGCCATTGTCTTTTCTCTGCCTGTGCTCAGTTTCTACATTCTGCCCCTGTGTCTTCCTGCAGACCAATGCCAGATAGTACCAGTTTCCCACAGTGATTTGTTCTTCCCTCTGCCATAAGGCTAGGACTGTAGTCAGGTACTCGGGCCTGGCTGTACCTGACTACCCAGCCTCTTCTGTAGTCAATGTGTCTATGTGACCAAGTCCGCTGCATGGAATTGGTGGAAACATGTCACTTCCTTCAAGGAGCCTTCGGATGGTAATAAACCTCTCAACAATCTCTTTTCCCTTCTCTGTCTAGAATCTTCGTGTATCAGCCTAGTTTTGGCCTCGACAATGACGATGATACTCCAGGGGAAAGCAAAGTAATCTGTAAAGTACTCTTGCTCCTAAAAAGACACACGGAACATAGCCGTCCACCTGCTTAAAATACTCGGAGGGTATTTGTGTGTGTGTGTGTG
The DNA here is from genome assembly GCF_009834535.1 of Camelus ferus. Taxonomy (NCBI): domain Eukaryota; kingdom Metazoa; phylum Chordata; class Mammalia; order Artiodactyla; family Camelidae; genus Camelus; species Camelus ferus. The sequence continues at coordinate 9,130,404 of NC_045718.1, read as the reverse complement.
TGTGTTTCCATAAGGTGCTGCCTCATTGGCCATTTGCCTTCCACTGTCTGGCTTTCATTTAATTAATCCAAGGCCTGGAGTTCATCACCACGTGGACCTGGCTCTGTTCTCTGCCTGAACCAATCATTAAGAAGCTTGACCGTAGACTAGTGGTCCCATTTCCTCCAGTGAATGAAGTTAGAAATCAGACTTGCTGCCCTAAGTTGAGGAGGGTCCCAGACAAGCTCGTGCCGGTGAACTCGTCTACTTACTAAGCTCTCCCCTTGCAGAACTCCACAGGGGACCTGCACTGGTGTTCCTGCAGCTCCTCCTTCCAGCTGCGTGTTGTTCGGCCGATGGCTTCACCTCCTTAGGGTGTTGTCCTGTAAAACAAAATAATGCTTGTGGAGACAGGTCGTGAGGATTCCATGGTATTTGTTTAGAAGGATGTTTTGTTTGTTTTTATTTTTTTTTTTTGTTTTTAATTGATGTATATTTGATTTACAATGTTGTGTTAGTTTCTGATGTACAGAATAGTGATTCAGATATATATACACACACACACACACACACACACACACATTTTTTTCTCTTAACTACAATGAGGTATCACCTCACACCAGTCAGAATGGCATCATTAAAAAGTCACAAATGATAAACGCCAGTGTAGAAGGATCATAAACTGACCTTTCCATTGTCTTAGAGTTTTAACTGATGCCCCCATGTTGATGACACCGGGTGTTAAGACTCCCACACACATTCAGAGAAAAGACACTGGACACATCTTGGCAGGACTCTCTAAAAAGTGTCCAAAAGTGTCTTCTGGGCTCCCCAGCCCACCCCCTCCTTCCCGCCTCTAGAGGGGAGACACCTGGAGGGTCATGAAGGAGTGTGACCAAAGTCCGGATTTCTATGCAAACAGCTGTTCCTGCAGTGGGGAGCACTGGGGAGTGGCCCTGCCCTAGCCATAGGAGAGAGGAGACAGAGGCTGATTTCTAGCAGCCAAACCCAAGACCAGTAGAGGGTCTGCACCGTCATGAATCACCTGAGAATGAGAAATCTAAGAAGTATTGACGGGTGTCCCTTAGAGTTTGAAAGGTGAGAGTGGTGCCCAATGCACATAAAAGTGTCAAGACTGAGAAGATAGATGCCCCTGATATCCTGGGTGGGACTGAGGGCTGCAGTGGAAGTTGGTGGCTCTTCCATCAACATCAGTGCAAGAAGAGTGACCCCACGGTCACGGGGGAGAGTGAACTCAAGTTGGGCGAGATTCTTCTGGAAAAGACCCTGCCCTGGGCTAGTCTGAAAGGGCTCTGTGTGTGGACACGATGCTTGTTCTCTGAACGTCATGCTTCACTGCACTTCTTTCTTTCCTTTTACAGCTCCCTGTAGAATAATGAAATTAGAACATCCTCTCATGCCATATACAAAAATAAACTCAAAATGGATTAGAGACCTAAATGTAAGACCAGATACTATAAAACTCCTAAAGGAAAATTCAGGCAGAACACATTTTGATGTAAATTATAGCAATGTCTTTTGGATCCGTCTCCTAAAGTAAAGGAAATAAAAGCAAAAATAAACAAATGGGATCAAATTAAATTGTTATTCCAAAAAAAAGCTTTTTTTTTTTTTTTTGTCATTTAGGGGCTTTGGATACCTTGCAAATCTGCGCCACCCACCTGCCAGAGCTCAGGTGAACCCTGCAGCTATCAAAGGGCCCGAGCTGGTGCTGAACCTGGTGTCTTCCAACCCAGAGGCTCTGGGCTGAGCTGCTGAGTGAAGTCACGTAAGCCCCACTCAAGCCCGCTCTTTCCCTCCCTCTTCCGTGTCCCAGCCTCTGGAAGGTCTTATGCCAGGACAGTGACAAACAATATGAAATACAGAGACAAAGGTGACAGAAGCGGGAAAGTCCTGTCCACTGAAAGTAGCCAATCACTGGTAGAAATAATTGAAGAAACTTAAACGCATACCGTATTCGTAGATCAGAAGACACGGTATTATTAAAATACCAATTCTCCCCAAATTTATACACAGATGCAACACGAGCCCAGGATTTTAAATACAGACTGACAAACTGACTCCAAAAATTCACATGAAAATGCCAGGGACATAGAATAACAAAAACAACTTTGTAAAAAAAAACAAACAACAAAAACCAGAGCTGCCTTTCAAAGACAGCCTGAAGCCACAGTGATTAAGAGCGCGCGGTATCAGTGTCAAGAGAAACTAAGACATCAACTCATTGTGTGCCAAATAAACCTGTAAATAAAAAATGCCAGAAAACATGGATTGGGTTGGATGGGGAAGAAAAACGTTAAGAAAATTCCTCAAGTTCTGCGATACTGAATGAGAAGCAAACTTAACGTTTTCATTAAGGAATGTAATGCTGAGCCTGCATTGACACCCCCCAGATTTCTTTTAAACAGCGTGCTGCGTTTAGGGACGGGTGCCTGGGGTTACTGCTCTTACATTCAAATGTTGGCCCGACTGTTCAAGACATTCGGCTCTACGGTTTCTGAGTCCTTCGTATTAGTAAATAGTTGATAATAACCCCTTCTCCGCAGGGTAGATTTTTGAGAGTGAGTAGCTGACCTGTAATACGTACCGGAGGCCGTCTGGCATGCGTTAGGTGTACAGTACATGTTGGATTTCTCAATGTTTTGTGAATGCTCAAAGACAGGGTCTGTGCTTGTTTCATATTTGTACCCTTTAAAACTAAGATTTTTTTCGCAGAAGTTCAATAAATGTCACCCAATTAAACCACAAATCAAAATAATCAGGATTTAAGATAATTGCAGGAAAAACGATCCAAAAACGTGTGGGAGGAACTCGCAGAATAAGGAGGAATACCAGCGAGAAATGTCAGGTATCATAAAACAAAGACCCTTTGCGGAATCAAGTTTTACTCTTGTAGAGTGGCTAATCAGAAGACTAGAAACTAGGTTTTCATTGAAAACAGGCTTTTTCACTAAAATGTGATAGTTATTTATTTAATTTTTAGAAGTGTAAAGCTGTAATACCACAAAAGAAAGAAAAAAGCCAAACAAAAATAGTGCTGCTGGAGCCAAAAGACCGAAAGTGTATGCTCTAAATTAATAAATTAATAAAGTAATAAATTAGATAAAGCTAAGATTAAATCATGAGGGTAAAAAATTCAACATCACAGGATTGAATAGCCCTATACTGGTGTCCTTGAAGTTTTTGTGGTGGGGGGGGCGGGGGGGGAGGAAATAGAAAACGTAACAGGAGATAATATGATTTCTAATTTCCTTCTTTCTATGTGTTTCTGCTAGAGATGATGAGTCAATTTAACATCGGGTTTAAAACTGGCTTTTGACTCTCTGTCTGCAGGACACTAGCAATTTGTTTCGCGATGTAGAGACTGTAATAAAAACCGTGTCTTCAGGGAAAGGGATTCTGACAGGGTAACTAGGACAGAGCCCACTGCCTAAAATCGAACTGTTCGTTTGCAATCTTATATGTGCCATTTTGACTAACAGAATAGAAAGAAACTCTGAGAAAATTCCCAGCTATATAAAGTGTTGAATTGGGTAAAGTTACCAACTGTGAGAAAAAGAAATGACTTACATTTTGCCTTTGCTGTAATAACCCTCAACTGCACAAAAAAGCAGCTATTCCATTTGGTTAACAAAGATTTTATATTTGGGGGGCTATGAATAAAGTTGAAAATTTGTATGTCTATCTATGCAAAAAGTAATGTGGAAGCCATCCCAATGATTTAAAGCAAATATGATATAAAATTAATGATGCATTTTGGTCTGGGGGTCTGTATTATTACAGCTGGCTCGATTCCCCAGATCCTGTCCAATAATGACCTTTATTTTAAAGATAATAAAATGTATGCAGTTACATCAATGTGAACGTGATATTTGGGACTTAGGGGGAATTTGTATTTGCTAGTGGGAATACCATGTTGATATAAAATTCGTAAGAATAGGTATACACCAATTTCTGTTGTAACTGCCATACTCATTATGTTAGATATGAACATGGTTTAGACGTCAATACAGATGTAGAGAAAAAGACTGATTTATTCACTCACAGATTATACTGATGCTTCTGACTTTTTAACACAGTAATAAAAGCCCAACACCAAGGGCAAGGTCGGTTAGCAGAGTAACTGAGGGCAGGAGTAATGGAAAGATAAGTCATCATGTCAAGTGAAGGACAGTTATCCTGGACTTCACAGTTTGGTGAGTGATAATGATATTTTCCACATAATACTTTCTTGATAATTGCAATATAGTAATTTACTTCGTATCAAAGTTAATCTATTAACATTCTTCCTCTTCTCTGATTTTTCCCTCATAACTTCCTCAGGAACAGAAACCACATTTAGAGTGAAATTTCTCTGTAGCTAATACTTTTAGGTAATGAATCTGAACAAGAAATCATAGAAACTATGGCAAAAAAATGATGAGGACATGAATGTGGAACCATGAAGTATGATTTCAGAGTCTCTTTCCCTATCAGAAAGGAAAAAAAAAAAGAATTTTTCTGATAAACATAATCATAACAAATGTGCAATTTTTCATAAATCTCTCTCTTATGATTTACATAGAGTATCTTTTTAAAATTACTTAGAACATAAATATTGCTATCCTACAAATTAAGTTGTAGTTTATGGGTATAAAATATTGAAATTGATATAGTTAAATGTGACTTCCAACACACTGAAAATAATAAAATTAATTATGACTTTCATGACTAGTGTCATAAAATTATTGTTGCTCTTTCCTCTTTAAGAAAGAAAGATGTGTGATTTGTTATTTACAGCGAGGTACAGATACAGATAATTTCGCTACTGCGCATGTTTAAAGTCAGTCATATGCAATGAATAGATGCCATATATGTATATACACACACACAGTTTGTGTGTATGTATATATGTATGTGTACACACTTAAAAGCATATATAAACTCATGTATATTATGCGTATATCTACCTACACCATATATACCTAAGTACCTGATATACAGAACCTTCGTGTTTCTTCAATCACAATTTTGAGTGGCCACACTGACATAGGTATTCAATTTCAATTGCATTTAGAGTTATTGTCATTCAATTTCTCTCTCATGGGCTTGAGACACAATTTTCTCCAACGATTTTTACTAAAGGGAATGAGGATGCAAAAGAAATGTAATAGGGCCACAACAGTTGCCCCTGGGCAACTTGAGGAAGACGTCCCTTCTAAGATGTAATGTGAAGACAGGATGACATCACAATAGTGGAAAATTCAAACTCTTGAGGAAAATTTGTCTTATTTGTACAATGAGATGGTTAATAACTGCTATCACTCACAAAGTTTTAAAATTAATGTAAAACAGATTGAAATATGGAAGCCCTATGCAAAAATGATTTATTAAAAGGATGTACAACCTATATCCCCAAACTGCCTTTCATCGATGCTTGTGATTCCAGTGGCGGAGACTGAGCTCCCATGTGCAAATTAAGAGAAGAAAAGCACCACCACCCTCAGTGCGAGGCATTGTGTCAGTTCCTAGAGCTCCAGGGATAAAGCTTGGCTCCTGGCTCTCAAGGAGCCAATGTCTAATCAGAGAGATGGAAAAGTAATAAAGTGTGGTAGAATTTTGCAAATAATGCTGCACTGTAGCAGCTTGAGAACATTTCCCCCAGGTCATAGGATACCATCTCCCAGGAGGTGCTACTTGGAATGAATCTTGAGACCTACATTGTTAGCCACAAGCAAAAGAAAATGTCTCATTTTCAGAAAATTAGTTCATTCAGCATGGTTAGAACCTACAGTTCAGGCTGTAGACACTGTGGAAGAAGAACTCGGGGAAGGATGCACAGTGTATCTATCCAGAACGTGAAGGCTGGATACGGAGAGAAGATACATAATATGGACTAGTTTGAAATTTCATTCTGAAGATAATAGGAACCAGCAAAGAATTTTAAGTGAGTATAACAGCACTGGAATCATATTTTTTGCAAATTCACTTACGATGGGTTGTAAAAAGTGGATACTTCTCAGAAATAATTGCTACATGAAGAAAACAATGAAGCACCAACCTGACGCAGTGGTAGAGACCATCAACTCATAGTTACTCCAAATATACGTGCTCCATATTCTCCCTAAACTAAGTAAAATCATATTTTTAAAATGCAACTCTCTAAATCATTCCAATGCAGTATTTCTTCTCTCTTTCCTTCTGAATGGTCATCTTATAAATAAACTTGCCTTTCAGTAGTGGAATCCCTGAGTGCTGCTTAAAATCTTAACGACTGTTAAGACTGAACTAGTCAAAGTATGCAAATACCTGTGAAAACCAGTTATAGGGTGTCAAAGAAATGTCATTCACACACTCTGCCCCACAGTAAATTATGTGCAAGCACAGTTCATTACAACAGTGTTCAATAATTATTTGTAGCATAAATAAGCATCGTTTCCTAGTAAATGTCTTATAAATATTAATTCTAAAACTTTTAAATCTTCACTTTGATAAGCTGATGAACACTATGTTATTTTCATAATAATTCATAAACATTGATAAGGCATAAAACTAAGATAATAAAACACAATGGCTGGTCCAAGGGCAGAGATTACATTGTGAGATTTGTTTTGTAAAAAATTTGTATCTCTCTCCCTTCTGGTGTCTGCACTTTTTCTTCTACCCATTTTCTGTTCCCAGAAGCACATTCTTTTATTTCTGATTTCCTAGCTTCCCAGAGACTATATTTACTTAGAGATGAGCAAAACTCTGCACCTTGCAGCATCCTCGACACCCTTTATGCACTCAAGTTACCTTAATCCAGGTTACAGTTTCTCTCAATCAATAGTCTTGTTGGAAAGTTATTCAAGAAATGGATTCTATCAGAGGACACAACAGATTGTGTTTGAATACATTGCCTACTTACAGGAATCTGCATTTTGACAAAAAGATCAGGAGGCCTTAATCAGAAATATTGAAATTTTAGCTGTTTAAACAAGATTTGGAGAAATGATGGAGGCATTTAGAAAGTGAAGAAAGAGATTTTTTATCTTCTAGGTGTAAAAAATGACCTCAGTTTGTAGAACTGGCTGCGTGTTCATCTCTGGTAATAACATTAATAATGAGAAAGGAAATCTTCTAAGTTTGCTCTAAGAAGATTCAGAACTTTATGTAGTCATTCTAAAATGAATGCTTAAGATAATGGCAGAATAAAAATACAAGACTGGGTACTTTAGAATAGAATTCTGATGGGAAAAAATGTTAATTTAAAAAATTGTGTATGCAAAGGTGAGATTGCTGTTAGAAATTTACACCAACAGAGAGTCTAATTTGTATGATCCATTTTAAGATAAGAAATAATAACGGCTGAACTTTGTCAATAAAGAAAACCTTTACTTGCATTCTCTTGTCTTACTGCCTGTACTTCTGTTCCACTGGAATGATGGCAGTACTTTTGATTTATCACATTTTTAATTGGTCTCCTTGGTGGCATGTTCCATATGTTTATTATTCATTTAGTGGCACTCTCTCTGAATTTGAGACAATACTTGAGAGCTAATGTTTCTACCGTTTTAATCTTTAATACGTGTCTTCTCTTTTCAAAGACAGAGCTAGTACAAACAGTCTCTTTTTATCATTTTCAGAAACTCCTGTCCTTATTTCTTACACTTTTTTGCAGAATTGTTTGGAAACACTTCTCAAATAACAAATAAGTGTAAGATCAACAACACCCTTAACCTGGGAAAGAAAAGTGAGTCATTTGGTTGTTCTCATGCATTTGAAACCATTTTAAGAATGCGCTCTAAATAAAAGGTCTAAACACTTCCTTGAATGTATACCTACACAATTCAATTTATTTTATGTCAAACTTAGTTTTGGGTCAGAACTAACACAACTTAGTGCCAAATAACAATTCAGTTATTCTATTTTTATTGTATTGCAGTCTTTTTGAGTAAAATTAAGTAAAATATATCTTTAGAAATATTGCACCTTTATAGAAGCTCTATGTCTTGCTTCTGATTATCTGGACGTGTAAGCAAAGAATTAGTTGGTATCATCTGTAGCTAACAATATTAAGGGCTTAGACAACGTAAATGTAAACAAAGAAATAATACTGCTACCATTGAGATATTTTAGATAAATGTCTGACAATTTACTTAAAATTAGGTATGTCTTAAAGTAAAGTAGATATTTGACTTTCTAGTTTATATAACTTCAGATACGTCAAGATGGTAGTTGATGTCTTGGTTGGAAGGTACAGAGGATGGTGTACATATGAAAATGTTTAAGATTAAAATTGTATTTGTACCATTCCAAAGACACCAGCTGGTATCCTTAACTGCTAGAGACCATCTTGTCGCGTTTCCAGGTCTCCATGAAACCCAAACAGCATCATTTCCTCAACTCATGCTACTCAGGAATCATTACTGTTACGCTGACCCAAGGTTGAAGAGATGTGCTACACCCTGTTGAGTTCAAACACTGAGGAGGTTTAGATTTGCCTTGCAAAAGGGCTTTTATGCCCACACTCCTCAACACTAATCTCCCTCCATCTTCACAGCCTGTAAAACTGAGACAGATGGGAAGCCCCACACACTCCCAGTCAGCATCTGGCCAGGTACAGTGGAGGAAGGCAAAGTTATTTCTTAAAGACACAGAGCTTAGTATAAAAGGCTGGATAAATAAAATGTGATATATATATGTGGGATGGATACACACACACACATAAGTATATACAATGGAATATTACTAGGCCATAAAAAGAATGAAATAATGCCATTTGCAGCAACTTGGATGGATCTAGAGATTATCATGTTGAGAGAAGTAAGTCAGACAGAGAAAGAGATATCATATGATATCACTTATATGTGGAATCTAAAAATAAATGATACAAATTATATTTACAAACCAAAAAGAGACTCATTGACATAGAAAATAAATGATGGTTACTAAAAGGGAAAGGGCTGGGAGGGATAAATTAGGGGTTGGGGATTAATAGACACACATTATCATATATAAAATAGATAAACAACAAGGACCTACTGTATAGCACAGGGAGCTATATTCAATTTCTTGTAATAACACATACTGGGAAAGAATCTGAAAAGAAAAAATATATATGTATGTATGTGTATAACTGAATCAGTTTCCTGTACACCTGAAACTAACATTGTGAATCAACTACACTTCAATAAAATTTTTTTTAAAAAAGAAAAAAAGATTATGCTTTAAACAAAGGCATAATCATTAGACTAGCACACTTGGTTTGAGAGAAGAAAATGCATTTATAGATCACACTGAACAGAGCAAAAACTATAGAGAACACACTATTCAGGAGCCAAACCAATCTGGAATTACTATTCCAGGCAGATGGGTGCAGAGTTTCACCACATCCCTAGTGGAGAGGAAAAGGAGATTTGTGACTCAAGGTATGTTCAGGCTTTCATTTTATAGTATGAGTTCAATTATCAAGAAAGTGTTTTATCATCTTTCTAAAATTTTAGATAAAAGAATCTGTGTAGATATTGTTACCGGTGAACATTTTGAAAGGTAAACCTCACGTGGTCATTTGCTGTCAAGGCATCTGGAATACAAAGTGCACAAATCCAGGAAATTCACCCCTGCTCGGAGTCCAGATGTGATCATCCGCATTAGCTCGGCCATTTGCTCATGATCTATATGGACAAGTGAAGAAATACTGTGTGAAGTTTTCAGGTTTCCAGGTTGTCCAGCAGTAAAGTTAACTCCCCAATGAAGCTGTGAATTCCTCACTGCTAGACTGCTCAAGCAAAGACAATTAAGTTTTTCCCAGGTATTCCATAGGAGCTTTCTGCATTAAGCAAAAGGGTTCTTCCCCATATTAAGAATCTAGGTCTCTATTATCTAACTTTCTTCCACGTAAATTGGTTGTCTTTTATGCTGTTGTGGCTTTTCTTCCCCTTAAAGGCTTTGTTTTATTCTTTAATCTGCCTCCACAAGCAGTAGAGTGTCCAGGTGAGCAAAGTGGGAGAGGAGGTGGAATTTGCCTCAAAGCGACGCTCCTTCTTAGTAAGAGAGAAAATGAACAACAGTGTTTTGGTTTTCAAAAATTGTCAGAATGAATAGCACCCAAAGTAATAAAATATCTGGGAATAAATCTAACCAAGGAGGTGAAAGAATTATACACAGAAAACTATAAACCATTGATGAAGGAAATGAAAGAAGACTTTAAAAAATGGAAAGATATCCCATGCTCTTGGATTGGAAGAATCAATATCGTTAAAATGGTCACACTGCCCAAGGCAATCTACAGATTTAATGCAATCCCTATCAAATTACCCAGGACATATTTCACAGAACTAGAACAAATCATAATAAAATTTATATGGAACCATCAAAGACCTAGAATTGCCAAAGCATTACAGAAGACAAAGAAAGAGGCTGGAGGAATAACTCTCCCAGACTTCAGATAATACTACAGAGCTACAGTCATCAAGACAGCATGGTATTGGTACCAAAACAGACATATAGACCAATGGAACAGAATAGAGAGCCCAGAAATGAACCCACAAGCTTTTGGTCAACTAATCTTCAACAAAGGAGGCAAGAATATACAATGGAATAAAGACAGTCTCTTCAGCAAATGGTGTTGGGAAAACTGGACAGCAGCATGTAAAACAATGAAGCTAGAACACTCCCTTACACCATATACAAAAATCAACTCAAAATGGATCAAAGACTTAAACATAAGACAAGATACAATAAACCTCCTAGAGGAAAACATAGGCAAAACATTATCTGACATACATTTTAAAAATTTTCTCCTAGAAGAAATAAAAGCAAGAATAAACAAATGGGACCTAATGAAACTTACAAGCTTCTGCACAGCAAAGGAAACCATAAGTAAAACAAAAAGACAACCTACGGAATGGGAGAAAATTTTTGCAAATGAAACCGACAAAGGCTTGATCTCCAGAATATATAAGCAGCTCATACGACTCAATAAGAAAAAAATTAACAACCCAATCCAAAAATGGGCAGAAGACCTAAACAAGCAATTCTTCAAGGAAGACATACAAATGATCAAAAGGCACATGAAAAAAATGCTCAATATCACTAATTATCAGAGAAATGCAAGTCAAAACTACAATGAGGTATCACCTCACACCAGTCAGAATGGTCGTCATTCAAAAATCCACAAATGACAAATGCTGGAGAGGCTATGGAGAAAGGGGAACCCTCCTACACTGCTGGTGGGAATGCAGTTTGGTGCAGCCACTATGGAAAACAGTGTGGAGATTCCTCAAAAGACTAGGAGTAGACTTACCATATGACCCAGGAATCCCACTCCTGGGCTTGTATCCAGAAGGAACCGTACTTCAGGATGACACCTGCACCCCAATGTTCATAGCAGCACTATTTACAATAGCCAAAACATGGAAACAGCCTAAATGTCCATCAACAGGTGACTGGATAGAGAAGATGTGGTATATTTATACAATGGAATACTACTCAGCCATAAAAACCGACAACATAATGCCATTTGCAGCAACATGGATGCTCCTGGAGAATGTCATTCTAAGTGAAGTAAGCCAGAAAGAGAAAGAAAAATACCATATGAGATTGCTTATATGTGGAATCTAAAAAACAAAAACAAAAACAAACAAACAAACAAAAACAAAGCATAAATACAGGACAGAAATAGACTCATAGACAGAGAATACAGACTTGTGGTTGCCAGGGGGGTGGAGGGTGGGAAGGGATAGACTGGGATTTCAAAATTGTAGAATAGATAAACAAGATTACACTGTATAGCACAGGGAAATATACAAAAAATGTTATGATAACTCACAGAGAAAAAAATGTGACAATGAGTGTATATATGTCCATGAATGACTGAAAAATTGTACTGAACACTGGAATTTGACACAACATTGTAAAATGATTATAAATCAATAAAAAATGTTTAAAAAAAACACACACACAATAACCTAGAAGTCAGCAGGGGGTACATGGGGTTAAAAAAAATTGTCAGAATGCTCTGATACTTTTGAGAGTATATGGAAGGATGTAGGTATAAGACCCTCTACTATAATAAATTTGTGAGATAGAAGGTAGATTGAGAGACAGGAAGGAAGGCAGGAATAGAAGAAAACTTGTCCATAGCATGACTGGGCGTGGTTTTGAGGCTTATGGAACTAGACCCAGGAGTTTACTGTCCCTGAAACAGTGACGAAATGATGACTGTAATTTGTAGAGGATCAGAACTATGACCCAGATTGTCATATTAATCAGATTGTCATTCTGCTGAACAAAATTTTTTAAAATGTACTTAATGTTTTTCTTAGTATTTGGCTGATGGACTTGATATTTTGCTATGAAAAATTTCGTGTGCCACATTTCTGACTATTTTAGGAGTGACCTCTCCTTCCTGCTGAATCTGAAAGATGATATGACTTGAATAGAGACTAATATTTATAATTATTTAGGGTGTCACTATGGGACTTTCATTGGTACAATGGAAGATTTTTTATGATGTCATTAAGAGAGAGAAAGTAGCTTTCCCATGTGCTCTGAACTTCTTAGTATGTCCTACAGGCCACCTCGTTTACACGACAAGTCGTTATTAAAGGAGAAAATTAGAAAATGATGTGCCATAGACACAGATATCCTTCCTTCAGGAAGGCAGTAGATTGCGTTGAGATCTGCCATGCCGTGGGGAAGCAGATGAACATTGTCCCTGAACTTATAGTTACGCTCACATTTTATGAGCTTCTTAAAAACTAATTTTAGTGTAAATTATCCCAGAAATAATGCAAAGAAAATTTTTAGAACCATCACAGTTATGTAAAGTAAAACCCTACTACTGAATTAGTAAACTGTTTAAATCTTGGATGTTAATTCTGAAACTGTCGCTCCACAGAATTTCGTAGCATGCCCCAAAAATCTAAGTTGTTGAATAGTCTTCCCCTTCGTATGAAAAATATGTAAACCACAGGGAATGATCTTGAATATGTAACTAATAAAGAAAAATCCAGAAGAAAATTCTCATTGAGTCCTACTGTTCAAAATGGCCAACTGAATATAAATACAGCTATAAGGTATTCTGATAAATGTAATTATAAGGTATTTTGATAAATTAATGTGTCATATTGATTCAAATTCAGACACATTTTTTTAAAAATATGTAAGATAGCAAAGAATATAAAATTCTGAGTGATGAGCTGAATCGGGACTTTGTCACATTGATTCAACCACTCTCATCCGTCAATCAAAATTCCAAAATCAGAGATTACACCTTAAAAATACTCCATCTCTCAGCTTATAATTTCTTTAAATCCTTTCCTGTAAATTAATAACTACTTATAATGCGTTGGGTTCTCCTTATATATCCATTTGTGTTGGTTTTAGTGGCTAACAAAATACAAAGTCAATTAAAAGAACTGATTGATATTTGCGTAGGATAAAGGTACTGTGTACAGAAGAAATAATTATGCAGTTATATTCTTAGACTTTTTCTTTATTCTCTTGTGTATCAATCAATAAATATAATAGTATGGTATATATTTTATATAGAGAGTATATATTTAAATATGATATTGACTTAAGGTTTACTGGATGTTTAATAGTCAAGGTTAGATGACAGATGTGTAGCAGTAACCCAGATAGACAAGCTGCTTAAAGTCAGAGAACTCTAGACAGCACAGCAAGGCCTTTGTCATACGTTCAGAGAGAATTTTCTAAATGCGTTAAACTGCCGCTTCCTCGTGTCAACCGTTGTGCCATGTATTTTATCGACACATGGACAGAATCATACACTCAAGAGTCCCTTTCTTTATTCAAAACAACATGTTTATGTGGATTTTAAATGAGGTTCTTAACAAATGAATGCAACTAGTAAATTGAATTAAGCGAAACATGCTATTTTTCCACCCAATTATAGATCTTAAAGATCTGAAAGAGAAACATCTGTTTGAACCCGTGGTGGAGCCGGTTGCTGACTGAGAACAGCAGGGGAGCCCGCGGTGAAGCCTCCACACCCGGCAAGGAGCCCGGCCCAGCCGTGCGCGGCTGAGGAGGGCCGCCCGGCCCAGCGGGAGACAGGGGAACCCGCGCTGCAGCAAAAGGAGGCGATCTTAGGAGTGACGTCTGCATCCGCACCGCTTTCGAAAATGTGGACTAAATCAAACCTGCTGTACAAGAAGACATGAGTCTTAAACACAGCCAATATATTACCGAATTTACTATATCTTAGCCAGATGTTAACGTGAATAAACGGCATATTGACTTGAATGAACTTGTTTGACTTGTGTGCCTGTAGCCGAGAGGGAGGCCAAACCCACTATCCAAGTTGGAAGCAGATGTAGGCAATCAAGAAATTGGAGCAGAGCGTTTTTTCCTGCAGAAGTCATCTGTTGTCTCCACATTCAGGCCTCACCTTTCTATTAAATATTAGTGATGACTATAGATATCTGTAATTTCTGGATTATAAACATGAATTATAAAAATGAAGCTAAAGGAAATCTAAATACATTCTTTCTTGTGTCACTTCTGGTTATATTACAGCATACTTCCAGGGCTGACTCCTTCCTTCCTTCCTTTCTTCCTCCCTTCCTTCCTTCTTTCCTTCCTGTTTCTTTTCTTTCTTTGAAATTCACTTTAGAAGAAATTTTTACATCCTTTCCAAAACATAGTTCCTTTTAGCTTTCTCTTTTATAGGCTACATCATCAACATTCAATTTTCTTCATCATTTGTATGTGCCAACATAGTGCCACATTTGACGGATTCTCATCTACAGTGCTCTGTGTTCTGCCTTAATCTCCCACCTCTAGAAATCAGCATGCACTGAGGTGCCTGAGACGAGTGACCTCACCACATCGATATTTTCCCAGATTTTAACCAAAGAAATTATCACATGAATAGAATCATAGGTACATGTTACCACATGGACCATAGATTGAAACGCACTTTCTTTTTGATTATGAAACAATCATATCTTGAAATAGTGGCAGCTGGACATTTTGCCATTCCCTGACATGTATCTTTATAAATGTCTCCAAACTTGATTTGAATATCTGTTGATTATTTGGGAATCAGAGTATGTTGATACAATATTAAATTTGTGCATGTCTAGGAAATCATTTCAGTTACCCCAACGACTATAGGAATTAATAGAATTTCTTATTTTAGTGTGCTACTCCAACCCATTTTCCAAGTGACTCAAAAAAACTGCAGTTTTGAGTTGGGCTTCTAATAAAAGAAGCCTCTACCACAGGTCCAGGCTGCTGGATAACACTCTGCTCTGACCCCCAGGCTCTGGCTCAGCGCATCTGATGGTGTTTAAAATGTCGGTGGCAGACAGGATACTGATTGAAGCCTTGGGCAGCCCATTATAGGTGAATCACTACACAGACTATTAGGATTTGGGAGCAAAGCCCTGTGGATAACTACACTCTTTTTGCAAAACAGCTCTTGGCTTGCTACTGGGCTTTAGCAGAGACTGAAAAGTTGACCATGAACCACCAAGTTACCATGCCACGTGAACTGCCGATCACGAACTGGGTGTGTCTGACGCACCGAGCTGTAAAATTGGGCATGCAGAGCAGCACTCCATCCTCAGATGGCAGTGGTGCATCCCAGAGGGGGCTCGGCTAGCCCGAGCAAGTAAGTTGCACAAGGAAGGCACTGGTTCATATGCCCATGGGCTCTACTCCTGCTATATTAACTTTTCTCACCAAGCTCACATCTATGGTCTTCTGGGAAGTTCCCCAGCATCAATTGACTATGGGAAAAAAATTCTGTGGTCCGGCACAATATTCAGGCACCTCTCAAACGAGGACAGTGGCAACATTCCAGCCCTCCTGTGGGATAGCCCCGAAAGACAGAGGTGAAGGGAGATCTTCCCAATGGGCAAAACTTGAAAAGTGCACCGGGTGGTCCATTTTGCTTGGAAGGAGACATAGCCAGAGATGCAGGTCTGTGTTGACACATGGGCCACGGCCAGTGGTTTGGTGGGATGATCACGGTCTTGGAGGGGATGAGATTGAAAGAACTGGTGACTGGCGGAGGCACCTCTCCAAATAGATGTATGATTTGGACATATTTGTGTCCCAAGTGCAGGCTCGCTGAAGGAGGAGTTGAATAATCCGTTGTTCTGTGGACACCAGTTAACCTCTTTCCCTAGCCACTCCTGTCATTGACAAATGGGCTTAGGGAAAAAGTAGCCACGGTGACAGGGATGGAGGTTTGGCGGGCTCAGCACTATGGATTTCCACTCACCAAGATTTACTGGCTACAGGCGCTGCTGGCGCCCAGTCTGCCAACAAGACTAAGTCCTGTGCACCACCGGCTGCCCTGTCCATCAAGGCAAGCTTGGGCGCTGGTCCCCAAGGCACCGCTGTTGAGCACAGGATTTATTTCACAGCAAATGAAATGTGGCAGTGGGTCCATTCGCATGGAATTAATTAGTCTAGCGGGGATTTTCCCTGACAGCACGGCTGATAGAATGGTTGGATGTCCTCAGGGAGTCTCAGCATGCGAGCTGGATGGCAACACCTTTCAGGGCTGAGAGACGATCCCCATGTGTTCTGTGTGGCCAGCATCCCTTCCTGTGTGGCGCTGCACCTCCCATGGTTTGAGTTCCTGGGTCAGGGAATCAAGGGAAGGAAATGGGAGAGGTTCCTCCACTGTCACTGCAAGGGATCCACTTGCCAAATGTTTGTTTCTCATCTTCATGACGATCAGTCCCATGAGACCTTAGCTCCAAAGAAAATAATGCTTCTGCCAGAGAACATGACAGTAATTGCACTGAGCTAGAAGTTGACTTTGACTTAGGCAGAGTAGGCTCCTGAATTAACAGGCAAAGAACGGGCTTTCTGTTCTACCTGGAGAGACTCTTCTTTCAAGGTGAAGTTGAGCTGCAGGTAAAGGAGGGTGTGTCTGCAGTGTGGGAGGTGCTCGCGGGGCCTTTTAATACTCTCCCTTCCTGTGGCCAAAGTAGTGGAAGATTATCGTAACTCAACTCAGGGTGGGAAGCCCAGATCCCTCAGGAACAAGGCTGGGGGTGAGTTCAGCAGGCGGGAGTCTGAGACCAGCAGGAAAGCTGGCTGCGAGCACAGGGCGGTGGAAGCAGCCTGACTCACATCCCGGCTCTGACCCCTCGGCCAGCTGGAGGAACACGGACAGGAGGGGTGACGAGTGTTTCCTCCTCATCTGATACAGGTTTGTGTGCGTATACGCGGGTGCGATCAGTCTCTCCCTCTTTCTCTCACACATACAAACACGCATCGCATCACATAACTTTTTTTCTTATTTTTCTCCCCTTTCTCATCCTCTAATCATGCAAAATAAGATGTTAATAATATCTAACTTTGTACCTCTGTATTTAAGCTCCAGGATATCAATAAGGGACTACGAATGAACTAGGAGAAACTAAACATCCCCCAAAGACAAAAAAGGGGCTTTGTGCCCCTTCGGTGGAAGGGGCCCACCTGTTTTCAGCTGCGTGGGGGACAGCTGAGCCGTGTCAGGTGGAAACATGGCTTGGCCATTTTCAGTGGTTGGAGATTAACATGGTTTAAGGAGATAGCAAGTTGACACGGAGTGAACTGTGGTGTCTTTGTGATGTGGCCACTTGGCTAGGCTCAACCACACTTCCCAGAATTTCTTTTCCGTATGTTTCTGGCTGGGGTGGGGCACCGCAGAGTTTCTTATGGGGACTGGAGGAGGGAACGGAGCAGTGGTCATTTCATAGCTCACACGTGTGCTCAGTGCTCTGCTGGCCCGTCGCACTGGCCGGGTCTGCAACTGCCCCCTCTTCCTCTGGGTCTTCCTTCATCTACTGCTGCTCCTGGACCAGCGTGCGTCTGCAGGTCCCTGAGGAAGGGGCTGGACTCTTGCAGAAACCCCACATGGCCGAGGGCAGAGGCAGCAAGGGCTTGCATAGATTGCGGTTTGCTTCCATGGCCTTTCGTTTTTGTGTGTGTTTGTTTGTTTTTTATGGGTGTCTGATTGTTATTGCTCTGCTTTACACCCATATTCTCTCCCTCGCTGCCCACTCTGGGACCCCCAAGCCCCAGGCATGACAAAATCCTAGCAATTTGACCTGACCCCATTGTCTAGGTAAGACTGTTTCTTTGTGTCCTATACTGAAGCCTGGAGTCCACAAGACAGAAAGTCAGGGAGGGGACGTGGAGAGCTGTCAAGCTTTGCTTTTTTCTTTTTCCTTTAATTTTATTTGAAGTATATTCTATTTACAATGTTGTGTTAGTTTCTGGTGTACAGAATAGTGATTCAGTTTTATATATATATATATATATATATATATATATATATATATATGTGCATATACATATATATTTTATATATATATATACACACACACACACACACACACATATACACACACACACACTTTTTGTATTCTTTTTCCTTATAGGCCATTACAAAGTTTTGAATATAGTTCCCCATGCTGTACAGTAGGACCTTGTTGTTTACCTATTTTATATAAAGTAGTTAGTATCTGCAAATCCTAAACTCCCGTTTTACCCCTCCCCACCCCTTTTCATTTCTTATTAGTTCTGCTTCTTCAGTTGAATTACACTGAAATATTTCCTTTGCATTCTGAGAAAGATTATTAATATGTTCTTTCTTAGAAACATAGAAGAAAGAAATATGTTGTCACTAATTTATCCTTAATTGTCCTCAAGATCCAGAATGACAGCGTGCCCTCTTCTCTGAAAGTCCGGAGTACCAGAATACCCTATCTGGTACTTATTTTCTCTGCTAGTAATAATGAACAGAAAAAAAGAAAGAAAACTTAGGAGTCAGGAGAAAAATCAGTGGCTCAGAAAATCTGAAAAATTGCTAGCTCCTGAAAGAGTGATGTGCAGAACATGGTTTTCCCTCTTTAAGTCAGTAATAACTTCCCACCACAGGGAGGTGCTCTCACCCTTGATTCACCAATATTTGCAAAGCATTAGAGTTGGAAAATGTGCAAAAATTTTCCCAACACAGTATTAAACATGGAGCATTTTAAATAGTTTAAAAATAATTATATGCCAGAGCACGGAAACAAATTATTCCATAATCTTTTGAAAACAAGGTTTTGCCTGTGATAAAGTCACCCTCCCCCTACCCTTCAGCCATCACGTCAAAGGATCAATAACCCCTTAATATGTTAAGGTCTCGATGCGTTATTTTTTAAAACAATACTTGCGAGCACACCATTAGTGAGTCTGGGGCATTATCTCAGTATATGGTACTTGCACAGAAGCTATTTATACCTGTCCTTTTATTTTTTATTTTTTTTCCCTAAGCTGCTTACAACATTTTGTTTTGTAGTACTTTCTATTTATTTATGTTAAATAATGTCACTTTTTGTCAGCTGCCAGTGATTTTGCCTGAAATGCTGCCTGGTTATAAGAAACATTCTTCTCTTTGTATTTGGCTGAGTATTTTGTAACAGAGGAAACATGGCATTACAGTCAGGCACTGGGGCTTCCGAGGTAACTACAGACTCTTTTCCCAGCTTGCTCTGCGACCAAGAGCATGCCTTACCTAACCTCTCTGTGCCTTACCTCTTCTCATTGGAAAAAATTAAGATGATAACAAAATCTCTGCTTCCAAGATTTGTTTTGCAGATTAAATAAGCTAATTCATCTCAAGTCCTTCAAATAGTACCTGGCATCTGGTAAGTGCTCAGTATATATTACCCATAATAATATTGTCTTCTGTGCTTGCTAATAAACCATGGGAACATATGGACCTAGAGGACAAGGCTTATAATTAACCACAAGGAAAGGAGTAAAGATCTTAGTCAATAAAAAGTAAAATAATGTCTTTTAAACATAGGCTTCTACACAGAGATATTGCTGAAGTCATAAATGTCAGACAAGAGATGCACATAACGGTTTTATAACTAGTGGTCAGGTCCTTAGCACCATACAACTCTGAGATGCAATTGCAGCGTACACTGCATTTCCCTCAGCAGTTCCCCTGGATTCCCTTTGAATGTGTGCAGGGCCAGTGGGTGTATCCAAGCACTATGTGACCCAACACTCCTTTTCAAAATGTGGGAACAGCACATAATTACCTCTGCATGATATTTCTTTGGTAATTGCAGATAAATTGATAAAAAAAAAAACCTCAACTATTAGGCAAGCAGATTATTGATTACAATTTACTAGGCAATAAGAAAAAGTGATTTTTCCTCTCCAGTTTTAATCTAAGTACTTACTTGTTTTATTTATGATAAATACAAGCCTTCTCATCTCAGCAAGTCTGAGTCTTCACGGAAAAATCACATGATTACAAATCCTCAAGATTGACTCTCTCTATTTTTTTCAAGTATTTGCTTGCTTATTATTTTCCTGTTGAGCAATTCCTAAGAATGACATTTCCTATAACTGGGAGTTTTATTCGTTCTTTCTATCAATATATTTCTTAGCATAGAACCTTTAGAACTTCCTGAACACAGTCTTTGTACAAAGTAAAACAAGAAGGTCATAGATTCTTCTTTGTTCTTTAACATTTCTTAACCACACACACTCACACACACTCACCTTTGTATCTTACAAATTCATGAAGAAGCTCATTCCAGCTGTTTGCGATTCTTATTTTTGCTTTTGTTGACATGCAGTCTCATTTAAGGAAACTTGATTCTCCTTCAAGGAAACTTGATTCTCCTTCATCCCAAAAGTCAGTCAGTTGTGCATCGAGTTCATTTTAATTGGGGATGCGCTCTTCAGAGACCATACTGAATTTGGCTTGGTTACCTACATTTTTCATTTCTTCCTTGAGTTGATCGCAAAGGAAGCGTGTGCATTTCTAGTTCATTCCTTACTGATGGCGATCCTGAGTACCACAGCATGCAGTCCATCGAGCTCTAATTATAATTTGTTTCCCGTAACCCAAAGCACCCTCTTCAACTGATTATTGGGTTTTGGATTCATCACCGATTAACGGTGGATATCAAAGTGAGAGAGCACGGTGAGACTCAGCTTCTGGAGGGGAGTGGGGTTTCCTACTTAAATAAGGGAAACGTGATCAACGGTGACATGGTTTATGACAATGTTGGGGTGGCCTGGGGCAGCTCTGACGTGATAACTCAGGTGCACAATTCTTCAGCTGCTGGAAGGTAGTGTGGACACCCGAGTGGCATAGCCAGGGAACTGTGACACCCCACAACCATCCATACCTCCTCTAAAATCGAGTGGTGACCCGTAATTCCAGGGCAGAATCAGGTCACCCTAGGTAGTTCTGTGTATGTGAACAAAGTACCATGGAAGATGGTAAAAACTGATTTTAATTTATCAGGAATCATACGTTAAATATAGTATTTTGTAAAACATTTATTTTGTTCTAAAATTATTTGAGAACTTTTTCCATAATTTTATTGGCACATTTGATAATTTCCACAGGAATATACATGATAAGCAAACATAATGATGTTAAATAGTGGAAGATTGGAGCTGAAAGAAGCAGAAAAGATAATGACCCCATGGAGAATCCAGATGAATGACAGTAACAGAGGAATTGTCCTTAAGGCGTCTACTCTCTGTCTTCCAAGTACAATCCACCTTGAGATTTTTCAAGTTCACTTTCCCAATCTTTCTCAAAGTCATTCATATTTTTCTACAGCAGTACCACTATGACTGCAAGCCGGGCACCACCGCTTCTCGCCATCTAATTATTCTCACTCATCCGGACTTTCTGCTCTCCAGTCAATTCTCTGCACTACAGAAAGAACAGCCGTCTTAGAGATCACCTCTGCTCAGTTTGCCCTTTAAAACTCTTCAGTGGTTTCCTGTTTCTCCCAGGAGATAGAAAAAGAGAAAAAAATCCTTCATTTTCCATACAAGCCCCACGTGGTCTGGCACGCAGCTGTCTGAGTGGGATGAGTGTGCCTGTTACAAACCAGAGCGGTGGCACTACCTTGCCTGGGCTCAAGTCTAGACACCGTCACAGCTGAATGAACTGTCCAAGGTGCTCTCTTCTCAGCCTCAGTTTTCGGAGAAGTCATTACTTGAACCTACTTCCTATAATCATTTAAAAAACCCAAGAAGCTAATCCATGTAAAGTTATCTGAGCAGTGGTTCTCGCTCCATTAGGCATTAATTTACCACAGTGTGAGTATTACTTTTCATGCTCCTTTCATGATTACCCTCCTCTCAGTCTCTGTAGTTCAGCCATAATATTGTCTGTTTTAGTACTGAAGCCCCCCTCAGCCCCACTCCTCCCCTGCACCTGCTGCTCCCTCTGCCTGGAACGTTCTCCTCCCCACCTGCACCTCTGGGGGCCACACCACTTACTGTGACTCCCCTTAGCCCCACTTCCCTCTTAGTACCGTCATTAAATTATCTCCATTTGAACCAGATGAACTGAGATTCTGTTTCCAGCCAGAAGCCCGGTGGATGCAGAAGCTCTGCCCGCTGTGGACACTTAGACTCGTCTCCACACGTGCTTCTGCGATCTGCACACGGAGGAAGAGGGTAGTGTTATTAATTCACCCGCTCTTATAGCTCCCTCGTGGAATGGACAGACTTCTGGTCACGTTTAACTGTCCAAGACGTCATGTGCTCACGTCACTCTTCAAAGGGTGCAGAAGAGCACAGGGTTTCCATTTTCTTGGAAAAGAAGGTGAACTAGAACACTTATGACCCCACTATGACCACGAAGCTAAGTGTCAGTACAGGCATCAGAAGAGGAAGTGCAGACTGTGGGGGCTGATGGTCTAGTGTGAGGCGAGCCCGACGTGCGCCCTAGGGTCGGGTGGAAGCACCTGTGAGCTCAGCTAGTCAGGACTCTCCATGTGCAGGGCCCTGTGCTTAGACGTGAGAGGGACGCAAAGGCAAAGAAATACGGGAAGGGGAAGCCAGGAGCTGGTCTATATTTTGGAATATTATAATTTAGTCGTTCATCCTGATCATGGCTTCTTTAATGAAGGGAGATTGTGTAGACTGTTTACATATAAATTTGTAAGTATCCTGGGCTCATTACTTCAGCATCTGGAATGTTGAGTCAACTAAGATAACAGATAGCATTTTTTTTTAATATTAGGCTGAGGTCTCTAGAACATGAATCAAGGAAATTAGACCGATCAAGTCATTAGTTTATTCAATTAGCACTGATATCATCATAGTCTTGGAGGAAAAAAAAAAAAAACCAATAGAAAATATTTCGCAAAATAGCCCTTAATCAGAATACTTGTTTGGAAATACTCTATTAAAAATGTGCATTGTAAAGCAGCATTACACATCAGATTTGAAATTTTTCAACTAATTAATAGCTAGCGAAGATTTTATACAAATCCGTGGACATAAAACTGGAGCGGCCAAAACATAGCTGAAGCCTTCGGAGGTAAGGACAATAAATACATGAGGCACAAATAAAACGGCATAAAATCTCTCTAGGCCCTGAGTGTAATTTAATCTGATTATTGACTCTCACAGACATAGCTAGAGTGTCATCAATCACCATAGATAATATTTCTCCTAAGTCACCCAAACTAATTATAGTCAGAAAGCTCTTCTCGCTGAGACTAGACATTACACTACATTAAAAATCAATCTGTTATGTGGTGTCATGAAGGTCTGTTGAGTGTAGCTATTTTTTATAAGCCTCAGAATTCTATGTTAATTACCCGAGTACTTTATTTATTTATAATGTTTCAAAAAGTTGTTGAACTCCTCTCCTGTAAGCAATACAAACACTGGTGATTTGTATTCCATTTTTGTGTTAAGTGAACGATTCTTTATTTAAAAAGGTTTCATAAAAATGGCTGTACTTCAGACAATTTTCATATTAAAATATCGACAAAGGGGAATAAACTGAAATGCAACAAGACAGTGCTGGATAAAGGCAGAAGTCACTCTAAAGGGCCCATCTTGACACCGAGGGCGTCTTCACTTTTCCTTACAAGGAGTTCCATTGGTTCTAAGTTGTGGCTACACTATGCTATAGAACATTTCAAGTTTCCCTTAATTGGCTCTTCACGAGTCCTTGTGTGAATCAATTCAAATCTGATATTTTATGTTCAAAGAATTTGAGAGAAAAATTTCTTAGGAGATTGGAGAGGATCTAATCCATTATCAACAAGGAAGCTGGAGAGAAGTTTCAACAAGGTGTCACCGTTGGTGACGTAGTTAGACCTCTGTTTCCTAATGGTTTTACACAAATGTTTTCACCAAATCACAAATAAACCACAAACAAACATTGAATGCTTGCAATTACATTTATAACCAACACAAATTTTCTCCACTTTAAAGACTAGTGTAACTTTTCAACAAATGATGCTGGGACTATTGGACATTCACAAGCAAAAAAACAATGTATCTAGACACAAAACTTACACCCTTAACAAAAATGAACCCAAAGTGGATCACAGACCTAAATATAAAATGCAAAACTATTAAATTTCTAGAATATGACATAGGAGAAAACCTAGATGACCTTGGGTATGGTGATGACTTTTTAGGTACAACACCAAACGCAAATCCATGAAAAAATATAATTAATAGGCTGGACTTCATTAAAATTAAAAATTCTGCAAAATTGTACTTTCTGACAAAACTGAACATATTCTTACCATTCAATCCAGCAATTGCACTGCCTGGTATTTATCTAAAGGAGTTGAAAATGCTATGTCCATACAAAAACCTGCACACGGGCATTTACAGTAACATTTCATAATAGCTAATATTTAAAGGCAAGTAAGACATCCTTCAGTAGGTGAATGGACACGTAAACTGTAGTACATCTAAACGATGGGATACTTTTCAGCACTAAAAGGAAATAAGCTATCAAACCATAAAAACACATGGAGGAAACAAATGCATATTACTAAGTAAAAACCTCATCTGAAAAGGCCACATACTGTATGATTCCAGCTACATGACATTCCGGAAAAGGTAAAACTATAGAGACAGTAAGAAGGTTAATGGTTGTCAGAGGTGAGGGCAGGGTGGGATGACTAGGCAGAGCTCCGAGAAGTTTTAGGGCCGTGAAAATACTTCGTGTGACACCATCGTGGTGGATACACGTATAACGACGTGGAATGTCTGATGCCAGGAGTGAAAGATAATGTGCACTTTGGACTTTAGGTAACTGTGACGTGGTCAATGTAGGTTCACCAGTTGTAGCAAGTGGACCCCCCTGGTGGGGGATGTTGAGAACGGAAAAGACTGTGTATGTGTGGGGACGTGGGCCATGTGGGAAATCTCTGTACCTTCCTCTTAATTGTGCTATGAACCTAAAACTGTTCTAAAAAGAGTCTTTAAAAAAAGTTTAATAAACTCCTACATGTTCCTCCTTCGACTAGAATTACCAACTGTTAACATTTGCCGTATTTGCTTTCTTTTTATTTCTGCTACTTTTCCTCCTCTCATATTTAAATTTCATTTTAAGATCCATTATACATTTAAAAGCCTTTACATTTTCCAAATGTATAATTACTGAACATTTCATTAAAAATGTCACAGACAAGAATGAGTTGTTCTAAGTGTTACTTCTACCATTTTACTAAAGTCAGTAAAAAAATAAGTTTGTGGCTGCAATATTACCACAGTGCAGCTCCCTCTCTCTAGAAATAGAATGAGAAAAAAGCAATGAGATGATGGCTTCAATTTTTTTTTTTTAAAAGTCATTTCCCAAAAAATCAACCAAAGAAAATTTAGGACTGTAATGGAAGGCATGCAACCCAACACTCTGAAAAGCACATCATTTTAGAGATGGATCAATGGAAAAGAAAAAATGTACTCAAATGGTCTGAAGTATTAAAAAGCTTTGGGGACAGGATGCCTACCTTCTGGTATATTTGGCTGAATAGCTGAGCTGGCCAAGGGGAGGTTGGATGACTGAGAAACAAAGGATTCTTGGTTTAACCAAATACTTCATTTGGGAACCAAGAATCTTAACAAATAATCTCTTGGGTCTTGAGTCACATATTTCCCCTGAAAATTAATGCATTTTTTTCCAGCAAAATTTTGTTGAGGGTTATGTTATTAAGGAATGAACTGACATGTATATGTTGAAATATTCTTTAATGGTTTACTGTCCTAGAAATCTGAAGACCTGCAGGAGATTTAAAAATTTCAACCCTTGTTATAATTTTTTAAAAGATTGTGAAATGATCAAAATGCACATGAATCAAGTTTAAATATACTGTATGATGGGTGGGTGAGGCTGTCCATTGTACCATTTCTTTCTTTGAATTCTCTGGCATGGTTTGGCAGTGCAAGAACTCTGTAACATTAACAAATTCAATAAAAAGTAAACATATGAAAAAAATTAAAAACCAAAAAAAGCTTTAGAGGAAAATAAGGCTGCAGTTTGGGCAAAATTATACACTTACCAAAAAAAGGGAGAAAATTAGTTATTGTCTAACAGTTACTTTTAAGACTCTAAAAAAAACCTATACATAATCCTTATATAACTGGTAACTTGAAAATGAACAAATACTATGTCTTCACTCTACTCGTGGTTAATAAACTTCACTTGAATTAAGAAAGGAAAACATTTAAACGTAAGAAACAGAAAATCAATTTCAACAGTTTTAAAATATACCTAGTTTATATTGTAAAGAAACGCTACCAACAGCAAAATGCTCCTCAAAGGAACGTTGATAGTAGACCAGTTGAAACCACTGTCTGGTTATAAGAAAGACTTGGAGGGGGTGCAGGATTGAATGGGGTGCCCCCCACATTCATGTCCACTCATTATCTGTATATGTGACCTTGTTTGAAGGGTCTTTGCAGATGCGACTGGTTAAGATGAAGTCATACTGAATTAGTGTCTGCCCTTCATCCAGTGACTGGTGTGTTTATAAGAAAAGGGAAATTTGAATGCAGAGATACAGATGCAAAATGAAGTCAAACAGGCCATGTGATGACTGAGGCAGAGATTGGGGTGACACAGCTAGAGATGCCAAGAATTGCCAGCAACCACCAGAAGCCAGGACAGGTTGTCCCAGAGCCTTCAGAAGAAGCGTGGTCCTGCTGACACCTTGGTTTCAGACTTCTAGGCTCCAGATCGTGAGAAAATAAAATTTCTTTCATTTTAGGCCATCCAGCTAATACACTTTGTAAAAATTCAACACAACAATAATTTTTATTTTGTCATAAATCATGGAGCTAAAACCTAACTAATGCATGCCCATTTTGCCCCCATCAATAATCTTTTTTTCTTTTTTTAAGCTAGCAGTACTTGTTTCTTGCTGATACGTTCAGAATTAAAGTTCTGATTTTAAAGACATGATTGGTAAGAGCTTTACTCATTATTGTGGGCCAGATTCATTTATTCATTACATCAAAATTCATTTACTGAGCATCTAATATATATTCTACTCTAAATCTCGCCTTTGGTTTCTCTACCAGTCCCGACCTTCTCATTTGTGATAAAGCTTCAAAAATCACTAGGCTAAATGGATAATGGATTAACTGTCCCAAGTACTTTCTCGAGTTAGTAATTTTTAAAAAATCCTACTACTCCATTTCAGAAGAGAATGACAAGGCTTTTTCAAGATGTTGTCAATCATTTAATACATAGGAAAGGTTCCAAGTGTTCTTCTGGATCATCTGATGTTCAGTCTCTGGTTGCACAAAGGCAGCAGCATGACCTACATAGTAGCCTCAGTCTTGGGTGATTACTATTGTCTAAGGAAAGCTTCTGTTCCTTAGATCCTATGGACCTGTGATTGTTACGGAAGCCAAGTTCATGTGCCAGCTGCACCTTGAGGACAAACAAACTGAAGCATTGGAGTTTGGAGCAGAGAAAGGTTTACTGCAGGCTTAGCAAGGAGGACAGGGGGCCCTGCCCAAGAAAACCCTGAACTCCCTGAAGGGTTTCAGCAAAGCCTATTTAAAGGCAGATAAAGGGAGGGTGTGGGGGGAGCAGTCACAGGGAACGTGATCAGCTGTGCACAATTCACTGAGTGACTGACGTGGAATTCCCGGGCAGTCAGCACTATCAGCCCCTAGGCGCCAGAAGGTCCGGGGACCATGTGCTCTCGATCATCAGGTAGTTAATTTCTTCCTTTTGGTGGTGGTTTTCAGCATCTGAGAAACTCAGGAAATAGACATGAGATACTATTATCTGGGAACTTCAGAGGATACAGGGGAGGGGCCTGACCCTGGACGGCCCCACAAGGTCCTGCTCGGTTGCATCATTATTGTTGCTAATTATCAACACCACCCTCCTTAGAAAAATATCATCTTGAAAAGACTTTGGCTACCGTGACTACTACTCTACAATTAATAATTCTGTGAGTATTGATTGCTATGAAAATTTAGCAAATGATCTGCAAACGATCTACTAGTCACAAACTGCATAATCACAAATCTAATTCCAAACTGCAATGCTGAAAATGCACTATAGGAAGGTATGGAAACCTGCAGAACACACCATTAACATGAATGACTTTGCTGTATGGGACTGGGCACAGTATTCACCTACATATTATATATATATTCTACATTTTTGGACTTATTAAAACTAACATATGGTTCTTTTTGTCATTTAAAACATAGATCTAAGAAATTGGAAATGTTCTCCTTTCAAAGAAAAGTTTTTTTTTTTTAATCCTATGATTGCTTCAGTGTGAGCACCTTTGAGTTTTGAACCCTGGCTCACAGTTTTTGAAATATTTAAAAGGGAATTAATAAATAAAATTTCAGGGAATAAATCTTTCTTAGACTAATTGGGCTCGAATTTCCCAGACACCTGGGAATGAAAAACTGGCCAGGCATCAAACTCTACTGTCCTTCTGTAGTTAATTGGATTTTAAACGGAAGCTTTTCAATTCCTTCACTTTAAAGCAAAGACAACCTATTGCTAATTCTCAATTATGATTCTCTCCCAGAAGCCTAAATCTGTAGGATTCATTCTCTTCTGAATGGCGTTCTTCTGAAGTCTATGTTAGTTAATTTATTTCTCTCGCTTCGTTTTGTTGGTTGGTTTGTTTTGTTTTGTTAATAGGCATCAAAGAGTTGTGAGGTAAAATTAAAACTGACAACGCATTCCAGACCGTTTATACAGGGCTTTGTAGCTCTGAGTGCACTGTCACATGTATAAAACCAGTAAAAGACCCCTTTGCTATTACAGTATGATCCAGTTAAGGCTTACACGTAAAAGATATAATATTTCAACACATTCCCAACCAGACAGGTGAACTTGGTAATACAGACCATGTAACACCTTGACCAAAAAAAAAAAGGGAAAAGAGAAGAAAAGGACAGCTCACTTTTCTGCAAATAAATTTTTTCTCCAAATGAAAATTAAAATAATACTTTTGATATGTAATTTTCTTGTTCTTATTACCTATCTCTTTGATAATTATTAAAAGAGAATTTTCACTCCCTGTCAGGAAAAACGTAATTTAGCACCATAATGATCCCACCTCCTCGGCGTCATGAGGCTACTTGCTAGAGGATGTGATTAATGCCTGTGTTAGGATCGTGAACTACCGGAGGTCTATTCAAAACAGTGGGAACAGAATCCCATTCACTGGCGAACAGAATTGTAATAATGGGCTGCTGGTCTAGGAGTGGTGCATGGATACTTACAAAAATGATTTCAATTGATGTAGAATAATATGTGATAACTCTCTGTCAGGTTCAAAATGCTACTAGTTAATACTGCAACCTGAAGTCGCCTTACAGGAAATACGTATTTGTCGAGTACTATTACTCATTAAGAGTTATGATGAATGAAGCAAAAAAGTGTATCTCTCTCTCTATGTATATATACCTAACTTCTGGAATGTAACTACAGTAATGTTATTTAAAAAAAAAGGTTTTCACAACTCAACCACGTTTCCAGACTAGAGAATTATCATTTTTGTTTGAAAAATTGTAGTCATGCTAAAATTGTAGGAATAAGCCATCTTACATCTTTCTCTGTTATTTAATAGTAATCACTGAGAGGCAGAG
Organism: Camelus ferus; assembly: GCF_009834535.1. Lineage (NCBI taxonomy): Eukaryota > Metazoa > Chordata > Mammalia > Artiodactyla > Camelidae > Camelus > Camelus ferus. Next base: position 9,100,539 of record NC_045718.1, on the reverse strand, counting down.
ATGTCTTTAAGACGGTGAAGAATGAAGATTGAACCTATTCATAGAGACATATCAAGAGATGAATAATTCAGTTCAGATAGTCTCTTCTTTTCTTTTACATACAATCCAAGAATTGACTTGAACCTTCCCTAGAGATCTAAATAATTTAGATGAGAACGTTTCCTAATTGGGGTTCGGTATGGCTAAAAGACTGCAAATTTGAAAATGGACTCTGTGAGTTGAATCCTGACAAATCCTTGTGCTTCTCGAATATTCACTCCTAAATTGGAAAGTCTGATATTTAAGGCTTCGCAATTATTTCCCAAGTTTCAAATAAACAATGACTATCTTCCGGATAGTCAAAGTCATGTAAAATCAAGTATCACAATGGCAAGTAAGCCTGTTGTAGGCAAAAGCTGTTCTAGCATACAAAATCATTTGACATGTATATTTAATATTCTTCACAGTAACCTTTCGGCTATTTTAATTCCTATTTTACACTGGAGTAAAATTTGAAAGGTAAATTCGAGAGGTAAAATTTGAGGGGTAAGGCACCCGCCAATGTTACACAGCTCAGCATGAAGACAAAGAAAATGTAAACTCAGGATATTTTTCTACTGAATTGCATTTACTTCACATTAAGAGGAAATTTCAGTAAAGTTGACTTTACATCAACAAATAATCAAGACATTTTTAGGCCAAGCATTCCCTGCAGGAGAAGAGACAGGGCAGAGTGAGTGGCCACCAACTGGGGAGGCAGAGAGCTCAGTGAAAAATAAAATGGAAAAGTTACCATTAAGGGGGAAAAAAAGAGAGTCAAAAAATGTGTGGACTAGCTACAGAAATATTCCAATCGTTTGTGCTTTTTCTTTTGAAATTAGACTTTAATTCAGTAATTTCCAGCTCATTTGAGTAATTCCAATCTTTAACAACCTACTTTTAAATAAAATGTGTGCTATTCAATAAACTCCTTTCTTTAATAAGCATCTGAAATTACTCTGTAGGAAGTGATCTGCCGACACCAAGGTGTGAGTGAGTGTGAGTTTGATACATTTTAGGTTTTACCATCTTGTCCTTTCTGTTTTCCAGAATTTCCACTCTTCGCTAGAAGGTCTATGGTTACTCTAAAGTGTCTTCAGGCAATTTTTTTTAAAGATCTTGTAAAGAGTGTTCAGTTCTTATATTTGGGAAAACAAATATTCACCTAGTGACACTGGCAGTAAAATCCCTATTCACTGAACCACCTCTAGAGAAATTCTTGATACTACTTTTCTAAAACTGTCACAAATTGGGAAGAAAATTGGGGAGCTGGTCTTATATCTGATTATTCGGAGACTAGATGTTGCTGCTAACACTGTGCTGCTTAGGTGAAATGTCTACTCTGTCTCTGCATCATCAACTTTAAAATGTTTAGATATTTGGACACTATATCCCTGGCTGGGAATCTGATAAGGTGCAACTGCTCGACCCGCAGAGGGCATTAAGAAATTCAGCATCTGGAATATTTGTCTCTCAACAAGATTTGAAGAGTGGGACATTTCATGCATTTAAATAGTAGTTCAGATGCTGGGCATGCACAGAATTCTCAATTTTCTCCTGCTACCCAGGAATAATATGGTTTAATTCATTGAAATTCCCAGTTAAAAATTACACAAGGTAAGACCAAACTCTGTTTCAAAACAAGCATTTATTTTTTTTAACATAAGAGAAATATGTTGATTATAGAAAGTTTTAGAAATACAGAAAATTATTTTAAAATGCAGAAATAAAAGTTACCAGGTATCCAGGTTGACATAATCTAATGCCATGGGCTCTTTAAAAGCAAGGAGTTTTCTTTGCCTGGTGGCAGAAGGAGAAGTCTAAGAGGTTGAAAGTGTGAGAACATTCTGGCATGAGAGGATATTCCGTTGTGGGCTTTTAAGGTGTAAGAGGCAAGCTGGAAAGGACCTGAGAGTGGTCCTCTGAGCTGAGAATGAATGAGCCTCGGCCAACAGCCTGCAACACAATGAGGACCTCAGGCGATAGGAGACAGATATTGAGGACTTGGATTCTGTTAAAAACTTGATTGAATTTGGAATCAGATCCTTCCCCCAGAGCCTCCACTTAAGATTCCATCCTGCTCAGCACCTTCCTTTTGACCTTTTGAAACCCTAAGAACACAGTCGAGTCCACCTAGATTTCTGATCTGGGGAACGCGAGATAATGAATACGTGGTGGTGTTAAATTTATAGCAATTTGTTGCAGAGAAATAGACAACTAAACAGGAGTCTCCTCTACTCAGCAGCTTTCAGGCTTAACATCCGTGAGGGGCGCCTGCCTCGCTTGTGAGAACACAGGTGGCTGGGTCGTGTGTCCTGAGTTTCTGATTTAATAGGTTGGAGGCAGGACCTGAGAAACTCCCTGTTTAATAACTTCCGGGTGGTGCTAATGCTGCTGATCTGAGGACCACATCCTGAGAAGAACGCCTGCTCCCGAGTGACTCTCCTGGGCTCAGTTCACACCTCTTAGGAATTCCTTCCGAAGGAAAGAAAATTAGCTTACTTAACTGGGGAAATTAGGAGACTGAGCTGAGCATTCCAAGTCTCTTCTCTGCTCTAAGTCCCAGCCTGCAGACCAGGAACATTCTCCTCTCCCCATTGCCTTGAGGTCAGCTCTCTGCCTTTGCGAGAAGTGGTCAATGATTTCCAAGGACCACCAGTGACTCAGTGAGAAAAACCTGTCTAATTCTGAGAGAGCTATTGTGACCACTTATGTCAATCTCATCCTCCAGGCCTGCTTTTGAGTAACAACACTGATATTTTGATATTTTGTTTACTGTCGTGTTTAGCTCTCAGTTGGTTTGGGCTCTGGTAAGGAAAGATATTATTTGTTGGTCCCATGAAATCTTTTTTTTTAATGAAATTTTTAAAATTCTTTTTTACTTTTTATTTTTATTTATTTAATTGGGGGGGGAATTAGTTTTACTTATTTATTTTTAGAGGAGGTACTAGGGATTGAACCCAGGACCTTGTGTATGCTAAGCATGCGCTCTACTGCTACATCCTCCCCCCTGGTCCCATGAAATCTTAACGAACTACAGAAGCACTGGAGCTCATTTTAGTAGTCTGTAGCTCCCTTGAGTTGCCAAGAACTATTCCAACTAATCAGAAGGCAGAGAACATTCCTGGCAGTAGTCAGTTTGCAAGACATAGCAACTTTGTGAGGCCAACTTGGTAAAGCTGTGGGTTTTATCAGCTGCCACTGAACAACCCAAGCTAATTCACGACAGCACAACCAATCAGGCACACTTATTCAAAATTCAGAACAACCTTCCACATTCATAGCTGAACTGAGGGCCCGGAGTCTTCTGTTATAAATCTGATAACCACACGGAGGAAAACTAGTTACATGGAGACTACAAGCCAGTGCAGACAGACGCAGCATTTATTTCCCCAGAATTTTGTCCAGTGGCACCATCTTGCTCCCAAAGAGATGGAAACAGAGGGAAACTTTCATTCACTGAATATCCACGATAAATAAGACACTGGTGCTGATTACCAGGGCACTTACTTCTACCTCTATTTTATAATGATGATGAGACAGTGTGGTAAGTGTCCTAATGTCATACATGCATCCTGAAATGGGGGAGACCTGGGCCTCATCCACATGGTCTGTTTGATTCCAAAGCCCGTGCTATTTCTACTTTAACAGTTGACTGATAAAGAATGACATTTTAAAGCAATGTATGTCATGGTGGTGGGTACAAACTGACTTTTTAGAAATACTCCTCTAGCTGAGGCCAAGTTGAAAAAAGAAAAAAGGAACAATTTTACATAACATGTCTATCAGATGCTTTTTGAAAAACAATATTTCAAATATTTTAATGATGTATAATATTTATTAATAACATTGTAGGTCTCGTATTTTCCATCTTTAGATTTCTGTATGAATAGTTATTAAAATGATTTATTATGTCATGCATTATTTAATGACAGTCCATTCATATTATTTTTGAATTAGAAAGAAATTAAAAATGTAGAAATATAAAATGATGGAGAAGATCATAGAAATCCACTATTAATATCCTACAGGCAAAAATAGTGCTATCTACCATAACCTAATTCTTCCTGACCTCCAAACTGACTTTCTAAACCTTTTGGCTGTTTCCATCGTAGACGTCCTCTGTTAATTTGAGAAAATTAATATAATAGGATTCATAAGGTCTGTATGTGGTTCCAGAAAGACCTTGGATACATTTTTTAGCTCTCTGGCTCTATGCAAGTAATCCATTTTATGTTTCTTTGCTCAATATGAAGTGAAGAATAGTATCTGTCCACATGAAAAGTTTGTTGTGAGGATCAAAACCATTGATTGAATAGTATATCAGTTGGATGATTAATTAATTAAAAAAGCAATGATTTGATGTTATCCATGGGCCGACATCATGCTGGTCACAGGGGCTGTAAAGAGAGTCATGACAATCATTCTTGTGTGAGACACAGAAACGCGCACAAATCACGCACACCTTCCGTGGGCTACGCACAGACTCATAAGAGGCAGACAGTACAGGCTAACTCATCCAGCCTCGGGAGACTAGGGAAAGCTTTCCGGAGCGACTCTTGAGCTAAATTTTGGCTGTTGAATAAAATCTAGCTAGGCAAAAATCCAGACGAGAAATATAGCAAGATAGAGACGGGAACCTTATAAGCGTTTTGCTGTTGCATCACGAAGTCTGAGAAAGCGAACAGTTCAATGAGGCACAAACAATAGGCCCAACTTGAAATTATTCTTACAATACACACCAGAGCCTTTAAAGTCACATATTTAACTCAGTATATTTTCTTACACGAGATTAGGAAATTATCAGAACTGTGGGAAAAGATAGGCACAAAGAGTTTTACTATAACCGTTGCAGTAAAATTTGAACGATGCACTTAGGTATCTTAAACCATGGAGAGCCACACACCCTAATATTATGATGGCACTGACGTCTTTCCCAGGACTGTTAAGTCATACTGGAAAGTGTTCATTCACAATTATGTTAATATTAAGATGTAGACATCAGATTACTTACATGTAAGAGGATGCCAATTTTTGAAAATACATGTGTTTGTTTATGGGTAGTGAAATTCTCATAAAGATATGCATCTAAATGTTCACTGTTTTGCTTGGCAGAATAAATTTTTATGAGTAAACATAATACTAACAGTGCATTTTATGTCTAGTAAATGAAATTGCAGATGTTTAAATCTTCTGGTTTCTTATCAAAACTTCAAGACGTTTATAAGAAAACTTGAGAATAAAAAAATCAAGAATAAAAATGTAATTAAAGGGAAATTACATTAATGGATGTAAAATGTCTTAGATTGACTGAATGTGAGCTATGACTGCAAATAAGAAATAGCTGATTAGTTTTTGGTGACTTAATTCAACTCTGATGAGTTTAAAAACTTCCAGATTATTATATTACTGCTATGGCAACACAAAAGTGATGTCAACTAGAATGAATATCATGTATTGTAATAAACCCTTACTTAAAGCAACCCTAAACATTTAAGCATTTCATATAAAAATAGGAGATTGCTATTCTAAAATTTGCATGTTTTAAAATACTAAATTTAGGGTAGAGAAATATGTGGTGGAATAGAATTCTTTTCAGGCCGTTATTCAAGGACACAGTGACTGCAAAATCACTCGAGGCATATTTATTCAATGAATGAATGAATGAGTAAATAAATGATTGACTTGGGGAACATAGTCTTTAGCTAACGATGACAGTTGTTTAATAATTTAGGACTTAATTTAAAAGTTACATTTTAGTATATTTATGTTTACCAATTATTGTCTTTCACTAATTACTTAATATCCCTGATCAATCAGCTTGGCCAAATTTAGCTCAAGGCAAGCATAAAATCATTTGCAGTTACCAGTATCAAGTCCATTCCAATTTTATCTATTTGTCTCAAAGCCAGAATACCCACTGCAAACAAAACAAGTTATAACAAACAGAAAATTCAAGATGGAAAATAAAAAAAAAAAAAAAAAAAAGACAAAACCCACAACCTGAGATAAAAAAGAAATGGTAAGTTAATTTAACTCTACTATCATGCTGGCTGACTATGTTTTAATACCCTTACAACAGACAGCATCAGTTATAGAAAACACACGCGGTACAGGACATTCGCTGAGAGTTAAGGCTTGGTGTTTTAAACAGTAAGGGAGGTTGCTGTAAAGGACGTGACGTTTGCACACTAGGGAACTAAATAGCAAATCATTCAGGAGCCAAGCTTAGGACCTTATTGAACTGAACAGATCTGGGATTTGCGACAGTTTTCAAACTATAATATTCACTTTCATAAAAGAAAAACTATTTTCACGTGGAAAATCAGGGGAGGCTCCGAGGGAAAAGTCATTTCTACCACTGAAAAATTTTGATAAATAATTGACTCCTCTTCCACATTTTCACTATGACCATGTCTATAAATTTATGCTTAAAAAATATAATTTCAGGCTACAGAAAAAAGGCATGGCCACCGCGGTCCACGAATTCTCTAGAAGTGTGCCTTTTCAGACTATCTTGAGGCTGTTTTTCTACAGGATGGGAAAGTCACCGCGAGACAGAGAGCCGTGAAAGTCAGGGAAGGGAAGCAGACATGATGGGAATCACTTCAGAAAACCCCAAGACCAACAATGGCAAACTCTGACCGACATGTTTTAAAAATAGAAGCTGATGCTAATAAATTGGGACGTGCTGCTAATGCAGCGAAAAGCAAAACAAAGAGAATGAAGGAGAGGATTTCAAGAGCCAAAGAAGTTTTACTTCCCATTTCCAATCTACAGTGGTGAATTGTAGGTCTGTTTGCAAGATGTGCGATGCCTATACATTTTAAAAGATTGACTTTTGACCCATTTTCTATACCTAGAAAAGCACTGTTGTGTCTTTTTTTTTATTACGCTCCTAGAAAAATAGGAAACATCGAGATTTGTTGCTTTGTTTTAAATTCTGCTTAAAATAAACTTTCAGCAGTTTGCTAGCATTACATAGGAGTTTAATTTCCTTATTTTGCTACTTTCCTTTCACTTGCTGAATTTCTATAATCTCTGGATTTTCTTTTTCCTCCCAATAACTCAACTTGCAACCATTAACTGACTATGTATTTTCTTATTTTAAAAAATGACAAAAAATCTGTCATACCTGGAGATACCAGTATTCAAAATCCATGGAAATTCTGTTTTTAGTTTGGCCTCTTAGTAACTGGTCTATTTAAGTTTTCACAAGCGATCATGAAAGTGTGGTTTTATCAAAAGCTATGTAGAAACATTAGAGTATATTGTTATAATTCACCTTACATGAACTTTAATTTGAGGAGGATTACGATTTATTAAAGACAATGTCACCAACACTGCACTACATCTCCAGGGCTACAGAGCTGTGAATCTGAGAACTGCTCTGTGTGTATTATTAAAAATTATTTTAGAGAGAGTTCTAAGAGGTTAATGATGTTTCTCCCTTTTCTGTCCTCGCTTCTGAGCAGATTCTGTTGATCTTAAATTTTATTCCAGCTGCAAACATGGGCTGTTTTGGAAGCTCAGAGGATGAGGTATATAATTGTACAGAGGGCTGTAAAAATGTACGAGAGAAGGATTCACCAGTGAAGAAGTCTGCACTTGTCTTGAGACAAGTCTTGAGAAATAAAGTAGGAAATTCATTTTTTTCTACAGCTATTAGACAAATAGTGAAAATAGAGCCCTAGAAAGGAGCGGATGATTCCTGCCTATTTGTAGCTAACAGTCTATAGTAAAGAAAGGCATTCTCGCCTGAGAGTGCAACCTAATTAATGGCACAAACTGTGAAATAACTTGGGTGCAGGGAAAAGCATTATTCATAAGGCTAGAATAGAGTATATGTGGATGAAGGAAGTGGAAGAACGAAATAGAAACATAATCAGAACTGTGCTGTGTGATCATTCTACTCATAGTGATATCATCTTAAAAAATTCTTAATTACTATGGAATTTATGAGTATCTAAGAGTAGGTATTAACCATAATGCAATGTTGCCATGTGACATGTCTTGCACCTTATCTTGCCTTAATATTTATATTTCCTGTAGGTATGAAAGATTCAGAAGGTATTTGATAAAAGAATATCATCTACAGCTTTATAAATGACTTCTCTGATCACTGAGATCAGTCATAAATAGGACTTCACTAAAAGCAAACGACTGCATAATTCTAACCTATTTTTGAGCACTTCTTTTCTTTCTGACATTGGAAGATGCTACAGACCAGTCTCATCCTTTCTCCTGATCCCAGTTCTAGAACTAGCCATTTTTCTCAGGATCCCCATTTTCCCTTTTTTTGGAGAATGTATTTGAAATGAAGATTTGGTTGCTGGTATTCTGACAGCTACTGGAGTGTTCCTGCCTCTAGGCCCTTTCGGTGGACAGAGATAAAAATACACATCTTTATACAAATCCATCTGTACACAAATATGTATAATTATTACTGTCTGTCTGCCGATCTTCTGACCTATCTACACATACACGTACATACCCATGTGTAATACAGACCTATCGCTGTTAACTGTTCATTTGGAGAACAAATTTCTAAGTAGAGAACAATGTTTAGGTAGACCTCTTTTTGTTCTAGGTCTTACAGTTTTCAGTCAAAACATGATTTTCGAAAGTTATCTAGGTCAGCTCCTCTTTTTTTACACTACCTTCAAGTGAAGGTCTAGCTCACTTTTGTGACACAGATTCATTTGTCACAGTCTTTATTCCATCCTGTTATCTCCTGAATTCCTGGTTGATTTTTTTAAAAATTGCGTACATCAAAGCACACTCTTTGTTCCGCACAGCTCTCTGGGCTTTCCGAACGCATAGTCATGTATCTGTCCCCAGAGTAACACAGAGACCAGCGTCAGGCCACAAAAACTCCCACGTTTCTTTCTAGCAGTCAGATCACTCACCAGTCTTCAACCTCTGGCCATCGAGGATTTGTATCCGTCTCTGATGTTTTGACTTTTCCAGGATGTCATAGGAATGGAATTGTGCCATGTGTAGCCTCAGGTTCCCACTGCTTTCACTTAGAAAAGTGTACTTTGGTCCACTTATTTTTGGGTGAATCAATAGCTGATTTGCTGATTAGTATTTTGTCATTGAACAGTATTTCACTGTATTTACGTATTACAGTTTGAATATCTAGTCACCTATTAAAGGGCTTTTTGGTTGCTTCACTTTCTTTTTGAAAATTAGTAGCCTTTGTTTTTAGAGCAGTTTTAAGCTTACAGAAAAACTGAGAAGTACAGAGACTTTCCATATATTCCTCACCTCTTCCTACCCCCTGCCCAAACATGAATTCTGGGGCATCACAGATGAAGGCCAATATTTATCCATAAGGGCCCCTATAATCTAAGTAAATTGGAATTTTACATTATTAATACCATCAGAGTTTAAGTTTAACATTGCAGTGAATCATTTTATTTCCTATGTAAATTTTATATTTTTCCTAAAATTTTAATTGCTTATGTTACTGCAATATGAAAAAAAAGACTTGAAAGTTATTTTGTCTTACTTGGTCTATCTCTTGTTACCTTTATTTTGTATTAAATTTTATTTAATTGCCAGTTCTTGGGAGCATGATCATTAAGTGATGGCTGTAGTAAAGTGAAGTGTTCGTTTTAAACATTTCGATATTTTCAGATAATCTTGTAACTTCCTAAATCTCTGAAAACTTGCATTGGCTTGCAACAGTAAAATCGTGAAGAAAACCCTATTGTTACCATTAGCAGTGATCGTCATCACAAAAGGAGGCTTTTTTTGTGGTGCTTTGTCCTTTCAAGATACTTTCCACACTCAAGAAATTCCACAAGCTTCTCAGAATTTTACGAAGTTACGTTACTTTCACCGTTTTCCACATTCAGTTTTGATCTCGAATCCCAGTGAGCCAAGAGTTAACTCACCGGCCAAAGTTTTTCCACCTCAAAGGGCTAATTTTCTTAAGCACATAATAGGACAAAAATTGCTTTCTGCAAAAACTCTTGGGACCCTGCATTTTGCCATATAGATGGTACCATGCTGAGAATAATGATCTCTTCCTGATCCTGAAAAATCTGACAATGTTGTAAAAGGTAAAAAACTATTTTCACTTTAGAATGTATATTTCTTAAATTATTGACATCTAGGTTTCATTGAGTTTTTAAAGTGATGCAGAATCTTCTTTTCTTGAATATGTGCACAGCATAAGCATCTCACTTGGAATATTTGCTTCCAAAAGAAGAACATGTAGTTACAAATATTCTTCTTTTGATGACAGAGAATATATCCTGGGACAGCTGATAGTCTTAATATTATGATTCCTCTCTTTTGCAAAATCAGTAGATCAGGAAACTATTAGTGCTCAGAGCCTTGCATTTTAAAGTGTAGCTTTATAGAAGTGGTTTTTTTTTCCCTTCAAAAAGTATAAATTACATGTCTCTGGAATTTATAGGGATTGTTGGTTAGATCTTTGTTCTTTTTACAATCCCTTCCCCAGTCACATCTCTACAAAAAAACAGAAGCAGCAAAATACTCTTGGGTACTGACCATTAACTGGTTCTCGCTTGTATTTATTCTGGATACAATAAATCGCTCACTAAAATATGCTGGCTAAAGATTTTGTAATTGTTTTGCAGAGGGGAAGGGCACTAGTTTATTTCTTGTCTGGGGGATTTTTAAGAGCAAAAACTGTTTTGTGATAGAGTAAATACAATGAACTAAGGTACTGAGTCACTGATTCTGCTTTCCTGGTTTCTAAATCAGTTTTGAAATTTCAGTGTTCTTAAATTTATCCAGAAAGTGCTAAAAAGCTGAAGCCCTGGCATGGTGGTACAACGCTGCACTCAGCTTCTGTTTTTATATAGTCATCAGTCTGCCTTGTTTAACTTGCCTCTGTGATCTGGCAGCTTCTTCTGGAGCCAAACGAGGGGGCAGGTGGAGATAGGAAGTAGGAAAAAGGAACTTTTTTTCTCTTTCTACAATGACTAAATCTATTTGAACTGGAAAATTGGTATTGGGTATCTTAATTGCAATTTGAATTCTACTTGTTTGGATGTTATTGCTTTATATTTGAAATCTTAAATTACCAAAAATATAAATTAAAAACAATAAACAATCCATTTTAGGAAATTATTCATCTTTTGGTTCAATTGCTTCTACAAAGTGGGAGAAATCTATTCACTTTACAGTGGACCAGGGACCAAGTGACTTGTCTAAGGGAGAAATGTGCTACTGACACTATTTCTTATTCCTAGTCTCATTCAAATGCACTAAAGCAATTCTCTTCATGTCCTAAATATCCCTTAGGTTACTTAAGAAACCAACTTTTCTGTTAAGGAATCTCCCACAGGGAATCATTCCTCATTTAAAAAGCAGCCACACGAAGGAAGTAACATTCCTGTCTATTGTTTTTGTAAATACATCTCCCTATTGCCCACTGATAACAATCTAAAAATCAGCAATTCTTTGAAATATTTCTAAATGGTTTAATGCATGCCTCCTTGTTTTCTTGAATAAAATGCACTAAACAGAAGGGAGAGCCTTTTGATGACTGAGGCTATCATTTTGACCTGATTGTGTTCTATTGAAACATTCTATCTGCCCATTTCCATCTTTGGAGCTGTCATCTCCGATTTCACAAAACATCCTATTTCAGTTTGTTCTGTGTGTTTCCTGCCTTACAAGAAATCAGTTACTCATGGTTTAGAAGTAAAAGGTAAATAAATTTGGAATAACCATCGTAGGGAAGGCTTTGAGTCAAGTGTTGAGATTTGGACGCTGAATTTTAAGCAAGTTTAGAGTCCTAGTCCCTCCCTCTGAGAACTAGAGCCCTGGTCCCTCCCTCTGTGAACTGCATCTTAAAAATGGTGTTGGGAATTAGTGCTGCTTCTGCAAAAAGGAAAAAATCTAGAAAACACAAGAAGCTTCTGCTGTGCTGGACAGAGCTCTGCCGCTTTATTGTGGCGGAGGCATCCTTTATCTTACCAGAAGAAGAGGCGACGAGGTTATCAATTCTAGTTTGAGGAACACCTCCGTATCACAACTGTATGTGATTTTTATATGTACAAGTGTCTCAACAGAGAGGAGTGAATATGGAAAAAGGTGATCATCCTTATAGGTCCTCTTGGCTCCATTCCTTCCCGAGTTGAAATCTGAAAATTATTTGTCAAACCCTGAGTGAACTTTAGAAAAAATCATGATTCTTGAAGTCTGTGAATTGACACGTTAAAAGTAAGCTCTCAGTGGTGGCTGCCAAGGCTTTAATCAGAGAAAAGTGACTCAGTTTGAAGTCGTTTGAGTTCAGATAAAAGATGTGCTAAGATTTCAGATCTGGTACTTTATTTGGAAACTGTTGCAGCAGATTTAATCTGAAAATAAAGTTGAAATACTTGTGAGCATGACCTATGGAGCTGTATTAGGGATGTTTTCAGATTTTATGTTGATTATTATGTATGCTGAGATTCCATTTTGTGCCAGATAGGATAAAATACAGAGCTTACACGTTCTAAAATATTTCAATGATTTGTGCTCTGTCTGAAAATGTATAAGAAGAAATAATAAAAATACTAACATTCTATAATATTCATGCAGAAACCAATATTACATTTTTTCCCGTGCTTTTTCAGTTTATTATCCATCCATGGATTAAAAAAAGACTTATTGGATTCATCTGATTTTCTGCTTTTCATGAGGTTTTCTGCTCCTCTCTTAAGAGGAAGAGATTGTCACATTTTACAAGCAGCTGTTTATTCTTCAGAGCTGAACATGCTTTGCAGAACATTGCCTGAAATTTAATTACTGTTTATGCCAGTTTAGTTTTCATCAATTTGTAGCAGAATGGAATGGATGGCTTTGGATTCATTCACTGATTTTATGTATGTCAAAAGAATTATTTTTTTGTACATTAGGTTTTAAATGCCTATTGATACATATTTACTTAAAATAAAGGAAAATACAAATTGAGATCTGTAAGATCTTTCAGAAATTACCTAACTAACCACTGCTCTTTGAAGCTGCATTTTTATTCAGAATACATTTTAGAACAAGTTGCTGGAAGAAACGCGGGCTCCCTAAGACAGTCATTGTTAGTAATAGGATAGTTACCATAAGGAAATGTATTTGCTGAGTATATTAGGCATATTTTTATCATATTTTAAGGCATTATATTTATTTAGTGAAAAAATTATAAGCTATATTTTTATAAGAATGTTGATCTAATATTTTTTCAAAGCCTGTAGGAATCTTAAATTAGTCATGCTTTAATAGTCCCTAATATTAAAAAAAATATTCATTGGGGACCTATGGATTGCCATGTGCTGTGAACTGTGTGGACGTAGTGGATATATTCTGCTGCTCGAGGCAAAAACGTGCCTGCCTTCATGAAGCTTATTTCAGTGTGAAAGGGAGCAGAGCCCTGTGGGGCCCCCCCATCTCTGCCCCCCCGCCCACAACCCCTACTTCTTGTTTATAGAAGAGCTGAAGTCTCCCGGCCTCCCTGAGCCACAGAAGACCAGGCTCAGGCCGTTGATGAGGACAAGCCTGTGGGCACTGGGGGCTGGCAACAACTCTGACCTCCTGCCTCAACCGTTAACTGAGATTATTCCCTTATTTCTCTTTAAAACTTTTGTGGCCAAACAGAATCTTTGGAGGTTGGGGGTGGATACTGGGTCCACTAGATTGCAGGCATTCTGATTAAAAGCAACTTCCCTTTTTGTTACCAAGACTGTTGCCCCCAGGATCAGATCCCTGTCCCTCCCTCAAATAGAAGCTAATTACTCTTATCTAAGTCTTAGGAGGCAGCTGCAGAGAAGAAAAAGAACTGGTTAGAACACGACAGAGTCCAAGATGGTGGAGGATCTGACGTCCAGTGGACACTGAGCCTCACTACACGCTCACTGTGATGTATTAGCTGCTAAGTGACACATCCACCAGTGCCGTGACAGTTGACAATTGCCATGACAACCACCGGAAAAGTCCAGATAAGACTGAAAATCTTGAACAAGGGCTACTTGGCTCAATCACACCTGGAAGGAGGACATGATGGTGGGAGCCTGTCATAAAGTCCCCGTGGCCCGACCCGGGCTGGAGCTGTCCCTGCCGCCCGGCTTGACGGCCGGCTCCGCTCGAGCACCTCTTCCTGCCTCCAGTGCTTTCCTTCCCCTCTCCCTGATCCAGCACTTTCCGTCCCTCTCCCCTTCTGAGCAACAGAGCGGCTGTTCGCTTCCTGCCTCTGCTGCGCGAATTCTTTCACAGCCGGTGGCAAGAACACACACCTCGGTGGGCTTCCTAATTCAGGGGCCCCTCCATCCACCTGGCCCCTCCATCCGCCTACAGATGCATTTCAGTGACATTGACACTTAAATAAAAGGCATTAAATAGAACAAAGAATCTGAGTTAATAGTCACAAAAATTTAATTTAATCCCGCTTATATGTGTATCAGTATGATTGATAATTTAAGTGACAAAGAGTTTTCATTTTGCCGTGGGCTGGCTTATAATGAAATGCAATTTTTGATGTCTGCTAACTGTTGCAGGAGTCAGTATTATCTGAAAAACATGTCTCTCATTTCAGACAACTTCTAACCTTGATGAGAACATTGAACACTTTAGTTTTTCTCTCTTTGCATAGATTATCATTCAGAGCTCTGTTCCCTTGTGTATTACTGCCTATTAAATAGGAAACATAAACTCAACGGCGTTATAAATACTTGACATAGTCAGACCTGCAGATCTAAGGACTGTCACAATGATCAGATCAGAAAGGATATGGAGGGAACAAAAGAGGATGTGAATTTGCTGCCTCATTTTGTCATTCCTCCAGGTGCTCAAAGTGAACCCTGTGGACTGAGCATCACGTGTCCCTTTTGTGGCATCGCTGTTACTTTAGTTCAGTCCTGCATTTTCTCTTGTCTATAATCATTTCCTCATTTTCGTTTCCTTTGCCTCCCATGGTTACTCTGCCTCCAGTTTTTCTCCTTTCATGCATCCTGTGTAAATTGCCTCTAAACTCTTCCTCTTGCCTGAGATGGTCTCAAGGTTGCTGCAAACCACCTGTGGACTCTTCTCTATTGTTATCCGGGATGCTCCCCCGACAATCCAAATGCTGGTATCTGTTTGCACTTTTCCCAAAGGCTGTGTCTATTCGTGACAGATATTATTCCTCTGCCTGAGTAAGCCCCTTTGAAATTACAAAGAAATGAAAGTGGCTGAGACGTTTTTATTAAAATGGTAATACCTACCTAATTTGCATACCCTGGGATTCAAAATACTGGCTATTTTTTTTTAATCTATGCTGTTCCCTTAGACATGTTGTTCTTCATGAAAATACCTGAAAGGATATTTTAACTTAGGGAAAAACAACACAAAAGTTCATTTCAGACACATGGACCATACACAAAGCAATTAAGTAAATATAATTTACACAATTTAATATGATGACCCATTCATACACACCGCAGAACTATACCATAAAAAAAAAAAACTACTTACATCCACATCTAAAATTAATGTGGTTTGAGGCTTCTTTAATTTCTTTTCAGAAAGCTCAGATCTCGCTAAGGACTGTGGCCCCCTCTTTGACCTGTCTACTGTGTTGTCTCTCAGGGCCCCATCATCTGTTACACCTGGACTCTCTGGACATTATACCAACGTGCACTCCATCCTACTTTGCACCCCCACAGTGCACCTTGGACCAGACCTGTTGATTTCCTCTTTTAGGGCAAGTATATTTTTAAAGGAAGAGAATTATGAAGATGTCTTTGTAGTGCATAAAGGTTGGAAATTCAAGCGAAGAACACCTATCAGTTGCATTGCTTTAGTGTAATAATTTGCTCAAGCACGTATCCGTGCAAGTACCCGCGCCAGTCCCAGGAGCTGTTTGCATTACATCCTTTATGACTAGGTCTTTAAATTTTCCCACCACAGGGTGCCTTCATCTCCGTGGAAGAAGTTCACATTTAAGAAAAGAATCAACACCACCTAGTGCTTATCTGACTTTTTGATCACCTTTTTTTGCCTCCTGTGGGTCAGTACATTTGGAATGTCCTTGTCCCAGTCTCTGAAATTCCTGTGAATGCTCCAAAACCTTCTCGGCCCCTTAAACATCACATTTGTGATTTATGACTCAGCAGTTACTCCCTCCTGGTCCTCCAGCACGTGGCTCCCACCTCCGTGTTTATCTCCTCCGACATCATGCATCCTCTGTCAGTCAGTCCCATTGATCTGTCACTAGAAACAGATGCTGTGGTCTTAGGCTTAGGACTGGACGGTACCTGTCACCCATCCTGGCGCCTTTGTTTAGAATCTGCTTTCCCACGAGAAACTAAAATGTACAATTAGGCGTGAATGTGGATATTCACACATCAACATACACACACACATTTACATTTCTTTCATATTTTTGGTATGCACATGTGCATACTCAATAGAATTTTGGCAAGATAATAAACTTTCATTCTCTCATTACATTTGGGAAAATTTGAGGACCAAAGGAAATAAATAACTTCTTCAAGATTCTATAATCAGTGCTAGGGGCAGAGCCAGCTATTTTGATTTCAACCTTTTTTTTTCTTTCACTAAATCACATATCTATCTTTTTTGTAAAGGAGCTTTAAATGATTGATTAAAAAATCAATATGCTCAATAGTCAAAAAAAAAAAAAAAAAAAAAGACAACAATCAAGAACACTGTGCTAGTAACGGAGACCACTGGAATGAATTACCACAAGCTGGGTGACGGGAAAAAGAGAAATATGCTCTCTCACAGTCTCAGGTGCAAAAAGTCCGAATTCAGCGTCATGGCGTGGAAACTCAACGGCGGCAGGGCCTTCCTCCCTCTGGGGGCTCTAGGAGGCGGTCTGCTTCCCGCTTCTCCCAGCTTCTGGAGGCTGCCAGCTTCCCAGACTCACGTCCATCTCACTCCCACGCCCCTCCATGGACACGTGGTGTTCTTGAGTGTCTCTTTTTTAAATTGAAGTATAGTCCATTTACAGTGTTGTGTTAGTTTCTAGCGTACAGCATAATGATTCAGTTATACATATATACTTACGTATATTCCTTTCCATCATCTTTTCCCTTAGAGGCCATTACAAGGTATGGAATATAACTCCTGTGCTCTTCAGTAGGACCTTGTTGTTTATTTATTTTATATAAGTAGTTAGTATCTGCAAATTCTGAACTCCTGATTTATCCCTCCACCTGCCCCCTGGTAACCTTAAGTTTGTTTTCTACATCAGTGAGTCTGTGTCTGTTTTGTAAGCTCATTTGTGACCTTTTCTTAGATTCCATGCATAAATAATACCACACGGTATTTTTCTTTCTCTTTCTGGCTTACTTGACTTAGAATGACGATCTCCAGGTCCATCCATGTTGCTGCAAAGACATTATTTCATTCTTTTTATGGCTGAGTAGTATTCCATTGTGTATATATACCGTGACTTCTTTATCTAATCATCTGTTGACGGACACTTAGGTCGTATGTGTCTTTGTGAGTCTTCTCCTTTTCTCTGTGTTGAAGCTCACTCTGCTTCTTTCTTGTAAGGACATGGGATTGCATTTAGGGCCCACCCGCACCATCCAGGACAATGTTCCCATCTCAAAATCCTTACAAATAATCACAGACTTGTGTCAAATAAGATAATACTCATAGGCTGTGGAAATTAGGTCCTGATACACCGAGAGACAGTCTTTAGCCCGCCATCAACATTTGGATCTTCCTCACTTTGGTAAGTGCCTGACTCACAGTTCTATTAGTCAGGTGGCCCACAACGTACCTATCTTTAAACTGAATTGACTAGGGTTGTCTTTCAATGTGAAACGATACTTGGTCAGAATTGATTTGTGCTTTAAACTAAATACTTCAAAATAAGCAGTAGAAGAGTTTAGGGAGAAAATAACGCATTATTAAGATTGTGATGTCATATGCCTTGTGCCTATTAACTTATTCTTCACTGTGACTTCATGCGATAAATATCATCGCAATAGAGGACACGAGTGAAGGGATTTAGAGAGGTTCAGAGATTTTCCTACTGTTTCTAAGGTCAGGTCTAGGCTTAAATCTACATTTTTTTCCTGAGTCAAAACTCATTATTTTTCAGAGAAGTCATAGTGCCTTAAAAATAAATATGAAGGATAGAATACCCCACAGGATAATAGCATAAAATTACATACATACTTACATAATGGCATAAATTACAATACAGAGTTTTCCTTGATCATTAAGATATCAGATCCGATTTAAAATGAAAAAGCTAACAGTTTCTTTTCCTTCCATTTGTTAATGATAAATGTGAACTTTAAGTGGTGACTATCCAGCAATAAAGAATATAAGCGCTCCGGTTCGCTCTGCTGATGCTCTGTGTAAATGACTATTTAGAAGAAGCATTTTGTTTATTCCTCTATTTATGATAGCTTGAATGTTGCAAAACATTGTGACTGTACAATCCGACTGCCAACAAACAATGAATAATTACCTAGTCCTGGGGTTCTAAATAAGACCTGTACCAACAAGCAGATGTCAGTAGGATTTTTGGCTCCAGGTTTTTGCCTGCAGGAAGTCATTAAAAGATAAGTGGAAAATCAAGCCTGTTCCCTTGGTAGCAGAATTTCTACCCTTTGGGGCCATCCAGGGAGGCTTATTTTCGGACAGAAGCAATCGCTTGCACATCAGATGGTAATCACCCCAGCATTTATAGACTCCATGTAAATCAATGTCAGGCAGGCAATAAAATGATCTCTGTATTTACTTTTAGGCTATTTAATGAAAGTAGTTCTGAATAAACCGAACATTTTTTAAACAATTCTACGTCTCAGTAAATTTCATAGTTCAGTCTTACAAAATCATACAGTGGTCTGTGTGGGTTCCCTTAATGGCTTTCCGCTATCTGGAAAGTAGCATTATATTCCAGCTGTGCAGGCACTGAAATTTGTATTCCAAAATGGTTGATGCTTGGGAAGAAAGTCGTGATTGAAACCAGGTGCAGATCATTATGCTTAATACTCAGGGCTTTTCTTTCTCTCTGACATCTTAGCGTCCTAATGATTCTACAAGTTACTTTTCACAACTCACAAGTTTGCAATGATCAAAATGACTGAAAGAAGGTGTATTTGCTTTTTCTCCCCCCAGATTAAATAAGAGTTAAGTCTCAGATATTCTTCATAAGAGAACATTTTCTCGTTAACACATACTTTTTAAGTAATGGCAATGAGTCATTAAAAGAGTGCAGGGCAATGAATACTAAGTGAGTTTTGTGCATCAGCAAGGGGCAGACTACAATAAAGAAAAAAAGTATTTTGCTTCAGAAAAGATCAAGAACTATGTGAGAGTTCCATGTACTTAGGAGATTAAGGATTTCTAAAGCTATTTGCCACACACTTGCTGTCAATAAAGTAAAACAATGCACCTATATTTTCATGATTTTTGTTCATGGATAATGAGTGAATTATTCCTCTAAAGCAGGGAAATGTCAAGCTTTTTTTAAATAGACTCGAATTACCTCAAAGTTTAAAATATACAAGAATAAAATAAATCTTCATTTTTATGTTATTTTAATGTATGCAATTTAATACTCAGCCTACATTGCTCTATAAGATGCAAATCATGCTGGTAACATAGATCAGAAATCAGATGGGTAAGTACTGTGTACAGTGTGGGGGCAGATGTAGACAGTACTTTCCATTTTAGGCAGAAGAATAAAGTTTAAAGGAATTACTTTGTTAGCATAAGAGTGGAATTTTTGTTCTCTGAGCTGTTACATCCTGCCTTTCCAGATGTTACAAATGAGAAAGTTTAAGTCAAAACCTACTTAAATTTCAGTGGTTTCAGTTTTGCGGAATAACAGGTGCGAAATCCTAGGCGACTATCAACACAGTGAAATCACTGCAGCACGAATCCGAAGTTCAGATGAACGTTTCAGTGGCTTCAGTATTTATGTCACCAAAGGCTGCCTGAGGCAGATCTGCATTGTACTGTTTTCTATAGGGCTGACGCTGGTAGATGTTTTTTTCCTTACTGGGACGTTGTGTCTGGGTAAAAAATTGTGATAGATACAACATCTTATTTCAATTTTCCTTTTCTTTTTATGATATGAATTGAAAGTATTGATATGGTTGTGACTCGTTTGGTTGCTACTAATGATCCCCATAGCTAAAAATCTACAGACAGTGTTCAAATATAATTGTTCATGTAGTTAGGGATGGAGTTAGACGGGTTGTCCAACATCACACTTAGCGGCAGGCTTAGGATAGAAAGCCAGGCAGTCTAGATATAGAATCTAGAGTAGATGTAGAATCTACTCTTTAAAGCACAATATCATAATGTCTTCATAAAAGTAACTGCTTCTTACCTGGCTATATCAGTTAGCTTCTCCTGTGTAACAAATGTCCTGGTGGTGGAGAGACTCCAGGCTGTTCATGACCTTATATAATCTCCCCTGAGTGTGGGTGTTGTCGAAACTTGGCCTCCATACCCCACTTACTGAAGTGAGACTTGAGGACAGAGTTTTGGATGAAGTAGAAAAGGCAGATTTATTTCTTTGCCAGGCAAAGGAGGTCCCAGTGGCTAATGCCTCTGAGACTGTGAGCCTGCTGGGAAGAGAAGGCAGAGGGTTTGTAGTAAAAGTTCAAGAGTTCAAGGGGTGGGGCTAGTTTCCATAGAGATCACATTCAGGGTAACACATTGTTGCAAAGTTGTTCTTGTTTTTGCACATGCAGGGGTCCCCTTCGCTCTGCTGGGTATGAAGTTCATCTCCGGCTTTGGGACTCTCTTAATATTCTTGTACCTAGAACAAAGGATGCATAGGAAGAGGCTTCCTGGAAAAGAGCTCTAGAGAAAAACTTGTGTAGCTTAAAGTCAGGATGATAAATGCTTTTAGCCTTTTAAGCAGGCAGAGGCCTGGGACCTCCTGCTGTAGGCTGAGGCTTGAACAATAGGATATAAGGAAACCACTAGGGGTTAAGAGGAAGGCACTAGGGTCATGAGGAGGGCACTGAGCATGACCCCCCCCACACACACACACACAGAGAACCCTGAGGGGGTTGGATGGACCACCGAAGCCTCCCTCTTGTCCAGTCTAACCCTGGACAGCAAGAGCGCATGAAAGCCCTTTAAACCATTAGACAGCGAAGTGGTTACAGACACCACTGCAGATATCAGATGGTCACTGATGGTGACCGTAGGGTCCTGCTCGGTTACATAGGTAGGAGGTAGCAAGGGTGATGTCACTTCCTTGATTATGTTCTCTAGGGAAGACAGGTCTTGTTGGCAGATTCACCCTAGAGATGCTCCTTGCTGACCGAGTGAAGAACACAGCGAGGCTGGGAAAGGCCATATGGCAAGGAACGGAGGGCCACCTCTAGTAGCGGAGGGCAGCCTCCAGCCAAAAGCTGGCAAGAAGCTGAGCCTTCTGTCCTCCCACAACGAGGAAACAAATTCTGCCAACAACCAACAACTGTATTTGAAAGTACAATCTTCTTTGGTCAAGCTTCTAGATACAAACATAGCCTTCTTGACACAATTTCTACCTTGAGGGACCCCGAGTGGAGGATTCAGCTAAGCCACATCCTGATTCCTGACCAGTGAAAACTGAAATAAGAAATGTTTGTTGCTTTAAGTTACTAAGTTTGTTGCATTTTGTTACACAAGAAGTGACTGGTACAAACCCCACACTATTGGGGTACAAAATAACTATTCATGTAGCTCATAATTCTGCAAGCTGGCAATTGGTTTCTGCCCTACCAGGTGGTTCTGGTCTGTGCTGATCTGCTCACATGTCTGTCAGTGGGTAGGTCAGCCCCTGTGAATGTTTCAGAAAGGCTTTGGCTGGAATGCCTGTCAGCGTGGTCCTCTCTCCATGTGCACAGGGTGTTCTGGAGTTGTTCCCAAGATGGCAGGAAATTTCTAAGCTCTAAAGAGAGCAAACTCAAATGTGCAAATACTTTTGAAGTCTCTGTGGTGTGACTTTTGCTAAGGTTCCATTGGACACGAATCACACGGTCAACCCCGACTTAAGGACTGGACTGGGTGGTAGAGTCCACCTCTTGAGGGAAGAAACTGGAAAGGGTGGCTGTGTTTACAATCTGTCACACTGGTCTCCTCCATCTCTAAGTCATATTGCAAGTCACCCTGTTGATGAAGCCTGAAATTTAGGAGACTGCCTTGATTCATTCTCTCACTCCCTGCTCACCTGTCTATCCTTGTAACCTAAGCATGATTGGTTCATTACTTTCCAATGGGATGCATCTAGTACAAGGTACTGACATTCCTCACCTGGAATCCTTCTGTAGCCCCATAATTGTTCCTCACACTTTCATTTCATTTTTCATTCCACTATTCACTAGAAGCAGATGATCTTTTAGTACTATAAATAATATTACATAACTGAATACACTTTGGAAACCTGTATGCCAGATCACATGTGAAAAATTGTATTAATGGGAAAAAGGAGGGTGGCAAACACTGGTGTTGAAATTCAAATGGATAATGGTCAGGTGGCTCTATAGGTCTTCAGGTGCCTAATATCCTTACTGTTGTGAAGACTGGTAACTTTTGAAGATAGCAAAGGAAGCTCTACAGTGTCAGCTGTTGGACTTTTGGACCTTATACTTACATACATGTTTAAAGTGTCTTGGAAATAGATGAAGGGGAGATTTTCCATGCATATTTGCAGTCATCCATTTATAATGGAGAGGGAGAAGTCATGTCACAGAAGAGGTTTTTTTTTTTTAAATTAGGTTATGTTTGCACGTCACTATTATATCTGGTATAAAATGTGTATTAAAATTAATCTGATGAACACTAGCCATAAGCACAAAAATGAATATGTTGCCACAAAAGAAAAATAATACATCTGGACTTCAACAAAATTAAACATTTTTGTGCATCAAAGGACTCTATCAACAGAGTGAAAAAGAAACTCATGGAATGGAAGAAAATATTTGCTACTCGGATATCTGATAAAGTATTGATATCCAGAATAAACAACAAACAATTACAACTCAGTAACAAAAGCAAGCAATCTGATTAGAAAAATGGGTACAGCACTTGGATAGGTATTTCTCTAATGAACGTCTGTAAACGGCCAAGAAACACACCAATCTACAAAGAGAAATGCAAATCAAACCACAATATGACCTTATACCATCAGCATGACTACTACAAAAAGCACAAAAAATAACAGGTGTTGGTGAGGATGCTGAGAAATTAGAACGTTGTGCCTATCTGTGAAACGGTGCAGCTGCTGTGAAAAGGATGTGGAGATGCCTCAAAAATTAAACACAGAATTCCATAGAACGAAGTGTAACTTCTGGGTATATTCCTGAAAGAAATGAAAGCAAGGATTCAGATATTTCTAGACCAATGTTCACAGAAGCATTATTTATAGTGGACAAAAAGTAGAAACAACTCAAGGGTCCACTGATGAACGGATTAAAAAAAACATGGTAGACACATACAATGGAATAATTCAGCTGTAAAAAGGAAGGCATGCTCACATGTGCTAAAACACGAGTGAATCTTGAAGACATTATGCAAAGTGGGATAAGCCAGCCACAAATGAACAAACATTGCATGATTCTGCTTATATGAGGTACCTAGAATAGGCAAATCGCAGAGACAGGAAGCAGAATGGTGGTGTCCGGGGGTCGCGGGGAGGGAGGAATGGGGAGTGAGTGCTTAATGCGTACAGACTTCCAGTTGGGGAAGATAAAAAGTTCTGGAGATGAATGGTGACAATGGTTGCCTAACAATCTGAATGTACTTAATGCCACGAGACTGTACACTTAAAATGGTTAAAATGGCAAATGGTATATGATGTCTATTTACCACAATCAAAAAATGTGAATGGCGGTTTCTCCCTGAATGCAATCCATTCTGTGCTTTTTCCAGAGAGCAGCTGTCAGTTACTGTCATACCTTCTGCTCCAGCGTTGAAAGAAATTTAAAAAAATGGTGAGTACAATCAAATCGCCGTCACTGAGTATTTTTTTGGTTTGTTGTGGACAAAATAAAATCTGGCGAGAGATAAACATTTTTCATGGTATACTCAGTAGTATGTTTATTATGGAAGGGGATGTTATATCTCAAAGTTTTGAATGATAAATAGGGAAAATGTTTTAACAGTATGCTTACTACTGAAGGGTGAGTTAGAAATCAAGATTCGAATGATACATTTTTCATGTATCATTACCTAAATTGGTAAAGACAATCACTATGATTTATAGAAGTTTGCAAATCTGAGCCAACTAATTTATAAACATAAAATTCACTTCCCCTAATATAAATGTTAACTGTATGTGATTATGATACTAGTTGAAATTATACTGGTGGTGGTGGAGACGGCTAGTTTCTTACCAAATATCCAGTCTCTCCTTCTTTCTCAAATTTATGGTATGCCAGGTTTTGGCTGTGTACTTTCACCTAGCTAAATACTGAAGTTCCAAGATTTCTTTGCAGCTACTCATGGCCGTGTGACTGAACACTGGCTGGCTGGTGAGGTGTAAATGGAAGAGTCATTGTGACTCCTGATAATTCTCTTTCTCAGTGAGAAGACAAACACTTCTTCCTCTCTGCTTGGCTGGGAGAGTAGACATAATGGCTGGAGCTCTGGCAGCTGTGGTGCAGTTGAGGATGAAAGCTGCACATAAAGATTGCTGGAGGAGAAAACTGGAGGAAGCCCAGATGCCCTATGTCAACATTTTGACTACTTGTTGTCAGGCTTCTCTCACGTGGGAGAGAAGTAAGATTCTCTCTTTTAAAAAAATCACTATTATTTTGTTTCTATTATTCTCAGCTAAGTCAAATCCTAACTAAAACAGTTGAAGGTTACCTGCAGAAGCATCACCTCCAAAAAGATTTCATTTCTTTTGAAGTTCCTCCTGAAAAAGTCCATAAAGCCGCACTACTGGACTTTTCTAGCTCACCTTCAATTTCTGTCAAAAAGAAATGAAATTTCTTTTGACACCACGTAGGTTAACAGGGACGCAACTTAGACAAGTTTTAAACCATATCCCTCTCTGGCACTGATTGCTGATAAATTCAGATCTCTTGTGCTAATATCTGCTTCCACACCACAGTGTAAATCATCTCAGTCATAACATTTACAATAATCTATTTTCATAATTTTGATGGGAAGTGAAACATACATATTCAAACATTACAGTCAGGTGGCCCAGAGGCCTAATCCTTGTTTAGAAATACAGTATTCTCCAGCTCAGAGAAATTAATTCCTCACAGACATCACTGGGTAAAAACTAAAACAAACAAAAATAAATACTCCTTTTATGCATTTCTGCTTTTCCAAAATTTTCTGAACACTTAAGAATGCCGTCGACAGTATGATGTGAATAGAAAAAGCTATTGGATGGGTCTTGCTGCAAGAAGACATTTTTGACATGTCGTTTGCTAAGAAACTTAAACATATGGGTAAAAGAGAGAATCCTAATGTGTTATTAAACCTCGAGGTAACATAAAGACTGAAAACGGTTACATTTATAAAAAAATTAATTTTATCATGTGGAAGAAGACAATATTAACTAATTATGAGTAATCTTTAAGTTACATTCAACTCATTTACAATCTATTAAGCACAGTCAATGTGTCTAATTCTGCACTCACAACATCGAAAAAAGAATCTAAGAAACACTCAACCGTAGAAAAAATAATTTGGAAATTCAGAAGTGATTTGGGTCTCATTATCATTCTGCTGGTGCGGAGGGCCGATAACGGCACAGAGAAGCATTTCTTTTACATCAGCATAATTTTCTTCTTGATGCTGCCGTTACGGTTTACTTAAGTTGACAAATGAATGGTGCCCATTGCCACACCTGCTACCTTTTCTTGGAACAGCAAAGAGTATTATGCTATTGAGCTTCTAGAAAGGTTAATTTCTATTTTCTGCAATTATGAATGACATGGTTAGAGAAAGTTACAGAGAGCTGAATTATGGTGATTACTGTTTGCTAGAAATTATGCAAATATGTATAAAAACAAAGTTTTTGGAAAATCAAATTAGGCTAGACTGGATTTACCCTAGTATTATTAATGTTATAACTCAAAGTGTAAATAAAACCACATAATAAAATTCAAATCTCAATGTAAACATTATTTTATGATGACACACAAATAGGAGGCTTGCTACCATAACGTCTTTACCGTAGCATTGCTGTGTTTGGCTGCTTTGTTGTGGTATTCAGAAGCACATTAAAATCCAAGCTTGCGTGATTTATAATTTGAAGATGATGCTGTTTAACTTTTTTTCCTAAGAGCACTGCGTACAAATATGTTAGGCTCATGTTAGAGGCCAAATATTTTTATTTGCAGTCATGATTTTAAAAAGAATCCCTTGGTTCCAACTAAGCATAAGTTCCTGCAATTTAATTTGTATTATAAAGATATCAGTAATATCTCAATTATTCACAATATTTGAATATTTGACTCTTTGTTTTGAGGTCATTCTTTTTTTTCTAATTTACTAAATTTCATCACTAAGCCATATTTTCCCACATCCTTATCTTTGGTACTTTCTCTAGATCTTTCTTAGAACGACAATAGGGGTGAAGGACCCAAAGTACTTTGAGGAAAAATTGAGATCATCTTCTGTGTTACTTAACCTTAAAGAACTGAGTTCATGCTAATTTTTAAAACTCTGTAAAACTGTACATGGACAGCTGTGAAAGTCCTAGCCTCAGCTTATTGACTGATGCTATATAAAAACATAATAAAATCTCAGAATTATATTTCATGCTGAGTTACACTACTTTATAAAATTTACTTCCAAAAATTACAATATTGTGTAAAAATAATCACGCATACAAATTAACAGATTGTTTGTCCTGCTATATACATATATGGCATATTCGAGAATATAACAAATGTGTTGGTATGTTTTATACCTTCACATCTGAGAAAACAAATGTTTAACTGTATGAAAGAGGCAATCATTCTATGTTAGTTTTTAACACTGTGCAAGTATGAAGAAAACATTTATGCTTTTCATACAAGAGAAGCTGTGTGTAAGTATATATTTTTATAACTCATAAATATAAGTTAACGTGGCTTTAAATAACATACGGAATTTCATGTGAAGAACGGATGTAGTACTTTATGTTTATTTTAACTCTATTGATGTGTGTGTTTGCAGGATGCTGTTTTTAAAAACAGAGAAAACCCCCAAAATTCAAGTTATGTAATTGTAAACATGGTTATTAGAATGTAGATAATCATGGTCAGCTGTAACACCATCAGCAGCATCCCAGCCATTTCTGCTTCAAGCAGCCACAAAAATGGCATTCAGTCTTAGGTCCCGTGTCAGCCAGTCCCTGCCTCTGAGATAGTGTGTGTCGTGTGTGTGATGAGTGTGTGATGTGTGTGTGTGATGTGTGTGTGTGTGATGTGTGTGTGCTATGTGTGTGATGTGTGTGTGTGTGTGTGGTATCTGTGTTTCAGGATTATTTCCCACCTAAGCGCAATGTAGGAATTTGATACTTTTTGCGGAGTTACATGCTTTCATGTTCATTTCAGAATGTCAGAAAATATTATTCAAATAAATATTTAGACAAGATGTAAAAAATAATTAAAACAAGATTTGGCAAAGTTATTATTATTAAGGATGGGGGAAGGGGGATAGGGAGGGATAAATTGGGAGTTCAGGATTTCCAGATACTAACTACTACATATAAAATAGATAAACAACATGGTCCTACTGTACAGCACAGGGAACTGTATTCAATACCATGTAATGGGCAATAATGAAAAAGTATATGAAAAGGAATATATATATGAATCACTATGCTATACGTCAGAAATTAATACAACATTGCAAATCGACTATACTTCAATAAAAAATAAAAATAAATAAACTGGGATTCTAAAAACAAAAACAAAAACAAAACTGAATACTTGGCAGGATTACTTTGTTCTCATCCTCTTTTTTGTCTCATTGCTCATAAACTCCCAAACCAGCAAGAAGACACATACGTACCCAAATTGCAATCCTTCAGGCAAATGTAATTTCGCTGCCATTCTGGATGTGGCCTCAAGCAGCTAAGAGCTCTCCTACGCTACCCAAAAATCAACAGCAAATTTTTAATTAAAAAAAAAAAAAAACCTACCTAATTAATCCCTACATAATTGTGGAAATTTTTAACTTCTAAGATAAAAACCAAATGAGCTCACTAAGCCATTTCAGAGAAGCAGGAGGTTGTTGTCAGTATATCAACCAGACTAATTAAAAAACAAATAATCAAACAGAAATGTTGGCTCAATTCAGTGATTGCTTGGAGAGTAACACATCCTTAACATACGACGCATTCAAGCTTCCACGAGAATTTATTGCTAGATCCAGATTTGTACAAGTGATACATGCAGGAGAGAAAATATAAACCACTAGTTTACTTCAAACCTCACAGCAGGTATTAGTTTTTAAAAATAAGGGGTCTATTTTTTTAATTAAAAAATAAAATAGGCATGATAAACTGCTGCAAAAGAAAGTATGTAAACCAACAATTGACACATAACAGACTTTATCTAAGGAGTCAGGTGTGGGTTTAATTTTCATTCACTTTAAAAATATCCTTTTTCCAAGGATAAATAAAATATAATATAATATCTGCTGTTATTTCTATAAGACAAAGAAATTGGGTATATTCTAGAAGAGATCCTTGCCTTGACTAAAACACAGAGGCTCTACCATTCTGTTATTATTGAAAAGTAATTTACTATCACATGTATGATCATAACCTAGAAATATATTTGTCAAAGTAAAATTAGTGAGTCAAAGTGTTATATAAATATTTTAAGCATTTTGATGCATAATGCCACAATACCTTCTACAATAACCTTGAAAGGGAACAGGACTCTGTTGTCCCCCACTCTTTGTCCCAACCCCTGCTTCTGGTTCATAGAAGAGCTGAAGTCTCCCGGCCTCCCTGAGCCACAGAAGACCAGGCTCAGGCCGTTGATGAGGACAAGCCTGCGGGCACTGGGGGACGGCGACGACTCTGACCTCCTGCCTCAACCGTTAACTGAGATTATTCCCTTATTTCTCTTTAAAACTTTCGTGGCTGAACAGAATCTTTGGAGATGTTATTTTTTGACGAGGGATGCTGAGCCCACCAGATGGCAAGCATTCTGGTTAAAAGCAACTTTTCTTTTTGCTACCAAGGCTGTTGCCCCAGGATCATACCCCTGCCTCTCCTTCAAATAGAAATTACTTACTCTTATCTAAGTCTCAGGAGGCAGCTGCAGGGAAGAAACAAGAGCTGGTTAGAACCTGGCAGAGTCCAAGATGGTGGAGGATCTGATGTCCAGTTGAACTTGACCCTTGTTATACGCTCACTGTAAGGTACTAGCCGCTAAGTGACACACTCACCAGCACAGGACAGTTGACGATTGCCATGACAACCACCAGAAAAGCTCATGCAAAGACCAAAAAGCTCGAACAAGGACTGACTGGCTCCATCACCCTCAGGAGGAGCACATGGTGATGATGGCAGCCTCTCATAAAAGTCCCCATGGCGCGACCCTGACCTGTCCCTGCCTCCCGGCTGCCAGCTTGAGCACGTTTTCCTTCCTCAAGCACTTTCCTTCCCTTTCCCCTTCTGGACATTGAAGAGGCTGCTCGCTTGTCCCTCTGCCTCTGATGTGCGAATTCTTTCACAGTCAGCGGCAAGAACCCACACTTCGGTGGGCTTCCTAGTTTAGGGGGCCCTCCATCCGCTAACAACCTCACATTGCCACTCATATCCCCCAGACACTCACTACAGCTCACAATATGATGTTCTATAATTAAGAAAAAAATTAAAAAAATTCTAAATAGAAACCAGAGCCCATATAGCTTTAATGTGCTTTTATTTGATTACTGAGGTTGACGCCTCGACCTCTTGACATCTTAAAAGCTGTAATTCTAATCAAGCATTTAACACCCAGTGTTGTCTGGGGGAAGTTTACCAGAATACACGTGCCACGTCCCACCACCAGTGCCCCAATTCCATCGTCTTAATGTAGATGACCTGTGTATCCATATTTTGGAAAAGGTGCTGGGCTGATATCAATATGGACCTTCATTTACTGTAACTACCTTCCAGACGGATGCTCTTACTTTACAGGCAAAACCTCTGCATGAGCACAAGCAGGGCAACTGTCAGAGACCCACAGGGCTCACAAGTCCTGCCCAACGCCAAGCTTTACTCATGAGCAGTGGACTATGAAAACCAGAAACCACTGCCACTGGATGCTGGGGGAGCTTGGGAACTCCTCTCCTCCCCTCAAGGCTGGGTTTCCTTCTCTGCACACCATCTAACAGGTGTATACAGCACAGGCAAACAGGACACCTTCGGGGGCAGGCAGAGTACTCAGAGCCTCCTCTGCCCTCCTGCTCCCTCCCCGTGGAGCTGGGAGAAGGTGCGTGGGCCGGCTTCGGGGCCCTGATGAGTCAGATGCAGCTTCCTGAGAAATTCTTTTTTGGGGGGGAGGGGGTGCTGAGGTGCATTTTGGGAGCAGGAACAATCTGTACTATCCAAGACGGCCCCTGGGAGCCACTGAAGGTTGGAGCTTTCAAGTTTTTATGCTCCAGCCATCGTGCAGCTTGAGAGTCTACGTGGCTTATTTTTATTCCAATGCTTCTGCCAGTTTATTGATGGTAAGGAGTCTAGCTAGATGAGGTGTAACCTGCTCAGACTGTTCTTAGATGGCGCCCGGGCTGTCTTCTGGCTGGGTGAATCTCAGCCTGATGCTGACAGGACATCCAGCCAAGACCAAAACCTCCTCAGGCACAGAAGATGGAGGAATGACATTCATCCTTCATTTCCAACACCTGAGGTTTAGCGGAGAGAAAAAACAACCTGTGCAGGTCTCAGAGTTTAGTAAACACTGTTTATCTTAGAAGACTCGTGTTATCTCTTCATGTGAATTTTGAATTTTAATGCATAAAACAACTATGTTTTTTCAAAAAATGTAAACGGTATGATTGCTCCCCAAAATCCGAGTAAACGTACAATTTCTATTCAATTGTCCCACGTTCACCATCCTGTGACATTTAACACAAACACACTCGCACACCACCTGTATTTGTTTTCTGTTGCTGCACAGCAAATTACTGTAAATCAAGTGGCTTAAAACAAAACCCAGTGATTATCTCATAGTCTCGGTAGGTCAGAGGTCTGGGCTCAGCTCAGCTGGATTCTCACAAACCTTCACTGATGTGTCAGTGGGGGCTGCCGATTCATTCGAGTCCAGGGTCCTTTTCCAAATCCATATGGGTGTTGGCATAATTTATTTCCTTGAAGTTGTAGAAGTCATGCAACTTTCTTCTTCAGGACCGTATGGAAAGAAAGCAAGTCTTCTGCTTTGAGTCCATCACCTCTGGACTCTCATCTGAAGGGCCCACCTCATTAGACCAGCTCTATTCAGGATAACCTCCCTTTAGATGAGTTGAGAGTCAACTGATTAGGGATGTAAATTATACCTGCAAAAGCCCTTTGCCACATTTTGTTTGTTATAAGCAAGTTGTTAACCCCACTCACATTAAAGGGCAGGAATTATACAAAGGCACTGAAACAAGGAGGCAGGAATCACAGTGACATCCTAGAATCCTGCCTGTCATAGTACAGACTTCTGTTTGAGAAGCACAAACTTAGGGTCACTTCCAAGTGCTTTAATAGAGATAGTGAAATAGTAAATGAAATATTTATAACCCTTTTACCTTTTTTAAATATTATTTACATATTTATGATAGTTTTTCAATTTTTCAAACAGATTGCTTTCCAAAGGGAAAACAAAAATATTTTCTTTTGTTTGACTGCCAGAAACATTTCTGTCATTTTTGCTCCATTTATTTAAATTAAATCCTATTTAGTATTCTGTTATTGTACAAAATGATAAATTGATGAATGCATCCTTAGTTTAGCTGTTTAATAACATACCCATTTTATATTTACAAAGTATATATTGAAAGGGTTTTCCTGTTTCCAATAACCAGATGAATTTAAAGACATAGTTAATTCAAATAATGCTGGGTAAAAATACTAGTCTTTATATTGACTTCAAAATAGTACTTTTCTACATACCGAAATAGACACCAATCACCATTTTTTGGTGAATAATCTTTCAATAAAATAGTCATTTATATTAAATGATCTGATTGACCAAATGTGACAAACTAGTTCATAATATATTTTCGCCAAGAAGTTAGATTTTTCTGTAGAATAAGTTGAATTTCTTAGAAATCTCAATAATGAAGCTTGAGTTGTGGTCAGAGAGCAAGAAATGAGTGAAAAAGAAAGAAGAGGAAAAGGTACTGCTTGTCCACTTGCTCTAGTTTCAGTTTGTTTTCAGATGGGTTATGAGTTACAGAGTGTCAAATACAGGTGACAACAGTGCCTTCCTCGCGCTAATTTCGAATCCAAACTCATCTAGTTTCATGATGACAGATCCTATTTTCAAGACAGAGGAAGGCTCCTCCGATATGAACTGTGACAGAATGTGTTTGAAACACGAGAGAAGGGGACAGGGCACAACCACTGAAGAAATGACTCAGCAATTGAGGACAGGACAAACTGTTTATAAGTGAGATGGCAGAAGATTCAACTTCCAGTAGACCTTGAGCCTCATGGCGCACCCAAAGGTGTCATGACAGTTCCTAGGCTGACCATAAAAGGTCCAAAAGTGGGTGGGGGCCCGATTCATGGAAATTCCTGCCCCTTCCCCAAAGTAGCTGGAATAACCCTCCTACTCATTAGTGTATGAAATTACCCCGCCCATAAAACCTAATAACACCACACCTCATGGTCGCTCTCTCTCGCCATCTGAGACAGCCCGCACTCTCTCTATGGAGTCTATGGAGTATCTATCTGCTTTTGCTTTAAACTAAACACCCCACACCTCTTGGTCTCTCTGAGGTGGCCCATACTCTGCCTATAGAGTGTGTATCTCTCTAAATAAACTTGCTTTTACTTTGCTATGCCTTGCCCTTGAATTCTTTCCTGCGCAAGGCAAGAAACTATTCTCCCACGACAGTTTGAGATGTTTCCTGTGACATGTCCTCTTCCCAGACGTAACAGTGGCCCCACTGTCTGGCGAGGTGAAGTTTGGAGAATTGAGTGGCTAGGGAAAACCTTCCCCCAGACGCTGAAACAAACAATCCAGGGAGGGTCTGGATTGAGAAACCTCCAATCAAGGGCAGTGCATGTTTTAGACTTTCCCTCTCCCTGCCCAGCCATTTCTAGGGCACTGGTCCCTGATGAGTGAGTCTCCAATACTGTGCACAGAAGTCGGGGCCACTGTCTTGATAAATTGATCTTATTCCAAAGTACGTCCAGCTTGGTCTTGTGCTGGCTCCGTATCTGAATTGAGCAACCCCCACTGCTGGTGGAGCCCTGCAGGCACCTTCACAGAGACGGAGGGCTTGCCTTAGCTCTGCTTTGCTCCCAGCGGTGCTGCTAAGTGGATCTGCATTATTCCTCTCATGCAGCACTTGGCAACACTTGTGCCTGGAGCAAAGCACTATTCTATTCACGAGATCTTTCACTCCTACTTCAGGTCAATTTGCTTTATTTATCTTCCCTCCTGAGATGCTGGAGTATCTTAATGAAGGTTTTAAATAGCTTCTTCATGGTTGTGAACCTTTATTCCAGGAAACAATATATGAACTGGGAACTAGATGGCCAAAAGGTTTTACTTCTTGCTCCAGACATTTCCCCATCTCAGAGTTAGAAATGACTCACCAACCCAGCATTTTCTTTTCTTACTAATGAGGCTTTGTCTTTGTTTCAGTTTGGGGTGTGGTTAGGGAAAGCAAACTCAGCTATTGTGTTCAATAATTCTAGCATGGCTAAGAGATCCCCTGCTGGAGCCATCAGTCGAGGACTCACTCATGTTCCAGCTCTGACATTTACTAAACGTATAACGTTGAGCAATTTTGTTTTGTTTCCTTTGTTTGATTTTTAGTGTAACTGAGACTCAATGTCCTCATTCATAAAAGGATCATAATTTTAATACTTCTCTGAGACAGTTGCCATAACAATAACAGAAGATAATCGATTCATAGACACTTAGCACAACTATTGGATATATACATATTGATTTTGTCAACCTGATTAAAACTCTTAAAATAGATTACCACTAATTTTGGATGAGATGCAAGATCCTTGATAGTGCTTATAAGTTTTTGGATGTTTTGATCTCACCTCTGGTATTTCTCATTTCACATTAAATTCCTCCTGGTCATTTTGCCTTTCTCTTTCTTTGCCTCTTTCTCAGTGTAAATAGCCTCTGTAGGACATTAATAAGCTTTCCTAAAGTCCTCAATTTCTTTTCCTAAAGTCTCCCTTCTTGGTAAACACCATGGCAGATTTTATTTTCCAAGGACTTCCAAGGCAGTATCTCCCGTCTCACATGGTGCTCTGCAACGTGATGTTGCCCCTCCTCCATCAAGAGATCCAGTCAATTTCTCCTTACCTAAAAAAACAAAACAAAATAAAACAAAACAAAACAAAAACAAAAACAAAACACTATCAGGAGGGTCCTATTCTCACCTTGACCAAGAGAATACAGCAGGGAGGATGCTTTGCTTACTTCAGATACATCCTTGACCAGCCTGGCAGCTTCTGTATCCCCTCCTGGGACATCTGCACATGGGATGCTTTTATTCGGAACCCAGTCATCATGCTATGAGAAAACCTCAGTCACATGGAGAGACCGTCTGTAGGTGCGCTGGCTGGCTGCCCCAGCCGATCTTCCAGTCTCCCCAGCAAGTGAGTGGTCCCTGGGGGAAGAACAGATCAGGTAAGTCTTCAGCTGACTCTAACCCACCACAACTGCATTAAGGACCTGCAGCATTGCACAGCAGTGTGAAAGCCCATAATCAATTACGTAAGTCAAGTCAGTTTTAGTGTATTTTTCTCTGTAGTAATAAATATCAGAGCAGATTTTTGTGAAATTGTGTTTTAGCTTATTGATTTGATTTAGTACCTAAATTGCTAGAACCATACTTACAACCTTCCTTTGGGACACAATTCCATATTTTGTTTTGTCAAAATTTGGGGTTCTTTCCTCACATGTGCAGTCCACGTTGTGTGTGTGTGTGTGTGTGTGTGTGTAGGATGTAATAAACTCTCATAAGCAGAAAGGGAGAGTTAAAGTAAACATTAACAACTGACCTATTCCTTTAAGTGTAAACATAAGTATATCTTAATTATTTATTAACTGCTTCTCTTTATTGCACACAACAGTTAATATACATTTAATAT
This sequence comes from Camelus ferus, assembly GCF_009834535.1. Classification (NCBI taxonomy): domain Eukaryota; kingdom Metazoa; phylum Chordata; class Mammalia; order Artiodactyla; family Camelidae; genus Camelus; species Camelus ferus. The sequence goes on along the minus strand of NC_045718.1, from coordinate 9,065,309 downwards.
ATCTCTACTGTTACAGCCCTTTTAGACGTGAAAAAGGAGAGCTGAGGTTTTTATATGACTTTGGATGCATGAAGTACATTTTGAAAAAGGAATAGCTTTATAACTAATACTTTTAAAGGCAATAACATATTTCAAGGACTTTTGGAATTTCTATCACTCAGATGAGAGATTAATAAGAGCTTTAATATTAGCCTTTTTGTAAATCTCAGATTGCACTAGGTTTTCAAACCTGCTGTGATGAATTGAGTTTCTTTAATAAGAAGTGTTTTAGGTTACCCTTTCTGCATCAAAAAAAGAACATCCATTAGTGTTACAAATTTATTTTCCTGTATCATCTCTTAATTTTCAAAGCTGACATTATGAAAGAAGTTACTGGAAAAATACTCAAATTTTCGTTATTTGGTATGAATCACCAAAACTTAGCAGTCAGCTTGACTCCTGCTAATGAGTTAAATAATTATACTTCTCAGGGAATGAAAAATGTCTTTCTTAAAGTTTTCTTTCTCAACCAAAAGTAATGTGTAAAAGTATTGAACAACCCATGAAATTGATGAGTTCCTTTGTTTTTTCTCCATTACTAAGTCTGAAGCTATAATTTGTTAAAATGGAGGTTACCATATCTAGAGTAGTGCATTTTTATTATGTAATAATTGATTTTTTACTAAAATTACTGAGCACACATGTACTGAGAAAATTTTTTCATGTGTTATTAACCATAGAAGGTGACTAAAGTGTACAAAACTGTAAAGCATCTTAAATAGTGGGCAAAGGGGAGTGGTGCCATCTCTACATCACTTTTTCTCAGGGGAAATCAAGCTGTATTTTTTTAGCTAATGGAGATAAGTAGTAGCTTGAACAAATGAAATCAGTAGATCCTTTTCTCATACTTTTGGAATCAAACATTCTTAGATATTAAATATACTTCCAATTAACCTAGGATATTCCGGAATATCAAACCATATCATAACTATTAACTAAATAAATAGGAATATCCTGTCCCTTCAGGTGAACCTCTGTAACGTGAGACATCTCCACAATCAACAGCGATTGGCACTAATAATAATAACAATGTTGATAATTACCATTTATTGCATGCTGTCTACATCCAAAGTGTCATGTAAAGTCCTTAACTAGAATCTATTGTTTTACCCAGACAACAGCCCTTGGGGGTTTATGACAGTCGCCTCCAACTCCAATTTCATGCTTCGCTAATTTCTCAGTCTCTTTTTCTTTAACTTTTTATAGCTATCTCATTCTCTCTCCTGCAAGGGCTCAAAAACCAAATAATGTTTTTTGCTTTGATTTCCGCAAAACATGATTTACAAAGACAACAATCTGCAATGTAGTTGTCATCCTATTTTGTGGGTTAATTTGCTGTACATTACAGCAAAATATATCCATGTGACAAAAATATTCCAGGCTTTAAAATCCTCACCCTTCCCTCTAATTATTTCTGGCTCAACTCATGTCTTTAGTCTTGATGTGTGCCCAGAAATTCAAAAGCCCTTACAACTTTTGTGCAGAACAATTCAGCTCTCTGTGTATATATATATATATATATATATATATATATTTCATATTACAGACAATCAAGATACAGGTTAGTGTGCCTACAGGTAAGTATAGTTGTGAAAAATGAGTTTGAGGGAAAGGAAGTAATTTAAACAAGATTATAGCAGCAGAAAAACTGGGATCATGCTTTTAAGTCTAAGTTTACACTATACCAACCTGAAATATTTATAACAACACAGTAATAATAGGTATTGTGTGAGATACAGAACATACACAGTAAAGTTTATGTAACTCTTGATATATTAGAATTATATATACATAGATACATGTTTGTACACACGTATACACATTCAGTTTTGAAATTGGGGGACCCACAAGACTGATCAGAATTTGTAAAAATAACTATCTAAACAGCATTATCCAAATCTCAGGTTATGGAATGGAATGGGAACTGATTTTAGGACCCAAATCCAGTTCCATAAATAAATAAATAAGTAGGAATAAATGTGGCTTTATTAGCTCAAGTTACTAAGGGTCAAAATGGATATTCATTTAAGCAGAAGGAGCTAAGTTTTCTAACAGCGTGTTTGTTATAAGGCCACGGTCTTTGTTAAGTAGACTCATATGCCCTTTCTGGCACCTAAACAATATGCTCCATAAATTTCTTGCTCATTTCTCTCCATGTTATATGTTCACATATCTCAATAAAATAAACAATAAAACCAAACACTTCCCCTGACCGAGTTATTTCATCTAGTTCTGGCCCCACTGAGTTCCTCCTCTTTATTATAAAACTTCTCAAAATACTTTTTTCCCGTCTATCTTCAATTCTTCACCAAATGTTTTATATTACTTTATAGCAGCTTTATCGAGATATAATTCATATAACATACAGTTGACCCACTTAAAGGGTATAGCTCAGTGTTTCACTGTATAGGCAGAAATGTGCAACCATCACCACTGTCAATTTTAGAACGTTTCCATCACTTCAAAAAGAAACCATGAACCTTTAGCTGTTTCCATCTTATACTCCCATAAAACCCTCAGCTCAGCCCTACGTAACTCCTAATCTGCTTTCTGTCTTTATAGATTTACCTCTTCTGGACAATTCACATAGTATGTGATCTTTTGTAACTAGCTTCTTTCACTTAGCATGGTGTTTTCAAGATTCATCTGTATTGTAGCCTGTGTCACTATTCCATTCATTTTTATGTCCAAATAGTATTCCATGGATATACTACATTTGGTCTATCCATTTGTCAAGTGATGGGCATTCAAGTTGTTTCCACCTTTTGGCTGTCATGAATAATGCTTCTATAAATATTCTTCTACTAATTTTTGTGTGGACATGTATTTTAATTTCTCTCAGGTATACACAAAGGCATGGAATTTCTGGACCATGTGGTAATGTGCAGACATGTTTGACAAACCACTAGGTTGTCTTCCAATACGGCTGCATTATTTTATGTTGCCACCAGCAGTCTGTGAGGAGTTTGATACTTCCCACCCTTTCCAACACTTATTATGATCTGACTTTTTCATTGTAGTCATGCTGGTGGGTATAAAGTGATACCTCATTGTGTTTGTCGCTTACGTTTCCCTGATGGCTGATGATGTTGAGCACCCTTTTATGTGCTTATTGGCCATTCACATATATTCTTTATAGAAATATCTATCCAGATCCTTCACCCATTTTTAATTGGGTTGTCTTTTTGTTATTGAATTGAAATGATTCTGCAGATAGTCTAGATAAAAAGTACCCTATCAGATCTATCATTTTCAAATACTTTCCTTCTCTGGGTTATCTTTTTCACTTTCCTTGATGGTTTCCTGCAAAGCAGGAATGTTTTTATTTTTGATGAAGTCCAATTAAAAAATGTTTTTTCTTTTGCTGCTCATACTTTTGTGTCATATCTGAGACTCCTTTGCCAAATCTTAGGACACAGAAACTTACCCCTGTATTTTCTTCTAAAAGTTATATGGTTTGGGCTCATGTTTTGATGTTGGATCCATCTTAGATAAATTTTGTACATAGCATGAGGTAAGAGTCCAATTTTTTTGTTTTGCATGTGGCTCTCCAGCTGTCCCAGCATCATTTGTTGAAAAGACTATTCTTTCTCAATTGAACAGTTCTGACACCTTTGCTGAAAGTCAATTGACTGTAGATACACAGTTTTATTTCTGGATCTCAATTCTATTCTGCTTCTCTACGTGTCTCTCTTTATGCCAGTACCACACTGTTCTGATTACTATGCTTTGTAATAGGATCCGAAACTGGGAGCAGAAAATCTTACAACACTGTTTTTATTTTTTAAGATTGTTTTGGCTTTTGTGAGTCCCCTGCCATTCTATATGAATTTCAGAATGCGCTTGTCAATTTCTGCAGAGGAGCCAGCTGGGATTCTGATAAGGACTGTGTTGAATCTTTAGACAAATCTGGTGAGTACTGAGATCTCACCTATAGTAATTCATGAGTTCTGTGAACATGGGATGTTTTTTCCATTTATTTGAATCATTTTTAGTTTCTTTGAACACTGTTTTATAGTCTTCAAAGTATATGATTTGCAGGGGTTTTTTTTTGTTTACATTTATTCATCATTATATTTTTCTTTTTGATATTATTGTAAATGGAATTGTTTTCTTGATTCCGTTTTGGATTTTTTCATGGCGAGTGTACAGAAGTACAATTGACTTTTGCATTGATCTTGCACCTGCAAACTTGCTCAACTTGTTTATTCGTTCCAATATTTTTTAGCACATTTCTTAGGGTTGTCTATATACATGATTATGTCATCTATGAACAGAGATAGTTTTCAGTGTTCCTTTCCAGACTGGATGCCTTTAATTCCTTTTCTTGATTAATTGCTCTGGGTAGGATTTCTGTTGGACATCCCTGTCTTGTTCCTGATCTTTGGTTGCTTAATTTGTTGTTAAGTTGGTGACTCATTAACAGATTTTTCAATTTTGAACCCATTCCTGGGATTAGACCCTCTCCTCCAGAGTCCTTGACATCAGCCTCCTTGCCTCGGGAGGACGAGGAAGATGCTCTGGGTCCTCGCACCCCAGATCCTCTTCTTCCCGATTTGGGTACTACTTGGACTCCTACCATTTTGCTCACCTGTGATGAGCTCCCCATCACGGGAAACATTGTAGACCACCCGCACAGAGACCACAGCGACCCTGCAAGCCACCTGGTTGTCTCTTGGTTCTGCAGTGAGGAAGCGGGAACAGTAGCTGGTAAAACTCAGATGTTGATTCTTGTTCCTGCAGCATCTGCTGGTTATCAGGTGCAATTAAACCTCCTTATGAGGTCAGCTCTATCTGTCCCCCACACAACCCAGACCTTAACTGACAGACCCGGGCATGGAAAAAGTGGCTACAGACAAAAGAGCAAAAATTGACCAATGGGGAAAACAAAAACAAAACAGGTAGAAATGGTGATTAGGTGTCCTCTCCTGGACAATCTGGGCAAGGATATTCGCAAAGAGATTTCTGAGTCTGGTTATTCAAATACGTCTTAATGAAGGAGGTCGATGAACTCCCAGGCCAGATACCAGGCATAGAGAGTGCCACAGGCGACCCCACCAGGGTCCTCATGATGGTCCCTCTGACCATAGGAGTGCTGTTCCCTCGGACGCTTCCCGTGAGTCTGGAGATGAATCAGAGTCCCAGCAACTTGGACCTAGATCTTTTGGGTTTCTAAACAAAGCAAATCAAAAAAAATACAAAAAAATACCAAACCAAACCCCAAAACAGTACTAGAGGTTAGGCCAAGGTCCATCTCTTCCGGGGAGAACAGGAGGCCCTGTGCCAAGGCTAGAGTCCAGTGGGGAGTTAGGGGAGAATCACAGCGGGGCTGATTCGGGGGCTGAGGCCACCACGGCTGGGACCGTCGCCCAAGCCTGACTGTGGGTGGACCCCTTAGTGCCTCTACCGACCTCCACTGCTGAGTCCCCTGCTACTTAACGAACAGCTCTATTGTCTATGAGCGCCCTCGCTCACATTCACCCCCAGTCCCTGTCAGGAGGTACGGCGATTAGGGCCATCCTTGCGGGGTACATGCGAGACCACAAACTTAACCTCATGCTGTTGTCTCTCAAAAGCAATACATCCTGCCTGGAGGAGAAAAACAAGCAACTGCCTCATCGCTGAGCTCAAAAGTCAAAGTCCACTATGTGCCTCTCCAGCCAGCAATTTCCCCCGGAATTACAGACTTGCTTATCAAACTGGCTAATAAAAATCTCTACTTAGCTGACTGTCATCTCAGAATTAGCATATCTTATGCTGCACTCCTGAATTTTCCATCCTAATGATTTCATCTAACCCTACTTACTTCCCCAAGGTCCCAGAATCAAGTTGCACCACCTTGGGGGTTAGGGCTTCAACAGATAAATTTGGGGGGAACACATTCAGTCCATAACACATATCTCCCTGTATCTCCTTTTCATCTCCCCTTGATTATTTCTTTTCACCCTAATGACTTGCTTCTCATTGAACACACTTCTGCCTCATGGCCTTTCATATTTTTTGTTTCATCTGCCTGGATATGTGCTCCAAATATCATCCACAGTCCACTCCCTCAGCTTCTTCAATATTGGGCTCATCTTAGTCAATGATGCCCTAACTCCACTACTGACTATTACAACATCCTCATTCTCTCACCTGATTTGTTTTCCTTCCTAGCACTGACCACCTACTCACATTCTACATAACATGATTTTTTTAGGATTGGCTGTCTCTCATGAAAATTTAAACTCTGTTAGAGCAGAGACATTTTACTTTCTTTAAAGTTTTACTACTCTATCACTAACTTCTACAGTTGTGTATGGCACACCATTCAAAACGTGTACTTTTAAATTGAATCAAATTATAATGTTCATCTGGGTCTCCTAGGGAAAAACATAATTGAAATTATTAAATTTTTGATTGAATATCAGTAGCATAATTTGTTGTTTAATATCTGTTACTAGATTCACAATATTAGATTGTGAACTCTATGGAGTAATGACTTTTCTGCATTATTCAGTACTTAAATTTTAGCTGTCTGAACCCTGCCTTGCCCATCATTGGAGCTCAGTGAATGCTACAAAATGCATGAACATCTGACTCTCTATCTTTCTTTCTATCTATCTGTCTGTCTATCTATCTATCTATCTATCTATCTATCTATCTATCTATCCATCTTACATAAGGATAGCTTGTTACCAGTAGGACTGCTGTTTGTAGATTTTCCACTATGAATGACAGAAGTTTCAATAAATTACTGTACATTATTCTGTATTATCTATGTAGTACCTCTGTGTTAGAGCAATAGAAAACTCAAACAAAACAAAACAAAACAAAACAAAACAAAACTCACTTAAGTGTAGGGAGAACCCCCCTCCTTTTAAACTTAAAAGATAGCATTTTAGAGCAATTTTAAATTCTTATATAGAGTTTTATTTTTTTTTAATTCAACTACTTTAATAAACCTAGTTTGTCAAAATAAATGCCACCTGCAGCATTGTGTATTGCACTCATTGAAATGATTCATTTGTGGACAAATCAGTTGCTGTGCAATGTTTTCCGTAAAGTCTGGCACAGCTGGTTTTTAAATTGTCTGTATAGCAAAGCCATTCCCTTTGGAGTAAGTGTTTTCATTTGGATACTTAGATCTGTCATGTTTGCAAACAGTATTTTCCTCACTGTACGGGTAAGAAAAGTGTAATAAGAGAGCAAGTGTGCACACATACAGATGCACATTAAGGAACTTCTTTCCCAATTAGCTTGCTTCTTATTCTAAATAAATAGATATCATTAAAAAATAAATGAATGATGTGAGTACCCTCACGCCATACACAAAAATAAACTCAAAATGGCTTAAAGACTTAAATATAAGACAAGACACTATAAACTTCCTAGAAGAAAACACAGGCAAAACATTTTCTGATATAAATCTTAGCAATGCTCTCCTAGGGCAGTCTACCCAGAAAATGGAAACAAATAATTGAGACCTAATTAACTTACAAGCTTTTGGCACAGCAAATGAAACCATAAACAAAAGCAAAACAACAACTGATGGAATGGGAGAAAATATTTGCAAACTGACAAAGGTTTATTTTCCAGAATATATAAATAGCTCATAGAATTTAATAACAACAACAAAAAACAACCCAATCCAAAAATGGGCAGAAGACCTAAACAAGAAATTCTCCAAGGAAGACATACAAATGGCTGGTAGGCACATGAAAAAATGCTCTTATCAGAGAAATGCAAATCAAAACTACAATGAGGTACCATCTCACACCAGTCAGAATGGCCATCATTCGAAAGTCCACAATGATAAGTGCTGGAGAGGCTGCGGAGAAAAGGGAACCCTCCTACACTGCTGGTGGGAATGCAGTTTGGTGCAGCCACTGTGGAAAACAGTGTGGAGATTCCTCAAAAGACTAAAACTAGACTTACCATGTGATCCAGTAATCCCACTCCAAGGCACATATCTGGAGGGAACTCTAATTTAAAGAGACACCTGCACCCGAATGTTCACAGCAGCACTATTTACAATAGTCAAGACATGGGAACAAGCTAAATGTCCATCGGCAGATGACTGGATAAAGAAGTTGCAGTATATTTATACAACAGGATACTAATCAGCCCATAAAAAAGAATAAAATAATGCCATTTGCAGCAACATGGATGGATCTGGAGATTGTCATCCTAAATGAAGTAAGCCAGATAGAGAAAGAAAAATACAATATGATATCACTTATATGTGGAATCTAAAAAAAAAAAGAAGAAGAAATCATCTATAAATAGAAACAGACTCAAAGACATAGTAAACAATCTTATGGTTACTGTGGAAAGAGGATGGGAAGGGATAAATTGGGAGTTTGAAATTTGCAAATACTAAAAAGTATATATAAAATAGATAAAAGCAAATTTCTTTGTGTAGCACAGGGAACTATATTCAATATCTTGTAGTAACCTATAATGAAAAAGAATATATGTATATATATGTATGACTGAAACATTATGCTGTATACCAGAAATTGATACATTGTAACCGACACATTGTAACTGACTACACTTCAATTAAGAAAAAATAAACGAATGACCAGAACACTCAATAAAAAGAAGCGTGTGCCCATTTGGCTTAACCCACTTAAATTATGAACACGGTTATCCAAATAAATGGATTTGGATAAACATAGTACTTTACAAGACATTTCCACCTGCTTGATACAAATTGAGTGAGATCACAACAAGGAACATAGTTGTCATTTTGTAAATGAAGGGGAGAAGATCAAATAATATAAAATGACGTGTCCATTATTTTCAGGGTCAAGAATACTGCCTGGTGCCTTTTGTTCTAGGTCAATACTTTTTCTAGTCTGTATGTTAGTCTCCACCCGTTATCGGTAGGGCATGCATGGGCTTGGCTTTGCCTTCACTAACATGAAAACGTGTGCTTGTACTTGCCTCTCAGACTTCCTTAAAATCCATACTGCTTTCAAACAAATGAATGTGACCAAGGAATGAAATGAAGATAATTACATTCAAATATTAAGAGGCCAGGACTGGAACGTCATCATCACACCCGGTGAAGTGTATGTAGGTGAAGAAGTAGCAGAGCTGGGGGAAGGGCTAGGTGAGCCAGCAGTTATTTGTTTTCCCTTCACACAGGAGTCCAGATGTGGGAGGGCGTCCATGTCAGTCCGCAGTGCCATTGCTGCGGGTGACTTTGTTGCAGGGACCCAGCTGCTGTCATGCTCAGCGTTCTGGGAGCTGACTCACCACCATACGCATATATCTCAGCCTGGGGAAGTGGGAAAGAGAGGACGTGGAACTGTTAGCGCAGGTGACGCTTACATCTCCAAAGATAAACCCCTAGGTCTCGGTGGATTTGCCACTTGAAGTTTGTCTCTTAACTGAAGTCCCAAGCAGGTGTTCTTATCCAATGGGTTGATCTCTTCTAAGAGGATCTTCAAGGACCCAGAACCCTTCCTTTGGAATTCCTTATTTCCAACAGGTGAATTCCAGGCTTGTCCTGCTTATCTTCCTCTAGCCTCCTGAGGGTGAAAGATCAAGAAGGAGCAATTTGGGAGCTATTAAGTGAGCAGCGGAAGTGGCTGGGATCATTTCCACCGCGTTCTAGTCTCCAGAATGCAGCAGCATGGCAACGCCTGACTGAAAGGGGTGTGGGGCGTGGGGGTATAATCTCACTGTGAGCGGGAAGAAAGGAAATGCATTCACTGAGCAGCTTCAGAGTTTATGCCAACTGGAGCTTGATTTTATTTTTCAAGTTGTGATTGAGAAGATTCATCATTCTATCTTATTTCTTATTGACCCGACTTAATCACATGCCAAGTTGAGCTGCAGGAGCTGGGAGTAGAAATGTCCTCTCTGTGCTGTAAGCCCGGGTGAAATTTGGGAAAAGGAAGAAGAAACTAACTGATACCTGGTGAAAATTTAGCAGTTTCTGCCACAACTTCTCACACACGAAGTCCTCAGGTATGTTTAATGAAAGCTGGAGATGAATTAGGGGGGCAGCATTAACACACAGCAAAGCTGTCTGAAGAAATAAAGTGACAGCGTAAACAGTTCTGTGTTTCCTTTTCAGCTGAGTGTTAGATATTCTGTCTTTTGATCTGAACAGTGAATGGAAGGAGTTTATGGAGTCCTACTTTGTACTGAACAAGCTGTTGTTAATTTTGTAAAAGGCTTCTGATTTAGTGCTCTAGAATTGTAAAGGTCGCATTTACTAGAACATAACATAGGTTTACTCAAGTGCTTCGCTTTTATTGGGAACATGGCAGGTGTCAGTCTAAATACATTTCTACATAATTGATCAGCAGCTGTCTCTCTGTAATGTGTAAAGAAGCAGAATAGTACTTATTTAAGAATTCATTCTTCATTAGGTGAACAGTATGCTTTCAAAGGAAATTATGTCTCTAGGAAAAAAAACCACTAATGTTTAACCGGAATTAAACTATTGTTTGTTGGAACACTGCTAAATATTTTCACATCGAGTAGCTAAGTTAATGATGTCACTGGTAGTTAGGCTGTTCCTGTAAGGAAGTGTGGAATAGAGGAGAAATTAAAGAGAAGGTAGGGGAAGATGTAAAACTGAGGAAGAAGGGGAGAATAAAACACAGCGGACGGAGATTGTTGCACTAAGTGAAGTCAGCGAGAAAGAGAAAGCAAATACCATATGACATGATTTATACGTGGAATCTAAAAAAAATGACACCAATGAACTTACTTACAAAATAGAAGCAAACTCGCAGACATAGAAAACAAACTTATACTTGGTTACCATGGGAAAAAGGGGTGGGAAAGGGGATCTTGAGTCTAGGACCCTCATTCTGTTCAAACTGTGTCCCCAGGGTCTACAACAGTAACCAGAACGTAGTAGGCATTGCTGAACGACTAAACAAATGAATTCAAAAACAAGACAAATATACAGAAGTGTCACATCACTTCCACTGATGGAAGAGATTACTGCTCTCTACTGGATCAGGAAAGGCTTCAAGGAGACACAAGTTAAGCTGGCCTCTGAAGGAGACAATTGCGCTAAGTAAGACGGTGGGGAGAAGAGCCAGGGTAAAGCTTAAGAAAAATCATGAGAATTTTGGGGGTCTATCAAATTTCTCAGCATTGACGTTCCACGAACTTCTTCTTATTGCTGTAGTATAGACAAACATCACAAAATAAATGGAAGACATAAAATCATATATTTTACTTTTCAGTTTCTTCTCTCATTGACTTTAATGGTTAACTGTATAAATTTCTATGTTCTAGAGAAGGATAAATGGTGGGAGGATGTATGCACGTGCACACACACACATGCACAAGTGTGTGTATGTATAACTCTCCCTACAAAGACATAATATTTTAACAGTCCATGTTTAAGAAAAACATATAAGTCATATTCTTTAAATTATGTTTTTTTCTTACCTTACTTCGAAAAATTACAATTGACTTATTGCCTTAATCTTCCAAAAACTGGCATATTGGCAAAGGCATTTTTCCCCTCCAATTACTATAGTTTATATATTCTCTTTTTCTTACTTCAAAGTTCTTTTAGCATAGAAAGTTTTTTTTTTTAATTTTCTGGGTTCAGAAGCATCCTATAACTAGAGTGATCACGTGCTATTTTATGTTCCATGGGTTCTGTTAATTGCAGTATGAAATAACGTAGTCTGAAAAATAATATATGTGAATAGTCTGTGCTTATTAGCTCTAAACTGGTTCACTGAAAAATTAAGATGAGATTGGAAAATATTCTAGTATTCTTTTATTCTGCAGGAGAAGAATTTCAAGACTGTGGAACAATCAGTTATAGCATAGATAAGATGCCTGCTGTGTCTCACTAGGGGGTTCAATAATCTGATTCTTTTCCTGTAATAGTGCACAAAATTGCTTGTGTTGGGCAACTAGCAGGTATCAAAAGAACACGATTATGAATGAGATGGTGTTCTCTGATCTGCAGACTGTATCTGATTTTTAATCTTGCATTTTATCCATATTGACTGGAAGATATGATTAGTGTCTCTTCGATTAAATAGCTCACCTTATAAATGAAATTGTAGTTGTTTGAGCTAGCCTACACATTTTCAAGCTTTTAAGTATAATTTAAGACCTGAATTGGAGGTGGCTTTTTATACAGAACTTACTGAAAAGACCCAGAAAGGTCAATTTCATTGCTCTTCTGTATGAAAGGTATTTTAGTCAAACTACAGCATTTAGAATGATCTTATTTCAGCTGAAAATACTTTTTAAAAGTCACACCATTTGTGGCCCTCTGAAGATTTTGTCGGCCCTAGACAAGTAGCAAGGTCCAACAGAGGGGCCACTAGGCCAGGCATCTTTTCTCATTGCTCATTGTGAAGCCTTGGGCAAGAAGAGTGTTTTATAACTCTGATCTTTAAAACATTGTGTCTAACTATATTTCCACTAGTCCTCAGGCACGCATGATGATTTGGAGAATATCGCTTATGAGGATTTTCTATCATAAAGGGCTCAGATACTTTTCCCACCACACATGGATTTACTAACTGTGCCTTTATTAGAGGTGAAGAAAAAAAATCTCGCTTGTGAATGTTACTTTTTTAATTAATTAATTTTTATTGAAATATAGTCAGCTTATAATGGTGTGTCCATTTCTGGTGTCCAGCATCATGTTTCAGTCACACGTACACACATATATATTCCTTTTCATATTCTTTTTCATTATGGTTTACTACAAGATATTGAATAGAGTTGCCTGTGCTCTATAGCAGAAACTTGTTGTTTATTTATCTTATATATAGTGAGTATTACTTTCATTTAGTAACTGAAGAATTGCTACAAAATGTACACTCAGATTGACAGTAATGTCATTGAAAATAAATTTATTTCCATATATTTACATAATTGTAATTTGGCATTTCGTTCTCTGGTTTTTTAAAAAATACAGTAATGTAATTTCATAGCTATTACTTTAATATCATCATTTGACTTACTGACTTTGCCCTGCAAATATTTTTGTTGTTTGTATTTTTCAAAATGACAAATAATAGCACCATTAAAATTGGTGATAATTATTTTGTCTTTGAGAATCTCTAGAATTACTGCTGTCTCCGTGGTGCATAAAAATGACAGCAATAAAAGAGAAAACACGGAATAAAAAAGGAAAGGTTAAGCAAGCATTAACTTGAGTCTTTCTTTTTTATCTTCTTATTCATGGCTTTGCTTTATATAATCCATAATTAGGTTTTTCTCTGTAAAAATTTGTCTACATAATTACCATGCTTAGAAATATTAACTAACACTAGGTAAGCATAGAAATAATTAATTATTCAAATCTCTTAATAATTTTTCTATTTCTTTCAATATTTTAATTTTCATTCATTTATTGAGGAGATGTTTCTGAATATACCAGATATTTACTGGGGGCTTATTCAGTGCTGAGTTTCATTCTGATTCTCAAAGAGCATAAATTATATTAGGAATCTTTACCTAGAAAACGGTAGTACTTTTCAATATCCAAGAGAACAGACAATGATACGGTACTTAATTTCTACCAGATTAATGCCTCTTGCATTTCCGTTGTTACCTTACAAATATTTACTAATCACGCAGAATGAGATGGGCACTTCTAGGCCATGGGGATATGTTGGTAGGCAAAATTGTTAAAAATTGTTTTCCTCATTGAGTTTATTTTCTAACGCCAAGCTTACCATCAAAGCAGAGCTTTGTGTGTGTGAGTGAGTCCGGCTCAGATCACCCAGCAGAAATACCCCACTGATTCAGAAACTACGATACTGTTGGTTTAAGCCACTGAGATTTTGAGTGTGATCATCTTCTAGTCTACCAGTGCAGTGCGGTCCCATCTGTGGATCTGTGCCAAGATGCCAGTGGTTTTACCCATCATTACTCTTGGATCATCAGTGCAAATGACAACACAGTGAAAAAACAAATATTGTCATCATATTATTACAAAATCGTTTGGGTGTCATGGATGAACTATAAAAGCCTCGAGGGCCCCTTGAATGCTGCAGACTGCATTTTAAACATTTTTATGAGATTAAAATACATGAAAGTAAATGAAGGGCGTTGGGAGTGTTGGAAAAGGGGATGATGTGTGATTTTGGATAGAGTGACCTTTTTTGAGGATACAAAGAAAGTGATCTTCCAGCAGACTTAAGAGGATGAGAGTGTGAGTCACAAAGATATTTGGGGGAAGAACCCACAAGGAAAAAAGTATAACTAATGCTGATGCCCTAGACATGTTTCAAGGTCAGCCAATGGGCAAGTGTGACAGAAGTTAACAACCGGAGATGAAGTCAAGGAGGTGACAAAGGGACCAGATCATGTAGGCTTCATATACCATCAAAAGGATGTTTTCTTTTACTCTTTATTAAATACAGACATATTACAGATTTTTTGAGGAGGCAAGTTGTATAACTTGATTTAGATTTTGAAAGAATCACGCTAGTGGAACATAGAAGGTAGGAGTGCATGGTGAACACACACATCAATGCATTAGGAGGCTATTATATTAATCCAGGTGAAACATCGTGATGGTTTGGACTGTAACGGCAGCAGACGGCGTAGGTGGGATACAGCGGTTGGAGTCTGGATATGCTTGGAAGACAGAGCTGTCAGGGTTTTCCAATGGCTTGAGTGGATGGTGTGAGAAAAAAGGCTAATCAAGAAAGACTCTAAAGTTCTTGACCTGAGCATGTGAAATGACAATATTGCCATTAATCCTAACAATTTTAAGTGAGTTTGAGCAAGATTAGAGTTTAGCTTTTTCACACTACATTTGAGATATCTTTTAGATGTGTCTCACTAGATACTAAGTACATAGTTGGATGTACTGGACTGGATTGAAGGGTGCGTTCGTGCTAGAGACAAAAGTTGAGCGGGTTCCTCATCATTAGATTGGACAAGATCCCCACGGGAGTGAATGTAGGTTGAGAAGAGAAGAGAAATATGTACATAGCCCTGGCCCTTGCCGGTGTTAGGAAGACGTGCAGAAGAGGACGAAGTAGAGACTAAAAGAAGCAAACAGTGAGGTAGGGAGTAATTCAAGAAAGTATGAGTTTTTTAGGTCAAGTGAAAAACAGTAGGGCTGATTTCCTATATCAAATTCTGTTGACAGTGAGATGAGAACTGAAACTGATCACTGAATTTAATAACATGGAAACCAACGGTGGCCTTGATAAAAAGTTCCCTTGGGTTAGTGTGGACAAAATCCTGATTAAATTGGATCCCAGAGAGAATAGGATCTTTAACATTAAGCTGAAAGGCTTCGAACAGAGAAAAGAGAACACAATAGAGTCCTTTTAAAAAAACTCTACCATCATCGAGCATCAGCTTCAGCTTTGTTATATAAATCAAGGTAAATAGTATTAAATCACACCAGTAGTAACTTTAGAGTTATATGTTCTATTTAAACTTCTAAAAATAGGAAACTCAGGGAAAAAAATGATAGTATGTTTAAATAGGCACTTAACCCTCACAATATTATGGAAATTATAATTTATCCAGACATAGTAGAAAAATATGACATCATTGACAACAAGGATATTAGTTTTTCAGCATTTTAACTTTCCTCTGTGCCTTGTGTAATATAAGAGACACAGAGGGGACACATAGAATCAATTTCCTTCAGATAATTTTGTTTCTCTTAATCTATATGATAAATACAAAGAAACCAATGCAATAATTACATTCGATAAACTTCAAAGGAATTAAGCAGTTCAGATGGAGTTATCGCAATTGATATGTGCTTTCCTCCTTCACATGGAAAGATTCCTTAAGCCCTACCATTTCTTAGTATTTTTAAAACTCTCAATTTATTTATTAAATAATTTTTTTTTCAGCTCTTACTATCTGCCAGGTGCTTTTCCAGGAACTGGATGAAAGTCAACAAAGAAAATTGCTAAAGAGTCGTGCTTGCTGTGTATGTTGGTTTGCAAGTCTAAAAAATAAGAGGGCATGGAAGACTGCAATAAAATGGCAAACATTTAGAAAAACTTGAAAGCTAAATAGAGAACATTTTGGAAAGTTCTTCTCTGCGTTCTAGCCAGGATACATAATCGATCATATCATTTTTTTTCCAAATCAGTATAAACTCTTTTTGATTAAAACATATCTCATACTCTTTAATGCCAGTTGTAATGTCTGTGGTCCGCTTCTCTGCTCCGGAGGTACTGTGGCCATCCCAGAATCATCAGACTAATCTTTTGCCTTAACTACATTTTGACGTCACAACCAAAGAGAGATGAAATGAAATGGAAACTTGGAGAACAGAACCCTAGAGGGTGAGAATCAGGCTTGAAAAATGGCTGGAAACACATCTGTAAGAGGTTAAGGACAATGAACTGCAAAAAATATTTGTAAGAAATCAGTAAGAGTGTCAGTAAATCAGGAATAAGCACTGGAAGAAATAAACTGAATGCATATTGCTATCTCATATCTTAGACATGGAACTAACAGATGAATACAAAGAGAAGTAGGAAAAATAAGTAAAACCAAATATGACAGATAAAACTTAAAGATAGGAGATTCGAACCTAGAATCAGTAAATATAGCAAATCTGAATTATGTGAAAGACAAATAGATTTAGGAAAAGAAATCCAACTATTTGCAAATGACTCACCTAAATTATAGTTACACAAAAAAGTTGAAAATGAAGGGTTGCAGAAGATTCCAAACTAAGGCTAACAAAAAGCAAGGAGCTACATTAACATTATCAGACAAAAGAGATTTCAAGAAAACAACCTTTAATATAATAAAGAAGGCTATTTCAGATTATTGTTATAGATTGAATGCTTGTGTTCTCCCCGAATTCAGGTGTAGAATTCCCTATCCTCAACTTGCTGTTCCTCAGAGATGGGACTATTTGGAGGAAGGTAGAATTAGATGAGGTCATGAGGGTGGAACCCTCGTTGGGTGGGATAGTTCCCTTATAAGAAGCAGCCCCAAGGAGATTGCTGTCCGTCCCTCCACTCACACACAAAGGAGGGGCCAGGTTAGCACACGATGGGATGAGTTATTCCAAATAAAAACAGCCAAGCTCCAACAGGCAGTGGTCCTAAAACAGGTCGTGTCTGGTTCCAGGGCTTGTAGAAGGAAGCACTTTGGATCTGCGGAGGACAGTCAGCATCTGTCATTTTTATATGCTTCTGAATTAATTCTGTATGTCCCCACAATGACCTAATTTGAATATGATGCTAATTAAAGCCGGTGGGACCTATATCTTCTTGATCTATCTGCACACTAGGCAGTCATGACCCTGAATTAGGAGCATAACGGATGAGAACCTCAGTCTAATTTCCAGCAAGGTGTGGTTTCTACTGTGTTGTTTGGAATGGTTTATGAAAATACGGAAATAGTTACTTTAACGCTTTTTCTTTAACTTTTCAATGGTCTTTTTAAACACTTAAAATTATTTTAATAGTAACTCATGTTAAATCTGACCTATCAGACTGGTGTTATTTCATGAGTGGAGAGTTGTCTCCCTTGAGGGGGAGGAAGAAACACTTCAGGGAGCCTGTCTGCCTCTGAAGTGGCACGTCATGGAACTGTGGGCTGTTCTCGCTCATAAACTGCTGGAATAAGGCTGGTCCTTTCCTATCATTGCTGAGTGTGTCCCTGGGAACCCTAGAGTGTTTTTTCTTTGTTTCTTATGTCAGTGCTAGAAGGACCTAGTTTTGTGCTGAAAACTGCAAAACTACTAAAGCTGCCAACACAAGAGAGAAGATGAGTTTTCAGTGGGCCGTAACTGGAAGCCTTGGTCTAGTTATGGAGATAGTGAATGAGAGGCAGGGTTTCTAAACTAAAAACCACTTTTTAAAATATTTCCTCTCCGTGTCAGACCAAAATTGGCCTTCTAAGAAAGCCGACACACACCATGGAAAAAAGCAATTCAGAGACACTTAGATATTTCGGACCCATGGTGTTAAATAGTTCTCTGTTGACCTGTTTTACACAAAATAGTAAAAGTAGCCTTTATGCTCTGCCATAGAATTTTCCAGTACTCCTATTGAGCATAGCTTTAGTATTTTTTACATGATGATTCTTATTTTCTTGATGCAGCTCTGTAATTACTTTTCAGAAGCAAGAACACCAGGCCTGTGTTCCTATTTCTATTGAGTTAGTGTTCATTTTGGCAGTTACTATAATTGAACATTGCTGCATTCAGGAACACTGGCCAGAAAAATAAAAAGCGGACTGGTGCAGTGCTAGTCAGATTCACGTACTGTTTTCCCTATAAATGATTTCACAAGCATGGCCCTCTTCTCTTTCCAAAGGCTTCCAAAACACTGCAAAGGAATATGATCAAAAGCATTTTTTTTTCCAACTCAAGGCAAAACAAGTGGAGGAAAACTGAAACATAAAAGGAACAAAGCACTCCCTATAATTATACTTTCAAAAATGTTTCACTTCCTCTAAATATCACACATGTTTTCAACAGTGCTTATTTTGAATGTTTAATGTTATTCAGTTACTGAAAAATGCTAAAGGCTCAAACCCTATTATGGTACAAGAAGGCCTCTTCCATTAAACTAGTATGAATAAAAGACAAAAGCAAACTTCTACAGTGTATCAGTTATTATGATTGCATTTTTTAAATAGATGAATTTCAAGAACAAAATTTTTCTGAGAGGAGCTTCATCTCAAAAGTGATCTAAGACAGACTTAGAAAATCAAAGAATGTAGAAATATAAATAGTTGACACAGAAAACAAAGAGAAAAAAATAATCCTCCAAAAGAGTTATAAAATTTCCATTAGGATTTTAATAGTAGCTCAGGCTCTTGGATTTTTTTGTTGTTGTTGTTAAAGGAATAAGAATAATTCATTTGTTATAAAACATTTATGAGGTTGCTACTTTGTATTAAGTTAATGTGAAAAATTCAAGCATAAAAATGTAGTATCATTTACAATGAGATGGCAAAGTTACAAGTTCTGCCGTAGGAGTGAGCAGAGTCTGATTTTTCTTTCTGGTCTTGTTGACATGGAGTAGTTCGGGCATCCACTGGTCCTTGGTAACAGTTACTTACAGTGAACCTTTAGGGCTACTCCTCCCACTGCTCCACTTTGCTAACTTTCCTGCTATAATTTTCTTACACAGCTATTTCATCATTACAAAAAGCGATCCAGACAATGGTTATCAGTAAGCTCCCAGCACTGAGCAGGCTATCAACTACTGTTTATCGAAGGAAGACTGAATATATGATTCTACTTCAGACTTAACTTTTAAATAAATATTTTATTCATCCATGGATATAAAACATTAGGAAATTTTAGAATATAGGTTTTACTTGCTGCATAACGTTTGGCTTTCATAATTATCTAAGCGGATACACTTGTTATATTTCAGATTGTATCACTTAGCGAGCTTATGTACTATGTAAAAAGGCAACCCCAGAAAAAGAAACATGGTTTTACATTTGAGATTTTTAAAAAATTTTATAGCTTGAAATAATTATGGAATCACAGCAAAAAAAAAAAAAGTGCATCAATTACTTTGGAACATTTGTGAAGCTTCTGCTAGTGATGGAGCTTACATGACTATCGTACAGTGTCCAAAACCAAGACATCAGTATTGGTCCTACTGAGGAGGAGAAACTTCTCTTCTACTCTACAAAAATGCATAGTCATTTATAAAATATTACTAACTAAGTAATGTTTGATCTTTTATTTAATCAGTAAAATTGCAGGCTTGAATTAGCAGGACTAAAGCGTGATGTCTTCCCCTTAGTTTCTTTATTCACTGTCCTTACAATACAGCAGTGAACCAGAAAGCAGTCCCTTTCAGTGTAGTTGTAGGTGTTACTGCTTCTGGCTAATTGCACTTTGATGCAGATACTAGGTCTAATTTAATCTAAATTCTCTGTGGATATTAGTAATTAACACACTAACCATTGCCTGGGGTTGTGTTCACTTTTTATATTGGAAAAATAATTTTTCATACTTACAGGGTTAAATGTTTTTCCTCAAAGTAAGAATAACAGACATAATCTGAGACTAAATTTCAGGCATATAGATTCTAAGGGAGTACAATTTAAAGCCAAGCAACATAGCTGGAATCTTCTATTATCTTAATACACAAAGCTTTCTGCAAAAATGCACTAGAATTCAATGGCTCTCCAGCACTTGCTGCTCTTCCCTGCTCACACGCCTATGACTTTTCTGAACACTTCGTTGACTTTAAATTGCTAGTGTCTGCATCTCTGTGCTTTGTTCCCTTCAGGAACCTCCTTATTCTATTCTTCCTTAAAGCATCCAGGTCTGCATCTTATGTTATTAGAGTAAACCACCCAGTGTCTCTTCCTACTGCAGACGTTTTCAGACACCCAGGTTGGCTTCTCATTCTGTGGCTGTCATTCTCGATTAGATGTCTGATTCTCATAATTTCTGCTTCGATAATTCTCCATGATTTCAATATCTATGAAGATGAAAATTCCCAGACTCACAGGTCCTTGGTGATTCCACCCACGTTTAATGTATCAGATGCCAGCTATCCGAAGACAACCACCCAATTTACATCTTCAGTTCCTCCTCTTTTACTGTAGAATCAGATCCACTTGATATTTCAGTGTGATATATATAACCAGCATTTCCTATACACATGGCTAGTGTTAATTTATCGGCAAATATTTGTTCTAGCATGTCCATTTCTTTTAGTTTTCCTTGGCCACTCTACCCTCTAACATGGATTATTTCAAAGGACTTGTCCCCGATCTCCCTGCCCCAGCCTTGCTTCCCTCCAGTCTAGATTTCACACTGATACCATAATAAGCTGTTTAAAGTGAAAAACTCGTTACCCAGTTTTCCAGCCTCTAGACCTTAAATGGCTGCATGTTTTTCTTTTCATGAAACGTAAGATCTCAACAAAATCCACGAAGCCAAAGCTGATAGGCACTCTAAAAGCTGATTAGCACCGTATATATAGTTTTGAATAAATTATGAATTTGATAGTGACATTTTTAGCAATAGTTGCTAACCGATAAGGAAGCTGACCTTATAAATTGCTTCATAATGACCCATTCTTATGTTACACGCCCTGTGCCAGTGCGTGTAAAGCTCTATTTCAATTAATCTGAGGTGTCTCCTCTCACTCATAAATCCATACCCTTTTCTCTCTCTCTCACTGATGCAGTTTTTAAGCAGTTTTATTAGTTAGAATTTATATACAATAATCTTCAATATTGAAGTATATAATTTGGTAAGACGAGAGAGTTTCCATCTGTGAAATTATCAGCACGATAATGATTGTGAATAGCTCCTCACCTCTGAGGGCTTCCTTGTGCCCCTTGGAAGTTTATTTCTCCCACACCGCTGCCCCTTCACCCCCAGCCAGCTCCTTCTTTGCTGTCTAGCACTATCAATTAGTTTGCACATTTGAGATACTTATAAAATAGAATTATAAAAATAGATACTCTCGTTTTTCTTTTCCTATAAATTTCCTCCTGAATACTTCCTTAATACCATTAGATACATATTTTCATTTAGTTCAAAATACTTCTTATCCACCATTTGTTTTTTTCTTTGATATGTGTCATTTTTAAGACTGTGCCATTTAGCTTTAAAATATCTGGGGGATTTTCCATATATCTTTCCGCTGTGGATTTTTATTTGACTGATATTAGACTCAGAGGACATATTTTGTATGACCTGCATACTTCTGTTCTCGTCAAGACTTGCTTCATATCTCAGAATATAGTATATTTTGATAACAATTTTTGGTGTATTTGAAAATAATATGTATTCTACTGTTTTTTGGACTGAGTGTATTAAAAATTAATTAGACCAACTTTTTGATGATGAAATTCAAATTTTCTATATCCTTGCTGATTGTCTGTCTACTCATTGTATCAGTTATTGAGAGACAGTATTGACATATTTGATTCTAGCTGTGAGCTGTTTACAGTTGTCAGTTTGTCTCTGTCTCCTCAAAGGACTACCAGGCCTTGTTTTATGGATTTTGAAACTCTGTTATTAGGTTCACACACGTTCAGGATTATTAAGTCCTCTTGGAGAATTAACCCTTTTATCTTTATGAGATGATCTTTTAAATTTATCTCTGGTAATATTCTTTGCTCTGAAATTGACTTTGATATTGTTATATTAAGTCTGGCTTTGACTACTTCTATTGCAATACACATTTTTTTTCATCATTTTAATTTTAACCTGTGGATAGCTTTGTATCTAACGTGTGTTTCTTATAAGCAGCATACAGTTGGGTATTGCTTTTTTATCCAATCTGACAGCCTCTGCCTTTTAATTAGTGAGTTAGACCATTGCATGTTGTTATTGACATGATTATATTTAATCTATCATCTTGTTAGTTTTTCCTGTTTTTCCCAACTGATAGTTCTTCCCTTCTCCCACTGTTCTATCTGTCAGTGTTACGCTGACCACTTAAGAAAGGCCATGTGTATTTCTCCAAAATATTCCCTGCTCAGCTCTCTCCTCTCTGCCCGCTCTGTCTGCTGTGGTATCCCCAGGCGCTCAGCTCCGTTTCTTCAAGCAAAGACGTCTTCTGGTTTCTGCCTTATTTCCTCCTGTCTGTGCTGCAGCTGGAAATTCTCTTAAGGTGGTGAGAGGAGTAATTGTGGGGCTCACCAGATTCCCATTTCTCAAAGGTCACTTCCATCATTGCCTGATATTCAGTGCATCAAAAATTTTTGTTTCACACATATTTTTCCTTGTTTCTCTTGGTTCATTCAAGTGGGAGGTTAACTCTGTTCTCTGTCCATATTGTCTGGAAGTGGAAGCTGACCCAGGTAAGTTTATAATTTAGCATCACCCTGACTTCTTCCTGTCCATCCTCTTCCACCATTTTTTGCCATATTCTTCCATTATTTTTCTTTTTTGCACAAATTAGTTTTGGAAAGAGTAGAGAATATAAAAAGAAATTAAAAATTATCAGGTAATAAGGGTAATGTTAAGATTAAAATAAGGCAATGGCTTGGTTTACTTGTCTATTTGTAAACTCTGATTTGATCTCCATTCTACACTCTCAGTGTTTTGCCCTAATATGAAAAAAGTGCCTCTAGGTTAAGGTCTGCTCCATACTTTAAAGTCTGATTTTTTTGAGTGAATAAGTATATCTATTGTTTGGCAGTTATGATCATGACCTTTAGAATTTTAATCCTGGATTGAGATATTAGAAAAGGCATTTAATCTTTGTACGCTCTGTTTCCTCAGTAGTAAAACTGTGATATAAACTGTGCCCAATTCCTCAGGTGATGTGCAGTTCAGGTGAGTACATTGCAATATAGAAAACAGAAAAAAAAATAGCGTTACTCATAAAATAACTTTAACATAATTTCAGTGACATTTAGAGACAAATGCGTTCATTTTTATGATGTTTCAAATATGTTTATTTCCTAGAGCCATGTAAGGGTAAGTGCTCTAAGCAGATTATCTAGTCAGCCTAAAATTCCGTCTGTCCCAGTGACAGGGGCTTATTTTTGCAGGAGCCGCCTACAATAATTACCCTGCATGGGGTAATGTCCTTCGTGACAGCCAACCTCATTTCACCCCCTCTAAAGGGGTATTTTTGGCCAATTTTCCTCAGTTCCTGTGACTGTAGGGAGCTATCACAGCAGGCTTGCAAATAAGAAACAAGATTTCTCTCTTCTTGGTCCATTACATATAAAATTGCGATGTTAAAATGCTTTTTGGAATCACTTGGATTAGCCCAAATGATGATGGCTTGAAGTTTTCCTGGAATTTTTCATACATCATCTGTTCCAAAATGAAATAACGAGTTGCAATGTAGTCCTCACTCAAGGCACAAACAAACATGTCACTAATGAGCACTTTCCTTAACTGAGTGGGTTTTGTCATAGCGAGAGAAGACTCATTATTCCTTGGCAAATCTACCTCAGTACATACTTCTGTGGATCTATAAAGAATAATAACGATTTAAGCAACACAGAAACTCATACAATTAGATTTCTCACTGCAAACAGAGCCACACAACAAAAATTCAGCCTATCAGCAGATCCTCCACTGTGGGCAAATGTTTAATCGATGTGTATCATTAACAAGGTCAGATCATTTTTTCATAAAGATATTGAGGAGCATGGAAGTTGATGATGGTGACTGGTTAATGTTTTATTGTCATGTTTTTAGTGAAGATCAATCGGAAATTTTGTGATCAGGTTAACATAGGACGTGATAAATACCGTGATAGTTAAGAAATCGAATAGTCTGTTGCAAATAGACTATCAACAGTTTTTATTTCTGAAATAGGAAAGTTTTGAAAGATACCTAAAACATGCAGAAAGAGAGAAGGGGTGGAGTCTGTCAAATGTTTGTATATTTTACATAAGTAAGCAGACAGATGAAAGAGGAAGGATGAAGGATGGACGACAGGCAGAAAGACAGCTGTGGACGCACGTACACGTGCCCTACATTCCTTGTCTGCAAGAACACAGGCCTAGACAGCAAGCTGGATGTTACCCAGGGCCTGCCAGGAATGCAGACAAAATAAGAGTGTTTATGAGCACTCAGCAAATGCCAGGCAAATGATGTAATTCCCCACACTTATCAAAATTTAAAAAAATACATTAAAAATAGATCCAGTCCCAGGGTTTGGGGTCATGGAATTGTGGGACTGTCCCTGTATCCCTCCCATATCAGCGTCACTGTAGTACATTTAGTGAGAGAGGAGGTTTATAGGCCAGCAGGTGAGTAGCTTATTTTTTCTGCTTAAACAACACTGTAGAGACAATAATGAGTCATCAGCAGCGACAGCAAAGGTGATTCTCCTTTAATGCAAATAAGTGAATCAGGCTCTTTGGGATTGTCTCTGGGTGAATCAGAAAAGAATTCATCTCTTCTTAATTATATGTTTATGGCAATAGAGTTTCTAAGAAAGCTGGTTTCTCTTCTGCTGCATCTTCTTTCCTGTGCCTAGGAGTTTGCACCGAACATCTAGCAGGTACCGGTGCCAGCTTAGCTCACTCTCCCTGGAGCAGCCAGTTTGCTTTGTCTAGCAAATGCCTTGAATTATATAACTGAACTTGGTTTTTATGAGGGAAACCTGGTTTTGAGGATGCTTGGCGTAAATTTTGTGCACAAATACAGCAAGTGGGTTTAACACCTTTTGGCAGATTTGGGGAAGTAAAATTCAATGTGGTTTCACTTCATTTTCCCTAGTAATTTTTCCTTCTCAATCATTCTCCAAGTTAAATATATTTTGTCGTGTTGCATAGTATGGGATTTTGTGAGCTGACTTAAATTTGGGGGGAGCTAAATAGGAAATACTAAAAAAAAAAGACTTCAGTGTTGTTTGTGTCGTGCTTTTTCATTTAGTGGTGTAACAAAAATCCCCCGTTATTAGAACTCTTCATAAATATCATGTCATTTCAGTGACTACATAAGGGTACAGACCTCCGTGATTCACTTTCTCATTTGCTACTAGTTCATTTAGTTTATTTCCAATTCACTCTTATGAAAATAATTATGTGATTAACATCGTTATAATAAAGGTGTTTTCAGATCTGAGTATTTAACAGAGCTCCTTCCTGAAACACAAACTTCCCTTGCTTCCCAATGTGGAATAATTTTCTTATTTGGCATCAATGCCCCATTTATTGACGCCTTCTTCTCTCCTATACTTTTAATGCAGGAATCCACAGAGCTTAATTTTGGCCTCTACTGTATTTTTAATATGCTATTTTGGGGTGATCTCTAATCTCATAAACATTCAATATCATCTATGTGATGAAAAACTCCTAAACTGCAGAGAAATAAATAAAATACCAGCACCTCAAATTTAATATGCCATCCAGACATGTCATTGTAAACTTAGTAAGGTATCTTGCATTCTCCTTGTAACCTGCTCCCCATCAATGTGCACTGCCCCCGTCTTCTACATTTTAGTAAGTGGCACCCCCCTTCACTCTGTTACTAAATCACCAAAGCTCAGAAGCATCCTTAATTATTTCCGTTTCCCTAATCCACACATCTATTCCACTGGTAAGTCCTATTGCCTTTCTTTCCAAAATAAAGCTTGATTTTGCTGTATTGTCTCCATATTCTTTCCATTTCCAGTGGCAACACTCTATCATTTCTAGAGAAAGGATTGTCTCTACATTCCTAGCTGGACTCCATGCTCCCCACGTGTGTCCCAAGAGTACATTTCCCTTTTACTAGGCAATGTGATCACTCAAATTGACACACTGGATCATGAAATTCTCCTGCTCCAATAACTTCATTGACTTCTCATTGCACTTGAAGGAAAAAACACATTCCTTTCCATAGTCATCAACACCACCCGTATGGGATGCCTTCTACTCAAATACGTGCCCTGATTCTTTTGCCTTCTTCCCCCGGATCATCACACCTCTCTGTCTGTGTTCATTTAGATCACAACTCAAACATCATCTGGGCGTGGTCAGAACTGTCATAGACATTTTGAGTAAGCCTGACAGCGAACAAGAAATGCAGTTGGGTGTATATAATTATGGCCAGCAATAAAATTCTTTCTTGGCCTTAAAGGGAATCTTTAAGTAACCTGTCCTAAAACAATCTTTCTCCACTTGGGCTCCAGCAACACCGAATTTCATGTCCACCCCTGTTAGCCACATACACACGTATCATCATTTTTCCTGCAGCTGAATTTATTTGCATAATTTTTGACACTTTAATAGTAAAATTAAGTGAATGTAAACTCAATTGAATTCAAGTCATCCTCTCTCTAATTCCCTCATCTGCATCGGCCTTTGAGATCTAGCATTGCTGACTCTGACTTACATGGGACAAGGGACTACCAGACAGGGAGTGTGGGGCCAGACGTCCCTGACCACCTTGCTCATATTCTCTGCCTACCGTCTTCAACTATTCACATCAGTTTCATTTTCTTGACGACATTTATCACTATCTGAACATAGACATCTACTCATTTGCTTACTCATTTATCCTCTCTCTCCTTCCCATGAATGTTAAGTTCTGTTGAAACATAGATTCATATGCCTAGTTCCTTTTATATTCCTTCTTTACAGATCACAGTTAATGGCACAAAGTAGATGTTCACTAAACACACTTTACTGATGGAATAAATATAGCTAAATTCATATTTCCTTCCAGAAGGCTTTCCATTAATTATTACTCTTGGTTAATATATAAAAAAGATAAAATAGTTAATGCCATATAATATGGTAATTACTTATGCGTCTTCCTTGCATTTTCTGTGGCATATTTACAGGTTTACTCACCTGCATTCATTATACTGATTAATGTGCTTGCAGTAAAATAAGTCTCTATGGATGAATAAATTTCATACCAGGTATCATAATTGAGAACTATAATTGGATCATAAAATTACCATTTATGTGGGGAGATATATTTGGACAACACATCCTTAAACCAAAGCAATGAGAAGAAGATTGGGGAAGTAAATAAATTAAATAAATGTGTCATTTGCATAGAACATGTATTATTTGCATAGAACAGTACATGTCATTGGGATTACAAGAACCAAAAAAGAGTTTCTGATGACAACTCAAGAGTCAAACACAGAGCCGTATTTTAATCTATTCATGATCAATGAAAATGTAGGAACATTTATAAAACATTTATCAGAGGTCTTTAATCAAACCACATAGATTTTTCACCTGTTTGTGACAGAGACAAAGAGAAATTCTAAAGCAGGCTTATCAAATACCTTGGTGGGAAATATTATTCCACCCCACACTTTTTTTTTTTTTTTTTTTTTGGATTGAGAGTCTAAATTGTCTCACATCTGGTAAGTGACAGACTGTGACCTCAGGCCCATCCTCTTCATCCTCTTTCTCCCCTGCTGCTTCTCACACAAGGCCACCTGCGTTACGCAATGACCGGGGCATTTTTACATGCATCTCAATAGCGCATCCAGAGTTATAAGATGATGACTGCTTTGCGTGTACATTTAACTAGAACTTGTATTTTCCTAATGTTAAATCTGATCTTTCTTTTTGAAGGCAATTTCCTGGCTCTGCTCATATGCTGCTGTTTTTTTTTCAATGATGTTTAGAATTTATTTCAGATCCTTTGAAGATGTTTTACAAAATAGTGGAACTGCTGTATCAGCAGGCTTGACGGCACAGAAAATATTTTTTAAATTTGTAAATAAATTATTATTACATCCTGATCAGTTACTCACCATTGGTCGTGGTGTCCTAGCAACTTAGAATTTTGTAGGAATAATAACTTACAACTTAATGTGACATTCGAAACCACATTCTAGAATAGATTAATGGTGACCGTCAGCCAGGTGTTCACTGGGAAATCATTTCTGTTACCTATTTGAGCTCTTCTGTATCCTTCCCCAAATATAAAATATGATTACGTCGTTTGAGATGCACATCGGGCTAGCCATTCAGGGGTATTCCACAAATCAAATGATGCTCTACACTTCTTGTTCACTTAAATTGAACACAGTAACTTCTAATGAACTAGCCGTAAGATGTAACCCTGTGACTCCAATGTCATGTACTGTTCTATGCAAATAATACATGTTCTATGCAAATGGCACAATTATTTTATTTATTTTCTTCCCCAATCTTCTTCTTATTGCTTTGGTTTCCATATTCCTGGACACAGAACAATTCAAGAGACTAGAAAACATTCTTTTATTTTTCAATTGGACCTTCATACAATTACTCTTTGAAAACTTAAAATGTATTATTTATTAAAACCAGCTACCTAGACTGCATTAATAATTTTAAAATATCTCATTGAAATTTAATATATATAGAGAAAATGCCTGAATCATGAATGCACAGTTAAATAAACTTTACATAATGAACATAACCATGTAACCACTACCAGGTCAAAAAATAGAATATTCATAGAAATTTAGAAACAAATCTCACATCCCCTTCAAATTAGGAACCCCTCACCTATTCGCAAAAGTAAAGTTGCTCTGACTTTTAACCCATGATAGGACTTCTGTTTTTGAAATATATGTAAATCAAATAATAAAATACACATTCTTCTGTGCCTGTTTTTGCTCCAGCTTATGTGTTTGAAATCTATTCTTGTTCTTGCGTATAGCCGTAGCATTTTGTTTTATTACTATAATCCTATTCATTTATTCACATTAGTGTTAATGGACATTTGGAGTGTTTGCTACTTTGGGCTGTTGAAAATAATATAAAGTAATATTATTAAAATAATATGAAAGTAATATAAAATGAGTATTATATTATGTATCACCAATATAATACATAATTTCTGTTTTTCATATGTACTCTTCCATTTTGCATAAATATGAGAGGGGCTTGCCAGATCATAGATGTGCACATTTAAATGAATCAGATCATTTCATAGTTTCCTTAATTGGTTTTCTGAATTTACACTTTCACTAGAAATACATAAGGATTCTGGTTATTCCACATCTCAGGAATCTCTCTCTTGTTCTTTTTAATGTAGCTTTTCTGGTAAAATTATAGCAGTAGCTCAGCTGTGGGGTTAATTTGCATTTCTGCGATGACTGACTAATAACGTTTAGCATTTTCATAAATTTACCAGGCTTTTGGATATCTTGTTTTAAAAATCTCTATTTGATATTCATTAAACTTATTGTGGTAATCAAAAAAAAAAAGAAATCTCTATTTGATTTTCATATTCTTTCTTTTCTACCAATAAGTCTTTTCCTTGTTGTTTTAAACTAGTTCTTTATATGATCCAAATAAAAGTCTCCTGTCAGCTAAATTGACTGCAGATATCTTCTTCCATTTTGTGGCTCACATTTTCAATCTTTAAGTTTTGTTGATGAACATAAATTCTTAATTTTAAAATAGTAATCAATTAATACTTCTTTGCCAGTAATTCAGTTGTTTCCTTTTAAAGAACTATTTCCCTATCCTAAGGTCATGACAATATTTTCTTACATTGTCTTATGAAAGATTTATTGTTTGACCTCTGCGTTCTGATCTATATTCCTCTGGAATTGATTTTTGTAAATGGCTGGAGATAGACATTTATGTGCATTTTCCCATATGTTTATCTAAAATGTTAATCACTGTTATTTCAGAATTGCAAGTTATATCATTTCTTCAACAGATTAGTGAATATTAATGAGTGATATGAAATAGTCATGATTATGTAATATCTGGATTAACGCTTACGTTTCCTGGCTGGGTTATCAATGTACGTGACTATCTGAATGAGAAATGTGTATCAAAATTATCTTAAAATGCTCTGACCTTTTGACTCAATTCTACCCTAAGAAAATATTTTAAAATGATGTTATTCACATAACAATTAAAAGAGTTTGATATTTAGTGACTTTTTCAGAATTGTGGGATTATGGATGATGATGAATTGCTGTATTTGCTGAATAAACATATTTGCAAATGTATTATTGTCATGAAAATTAAATCTAAAGTAGTAAAAAAAAATACATAAACCATCAAAAATTTAGTTCGAGAGAATTCTGAATCGTGACTGTCCTAGAAAATACCCCTAAGTTACTTAGAGCGATCCAGATCAGCACAATGAGCATACACTTAGTAAACAACACCCAGTGATTTATAAATTAAAACTCTAATAAAAACCTTTCTTACCGAAGAACTTCTCTGAGTATATTTACCTTGACAAATATTTCTCTTCAGGTCATAGAAAAGTGTAAATTATAAGTACATTCTGAAAAAACATTGCATTTGACTACGTGATAGATGCAAAATGATAGAAATTAGACTCATAATTTTGGTGAAATATTTTATTAGTAGCCCTTGTTTACCTTAATAGTCACAAATATTGACTCTAGGTGCTCTTGAAAATTTTGCATGCTCCTCTCTTGAAAATCTTGCATGCTTGCCACTTTGTTCTTGATTTGTGAAATGCCTAGGATATATTGGGAGTGTAACTGTTGTTTTGAAAAATTTTAGTGTGATTTAAATGTGCTTTGTTTTCTATACCATACGTGTTATAAAAGATAAAACAATTCATAGGAAGAAAATATTGCATTTGAATGTCTTTTAAAATAAACTTTTTCAGAATATTTTAAAATTTACATAAAAATTACAAAGATACTACAGAGAGTTCCCATATACTCCACACCCAGTTTTCCCATTAACATCTGACGTTAGTCTGGTACATTCATCCCAGTCAAGGAGCCAACAGTGATACACTGTTGTTAATTAAAGCCCATACTTTGTTCAGATTTCCTTCATTTTTCATGTAATGTCATTTTGCCGCTCCAGGATCTCCGCCAGGATATCACGTTGCTTTTAGCAGTCTTGTATTCTTAGGCTTCTCTCATCTGTGACAGTTTCTCAGAATTTTCTTGTTTTTGGAGATCTTGCCAGTTTGAAGAGTACTTGTCAAGTGGTGCTTTCCAGTATGTCTTCAATTAGAATTCGTCAGATGTTTTTCTCATGACTGGACAGAGGTTGTATATCCTATACTGAATCGTGAGTTTGGATCTAACCCATCCGTGCTGTTTCCCACCTGAGCCTGACCGGCTGGGACACACTTGGAGGCAGAGGACCCTCCAAGTTCTGCTCGGCTGTTGGGCGCCTTAGCCTCTGGGAGATACTGACACGGGTCAGACTGAGAACTTCCTTGGGAAGGCTGTTGAAAAGGAAAACAAGGCAAAGTTGGGCAAAGCTGTTTTCATACCAGCTGATGTATATGGTGTTTGAAAGTCATTCATGTTTCAGGACTTTAAAGGGGATCTAAACACTAGGTCTCTGACCAACGCTGAAAGATACACCAAAATCCAAATACTGCACCGTTACGTCCTTCTGAGGGGGACTCACCAGAATCTTGACACAGTGTACACGTATAAGCAGAGGAGGTGAGGCCGAGAGAAAGCGCGCAGGCATGCCTCGGAGGGCTGAGAGGCGGTCTGCACGGTCAGCTCCCCAAGATTCATGCCTGTTTCTGGCTTGAACCTCCAAGATCAGTGCAAGGAATTTTGGCTTCGGGAGTCCTCCCCGGAAAAAGCTCTCAGTAGCCCTTTCAGCGATCAAGCTGGGTTCTTTGAATCGCCTGGGACAGTTGCAAACT
Organism: Camelus ferus; assembly: GCF_009834535.1. NCBI lineage: Eukaryota > Metazoa > Chordata > Mammalia > Artiodactyla > Camelidae > Camelus > Camelus ferus. The sequence continues at coordinate 9,033,307 of NC_045718.1, read as the reverse complement.
GCTAGTGAAGAAACTAAGACTGGTGGTCACTAAGGTGGATTACAAACTCAAAACAGCACATCCATTCCACTGCCCTTGTTTTGTCTAAGATTTAAGAACCATACATCTCGATGCCCCAGAGACCAAGAAACAGCATTTCCAGTCCAACCATAAACCAACTCTCTCCAAGTATCAAAATACAGTGTTGCTAAACCGTTTGAAAAGTTGACTGAACATGAATAATTGTGAAGGAGGTGGGGTGTGTACCAAACAGGTAAATACTGAAATTCCTCAGCACTTCACACGGCGTCGGATGCCCAGCAATAAAACCCCTGGAGGAAGCAACAGCGTTCCTTTTGCACAATATCCAATGAGCTCAGGGCTGCTCTCCTTAACTTCTGCTTTGACCACTGCTTGGTCCTCACCTGGACTGACCACCTTCTCCTTAGCTTTCCTACATGTTTGCTTCTCATTGTAATACAGGACATGGGCTAGACTCCCCAGCATAGTCACATCGTATCCTTCAGACCATCCTTGTGACATCTCATTTTGAATCTGCCTAAAGGCTAGAGAGGGTTTTATGAGGAAGTTCATATGACAATGTGCCTAGAAAGCATCATTCAACACTGAAAATCATATTTTAAATACGAGAAATATTTTAAATAATATATCTTACCATATATTCAAGAGCAGGTTTTTTCTTGTATGCCACTCCTGCTGACTTATTAAGTTTACTGCTCAGGAACCAGTTGAGTGAAAAATGAAGAGTGAAGTGTCTGGAACTAACTGTGAGAATAGTACTTCCCTCTGCTCTGCATTTGCTGTTAGGTATCAGATAAGTTGTAAAAAGTATTGGAGACAAAGTTTTAAATATACATGTGTGTATCCACAAATGTGTGTGTATCTTTATGAAGAATTTAAGGCTTCTCAAACAACTCAGAGATCTACCCAAGCATACTCATGAAAAATTAATTTACTTTATAATTTTTATTAATATTGATCTAGATGTGACTTTCATAACCTAATTTGGACCTTTGAAAAATATATTTAGTTTCTGTGCTACAGATTTCAGTTGCTATCTTTTCAAAAGAACATTACAGATCTAAAAATGCCAATACCATTTTGAAAACACTAACTTGATCAAATGATCACTACTCATAGCTAAGCCGGAAATGACACATGAACATCTCAGGGCTGAAACCAATGGCAGCTATGATACAGAAAAGTTTGCTTAAGATAGGGTCTAGGAGCCCAAAAGTACTTCTTAGAAAAAAAACTTAAGTATTGTGTTTTAGTTTTGTTTAATTACACTCATTGATATTTCAGCAGTAATTTCAGGAGGACTCACAATAACATGGTCACATACCATGGCCATAAAATATAGTAAAACCGTCACAAACATACAAGAAGACACACAGTGTAGAGTAAGGGAGAAAAGATAGGTAATCTCTACAGAATGCCAATGAAAAATCTACCCTAAGAGTTATATTTCTTTAATCGGGCCCCTAAGCCCAAAGATTATTTTGTACTGCTTCCATGAAGCCTTTTAAATTTTCTTATTTTACTTTTTTATTATGCTTATAATACCTACATTTTTATAATATCATATAAACATGCTCTATCTAAGCAATAATTTGACAGACATAATAACCTCTCTTTTTGATAAACTACGTAGTTTCCAAACTAACAATGTTCTTTCTCTTTTTGGGTTCTTGTAGCTTTCTCCTTAGGGACAACTGATACTGGGGAAAGATGAATGAAATATGAGGGAAATAACAGGTGAAACACAGAAATTGAAATGATATTTGTTACAGCTTACCTGAGCAAGTCGTAGAGGGGTTCAGTTTGAACAGAGGTACTGTGCCTGGTGATATATTGAGGCTTTTGCTGAAACACAGCAAAACAGATTAAATCTCCTTTGAAGAACCTCACAGTGGTTCAGAGAACAAAATCCCTTGCATTGGGTCACTATATAAAAAATAAGGTCTCGCCATTTTTTTCACAGTTAGATGCATTCAAATTAGCCATGGTTAGAGTTTTAAAGTTAAAAACTCTTAAATAAAAAAATCAAATGCTTATTGAATCACCATATAGCAGTTTGCAAATTGCTAAACAGAAAACGTCCAAATATTTTTAGATGATGCCAGAGCTATGACCTTGTAAAACATAAATGTGTATTCTGCAAAAAATCTTTAGTGTTTATTTATAATCCCCTGAGATGAACAAGTTTTACTGGCACCAAATTATGCAATGGAGTAAGTCAATGATACTAGCGATGATGAGTTTGACAATTTTTGCATTTATTGTTTCTCAATTTTAATTAGAACTGGATGGTTTTTGAATTCCTAATTATAAAACAAAATGAAATGTGGCTTGATTTTCCATTGTAAGCCTTTGGGGGCACTTTAAATCATCTTTATCTAAGAAAAGAAAGTCATGAGCAACAATAATATAAAACAACAAACCCTCAACGTTATCAGTGGGGCAGGAGTCACTGAGTTAACCAAAAGCAATTAGCTTTCCTCTCAGAAGTGTGGTGTTAAGATGCACTTAAATGGAAGTGTTCTGTCCTGGTAATATGAAACTCTTCAGCCTCCTTTAGTAATGATATTTTTTTGCATTTAAATAATGGAAACACAGTTTACATTGACCTGATCAGACATAAAATGAGATGGGCTCTTGGAGACAGTAAAGGCCCTGAATTGGCTAAATTCTCATAAGACTGTGGTTCTTAATCGTTCCGACACTCTGTTCTGATCTGGGAAGGACTCTGACTCTGCGTGCACAATGGGTGATGGTTTTGCTAGAGACATTCCTCTGCTTTAAGTGGCCCATAGGTGTGCACATTCCAAACTTGGTTTTAAATGCTGCTCTGTCTGTTGCTGATCACTTCTTTGATGGTATCCTTGGGCTGACAGATTATGGGAGGTTGACAATAAGGCTAATGTTTTCATTTCAATAGGATTTTGACCATAACTCCTGTGAATTAAAATGGTAACACGGATTGGATAATACTTTGGGAACTCTTTTGGTTAGTCAAGAAAAATATATAAAGCATGCTGGTAAAGAATTAATGTCATTATATTGGTCAAGACTTTTTTGGTTCCAACCAGAGAAATCAAATTCAGCTAACTTAAGGATATTGTGCATCCAATGTGTCTAAAGGCAGCTACGCTGCTAGACTTGAGACACTCATGAATGGGAGGCAATGGATATATTTTCCACCTTCATCTCTAATTAACTATTAGTAGCAATGATTGAGGGGAAATTACAATGAAACAAAGGTATTGCAACATAAGAGAATTTTCAAACAAGTCAAACTGTACAGTAATTTAGTGGGAGTTGGGTAAAATTGAATGCCCTGGACATATTTGAAGAGATGGTTAGAAGTTCATGTGTCAGAGAAATAGCTTAATAAACTTTTACTGTATGCAGATTGGTTTCTTCCATTGGTAATTGATATGCTTTAGATATTCAATTAAAAATTCCAGATATTAATAAAATTAATCTTGTGCCAAATGCAAGGACCCCAAATAATAAAGAAAGCAAATATTTCCAAAATGTGTACAATGTGTTGGACACCTTATACCGGCTTCATATATATTAATATAGGTAATCCTTAAAAAACTCTAAGGCACAGTCGTTACCATGATGGTCTCTGTTTTCCAGGTGCAAAGCAGAAGCTCGTGGTATATAGAGTAACTTGAGTAAGGCCACACCCCGAGTTAACAGCAGAATCAGGATTCAGGTGTGTTCTAGATCCCACTTCCTTTACCAGCATATTGCACTGCCTTTCAGAATATATTAAGAGCTGATGCTATTTCTTCAGGAAAAAAGTAGAATTTAGAGTTAAAAGGAAAATAAATACATCGTGTAAGTTTGGTTTTTTTCATATCAAAAGTTTAGAATTTCATGTAAAAAAATAGTAGTAATTTTGCTAGAAAGACAAAACAATACCCTCTACATATTGTTGTTCTCCACAAAAATCTAAACCAGGATTTAGATAAACAAAGTCTGACTAAAGATCCTTAGGGCTGTTGCTGTTTAGGGCGTGCACGGAGGATACACAGAGCAGGTACAGAAAGAAATGAAGTGACGTGTCAGGTCTAAAGCCCAGCAGGGAAAGGCTTACGATTATTCCAGATGCAACACGTTCTGTTCTGAGCAGGCGTGAAACTCACATGGGGAAGAGCTGGAGGACATTACTTTTCCCCTGGGTGTGCAGGAATAAAAAGCAAGCAAGGTCCGGAATTGGCAGAGCAATTCAGCTAAGGTCACAGCCATAGATTACGGCAAGCCAGAATCTAGTCTTAGACTGGCTGAAGTCCTGGGAGTCACAAAAAGCCTGGTCAGCACAGTTCTCAGCAGCAGGATGTTAGTATATGGGGTGTAATGTCAGACAGGACTTGATAAGCGATGCTCTAGGAAGTCTGAAGATGAATAAATTGACAAAAAGCAAGTTAATTCATGGAGTAGAAATCTGGACAAGTCAGGGATATCAGAAATTAGGAGTGAGACCGAGAACTTGCTGCTTAAAAGCATCTAGAATCAGTTAGACTCCACTCGCCCTCTGCTTCCTCCACTCCCAGATCTAACATCGTCTCAGCAGGGCGATGGAGGATAATTCCAGGCAAAAGTTGAGGAGGTTCTCCAGGATGTTGAGCACAGTTGAGAACAGGGTTTAGAAGCTATACTGAAAACAGGAAGGGGGTAAGAAAGTCTGCACCCAGGAGGGTATGGACATAAACACAAGTATTCAATTTGCCATGTTTAACCAGGTATCTCAGATGATTAAGAAATTATTCATCCTGGGTAACAAATAATAACATAATTAATAATGCAGTTTTAGTGTAGGAGTTATCTCTGTTTATGTAACAGAAATAGTGACAGATTGTGATATAACTATAGTAAGAAAGTTAGGGAAGAAAATGCTCTCGTGAATGTGTGTCTGTGTGTGAGAATGCGTTCTGTTTAGATGTGAATGTTTGTGGTTGACGAGTGCTGAATGTTCATCTCCTGCAGAGGAAAAGCAATAGTGTCTAAAATGGAAAAATTAAGAGAGCAGAATAAGAGTAATGCTGAGAATATACAGGTAAGCAAGTGAAGAAATAGCTAAAATATTTCAGGTGGTTGCTTCTGAAGAGTGCCATGAGCACATGGGGTGGAGTTTTCATTATACATCTGGCAATATTATATGATTTTCAAAACTCTGTAGCTGTGTTACTTTGACAAAAGCCATTTAAAAAAATAGCATAAAATATGTTGAAATTTATTGGAAGAAAAAAAAAATCAAGTCACCAAACACTTATTGAGATGCTGATATACTGAAGTTTCGTTGTAATAAATGTGATTATACATTAGAAAGTGTCACATGTGAACGGTTGGCTTGGGGAAGAATTTAAGGTTAGAAGTTAAGGCTCTAGCAGCGAGGGGACAGCTCAGTGGTAGAGTGTGTGCTTAGCATGCGCAAGGTCCTGGGTTCAATCCCCAGTGCCTCCGTTAAAAATAAAACAAGAAACAAAAAACAAACCTAATAATCTCCCTCTCCCAATAAATAAATTAATAAAAAAGAGGCTAAAGCTCTGACATAAATGTTATTTTCTCTAGGAAAATTGCCCCGAACCCACAAGGGTTGGTTCAGTATTCATCTTATATGCTCCTTGTAACATTCTAAACATTCCTGTCATAGTCAGTATGTTAGGTAATTAGACAAGTGGGGGCACCAGAAAGATAAGGTGGGGGAGAGAGAGGGGGGTCTGGAAGACGGTGGTGTGCCCGACTTCAGCATATGGGGCTTTACTCCCTCTAAATGAGCGCCAGTGAGAAACCGGCAGGGACTGGAGAGCTGTGACAAATGCACCGGAGCGACAAGGACCTAACTGGACACGACCCAGTGCTCATTGTAATATAATTCACACCTCAGTTTAGCCCGCACCCCCATGGGTTTTTCTATGTGCATCATGGGTAAGGACGTGCCCAAAAGGGGACGAGCATGACTAGGAACTCCAGAGGCAAGAGCCATTAATTAATCAAGAGACCACCTCTAAGCAAGGGTGTGAAACAGGTGGGACAAACAAAGACCGCTGCTCCCTGCCCTTGGGTCAGCCTGCCTCCCGTTCTTGGAGGTGGACTGTTGCTTTGCTAATGAAATCTTTAAAATTTAACTACACAACACTTTTGTCTCCCGTCTAAATTCTTCTTTTGGGCAAGACAAGAAGGAAGGCCTTCCCCTTTTGGGGTAATAAATACACATACTTCTGTAACTAGACTGTTGTCTGCCTGCCAGGAGGCTGACCGTCAGCGTGGGCAGGAACTACGCCTGTCCTGTTAACCCCTGGATTCCCACCATCAACAAGCAGCTCTTGCAACATTGGTCTTCAGTGCGTATCTGTTGGATTAACGTTGAATGAAAGCGATCTCCCTCTCTAATGAAATGTTTTGTCTGGTTGAAGAGATGGAAAACTATAAATTCAATCATTAGGTCTGAGAATTAAATCATTGACTTTTGCTCACTGTTTAATCTTCTGGATTACAAACTATTTTACAATCTAAACTTATTTTGAAATGTATTCTTATCAGAATCTCTTGACACAGTTTAGGCACGTTTACAAAGCAATGGCCATTTCTGAATTTGCATCACAGTCCTAATTTCATTAGTTTTTGTTAGGAAGCATGGACTTAGGGAAAAAACATAATAACATTGGTTTAAAAAGGGCAAAAAAAGCATCATTACTCTCTGATTAAATTTCTAATCAGTATTCATTTCCAGTTTCTTCCAAGTTATGTTAGAATATAGCAAATAAAAAACAAATCACCAAGTCTGGCAATATTTAAAATATGAATGTCACTTTCCAAATTCATTATTTTCTTTCCCTTAAGGCAACAGACAGCTTAGCTTTCATGGCAAGAAAAATGGTTCCTCTGTGGTCTTTCCTATGCATTAAAAGATTTTAAATTTTCTGACATTATTCCAGCTTGATCTAACAAATGCTGAAGGCAAACACAGACTATTTACATGACGCTTTTTCTCCAATTGAACGACTTACTGTATCATTCCAATACCTGTCAGTGCATCGGGTAACAGGAGAGTCTTTCCACTTTTAAATGTTGCTTATTTCATTAATGTAATGTGTGACATGGACCTTCGTTTTTGAAAACTGTGTCATTATCTTCCCCTGAAGGAAGGGGAACTGAAGTGAAATGAGAAAAAAGAGCAACCTCTATTCCTTTCCTTTGCCTCACACCCTTGTTAGAGTCATTCTGTGAGGCATGTCCTATAAATGAATCCGAACACAGTTTAATGTAGCAATTTTCTGTAACATTGCTAAATGTTATTGTAGTGTCTCGAATTAATCTCCACCTATTAAAATTGATCCCTAATATTGTAGTATTTTTTAATTTAAAAAAGTGTATGTCAAATTTTAAGACTAGAGTAGAAAAAAAGAAAGCATTTATCCAAATCCTTTATACTTATTTATCTGAATCAGAATAGTCCTCAAATTGCTGGTGATTTTTTTCCTCGCACTTGGTTTGAATCTAGACCTATTTTTTAAGTTGTTTTTATTTTATTACTCAGCTTTAATTCTGACATATTTATCTTAAACTTCTTTTTCTTATACAATTTCTGGGTTATAAATATACTGTAATTGTTCTCCCTACCTAGGTTGGACTTCAAAGCACTGTCCTTAACCCTTCTTCGTTATCTTTAAAATAATAGTGTATACATTCCCATATTGCTATGACAAGACTAACAAAATTCAGGTCTGACTTTCAAAAAACTGAGCTTCTAGGATTTACAAATGTAACCTTTCTCAACTTTAAATAGATTCAATCAATTCTCACAGTTAGCCTACAGCGTATGTGTTTTATTATTTTTCCAATTTTGCTGATTTTTTTGAAGTTTCAGGAGTTTCTCCAAGGCCACACAGCTCTCAGGTATAAAGTTAAGTCCAATAAGCTTGCGCCCAGAGCACAGTTGCTTCATTTTTATGCAAGTTCATATAAAATGTTACATCTGTATAATGTTTATCTGTAAAGTGCATAGTAATTGTTTCCTATGGGCTTTGAAATGTCTTGGCGCCAAAAGAGTAGAGAATAATGTGGTGAAATTTCACTTCTCTCTTTAGTTTAGTGAATTCCCCACTCATGTACTTTCAGCCCATCCAGGGGATCACATTGTTTGAGAACACTGCTGCCCAATGTCTGTGCTCCAGTTGATGCTGGACTTGAAATGAAATAATTAAGTGATCCTGCAAAGGTCAGTGTTCAGCTTTTAGTATCTAAAGGGCAGATGCTGACCCCTGGGGACATCTAGATACATTCCAGGGGGTCATCAATCCCTATGAACAGAAAACTGTATTCCAGTCTGGTTGAGAAAACAAGGCATCCGCTCATCAATTGAACAGAGACAACATCAATCAACATACAACCATGTCACAAATTGAGTGGTGTCACAAAAACTGAGAGGAAAAAACTCTTTCTGAATTAAGTTAGCTTTTAGTAATACGTGAATACAATATATATGCTTATATATAAAGTAATTGAAAAAAATAATGGTTGTGCAACATTGTGAATGATCTAAAGGTCACTGAGCCCTATGCTTCAAAATGTTTAATTTTATGTTATGTGAATTTTACCTCGATAATCTGCATATTTTAAAATTACATGCATAAATAATATCGGCTTTATTTATTTATTATATGTTGAATGAACAGAAAGTTAGTCATTACTTTCAAAGAGGTCTTAGGGTATAGAGAAATTATTTTCACTGAATTCAACAATGTGCAGTCTCTGTAGTTCAAATATGACCAAAGCCAATATTTCCGTGACAATTTGCTCAATATATTAAATAAATTAAAAATATTAAAAAATTTATAAATATATTAAATGCATTAAATGTATCAAATAAATATATTAATATATAATAAATAATATATTATTATATTAAGTATATTAAGTCAATTAGAGTTTTACAAATGAACAAGTAGAGGTTATACAGAGCAGAAGCTTTAAAAATAGAACAATGTTTTAAGAATCATGTATTTAAACATTCATTTACTTCATATACTCAGGGTCATCTGTAGATCAGTGAATCAACAGTTTATTTGCCCATTTTCCATGCAAGTAAGTCATTTGTAATACAAGCAGAACTAATCATATTTAAAAGTTATTCTGAATTTTGACTACAAAAATTTAGATTGTAAAACAAACATTAAAACAAATTTGACAAATAAAACTATAGATGAAAAAGATTTTAGTTACCTTCTCAGTTGTACACATTTAGTTTCTAAAAGTTTCTTTTTTTAATATTGTCATGAGGTTCTTTGTTATTTTTAAACTGTTCACATAAATGTCAATAGACATTTCTGATTTAATTGAGGTCAGATTTTTTTCTGTGTATTTATATAAACATAGTTTTCAACAGCTTCAACTGCATCTTGGAAATGACAAAATACAAAATACTTGTTAAATAATAATTTAACATCATTAAAATCTAATAAGAGACTGGCTGGATGTTTTCAAATGCTGAATCATTTAAGCCTAATTGATTTTCCATCCTCACTTCTTAGATATTCGACATTCAGAGATAGAACACAGATACTTTGAAATATTGAGTTTCAAACTAGGAGCTTTTAATGCTTTTCTTAAAATATAATTGAATGTGAAATAAAAGTTTTAGGATTAAAATTAAAAAATTTTTAAATTGTTAACACTTATACTTGTTCCCGTTCCCTCTGCTCTCACGAAGGCACTCCAGTTATTTGCAGTTCTGTGATGGATGAAAGAAACAATAGGGAAACAACGTGAAAACTTTATAAATTCTCCAAAGGAAGTCATTATTCAACCATGAGGAATATGAAAACTTGATAAAGAGATCAATTACAAGCGCCTCTGTGTGTTCCCTCAGAATTGTGTGTTTCCAGTAATGAACTGCAATCACCATAGAAAAGTTGGATATAAATCACTGAGATTTGATAAAATAAAACCCAAGGAACAGCTTATTATTATTATTATTTGCCTTAGGTGTGCAATATAATGATTTCAATTTGTTTCAAGCCACAATGAGAACATAAATCATGAGTTTAAAGGAAGTTACTTTTTTGTTCATTTTTATTTTTACCTTTAAGCTTTGAGGCTTTTCTAGAAGCAGTAGACAATACAGTCCCACACAAATAACATTATATTTTCTGACTGGTGATTCTAAATGTCTATCAAATGTCTTCATTTTCATCAGGATGAAAGTACTCATCCTTCACAAAGAAGGCATCTAATATTTTTATCTAATTATCTTGTTTTATTTAAATATAGGGAGACAAGACACTGTGTGCTAAAAATATATATATATTCAATCTGACAACGTCTCTGCAAGGTAATTTCTTCCACCAAGGTTAGTGTATCGTCTCCCATTGACTTTCCTACATTCGGTCAATTCTCTGCAGAAATCTTAAGGCACATGCCTTGGGTTCACGTAGTTAAGTAAGGTCAGATCTCTTGAGGGCATCACGATTGGAGCCTTAAAGAATATCATCTTCCTTCAAAAAATAAGCAGACTCCTTTTTTCTTTTTCTTTTGTTTATGATTTTTACTTCAAAGCAAAATCCAAAATACCTTTTTACAAGAAAGTTGATAATATTTTCAAGGGATTGCATGATACGGTGGCTCAGCAGTGACAGAGCAGCTTAGAGAGCAGGACCGGACGGAGTGTGTGCTATTTTTCAATCTAGCGACATAAATTGGGGAATTGCTGGGGGCCGGGGTAATGAGTAGATGTTCATATAGAACGTTCATGATACTTTTTGTTGGATGTATAGAGTATAGCTAAGCACTGCTCTGTTTATAGATGCCTATAATATGGCTATACATTTATTTTTAAAATTACTGGATTTGGATTTAGCCACTGCATAAATATGGGATAATGCAAGCCATAGTTTATTCAGATTATTTATTAAAAGAAAAACGATTTGGGAAATGCAGAGGGGATGAAAATATTACATGTTCTAACAATGATCCACAAGTTTCTTTTTTTCTTCTTAAATCTTTAAAGTAGCCTACCATGAGAATCTATACTGAATTTTTCTTGGCTATATGTTAAAATCTTATAAATTGAGATATATTAGTTATATTAATGTATAAAATGCATCCTTCTCTCAAATTAGTGTATTACAATGATTCAAAGTGTGTTTCTTAGGGAACATTGGTCTCCTTATAGTGATTCTTGAAATGGATTTTTATTATAACCTACTTATTATCTTAAATATAAGAAAAAAGCAAAGCATTGATTCTCATCCACTATAATTTCATTTTTACAAATCACATCTTTCTCATTTTTTTTTGCAGGCTATTGGGCATAATAAAATCTTTCTGTGTACATGTATTATATCTGATAGGATGTACAGCTGGTGGAAAGTTTCCTTCAGTCACTCTAGGCAGTGCAACGTAAGTGATGTTGGAACCGTGTCACAAGAGGAGTCCCCCAGCATGGTCTGTTCTTCAGCTTAATGGGGCTGTTCAGTTTGCTGTCACCTAACTGAACTTTTAGTTCTTGTTTCCATGCCCCTCCTTTCCTCCAGTCATCTAAGTACCAAGGTTTTTCACCTTCTCAGAACTTGGAGATTGTTCCCAAATTCATAGCAGAGCTGTAATTTTATATTTATTTTATTTCTAGTTTGTTAAAGAGTGCTTTTGGTGGGCTCTTAAAAAAATATTCATTGAATGAAGTTTAGAATGTTGAATAACTAATGTAAGTACCCCTTATAAGATGCTGTATTTACTTCTCTTGTACAAAAACTGCAGTATTTACAAAAATAATTAAATTTAATTGTACAAAATTATACAAATGAAAATGACTTAAAGAACCTTACCTCAGTGAACTTCTGGAAAATATTGAATTCAGTGTAACCTTTTCCTTTGGGTTTACCTAGTTGACAAATATGGGAACAGTAGGTTAAATATGGCTATAATTTGAAGAATTTATGAATTACAATAAAAAGTATTGCATTAACATTATTATTTAATTATTGATATATTAGTATATTTCATTACTTTGGAAGTATTCATAGCCTGTTCTTGGTTTGAACTGGTTCCATTTCTTTTATTCCTACCCTTCATAGTGAATGCTGCTACACTGTATACCACCCCAGAGTTAAGGTTTAAAAAAAGAAACAACAGAGTCTGTGAGTCAGGGTCAGAGGATAACATGGAGGGTGGCTTTCTTCTGCTCCATTGCTTTTGGGTCCTCAGCTGGAATGACTTCCAAGACAGTGTCTTTACTCACCGTCTCTGGGCTGGGCTGACGCACTAGCTCAGCGAGGTGCCCTCATCTGAGTGTCTACCTGTGACCTCTCCAGGAAGGGTGGGTCTCTCACAACATGTTAATTGGATTCTAAGTCGGAGTGTACAAATGGGGAGCTTCCAAAGAGTGAATGTTCCAGAAGGACCACATGGACTATGTGTGGGTTTTTATGACCTAGCTTTGCAAGGCACATAGCCTTGTTGCCTCTGTGTTCTATCGGCTGAAGCCATCACAGTCTTCCCAGCATCAAAGGGATATGTCTAGACCCTTGGAATGGGAGGGCGGTCAATTAATTTGAAGCCTTTTTCTCTGTAATGTTGTTCAGCGATATTATAAGATAATGCAAGTACAGTATTTGTCTTGTAGTGTTTCCATAAACATATTTTTCATGAGATTTCTTTACATTTCAGTGTTAAGCAGTATTTGTACAGTGTATTTTGTTTTTTAAAGAGAAAATTCTTGAGAGCATTCATATGAATGAATGAATGAGTGAACAATAATTAGAAAAGACAATGGCATTTACCACTAACATGATTAATGAAAAGAAGCAACGGATCACCTAAAGTAAAGTATATTACATAAATATAAGAAGCATGGTCAGGTTCATGACTCTCCAGGTCCTAGAAATATTATATTTATCTTTTTCTTAAATCCATTTCAATCTGTCTTGAATTTGTCTCAAGGTCAGTGCCAAATTCAATACCCGTCATTTGGGTTGCTCCCTCCCACATCCTCCTCTCTTCTCTTCACTTCACACAGGAGAACAATATAAAGTCTTCCTTTTGTGTTATGCACTATTTTAATAGGCCTTTTTTCCCCTTGAGGAGGCCTTTGGTGGCAAACTCCTCACCGCACTGTTTACTGTAGCAGCTTATCGTCCAACAGTGCAGTGCTTTTTTGAGTCAAATTCAAATGAGGAAACTTTACATTTTTCCACAAGTACACGTATAAATTAGTTCCTTGTCAGTTAGACAAACTGAATCTTCTCACATAAATATAATGCAGTCTTGCTTGGTATTTCTCAATATGATAGAGAACAGCTTTCAGTTTTGCTTATAATTAATAAAAGTGTGTCTGACCATTTTTCTTGGACTCGTTTCTTTTTTGTATCTAGTATTTTCAGTTCATTCACAGATAAAGGCGACTTTGTGAGAGTCATTGCCATGAGGAGTGAACTAAGGAGGGACAGTTTTATCATTATGTTAATAACTCGTAACTTGGCACTTGGCGTACGTGCTTTGGCAATGGACCACATAAAAAACAGATATTTACTGTTAATAATAGGTTTGCAGCTGTTATTCCTGATGACTATAAATTGCATTTAAAACACATATTTAAGGATGCATATAATATCTCCAGAGTAGAACCCTCTAAAGGACCTGGGGATGGGAACAGTGGAATAAATATAGCTATAATTTGGAGAAACTTATGAATTGTAATATAAACTACTTAATATGGTCTATTATTTTGCAAATATTTGTAGAATGCTCTTGGTTTGAACTGACTCAATTTGGCTTATGCCCATCATCAGAATGCTAATTTTCATTTTTACTTCCCACATATTGTATTAGTTGGGGTCAAAATTGTGATGTGTTGGGAAAATCAATTTATTTAATTAGTGAATAATTTATTTGACTCATTCTCATTTTGCTACTTCCAAGCTCATTTCAGAAACATGATTACTCTTCCCATCAGTTACTACTAATTAATTTCTCTTATGTATAACCATTTCTACCCTCACATTTTGAATCTTTATCCATCCACAGAGCCACATAAATAGAAAATTAACTGTTGCACATAAAATTTATGTCAAAAAATTAAATATACACCTACAGGGAAAATGTAAAATATATTAAAAATACCAACATACAGAGGAAAAAAAATCTGTGTGTATCTAGAAAGATATGTATAGTCAAGGTTATCCCTTAATTAAAATGTGAGGTATGACATTTGGTTTTTGATGCTCTTCTTCATTTTCTGAAGTTTCTTCTGAACCATATTACATAAGGTTTTTACTTTCTCAGTCACGAGGCGTTTTTGTGTTTTTCTCCCTTCCTCCTCCTTTTATCGTCTCCCTTCCCTCCCTTCTTTCTTCCTGTTATTCTTTTTCTTTTTGTCATTAAATGTTTCCTTGTAGCCCACTGTGCTCTAAAAAGATTTTGAGATAATAGTAAGAAGACAATAGTAAGATGACGTTTAATAGTAAGATAACATTACTAAATGTCATTTTTTTAGAAAAATACATTAAGTAATTAAAAATTTATGGTGGATAAAAATCTGTTGGGGGATTAAGTATAGGAACAAACTGATGAAAATCCTTGGTAGTTTTTTAATACTTATCAAATATAATAGCAAAATTGCAACCAAATAAAGGGATAGTCAATGGTGTTTTATGGCTCATGAATTAGAATTGGTGGAAATGTAGGATTATTTTTTATTTATCATAGTCTCATTTTGACTATCAAATTTTTAGGACCTTCATCTGATATGATTTAAATGTGATTCAACTCAACTACCTTTGTTTTTGTCTTTCTAGAGTCTTTTAATTCTAAGTTAATATTCAGTGTTGAGTTTTAAAAACATTTATTTCAGAATCACTCTTAGAATGATTCAGAATAAGTAGCAACCAACAGATCCTTGATTAGAAATTTTGGGGGGTATTTATTTATTTTTGTATTTATTTCAATGGCGGTACTGGGGATTGAACCCAATGCCGCATACACCAAGCACACACTCTACCACTGAGCTCTACCCTCCCCCCAAAGAAATCTTTTTATTTGTGAAAATATATACATAGGCAAATGCCTGTATAACACAGTTTCTCAAAAGGGAACTTTGAGATTGATTGTGGCCTCTGTCTAAGCATTATTGTGTAATGCAGATCAAATCAACCTCATTGCTCTAAACTGAAGTCTCCTTGGTAAAATTCCTTTAAGAAACACAGCACACTGAGGCTCTTCCTCTCAGATTCTCTTACGGCTTTACAGCTTAAAGGGATAAATAATCCACGGTTTTAGCACATGAGGTGAACCTTGTGTTGACTAGCAGAAGAAACTCTGCAATACTCAGTTTTGGGAGAAACACTTTGTGATCTCTGTTGACCTCTAAATCTCATTACATAATTGTATTTTTTTTTCACTAGGCTTTCTGTCCAGCTAGTCTTCCAAAAGCTGTAGCTATATGCAACTGATGCAAAATTGAATGTGATTGGTGTCTCCTCAATACCAATTTTTACCAAAAGCCACAATTATTATTTAAATAAGACACATCTCCTAAATAGTATTTTTTAAATTCATGTTTTTTTTTCTTTGAAGAATAACTTCAGTTTCAGTAGGGGGATACTACCTGTTCTGAAAGCATTTATTCCCTGTCTTTAAAGTGCAGCCTCTATTTCTTCAGACCACACCTGATTTCTTATAGACTTCAGTATCACTATGTTTTTGATTTGTCTGAGACATGGGAATAAAACTCATTAAATGTCAAGATTCTGTTTTCTCTTGGTGAAAAAAGCGACGTCCAAATGTAAATTAGACACACTTCCTACATTAAGCATGCTTATGTTAAAAAGCCAGAAACAGGTATATGAGTAAATATGCTTTAGATAATTCAAGGGGTTTTTTAATAAATCTCTCAAAAGCTACTAAAAAAGTTGCCTGCTCTGGCGAATCTGGATTTAAATTGTAGTTGCATATTAAGGTGTGAGGGCAGTGAAATTCTGGGTTGATGGAAACATTCAACTACAGGCCAGCTCACTCTGTTGTGCTTGATTTATTACAGATATTGCATTTTTCACAAATTGCAGGTTTGTGGCCGCCCTGCATCAAGCAAGTCTATTGGAACCACTTTTTCCAACAGCATTTGCTCATTTCATGTCTCTGTGTGGCATTTTGGTAATTCTCATACTATTTCAAAATTTTCATGATTACTGTATTTGTTACGGTGATCTGTGGTCGGTGAGCTCACTGTTACTCTTGTCATTGTTGAGGGGCTGCAGGAACCGTGCCCGTGTAAGACGGAGAACTTCCTCAGTCAGCGCTGTGTGTGTTCTGACAGCTCCACCAACCAGCTGTCCCTCTGTCTCTCTCCCTCTCCTCCGGCCTCTCTCTTCCCTGAGACACAACAGCACTGAGAGCAGACCAGTTAGTAACCCTGCGATGCTCAGAAGTGTTCAAGTGAAAACAAGGGTTGCACCTCTCTCACTTTAAATCAGAAGCTAAATGCAGTTAGGCTCAGTGAGAAAGGCACGTGCAGAGCTCAGACAGGCCAAAATCCAGGCCACCTGCACCGACAGTTAGCCGAGCTGTGAATGCAAAGAGAAGTTCTTGCAGGAAATGACATGCACTTCTCCGGCGAACGCAGGGATGATAAGAAACGGAAACAGCCCCCTTGCTGACATGGAGGACATTCTAGTTGTCTGGATGGATCAAACCGGCCACAACATTCCTGTAAGCCAAAGCCTCATCCAGAGCAAGTCCCGAACTCTCTTCAGATCTATGAAGGCTGAGTGAGGTGAGGACGCTCCAGAGGAGAGGTTTGAAGCTGGCAGAGGCTGGTTCCCTGAGGTTTACAGAAAGAAGCCATCTCCATGACATAAAGGTGCAAGGTGAAGCGGCCAGTTGCCTATAAAGAAGCCACAGCAAGTCACCCAGAAAACCTCGCTAAGAAAATTCGTGAAGGTGGCTGCAATAAACAATAGATTTTCCATACAGACAAACAGCCTTACTGGAAGAAGATGCCATCTAGAACCTTCATAGCTGGAGAGAAGTTAATGCCTGGCTTCAAAGCTGCAAAGGACAGGCTGACTCTCCTTGGGGGCTGATGCAGCTGGTGACTGTAAGTTGAAGCCAATACCCAATTACGGTTCCTTAAGAACGATGCTGAATCTCCTCTGCCTTTGCTCTGTAAATGGGCTAGCGAAGCCTGCATGAGGGTACATCTGTTTACAACATGGTTTACTGAATATTTTGAGCCCACTCCCAAGACCTACTGTTCAGAAAAAAAGATTCCTTTCAATATATAACGGCACATTGACAACGCACCTGGTCACCCAAGCGCTCTGATGAGAAATACAAAATTAATGCTGTGTTCACGCCTGCTAACACGACAGCCATTCTGCAGCCCACGGGTCAAGAATTAATTCTGACTTTCAGGTCTTATCATTTAAGGAATTTTGTCAGGCTGTAGCTGCTACAGGTGCTAAGTCCTTTGGTGCATCTGGGCAAAGTCAGCTGAGAACCTTCTGTAAAGGAGTCACTATTGCAGACGCCATTAAGGACATTAAGAACATCTTGATCCGTGGGAAGCGGTCAAAGCATTAACAGGAGTTTGGAAAAATTGATTCCAGCCCTCCTGGATGACACTGAGGGGTCCCAGACTTCGGTGGAGGAAGTATCTGCAGACGTGCTGAAAACAGCAAGAAAACTAGACGTGGGGCCTGAAGATGTGCCTGAATTGCAGCAATATTGTGACCAAACTGGCAGGATGAGGAGTTGCTTTTTACAATGAGCAAAGACTGATTTCTTGAGATGGAATTGATTCCTGGGGCAGAGGCTCTAAAGGTTGTTGACATGACAACAAAGGATTTAGCATGTTACACACACTTCGCTGTGACAGCAGCAGCAGGGTTGGAGAGGACTGACTCCAATTTTGAAAGAAGTTCTGCTGAGGGTAAAATGCTATCACACAGCAGCGCATGCTGCAGAGAAACTGTTCTTGCAAGAAGAGTCAACTGATGTAGCAAAGTTTATTGTTGTTTTATTTTAAGAAGTTGTGGCTGCAGCCACCACAAGCTTCAGCAACCAGCAACCAGCACCCAGACCCGTCAGTAGCCGCCAAGACCCTCCATCAGCAAAAAGCTTACTTCCCACTGGAGACTCCAATGTTGATTAGCATTTTTAGCAATAAAATGTTTAAAAATTAATGTATAAACATTTTTTGATGTAATGCTATTGCACCCTTACCAGACTACTGTATAGTGTAAACGTTAACTTTTATATGCACTGGGAAAATGGGAAAGCTTGTGACTCACTTTATTTCCACATTTGCTTTGTTGTGGTGGTCTGTGTACAATCAGGCCACCCGAGATGGCTGTCCTCTTGCCCTCTGCACATCCCCTGCTGGACCAGTGCCTGCTTCGCCTACAGCGCTCACCTGCCTGGCCTTCCTACGCGCTAGCCCCAGGCCCCAGCTGGTGCTTGTTCTCATCAAAGGGGCGCGAGGGGCGTGTACCTCTGCGGGTTTCCCCGGTAACCAGTGAGCCAACCTGCTGTCTATTCCCCTATAACTGGTAACTTTCCGTTCCTCCTCTCATCGCTCGCCCTCTACGAGGGACGAAGCCTGCTGCCCGATCTCTGCCGCGCACAGTGCGGCGTAGCTCCAGGACCTGGCTCCGGCTTGTTGCTCCTCCGTCTATTAAACCGCTCCCGTCCCTGTTGCTGACTCAGGGCTGTTTCTGCGGTCTTGACGCTGGTTGAGGACAGCCTTGTAGCCTGCAGAGTGCAGCCCAGTGGTCTGGAACCGAACCTGCAGCATCTCTGAGATATGCCTGTATGTAATGTTCTAATCGAATTTGTATGCAACCCTAAAGAAACAGTGACTGTAAATCTCATATTTAATTCTCTCAAAAAAAGCTCAAGGATAATTGTACTGAAAGTAATACCTATTCTGAAGTATGGCTCCTTATTTGATTTTACTTTCTTTATTGTCCTGTATACAAATGACACATTGATTTCATATCCCTCCCCTTGTATATGTCACGTGCTTTTTTGCAGATGATGACGATGTAAGAAAAATGAGCTCCAAAGGACTTGTGCATGATTTGTGTTAAAAAAAAAAAGCAATGATTTTAAAGGTGTGCTTCTTGAAAGCAAATTGCCATGTGCAAGATGACCTTTTGAAGTATGACATTTTCTTTGCATCTTATGTATCTACCCACATTTCCACGGTGTATAGAATTTTGAAATTATGTATTATTAAGTGTAACTGTAATAGAGTATCATATTTACTATTTCTATTTCTTAGGGTCACTTGAAGATTTCTTTAGAATTCTGAAATATTAGAAATGCAATTCTTCTACCACTAAATGATACATTAAGACCACAGTGTTCTTTCATGTGCCTTATGCACGTGAAATTCCACACCAGCTCTGGTGGGCGTTGCTTGGTGGATCAGCAGATGATGTGGTGTGATCATTGGTCACATCTGTGTGCTTATGTCTAGAGGTTCAAAGCATTTTCACAATCACATTCTGACTGGAGAATTTATTGGGCTCTTGAGTCTGTAATTAAAAATAAGTATTCAAAAATAGTGACTCCGTTTGATCCATTATATCTCCTACCTACAGAGATCCATTCTATTATCTAGTGAGAAGAAAGCCCATCCCAGATGCTGGTCAACAATATATTTCTTATGCCCAAGGTGTGTACTCTGGGAAATTTTCCAGTCCTGGATATAAAGCCAATCTAATAGTAGTGTTTTTTTTTTTTTAACTCTTCTTTAATTTAAGTTTTTCTCAAGGTGTGGTCCACAGATAACATTTATCAGAGTCACCTGGAATTTTTATTCAAAATGCTGTTTCCTGGTGCCTCCTCCAAATGTACTGAATTATAACTCTGAAGAAAGAAGCCAGGAATCTGAACTTCAAATAAACACCTCCAGAGGTACTTATACATAGTAAACGTTAAAACAACTGCTCCGATAATGTGGTCCAGATACCTCCTGCCCATCAAAGTACAGAGACTGGTGACAGACCTAATCTCTGGAAATGTAAGCTGTCCTTGCTAACGGCTACGTTTATTTATCCTTTGACGTTCTTTGGCCAAGGTGGGAAAGTTCAACATTATTCCTCTGAGCAGGTCTACGTCTTATATCCAAATTCTTTTAAGCAGGTCCTTCCTTGATTTACCCCCCAGTAACCAGGTCCCTGGCTTGTTGTGTTTTATTCTCTCTGGGTCGTAACGGCAATCTCTGATTTTATGAATATAGTTCAATATGACTTATTTTTTTCTACCTAATGATCTACTATAATATTCTTCATTAGCTGAATTCAAGCCCTTATGTATTCACTGCTTCAAGAGTCTTTGCCACTGTATTTTGCAGGTCTGATAAGACGTGTAGTTGTAAACCCTGAGTGAATGTCCATTTCAGTGACCCTACATTACCTTGTGCTCCTGTGTCCTTAGGATAATGTGCCCCACATCTCTAACTGGTCTTCTCTTGACTGCAGCTGGGTCTTCCCACTTCCGTGTGCACATTTTACCCTGAGAGATCTGGATTTTGTTTAAGATTCACCTCCCCTCCTCCCCCAACCCCCATTCCAAACATACCAAATATTCTAACACACAAACCCAGTTCTTAGGACCAAAACAGACCCTGCTCAGAGACATACATCATTATTTTATAGGTTGGGCGATTCTTCCTTTAATACTCGCATTTAATTCATTGCTTCTACATAAAGATCTTTGTTCTCATCACCTCCTTCCTGGACTACTGCAGTAATTTCTTCCTATATGAACCCTATTCCCATCTGTGCTTTTCTTTGCATAGGTTGATTCCTATCCTGGGATGTTGCCTTTTTGAAGAACACTCAGCCTTGTATGATAGCACTTTTTTTTTTAACAGAAAGGAAGTTTCAAAAAAAAAAAAACTTGAGAATTAGCAGAATCAATCACAACTGTACAAAACAGCTAAGACCAAAACAATTTGTCAACACGATTTTTCTCAACTTGCATTTTATTCTGACATTAGGTAATCTATGCTCCTTTGTTCTACCAAACTCCAAGCAGCTTAGAACAGGGACTGTTTTTCACTCATGTTTATGTTTGCGGGGCTTCACTCAGTGACTGCGTTCCTGAATGAATTTGGTTTAGCATATGCTATTAAGTCAAACTCACCCAGTAGTTTTAAAAACAAATGCATACAATAAATCAGATGTATTAACATTTCCTCTGAATAATTATTTTAATTTCTTACCCAAATTTTAGACTGTATCAATGATCTGATAATTATGCTTTGTAGAATTAATATTCAGTACGATCATACTTAAAATAATTTGCCTCCAATAGACATTTCTACCATGATCAGGCCACACACCCCCTTTCCATTTCTCTAATCTGTTAAGTAATTTGTCAGATATCACACTATCCACTGTAAATGTTTCTCCAAGTATTTCTTTTCCTGGTTGGTTATTTACATTCCTTAAATTAGTTGGAACTAAAAGCTTTTCACATTTTAAGTCTCTCCCCCCCACCCCTTTTCCTACCAGTGTTCTGTGATTTGTTTCTTCTGGGATTCTGTGATCCGTAACTGTCCCTGGGAGGGTCTTCTTTAATCATTAAATTCTAAATATGTAAGTTAAAACACACTTTCTTGAAATAGAATTGAGCGATAAGTTTCTCACCTTTTCTTAAAATAATATTCAAAACCTGTTAACAACGTTAACTCCTAATTTGAATAAATACATAATCCTTTTTTAAAAAGTAGGACACAAATTCCCTTTAATTGGATCTGTTTATTGTTGAAATGTATTTCTAAAAACAAAAGGGGAAAGGGAGTTGCAGGTTACCAAACCAAGATACTTTGTCATCAAATGGAAAGGTTAGTTTTCAGCACCCCTGGAAAGTGCAGTCAAGGAAGTATGGCTATTAGCTAATGGCACTGAAAACTGCATGTTCTCTGGCCTCAGTGTTCCGCTGGTTAGGACCTTCGTGCCAGTGGACATCCTCTTTCCCTGGCTCATTCCCTGGGATGCTCGTCCACCACGGGACAATCACTGAACTTCTGTAGCCTCAGCCTCCTGTGTTGATTCCTGCTCTCCTGAAGGTCCTAGTGCTGGTGCCACCCTACCTGACCTCAGGGCATGGTCCTTCCCAGCGTCGCTCTGAACTTCTTTTCTAGAGTAAAGCGTCCCAATTTTATTTTAGAGTAAATTTTAGTCCCAATTTTAGAGTAAACCGTTTTCCAGTTAGAAAAGTTGTTTTCTAAAGTGATTTTCTCTTTTAGTATTTCAGTCCCTTTCCCTAAAGAAATAAGGAATTCCTCCTGATTTCCCTTGTTAATAGATCAGGGAAGATTTTAAATAAGTAATCTGCAAAAGAAATATGCCTCCCTCTGTCTGTTATCCAGTTTACCTGGACAATGTTTACACATTTTTTCTCTACATCCATTCAAGGTGAGTTTCTGTAGCAGTCTTTAAGATCCAACCTTATTATAGAAATTCAGTCCTTGGCATTTCTGCCCTTGCCCAGGGGATAGATTTGTGTGGAGACTCACTGAGGACTTATGTAAATAGAAAGCTCACAGCCTGCCTGATAACCAGAAGAACACAGCGGCATATCTATAAATCACTGCCAATTCTGTGGCCCTATTAATGGCATTGGAGCCTTTAGCCAGCAAAGAACAGAAATTGGAATAATAAAAGCACAAGAAGATTTGACATGAATTGGAAGTCGAAATTTATTTTGGTATGATTGAGGTTCTCAACATCATTAACTTATTGTAATAATCTTTTAAAAGTTTTCCCTCAATTATTCATTCAAGAAAAAAAATTACTGAGTGTCTATTATGTGCTCAGTATTGTTCTATGCACTAGGAATACATTAGTGAGCCAAAGAGAGAAAATCCTTCACTTCATGCAGCTCACATCCTAGAGGGAGCAGACAGAAGAGGTATGATAGCCACAGCCATTCGGTAAATTATTTAACATTTTAGAGATTTGAATGAGATTACAATAATAGAAGAGAGCAGATACAATTACTGTGTTATGCTGGGTAGGGAAGGAGGCTGCAACGTGGAACAGAGTATTTGGGAGGTAGACCCGGCGAGAAGGCAATGTGAGCTGAGATTTGAAGAGGGCCAGAGAGGTCATCATCATGATGTCTGAGCGAAGGATTAGACATCATGCAGAGGAAACAACCACTGTACAAACCTGGAATACTCTGGCATATTAAGGCATCTTGTATGACTGGCGCAGAGTGAGCCAGGAAGAGAGCAGTATGATTTCGGGGTAAAAGACATACAAGGATTGGAGACACTTTGTGTAAAAGGTTTAGCATGCTGCTAATGATACCAAAGGTATCTAAATGATACCCAGTATTATGGAAAAGAACCCTGGGTTATAGGATGAGAGAGTCACCTTGAGTGTATCAGTTTGTGATGGCTGCTATAACAAATTACTAAAAAAAAAAAAAAAAAAGGAAGCTTAAATGACAGGAAATTCTCCTCTCCCTGTTCTCCAGGCTACAGCTGTGAGTCAGTATTGCTGGGCTGGAACCCAGGCATTAGCGTCTTCCAGCTTTGGTGGCTCCGCTGTCCCTTGGCTTGTGCCCAGCTCACTCCAGTCTTCAAAGGCAGCATCTTCACATCTCTCTCTTTTCTTTCTTCACATGGCCTTCTCCTTTGTGTTGTCACCTCTGCCTCTGCCTCCCTCTTCTAAGGACCCTTCTGATTGCCTTTAGAACCTACCCAGATAATTCAAGGTACTCTCACCATTTCAAGCTCCTTAATTCCATCACACCTTGAAAGCACTTTTTCCATACAAGGTAACATTTATGGTCCCAGGGCTTAGGACCTAGTATGTTTAGGGGCCATGATTAGCTGACCACAGGAGTCAGGGAATTAGGGTATCACTGCAAGTTTTAAAGGAATAAAATTAGTTCTAAATCTCACCTAGGAAATTTATTGGAGCTACTCTGTTGCAACTAAGTGGAAACCCAATCTGAATTAGGACAGATACTGCGCAGAAGGTTTAGCACGGCGCCAATACTGCCAAAGGTACTCAAGCGATATCTAGTCTTACGGAAGAAAGCCCTGGGTTATAGGACAAGAAAGTCACCTGGAGCTTACTAGTTCCCCATGGCTGCTAGAACAAATTAGTTTAAAAAAAAAATGGAGGCTTAAACAACAGAAATAAGCCCTCTCAAATTTTCTAGCAATCTTGTGTTTGATCATCCACACGACATTGCTACCTTATAGGGTGGGTCAACGGTGCTTTAGTAAAAGCCTGATTCATGGAGAGAAAAGCTTTTCCTTTATAAGATCCCATGTTACCAACATTTCGAGTCAACTGCTCACCAGTCCCTCTCCTTCCCATCACTAAGTGCACGTGGGGTACAAGTCTATATTGGGAACCTTTTCAACAGACAGCCTGTAGCTATGAGTGTAAGCTATTTTGTTCTTGTAAACCCCTACAACTTCATCTTCTTCCTCCAACTAAACCCACTGAGGGGTGGAAGATTGTACTAGGTCTTGCTGACCTTGGATTTAAGGCTTACGTCCTAGGACCTAAACCCATGCACCATAAATCCTTCCTGCTGGGCTCTCGGTCTGGAGGCATGTGCTGTGGTTTCATTTGTTTATGTTTAACAAAAAACAAGTATTCTAACTCAAATAAAGCACAGTGTTTTACAGATGAATGGGTTATGCAAAACCATCCTGCTTTGAAGTTGTCCCTGAAATGAGTGAACAAAAGACCTGCTGATTCTATTTTTGTAACAGAGTCTCACAGGGTTCCCCTCTTGTCAAGAGAGTTGAGCAGCGTTCCAGAAAAGGCCTCACCCGGGGAGGGAGTCCAGCACTGGAGAGTTTTTCCCAGAGGACATCAGCACTCTGCACTTTGATAGGACCGTCAGTCTTGACTCTTGGCAGTGCATCTGTTAACACAGAAAGGGTTTAGGGTGCAGGGTGCCTGGGACCCTGAAGCCAGCAATGGGCCTACATGGTGTCCCCTGGAGATGAGCCTCCCTGGCCCCATGCCCCTGGCTCTGAGCCATTGCTTCCTCCACACACTACAAATCTGCCCTGTGAGCACAGGCCTGCCCTTCCCTGCTTTACTTTCTAGAAACTTCACCGTGTCCTAGTGAGCCACGCAAGGGATCGTTGCGCCTGCACTTTTAAAATACTGCATCCCACTGAAACACAGGGCGTCGTGCTCTTCCCCGGTCACTGCAGCCATTTGATCATCCACAGAACTCTCACTGCTACGTCCCCTATAAAGTCGTATCGAAGTGAAAGGGAACGGTGCTAACCCCAACCGTCCTTCCTGCACCTGTTATGAAGTAGGCTTCAGTCTCTCCTTCATTAGGAAGTTACGTCACTGCATGCGTGTCTTCAATCATTTCAGCAGGGGCGTGCGGGACACGGGGTCTGATTGTCCTTGTCAGTCTCGGGAACTGTCACTGAGCCTCGTGTGGGAAGGATGTGGACATATTTTGCATCACGCAGTTCCTAGCACAAAGGGACCCTTGAAAAGAATTGCCTCCTGATGACAGTGATTTTGCAGAGTGGCAGCCATTTGATTTAAGCACATGTAAATTCCACTTCAGTCAGCAGAACTTGAGATTGAAACGTGATCATTTTGATGAATACAAATTCTTGGAAAATTTGGAAAACCAAATGAATGACTGCAGCCTTCGCACACTGGACAATTGTGTGGCATAACATTGATGTTGAAGGCAACGTTTGTAGCAGAATTGTGCGGTCAGTAGGTGGCAGCGTGTGTTTAATTAATAACCACTGACCACTCCCCTGACTTTTATAAAAGGTATCAATGATCATTTATTTTTGATTCTTTTAACAAAAATTCCAAAATCGCTTTCCCCTAGCTTGCTAAACCAATCATTTTGATTGCTTGCCTTATGGTGATCTTTGGGCTTCAGTTTCATAGGACAGTTTTCAGTGAAGATCCAAACAGTTTTTACCCAAAGTTATCACTTTTAGCTGGAAATAAGTTTTCAACCAGACAGAGACTAAGCAGGGTTATTACAAGCATATTTCTTTTACTAAAAGGATTATTACTTTTACTGCTTATGAGAGATTGTAAAGCGGGAGTTGGAGGCAGATGACCGATTGTGGCCCGATTTGACCAAATACGTTTCTACTTCCACTTCTGGACAGACGTTCACACAAATTCTATATCGATTACAAACAAACAAACAAACAAAAAACAAAAGCAAAAAGGAGGGCCAAGGGAAAGATGGCGCATTTCATCAAAAGGGAACTGCATGGAGGAATCTACTTTAAAAAGTAGAATAGTGCAAGGAACAGGAAGACACTCAGTAGCACAAGGGACTGTGATCTTTCATCTAAACGTAACAGTAACTGGTGTAAATGGTAATGTGACTGTGTGTGTCATGTTGGCCAGGTTACGACCCCAGTATTTGGTCAAACACTATTCTAGATGCTGCTCAAAAGAATGTGGTAGATTTGATTATTAGCATTTACAATCAGTTGATTTTAAGTAAAGAAGACTTGCCTCCAGAATGGGGGCTGGGGAGACTGTAATGCAGAAATCCTGTCTGGGTACCCAGGTACCAGCCTGTCATGCAGATGTCATACTTGCCTGCCCCCATTGTGTGCGGAGCCAATTTCTAAAATCTACCCCTCTTTCTCTCTTTTTTTTTTTAATTAGCTATTTCTACTGTTGCTGATTCTCTGAAGAACCCCAAGTGATATATAATGCAAGTAGAAATTTATATTAATTCCATTGTTACATTTCAGAGGACACTGTGCCTGTGAAAGGAGCTCTGGAAGTCAGACACAGGGAAAGGCTACTTGCTGCCAGAGAAACAACTGCTGAATTTAAAACAACAACGAAGGAATAAAACCACTGAGTTTTAATAGGACAAAATTAAATTAAATTAAAGCAGAAAATTAGGCATAAAAACCAGTCCCACAAAACTCATTAGAAATGGAAATGGAGGCTGCGAAGTTATTAGAAAAGGTGAAATGTAGAGGAAAGGTGTAAGCATTTCAGTGATGTGTGGTAAGATTCCAAAAGGAAACAATTTACAGCAAAGGAACCACCAGTGAGAACATACGTGGTGGGGTTTCGGACTCACTGACCATCATAAATGAAACAATATCAAAACATGCATTATATTCAGTAAAGGAGAAAATTGTTTACCTTCAGTGGAACAAACCCCAGGCAGCCTTAAACACCTCAGCAGCAATAGTGCCAGATGGCGATGAGCAAACGGCAGGGTGTTCAGGGGGAAAGACGGTGAGCAAGGATTCTAGACCCAAATGAAATATCATTCAGGTTCAAGGGCAAAGTAAAGACGGTCTCACTTCTGCAAGTCAGACAGGACAGGGGCCCTCACCTGGGCTGCCTTTGGTCACACCTGTTTCTCATGGTCCTGGGACTGACCACCCCCGGTTCCTCCGCTGAGCCCATCTGTTCCATGGCCCTCAGCTCCGGCTCCCTCTGTCCAGAACCTGCCTTTTTCTTCCTCTTTGACTGGCTCAGTCTTGCTAGTCCTTCAGATCTCTGTGAACTATTTGACTTGCCGCCGCAGTAAACTCTGTAAGTACTGATGAAATGATCAGTTTGCCAGTGAGAAAGCTGAGGACACACAGCCGCTGAGTAATTAGACCAGGAGACCACGACCAGTGCGAGCAGGTGAGAAGACTCGCCTCCGGGCATTTTCACACCAACGCCCGCGGGGTGAATAACTACTCAGTCCGGCTCTCCCAAAATTAAGGCATTTCATGTAACATCCATGCTCCCAGGCAGACACACGCACTAAAATTACATTTCTGATTCACATACGAATTACAAAAATTCCTAATTTTTCTTAAAAGATAGAAATCGCCCAATTGTTTAAAAAGAGGTAGAAAAATAGCCTAACAAGAAGAGGAAATAAAACAGAAGAGCTGTCAGTTTTATGTTTAAAAGTTTTCTAAGTAGATGTAGTGTTCGCAGAAGTTTCTTGAAAATAGAACATTTTAAAGGGGTTTGAACATTCGAGGCGTAATTAATTTACACGCGATTGAAGCTCTAGCAGAACAATTAAGACAGGTGAGAACCTCTCACTGATTTTCAGAAAGTCAGCAAACACATCAGTGAATAGAACAGAGTGAAAGTTAACGAATAACAGTTCCCGCGGAGAGACGTGGTGGCATAAGCTTTAAGGAAACATTTTTTAAAACTAAAAGCTAAATCCAGTTTAGTGGATTAATAAAACAGATATAGCTCTCAGTCATTATACGACTTTCGACCATGTCTCTTCACATAAGTGGGAAAGTTTCAACACCTGGGTGTATCTTATTTCAGAGACTGAGAAGTGGGAGACATGCATATCTGCAAAGGACACGCGAGACTGGAAGGGGAAAGGAAGTGGGAACCATTATTGTTCCGCTGCCAGCGGTGACAAGGTCCTGGGCTTCACCACGGGACAGTGGGTTAGCCATGCTGGGTGTCTCTCATCACATCATTTTATCATATCACCTTTTCCACTGTGACAGACATTTCCTCTGGATACAGAGTTGCCTTTCTTGCTACCAACATTTCTTCCAACCCCATTATTTAGGTACACACCTGTTCACCCTCAGTGACCTCAGTCCACAAAATATTGCTTCTGATCAAAGGATTCATTACGTAGCAAAAATAGATGGATAGGCAGGCAGGCAGGTAGGTAGACAGAGTATTCAGAATACGTACTATGAAGTGCTCTTCAGGTAACACCTGTGGTAGAGAAAAGGCCAGATGAAGATGCCTCAGAGGGAAAAGCTGAGCTGGCATGGTCAGGGGTCAGTGTTAGCTGTGGGTCTACATGACCTAGCAGAAGCGTCACACGCTGGTTCCAAATTACCTGGACTTTCTACTTCCGTGACAGCCACTGGGCATGGCCTGTCCCTGCACGGACAGTGTACTGAGAGGCAGCTTTGCAGCTGAGACAGTCCCTGAGAAGACCTCCAGCTTCCTGGGCAGCAAAGTTCTACTTCGAAGTGGAAGAGATCTGAGCGGTGTAGCTCCAGCCCGTGGCCAGCGCACAGGCCCTACTGCCGAGGCTACTCAGATTTAAATCTATGTAGGGGGATAGCTCAGTGGGAGAAGGCATGCTCAGCACGTGGGAGGTGCGGGGTTCAATCTCCAGTACCTCTGTAAAAAATAAAAGTAAAGATAAATTCAAATACGGGTTCAGAAGTATGACTAGCTGGCTAACGGGGTAAACTGTGCCCATCTCTCTGCTGGCAACTGAGCGCCGTTAGTTCGTTATGCTCTCTCATCTGCCGCAGGATCTGGAAGCCTGAGAACTGCTTTCTGCCAAAGTGAGGGACTCCCGTGAGATTCTGAAGGCGGAAGAAATGCAGCGGCCGTCGCAGCTTCCCCGGCTGTGGCAGGCCGATGCTGGCCTTTGGAGGATGGAAGGTGTGCCTGTGGCTCCCAGCTGTTTTCCTGCAAACCTCTCCATCTCGTACTGCAGACGGCCGAGCGTGCCGGTGAGAACCGTCTGTGGCTCCTGACTTCTCGGTTTCTGCACGCCTGCTTCCCCAGCCCCACCTGTAATGATGTGGGTCTCCATTTCTCTGTGCTTTTACCTCAAGTGTGAAATACTGGAGCCCGCCTGCCTCCTGTCCTCTTGGTTTGTGGAACTACCACGGTGACCCACTTCTGCGTCAGACGCACCCCTTGTCATCAACGGCAAAGCCTCAAGAGCATCACAGTAAAGCAGCCCCGGTTCTGACAACCAACTCCCGGATTTCCAGCTGTATTCTTCCAATTCCCAGCACAATGACCCCAGCTAATAATGAAAGTAATTAGATGGACGGTCCACTGGTTTTACCGCAACCACTTATGCCCTCACATGTCACTTAAGCAGGTGCGAATCCACAGTCCTTTGTTACAGTTACTCACTTAACCTCTGCCCTCGGCTCTCCAGCTCCCTCACTTCCAAGTCCCGAGCCTCAGGACTCCGCCTCTCCTGGAGGAACGTCCATGACCAGCAGCTGCAAACAGAACCTTCACGTTACTGGCAAATCCTACCCCATTTCCCGATTTCCTCTCCCAACCTCCTGGATTATTATTTTCTCACGTCTGCTCTTTCTCTGACTCTGATAGCTTCTCATCCTTCCTCATTCACAGCAGAAAATGTAGGCAGTTCAAAAAGAGTTTCTCCAAGCTCTGGCCACCATCTCCCACACGTGTGATCTCCCTGCACCCTTGCCCTTTCCTGCTCCTGTGTATGAGCTGCTTGTATTTTGATCAAAGGCCAAACTTCCCACTCGCGCTCCAGGTGCCACATCTCCCACTCACTTGTGAGCATTTCTCCAGAAAGTCTGTCTCTGCTCTGCGTCATTACATTTTTCTCTCCAGTAAGAATGATCCATAAGGGTCACACACAATGGCAAGAAATGTGACATAATTTCCCCCATCTTACAAATACTCCTGTCTTTACCGGGCATCAGTCTCCCAGGTACTGCCCTGTGGCTCTGTTCCAAGCGTTCTGCCTTCTGACTCTAATTTATTCCCCCATCTCTTCTCTTCATTCTATGTTAAATCTTTTTAAAATAGTCTTTTGGCTCCATTTTCCCAAAAAAAAAAAAAAAAAAAAAGGAGTCACAAACAACTTCCATGTTGCTAAATGCAATGGTCCCTTTTTTTTTTTTTTTTTGTCCTTGTTATCCAACTCAGGTCTGGGGCTCACTGCTCAAAAGCAAATAATAGAGAGACACATTTCAGTAGAAAATAAAGATGCTTTCATCAGAAAAGCTGGCAATCTGGGGAGAAGGTGGGCTCATGTCCTGAGACCAACCCTGAAGATTCTGCTCAGCTGTGACAGTCTTTAAAGGGAAAAAGGTGTTGGGGGAAGAATCTCAGTGAGTCATTTAGGCATTGGAGGTTGGGTTCTGCATCCTCTCCACTGTGTGCAGATCGGCAGACTTCAGATGTTACTCTGCCCCCGTGATCTGACCGCAGGATCGCTAAGGCTGGCCATTAGGGGTGGAGAGCTGGTCATTCTTCAACTGCTTAATTCTTCATTCTTCCTTTTATCTAGGAAGTGGATCAATCATTAGGCAAGGCATGGTGTGCATTCAGAAAAAAATTATTAAAATAATTTTTCTTCAACAATTTAGGATTTAAAATTTTCTGAAGTGAACAGTCATTATTTTTAATTTCATAAACAAAAGCAGCACATTATTAACCAAATTTAGTTCAAACTTACTTTCTTTTTCCTAAGGTATCAGAAAACTTAGAGAAAAATCAGTTACCTAATGCAGTAACCCTTTCATGTCTAGCAGCTGGTATTGTTCCTTAAATAGTTTTGTTTCTGTTTGAGCAATAAATGTAAGTTTTGTAATATGCTTTCAGATAGGGGTTGCTTTAGGTTCTCTTGAATATGGTTAAGAGGAGATACATCTAGTGAATAGTAATAAAAATAACATTCTTGCTAGCCCCGCAATCACAGCAGATTCATGGAGATGTGGTGCCCCCTGCGGGTTAAGGACACAGATGGTCTGCTCTGTGTATTGTCTGTTGACAGGTTACTGCTCACCGTGCTGCACACTTGCTGGACAAGTTCCCTCATCACCTAGATAGTGAGCACACAGAGAATGCAAACGCATCTTAACGTTTACTGAAGCAAAGGATTGCCAGGAAGGTGAAGCTGCTGAAATGCACAGCGTCTGAAATGTTGGCAAGCATCACTATATGATCATCAGCATCTTGGATGTTCCACTCTACTGCTCCTGCCGTTAGCATAGGTAGCCAAAAGATGAGCATTATGTTGGTGGGGAAAAACAAACAAACAAACTTATTTCTCTTTCCATCTCATCCAAATAACAGCTATGTTTACTTCAATGTACTCAGAGGGGAAAATAATCAACCTTGTGGAGTGCATTCAAGCACCATACATTTCCTGGTGCACCTGATCATGGTGATGCCCTAACTTGTGGGAGCCCCCAGGAATTCCCCTGTAATTACTTCTTTACTATGTATTTTCCCCGTGAGATTATGGAATCCACAAGGTCTAGGGTTTATCTGCTGAGGTCTCCAAGCAGACGTCACAGTGCTTGGCACGAAGTGTGCACAAGAAATACTCATTAAAGGAATAAAAACACATTTCATCGGACTGGAATATTGTCACCTTGCCATGTAAAAAGGACTGAACGAGACAACCTCTGGTTATGCCAGCAAGTCCACCGCTGAGACTTTGTGCCACAACCACTCGGGGGAAAGAATGAGCAACTGTGTCTTCTTACTTTAGGGACTTCCGTTAAAGAGCAAGTCTGTTTCATGATGAAGTTCATAAGTTCAAGAAAATAACGTATTATCCCACCTAAGCTAGAATTGTTCTGTGCTCACAGTTGTCCAGTTTTATATAATATTTACATATTTAAACTTCCCAAGCTTTATTCTGCACCATAGTATGAACTGAAGATGAAAACTAAGAGCTCCAAGCTCCTTGCCAGTTGTCTCGTTGCCCCCGGAGGAGCCAACTTCGTCTGTGGGGTCTATTGCCTAGACTTTAGTTCTCATTGTCTTTGAAGTATGTGATAGTCTGAAATAGCATGTATTTCAATATCTGTGTTTAAACTCCAATAGTCTGCGATGGTTTCCTCTTTTTTTCCCCCTATCAGTTAATTTTGTATTTTCTTTGCTTTTTTCTATTATGACCAGTTATCTTTTTATTATAGGTCAGATTTTATATTTGAAATATTATTTTTCAAGATTAGGTGCTTTCTGCAATGATATCATTTTCCTCCAGAGATGGCTTATAGTTATTTCCACTGGAGAACTAGCAATCTGGGGTAACACCAACCATATTTAAGAATTCAAATTGAACTACAGTCACAGGGTTGCTTCTTTTTTTTAAACAGCTTTATTGGGGTATAACTGATATACAAAAAGCTGCACATATTTAATGTATACAATTGATGAGTTTGGACATGTGCAAACACTCATCTCATGAAACCATCACCACAATCAAGGTAATAGATAATGACCATCACCTCCAAGAGTTTCCTTGTGCCCCTTTTTCACAAGGGAGGTTAGAAAATTTAACATGAGATCTATCTTCTTCACAAATTTTTTAAGTGCACAACACGGTAGTGTGAACTCTATTTGCTATGTTGTACAGCAGATCTCTGTATGCGATAACACAACTGAATTATTGTACATCTTTCTTTGTCGGGTGACTTCCTTCAGATTCAAACCACAAATAAAGTTTCTGCTGCTTCCCCTCCCAATACCTGCTGTTCAGCAGGGCTTGAGCTCCAAAGCCCCTACCCTGGAGCAGCGAGATGACTGACAGCCTGGCTCAAATTCCACGCCTCCATCCCCTCTCCCAGCATCCTCAAAGCCCCAGGTGAGACGCAGTTCTCTGTGCTGGGCTCACATCCCTGGGACATTTTCCTTTGGAACCTTTCCCAGCTGCTACCCATTATGGGTTTTTAAGAAAATATTTAATCCAGTTTTTCTCAATGCCTTCAGCAGGAGGTTGGTTCTGAATTAATTAATCTCTTATTAGTGAATGCTGAAATAAATTACTATTTCTTAATGTGTCTTAACATCTGGACTGTCCACACATTTTCTTTACTTCATCAGAATTTTTTAAAAATCAATAATTTAATTTTAATCAAAGTTAAAATAATTTACTTAAAATTAAGATGTATTTTTCGTAAGAAGACAAAAACACTAATTTGTAAAGATACTTGCATTCTAATGTTCATAGCAGCATTATTTACAATTGCCAAGATGTAGAAGCAACTTAAACATCCATCAACAGATGAACAGATATATATATACACACACACATACACACGCACACGCAATGGAATATTAGCCATAAAAAAGAATGAAATTCTGCCATGTGCAATGACATAGATGGACTTAAAGAGTATTATGCTTAGTGAAATAAATCAGACAGTGAAATAAGTTTTACACAGCAAAAGCATTTAAAATTTTCAGTCAAGTTTCAATGGTCAGTTCATATCAACTTGAAAAAATTAAATTAAAATGTAAAAGCATTTTGTTTAGTGCATTTTTTCAGATACCATAATTTTCAGGGCTAGAATTTCTGCTCTTCAGTGTTTTCTTCGAAGTATTGTTGCTTTTAATAAATTCACCAATTTTTCTCCCATTCTACCATCTCGTCTTGCAAATTCTTTAACGTGTTTACAAAAGTTATATTACGTGCTCGTCACCTGTCCATCATCCCAGTGATATGTGGGTCTGCTGCTACCTGCTGGTTTTGTCTTTCAACCACGTGTCACATGATCCTGCTGCTTCTGCTGCTGCCTAATTTATTGTAGTCAACACATTGCCTATGAAAGCATAGTGAGTGGACAAGAACATATTTTGCTTTTGTGTGTATGTGTGTCCAGAAAGTGCCAGCATTTTCCTCTGTATTACTATGACAGCCTTGGGTTGATCACTCAGATTCCTTCAAGAATCTAGAGAAGTTGACGCAGGGCAGCAGCTTTAATTAAAACGTGGTCACCTTTGTTTGGTCGTCAAGGTGCTGAGGGCTTTGATCTTGTTGCTATTTCAGCCGAGAAGAGGTGGAGCTGCCGTTGGGAGTTCAACCTGAAGATTCAGTCCCTTCAGGGCTCCAGAATCCAGACGTCACAAGAACGGACATGACCATATGCATTTGCTTTCCTAAAGCCATAGAAATTATCATTTTGATCCTTTAAAAAAAAATGTATGTTTTCTTGTTACTGTGGGAGTAAACGTCTATCATGTCCTTCTAGATTATGATTGAAAAACAAATTCTCTATTGTCTAATGTAGATATTTTTCATTGATGACACTCACGTATAGTCAGGTTTTTTTCTCTTTGTATTATAAATCTCTAAAATTTCAGGGCAATATTTATTTAAATTTATATACTACTTAACAGCATACCATAGACTAATGGGCATTGAATATATATATGTTATATATATATATAATATATATTAGAATTAGAATATATATAATATATATATATTAGAATTAATTCAGCATTGCACTGTTAAAGAAGTATATTGTATCAAGTACTTTAAAAGGAATAGGTTTTTCCACTTCTTGTATGAAACAAAAAACATAGTGATGAGAATTTATGTAATCAAGTTTATAGGGACAAAAGGAATTATAATGGCTGCTGTAATCAGATTCATTAAACAAAAATATTAGTCATCACTGAGGACACATTTGAAAATGTGGCGGTTTTAGAGTTAATTTTACAATAATAGTAACTTATTCCCTTGCATTTTTCTTCTTTTTCGTGTTTGCACATCCGCCCGCAAAACACACACTCCATAGGTCGTAATGTAGAATTCTTCAGGAAATGTATGCGTTTCTTCTGGAAAAAGAAATCTTTTGAGCTACAATTTTAATAATTGCTGCCCTAACTAGACTATAGAACTTATCAAACTGATTTATAGAGAAATTATTTTTCTCTGTGGAGAGAATATTTTTCCTACTTCTATAAAGAAAATACTACGGGATGCATATCACAATTTTATAGTGCAGTAATGTGTGTCCTAAAACCACAAACCCGTAGAACTCTCAATGTTACCCCTAAAATAGAAACAAACGTCTTTTCCTTCAAAGACACTGGATGAATTAATACGTTTCATTTGCTTAGCACTAAGCCTTATACACAATCGTCCTTGGATAAAAGTAACTTTAAAGTCTGGCCTGAGATGCCTCGATCAGGCAAAATGAAATGAACCATTTGGCGGGGGGCGGTGAGAAATGTGTATTGTTGTGTGATTTCACCCTCTTCCAACCCCTAATTTCCACTTTCCAATCATAGAAGACGTCCGGGCTCAGCCCCCATGTTAGTCTCCCTCATGTTCAATTTTGGATACGTCCGTTTAGCCTTTAAACCTTATTTAATACTTCTTTTGAGTAACACGTTTTTCACTTGCCTGTTTCAATTTTAAACAAGACCACAGCTCTGAGGGCAAGAAGCAGCATGGCTTCTGTAGACAATGTTGTCTTTTCTTCCCAGCTTCTGCCCCCCCGGTGCCAGCCGAGTGCATGTTTTACTCAGAAGAAGTATCTCAAAGGTTGGGGGGGAGATAATTGCTAGAAAATTCACTTTCCCAGACCTTCAGCTACAGGTTACTTCTGTTGCTGAATAAATGACCCGAGACTAGAGTATGTATCAAGCCCACTTTATTGTCCCCTGAGGCTGCTAGCAAGAGGCCAGATGTAATGCGCTTACCAGCTCTGACCCAGCCTCCGCCCCTGGAGAATTCCGCCCAGAGCCACTTTCATAGGCTTTAGTTCCCATTGTCACTGGGTGCGATTCCTCGTCACATTGGTCATTTAATCAGTACAAGGGGAATGCTACTTCACAGCCCTTTGCTCTGTGGGTGAACATCCGAAGGCTGCTCACCTTACAACTCAGGAAGCCGGCTGCACAGAGGGGCCTGTGCTCAGGACTCCGGGCCCCAGCGGGCTGGCACTTGGCGGTGGCTTCTCTCTTTTTCTTCTCCTTCTCATTCCTCTTTCCTTTTGGTGGAACCTTCCCTGGCCCACTTTACTGCTCTGCTAAATTCCCCCAAATGTGTCCAGAACTGAATCTCCCATCCAGTGCGGAGTTTTGTTTTTTAACCGTAACTGACTGTTCTGAGCAGGAATTTTTTTTTAAACCATAACAGTGTGATCAACTCGGAGGCATTCTTTATTGTCCAGTCACACAGAGCCAATACACCTGAACATCCAGCAAAGCTACTGGCCACGAGAATATGAATACTGAATTATCTCCCAGAGAGAGGACCTCCAATTCCACCGACAGATCTATCCTTGTCATCCTTTGCCTTGCCTTTCTCGTTAAGATTTAACTGGTTTCCAAACAGCAGCAGAGCCCTCCTTCCAGGAAGTCCCCTCAGTAGACCAGAGAGCCTGCCTTGTCTTGGCTGGGAGTGAGTCCGAGACTCAGGCCACACAGCTAAGAGAGGTCTCTCTGATACTCCTTAAGACAGGATCTGAATTCCAAGCCTAAAATCATGGTCGTAAGTATCAGGGATGATTCAGATCAAAGTACACAGTCAAAATACAGTTCTCACTTTGCATGTGGTGAAATAATAGCTTAGGGAAATGTATTTCATACTTATATACATAATGCTTATATATATTTATGTTTATATATTTAAAATTAATTAGAAAACAAGATACACATTAATTTCTTTTTTTGAGTTAATCTAGTAAGACCCTTGCTAGTATTTCAGAGAACAAGTTTCTTTTTCTTATTTATGGGAAGTTTTATCAAAGCATAAAAAATGTGTTGTTTATATAGTTTGAGAATAAAGATGGTGCATTTCATACACCATTTAGAAAAGGTTCCAACAACGTGCGTTTTGAGTTTATTCATGAAACACATACAGTTCCTGCACTATATTTTCTCCTTCTTTCTTCTCCATAGGGGCAAAGGGACTTTAAATTTACCATCTGCTCTAAGACTTTCTGGCCATAAAGACTGCAGTTAAAACTATGTTAATAGCTCAGTTCAGACAAGAATGATTCCTTAATTTTCATTTCTTATAGGGTAAGTTAATTAAATCCATTAAGGTCATTTTATCACTCCATAAGGCTACTCAGATGCTAGTTTGCTTCCGTTTAGAAATTCCAAACTAAATTCAGTATATCTCCACAGTATCATTCCTACAAAGCCTATTTTTGCAGCATCCTGACTCACATACTTAACAGTTAAAATAAGTCTTAGTTAATTTTATATAGGTATGTTGTTACTAAGATTAATATTGTATTGATATTGAATAATAATATCTGCATTGAGGAAAACAAGTCACCCAGGAGTCTGTTCGTGTCCAATACTATAGTAGAAGCAGATACATCAGGAAGTATAATATATAGGACCCCAAAGATGAAAAACAAGGTTCTGGAGATGCTTCATCTTAAATACAATGCACAGAACCCATAAAATGCACAAAAGTCCAATATTACGAGTACTTATAGGGCACTGTTAAAATTCCTACAGTGAAAAGATCATGAGGCTTCTGACCTGAGTTCCTAGCTTGGTGGTGGGTACAGAATAAGATGTTCTTGGATTCAGTTTGGAACAAAATGTTTTGGGGAAATAGAAGAGGAACAAAATCTGTTTGGGAGCACCAGGGAAGGTTTATTGGAGGAGTCCTAAATGATGAATAAAACTTGTCAGGCTGAGAAATAAAGGGATGCAGGCATGTCAAAGGAAACAGCAGGTTATTTATGTAGTGATTTCCTAAACCCATGAGTGACTCAAAAGTTAATGAATAATTCCATAGGATATTCTAACATTTCCAGCCAAAAGCTCATTCACGTGTTCAGTTGACAAATATTTATTGATTGCCGACTATGTGCCTGGGGATACAGAGGTATTCCAGATATACGGAGCTTATCATGTGGTAAGAAAAAGTAAAAAGAGGGTGCAGTGTGCGATAAGGGCTGGGATGAGGCAAGGAAAAGGTGGTATGGGGGCACGTAAAGGGTCATTCAATCAAGTTCTGACATTTAAGAAAAGCTCTTAGTAAAACAGGAATTTAAATTAAGGTCTACTAAAATTGTTACAGGTGTATTTGCTTAGTGAGAATTTAGATTCGTATCTAAATTCAGAGTCTACACATATCTCCTTCTCAAAAAAGTTAAATTATTGTCTTTTGAAACGCTTGCACTTACCAGCTAAAAGAACTGACTCAGTTAAGGCATGTAAACTATTATATGGTTTTTACTTTGAGTTTGAGACAATCCCAAACCAAACTACTTTGAAAACGTTAACAATGGTTGATGCATTTCTTTCAAAAGCAAAGAAACATAATTCCTAAACAGACTTTTTTTCTTAGTCTATGACTGCTTACTAATTAACATAAGTAACCCACCCCACCCCTTTTTTGGAAATGTGTTTGAGGTATTTTCTGCCTAATTTTCTACCCAAAATATTTTATCAACAGCTCCAGAACTTTTTTTCAGTTTTTTAAAGCATTGTGCTCCACTTTCTGCACAAATGAGGCATTCATGTTTTTTTATATTAAAGATCACTTTAATTAGCACAGCATTACTTTTAGTTTTTAAAAGCTGTTGATGCATGCACGTCATAATGCTGAATAAGTTCTGAAAAATGTCTACAGCTTTCTCTTATAAAAGCAACTATCGTCTGCATCACAACTCATTTCTTTTCATAAACACTTGCACGTTCAGAATTACAAAACCAGCATTGTCCAACGCACTTATAGCTGTATTACATTTGTATATTAATATCATGTTTATATTAAGGTAGAATATTAGTTTTTAAATATAGCATGTTTTAAGTAAGTTACTCGTTATAAAATGTAAAATGTCTAACTCAAAGTCTGACTTTAAATTAGCATTGCTCTGGAAAATAAGATGACTCTCTCAGGCTTTGGAAAAGTAGTGTGAAGGTCTACAGAATGGAGGAGGAAAATTAGCTTTTGTCAACGTTAGTGTTACTTGTAGCTTTACAATTATTTCCTTTGCACCAATGTTTGGTAGAATTTTGTAGCATGGAGAGAAAACAAAATGCACTGATGGGATGAACATTTATTTGGTTAATTTTACTTTAAAATCGCAGGATTCATGAGCCATCATCGTCTTATGTTCACAGCTAGATTGCTGTAAACAAAGGCAGAAGTCTGAACTCAGAAATAGCCCACATTTTGTTCCTGACCAAGATAAATAATGAATCCAACCCAGATTAAATACTGGCAAATAGTCCCTATTTCTTAACGGGAAGGGCTGCAAAGGCACGACACGGGGAGTGGCTCTGGGGGCCGTTTTCACGGATCGCCGCGCCGCGGTGACCGGGGCCTGACGGGCGGGCGCCCCCTGCAGGCTCCGCGAGCTCCGGCCGCTCCGCGACGTCGCCGATGCTCCGTAGGTCCATGCTTGTACCCACCCCCCCCCCACCCCCCGTTCTAATGTGTGTGTGTGGCGGTAGCAAATTGTGGTGACTCAGATATTCAGAAGGGACTTGCCGCAAGCATAGGCATAGCCTGTGTAAACGACAGCGAGTCTAATCGTTGGGGTCTGACAACACGAAGGGTTGCCGGTACCTGACAGTCCTGCCCACTGCTGAGGACTCTGAGCACTTCTGTGAAGCTGCTTTAGGAAACAATGTGGCCACATCTGGGAAATTTGAAGTCCTGCGTGACTAAGGATCCTTCATTTCCACTCCCGTGTACAGAGGCTACAGGAATGCATGACTGTGAGCACCAGGGTACAGGAAAAGGGTGTTCTAACAACTCTTCATAGTAGCTTCAGACTGAGAGCAGCTCAGATATTGATCAGCAGGACAAGGGATCGATGAGCTGGCTCTCTTTCCACAATGGAACATGACACAAAGATAAAAATGAACTTATTACAGCTGCTCACGTATCAAGGGTGAATTTTAAAATATGCTGAGAAAAAAATAAACGTGAAATGCAGAAGAATACACAGGGTTTTGTTCTACTTGTATAAAGTGCAAAAGAGATAAAATCAACTTTTAGGGCTGCATGTTTATGCGGTAAAATTATAAAACAAAGCAGGCAAGGACATGGCTATCATAAAATTCAAAGGACAGGTTTTTTGTAGCCTTGATGGGAGGTCTGTGGTGGAAAAGGAAACATAGGGAAGGGGGTGGGGGTTTTGAGAGTGCTGGGAGTATTCCATTTCTTGACTTAAATAGTGTTACACAGGTTTTGACTGAGTAATTGATGAAACATCGTGTTTATGTTGTATGACTTTTATGTATGTTTTCAAATCTTTAAAATAAAAATTTTAAATATAGAATACATAGAAGGCAGAAGATAAAATGGTAGAAAGAAATCAAAGTCCAAGTATATAAGTAATCCCAAAGTAATGGAACTAAAATTTCTGCATGAAAATATCAGCTATATATTTTATTCAGTACAAATAAACTTGAAATATTTGAAATTATAATGTTAGAAAAATATAAAAATTGCAAATTATAATAAAAAGAAGCTGGAAAAATACATTTACATAGTATAAAATTGACTTTCAAAACCAATGTGTTATTAGCAACAAAGTTTATTAATACACATTTATAAATTAAGTCACCAGAAAGACTCAACAATACCAAGAAGGTGCGAACAAACACACACACAAAAACACACGTAAAAGAATGAAAACAGATCTTGGACCAAAAAATAAATAGGAGATACAGTAAGAGGTTTCTATAAACTCCTCTCAGTCGTTGACATTATAAGGGCAGATACAAATTAAAGGGAAGAGGCTTAATTCTTCCTTCGAAAATAAGAGAAGAGTCCACCCTCCCCACTTTTCTGAGAACATTTACTTTAGGGAACAAGTGAGTTATTTTTTTCTCTCTTCGAAATGTATGTAAATCTTTTAAAAAGTGAAAGGAGCCTCTTTACAGCTTTGAGATGCAAGAAAGTCTTTCTCAAGGACTTAGGAACTATCTTTTTGAAATGTAATCACGAAAGCGGAAAGTGCCCCTACCTCACAGTTTCCGTGGGAGGCTATGACCTGACTTAGACCCCCCACTCCCAAACTATCTCCTGTTACAAAAATGAGAAGTTTGTTTTTCCTTTGGATAAAGTCAACTAGCTAACACAGGAGATCTTCCCAGTTACCGGGTAAATCTAGAGTGGACTACGGGTGACAAGCGTCAGGTCCTCTTTCTTGGGGACTAATTGTTTACTTTGAGGACATGTATATAATGAGTTGCACCTGCTTGACATATAAAAGGGTCAGGTTTTGGCTTTTTGCATCTTTGCATATTCTCGGTGACTTCCGGTAACGCACATCGTGTCTACTTTAGTACACGTTCAATAATAAAGCTGTCTTTCTCGTTTACCTTTGTGGAGGGATTTTTCTGGGTAGAGAGGAGATTTTGTTTTTTTTAATTCTATTTTCCCAATTATTTGTAAAAAGGAAAAAAATCAGAAAAGATAGGGAAGACTTGAATAAGATAAGTAATACACTTGATTCAATGGACACACATAAATGACCTCCCCCAGCATCAGGGAACACAGATTTAGAAGATTCTTCATACTGCGGAGCAGTAGTACACTCTGAGTCTCAATGAACGAGAAGACATTTTACCACAAGCTTTCTGGATCCCAATTAAGCAGTGTCTGCAAAAAATAATTATGCACATCCCTTAAACCCCAGCTACTTTATATATAAAGATTTATTCTATAGAATTTTTCCTACAAATTTATGGAAATACGTGTACAGACATATTTATTTTAGCATTATTTATAATGGGTAAATCATAATGTTACAACAACAGAGTAAGTTTCAACATCCAGGGTATCTGGCTAGAATTTGGCACATCTAATGCCAGAATACTATTCAACAATTATATATACTCGCATCTTGTCAGAATGGCTTTTGTCAGAAGGATAACAACTATTGGTGAGAACGAGAAGAAAGGGAACCTTCATGCCCTGATGCTGGCAATGTAAATTAGTGCAGCCACTGTGGAAAATGGCATGGAGATCCCTCAAAAACTTAAAAATAGAGCTACCATATGCTCCAGCAATTTCACCACTGGGTTCTTACCTGACGAAAATAAAAACACTAATTAGAAAAGATATACTCAGTCCTATGTTCACTGCAGCATTATTTACAATAGCCAAGATGCAGAAATGTGGAATCAATCTAAGTGCCCGTCAATAGATAAATGGAGAAAGATGTAGAATATATATAATGGAATATTACTCAGCCACAAAAAGGATAAAAATCTTGCCATTTGTGACAACATGGCTGGACATAGTGAGTATTATACTATGTGAAATAAGTCAGACTGAGAAAGACAAATAGTGGATCAGAGTTTGGGAAGGCATAATGAGTTGATTGTCCATGTTACTAAAATGACTTTTACAAAATAAAAATGTACAGAAAATGGGGCAAAGTACACATTCCACTGTGATAGAGATACTTTCCTAGAGACGAAGAATGATTTTTAATTTTGAAAAGTTATACTGAGTCCTGAGCAAGATAAATGAACATCATAAAATGATAGGACCTCGAAGAAAAAAGAAATAAACATACCAAGTAAACATACTGTTGAAAACTAAATACTACACCCTGAAATAAATACTGGACTAGAGAGGAAATCACAGTGAAAATTAATACAAAATGTTATCAGAATATTACAAAACCTGTGAAATTCCACATGAGAAAAGAAAAAGAACAGAGAAGAAAGTAGACCAAATATTGAATATATATTAGCTAGCTACTCAACTTCATGACTCAGAAGATCTTTGGCGTATACTTAAAGGAAGCAAAGATTAATAAGATATGAACAGAAATCAAAACATCTAAAATGTTTGTGTGTTTTAGTTACATCATTTCATTTCCATGTCCTTGTTGGGGAAGATTCTGTTCTCCAAAGTTTAAGTTTGTGTAGTGTTACTAGTACCAGAGATAAACTTTAGTGAAATACTGTATTTACAAAGAAAGAAGTAAAATGATTATTATCTATACACTTGAACAAAATAAATGCCTAATAAAATACTTCAAAGAATTTAATTTTAAGTATTGTACTTCAAAATGAACAAAATGACCCAAAGTTACCTTATTAGTACAAATATTTCCCTACACAGTATCACAATTTTGGCATTGGAATTTGTCCTAAAGGTTAACAATACTAGTCTAGTTTGTATATGTGTTGTGTATGTTTTATGTGTTTTCTTTTTAAATTTTTTTCAGTTGAGATATTGACATATAAAACTGTGCAAATTTAAGGTGTGCAGCATTTACTACATTTATACACTGCAATATATGATTGTCACCATAGCTTTAACTAATTCCTCCATCACATGACAGTATTATCATTTCTTTTAGTGGTGAGAACAGTTAAGTTCTAGTCTCCTTGCAAATTTGAAGATGATAGTTTTAATTTGGCCTTATTCATTAACCTAAACTCCATTTTTTGGTGTGTATGGGTGTGCACACGTATAGGGATGTGATGATTTAATAAAAAAGATATTCTAATGTTACAGATAAAACTCAGTGTCTAAATTTAGACTTCTTAGATGCTCATTTCCAGCTCTTCCTTCCTTCAATAAAGAACAAGGAGTGAATAAACTGTTCAATTATACAATCAACTGACAAACAACAATCTCCACCACACATTCAAGAGAGAGATTAATCTCAGCATAGCACAAAGGTACTCAAATTAGCCTACCTGTGAGTAATTGTTTAACATCTTATAAATACAGCTGCAATTACTAATTTTGCTTGACCTTTCTGATTATGGGCTTTGAACAAAGACATTTCAACCTTCTATTAGAGAAAACTACTCTTCATAGTGGATTATGAGTAACTTTTAAAAC
Organism: Camelus ferus; assembly: GCF_009834535.1. Taxonomy (NCBI): domain Eukaryota; kingdom Metazoa; phylum Chordata; class Mammalia; order Artiodactyla; family Camelidae; genus Camelus; species Camelus ferus. The sequence continues at coordinate 8,989,006 of NC_045718.1, read as the reverse complement.
TTATGAGGTTAGAACTTTTTTACAAATGCTAAATGTTTATTTAAAACATAAAATACACTCACATGATAGAGAAAAATGCAAAGAATAAAGTATCAATTTAAATCTCACTATCAAGAACATTAGGTAAATATGACTTCAGATACTTGGGTATGAGAGTTACAAAAAGAAATATGAGTGAACTGATAATAAGAGAGGTATTAAAGTTTAGCAAAATTAAAAATCAACAAAATTAAAAACAACCTATGAAACTGGAAAAGCATATTTGCAAACCATCTATCTGATAAGGGGAAATATCAGAATATATAAGAAACTCATAAAGGCCAATAGCAAGAAAACCACTTGATTGAAAAATGGACAGAATACCTGCATAATCAGATTTCCAAAGAAGACATATAAATGGCCAATAAGTACATGAAGAAGTGCCCAATATCAATAATATCAACAATTGTCAGGCCAAAATGCAAATCCAAACCACAATGAGATGTCACTTCATACCTGATAGAGGCATAAAGTTACAGCTGTTAGAATGATTATCATCAAAAAGACAAGACATAAGAAGTGTTGGTTCACATTGATCAAAGTCGCATGGCTAGAGGACAATAGAAGACAATTCTTAAAAAAAAAATACAATTCTTTACAAGGAGAATGATAATTTTCATATGTGTTATTTTATTGCAGTTTGGTGCAACCATTATGGAAAACAGTATGGAGATTCCTCAAAAAACTAAAAATACACTTACCATATGATCCAGCAATCCCACTTCTGGGTATACATCCAGAGGGAACTCTAATTTGAAAAGATACATGCCCCAATGTTCATAGCGTCAATATATATACAATAGCCAAGACATGGAAGCAACCTAAATGTCCATTGACAGATGACTGGATAAAGAAGTTGTGGTATATTTATACAATGGAAAACTACTCAGCCATAAAAAAGAATAAAATATGCCATTTGCAGCAATATGGATGGACCTAGAGATCGTCATTCTAAGTGAAGTAAGCTAGAGAGAAAAAGAAAATTATGATATGATATCACTCATATGTAGAATCTAAAAAAAAAAGAAGAAAAAGTACATTATGAACTCATCAATAAATAAGAAACAGACTTGCAGACATAGTAAACAATCTTATGGTTACTGGGGAAAGGGGGTGGGAAGGGATAAATTTGGGAGTTTGAGATTTGCAGATGTTAGCCTATATATAGATTTTAAAAATATATATCTATAAATATAAAAATAGATTTAAAATAGATAATATATAAAAATAGATTACAATGACAAGTTTCTTCTGTATAGCACAGGGAACTGTATTTGATATCTTATAATAACTTTTAATGAAAGAATGTGAAAATGAATATATGTATGTATATGCATGACTGGGACACTGTGCTAAACACCAGAAATTGACACATTGTAACTGACTGCACCTCAATTAAAATGTAAAAAAAAACAAAAGAAAATTTGAATATTATATTTTAACTAATCATATGAAAAGATACATTTTGTTTTAAATCTTCAAATATTTAAGTATTTAGCCTATACCCTTTAAAGTTAAAGGACTCAAAAATTAGTGACATGAACAAATGACCTTATCCATAAGCTAGTCATATAAAAGGGACAGGTTTCTAAAAATGCATTTATTCAAAGTTTATTTCAGTCAGTACTGTTTAAATAACAAATCCTAATTAGTTCTTCCAAGCTGCCTTTACTTCATGTAACACTTGCAGTCCCTGAGACCTACTTTATGTTAATTAGTTCCTCTGTGAGAACAATTTTATTTCTCTTATTTTTTTTTCTGTTAAGAAAGAGCTCTATTAAAAAAATAAGTATACTTGCTGACTCTGGGGTTCTGGAAAATACATATTTTTAAAATTAACTGCATTCATGCACACTATCAAAGGAAATAATAAGTAGTTGTAACTTTATTCCTTGATTCCACTTTCCTAACAAATGATTTTATTATTTAGGAAACATGCAAAAACAGAAAAAAAAATATGCATATTCTTTCTCAAGATGTTCCAACTTTTTGTTTTAAATGTTGCTTTTGGATAGGTATTTAGACATAAATTGATTAAGGAAAATATCTACTGGTATTTAAAATGCTTAGACCTACTTACTGTAACATAATGAAACTTGTGCACTTATTTATATAGTCATTGAAAATATGAGATACATTTTAATAAATAAAAAATACAGGATACATAGTTATAGTAAATGTTTATTAAAATGCTTAGTATTTTTGTCATGTAAAATTGTAAACAACATCAGTATATTCTAATTGAAAGTTTGACACCGAAAACTATTTAGCAATATGATACAATAGTTACTTTGAAGGCATAGTACAGAATCCCCTGGGTAATAGAACAACTTGGTGACAGGTATTTTGGTTGTGGTTAGCAGAATTAGTGGCACCATACTTCCCCTGGTTTACAAAGTCATTTCTTAGAGGACTACTATGCATTCAATTTCATGGCATTTATTAATAAATCACATTCAGGGTAGTGTTTTGGTTTTCCTCTACTGTTTCTACTTGGTTCTTCCATTTTAGAAGGATTGTCATAGGCAGAGATTTTAAGTTTAATGGAGATGATACCAGGCTGTGTTGGTGAGTTTATTAAATGTTTTCATGGAGAGCTTGACACTAACAATAATTTTTTTAAATAGACTTAATTTTTTGAGCAGCTTTAGGTTTACAACAAAATTGAGCAGAAGGTACAGAGATAGCCCGTCTGCTCCCTGCCCCACATGCACACAGCCTCCCCCATCACCAACATCCCCCACCAGAGTGGTGCGTGTGTTACAGCGGATGGGTCTATGTTGACACATGACAATCATCCAAAGTCCATAGTTTACATTATGGTTCACTCTTGGTGTTGTAATTTCTACGGGTTTGGACAAATATATGGAGACAGGCGTCCACCACTGTAGTGTCATACAGAGTAGTGTCACTGCCCTAAACATCCTCTGTGCTCCACCAACTCATCCTTCCCTCTCCTTGACCCACATGGCAACCACTGATCTTTTTACTGTCTGCATAGTTTTGTCTCTTTTCCAAAATGTCATGTAGTTGGAATCTGGTAGGTAACCTTTTCAGATTAGCCCCTTTCACTTACTAACATGCACTTAAGGTTCCCCTAAGTCTTTTCATGGCTTGATAGCTTATTTCTCTTTAGTGATATATGATATTCCTTTGTCTGGTTGTTCCACAGTTTATTTATCCATTCACCCAGTGAAGGACATCTTGCATAGTCATATAAAATGGTTTTAATAAAAGTATATATTATTTTGGGAAAAAAGGTTCATAAAACCTTTAAGTGCTCCCTCTGTCACTCAAACTTTTAAAATTTTAACATCTTTGAAGTGCCCAGGATATGTGTAGAAGGACGATTTTATTATGGAGATTGTACAGGTTCCTTTTTTGTTTTTGTTTGAACATTTGAAAGAATTTAGTCTTACACACTTCCTGATTTAAAATTTTAAAAATCTTGTTTAACATAACTTTTATGTATCAAGATGCTGTTTCCCTTGCATGGTAGAATTTGTTTATAAAAATTCATGCCTTGAAAAATTTGGATCATTTTTAACATTAACCACAGCATTTGTACTATGTTGCTTTTTAATATATTGAAAACAAAAAGAATAAGAATGAAGATAGCTGTTGTAAACAAAGCTGTTGTAAACATCCGCGTGCAGATTTCTGTGTGGACGTAAGTTTACAAATCTTTGCATAAATACCAAGAAGTATGATTGCTGGGTCGGATGGTAACAGTTTGTTTATTTTTGTAAGAAGCCACCGAACTGTCTTCCAAAGCGGCTGTACCATTTTGCACTCCCACCAGCAATGAGTAAGAGTTCTTACTGCTCCACTTCTTCTCTAGTACCTGTTGTCAGTGTTCTGAATGTGGGCCTTCCTAATACGTGTGCAGTGCTATCTCATTGCTGTTTTAATTTGCATTTCCCTGGTGACATACGCTGGGAGCATTTTTATGTGCTAATTTGCCATTTGTATATCTTTTTTTTCGGTGAGGTGTCTGTTGAGCTCTTTGGCTCATTTTTTAGTTGGATTGTTTGTCTTCTTATTGTTGATTTTTAAGAGTTCTTTGCATATTTTGGATAACAGTCTTTTATCAGATACGTTTTTGCAAATATTTTCTCCCAGTCTGTGTTTGTCTTCTCATTTTCTCGATAAAAGCAGTTTTTTTTAGTCACCCCCAGAATCTAAAATTAGCTCTAGTGAATCTGTTGTCATTCTTTTCTTCAAAGCAAGTGTCTATTTTTTAAACCACTGTGAGCTGATTGTGCTAATTAGCATTTAATTTACAGGAGTTCCTTATTATGCCAAGGAAGCACCTATATTGGACAAATTCTCGTGCTACTTACCAAAGAGCAAGTTAACCTTCATTAATTTTTAATATTTTAAACATGATTATCATTGGGTGAAGAATCATAGTTGTAAGGACACTAGCATGACAAAATAAATAACTTTACACAGAGAAGACCAACTCTGCTTCAAAAAATTCCTCCCTAATGCACAAACTACCTCTTTTCTGGAAACACTGCTCTGTGGCCTCCAATGGCCATGATGCGGAACCCAGGAGCTATCTCTCAGTTCTCTTTTTTTGTGTCCTATGTCAGCATCCAACTCAGGCCTTCCTTGCTGCAATGCTCTTTTGCTTTGCTGACCAGAATAGACATAGCCACAGTTTCCCTATTATATCTCTGGATGCCCAGTCTCAGTATCCTTAAAGAGCTGTTTTTGTTTTTTTAAATGCCTCCATTTTCACCAGTCTTTTAACCCATTCATGGTGTCTGTCTGTCCTGCTCTGGATGACGTCCACTGTTCATCCCTGAACCAGTCTTCGTCACCATTCTCAGCTGCCCTGTGTTATGAAAGGACTGTTTCGTCATCTCAAAATTCAAACACTGAAGCCCTTGTGTGGCTGTGTTTGAAGATGGGGCCCCTAACGAAGTAATTACAGTCAAATGAGACTCTAATAGGATGGGATTATTGTCCTTATAGAAGAGATACCAGAGAGCTCTTCCTCTCTCTCCCAACATTTACACATCAAACGAAGGTCATCTGAGAAGCAGCAAAAAGGAGACCTTCTACAAACCAGAAAGAGTTCAGAAACCGGCCATGCTGCCGCTCTGATTTTGGACTTCCCGCCTCCAGAACCATAAGGAAACAGATGTCTGCTGCTCACACCGTCCATCCTGCAGCATCTTATGAGGGCAGACTGAGCTGACTGAGACAAGGTTTGAAATAAAGAAGAAGGGAAAAAGAGAAATAAAGAATGAGAGAAAAACACAAAGTTGTCCAACTTTTTTTTTAACTACAGGAATTTTGAATTTTCAAAACAATACTTTTCAACATAAAATAACTATTTCTATGGTTTATCTATACAGATAAAGCATATATTGTAAGAGTTTGGAAAAAATGATATGTCATTTTTCTTTTCTTGTTACATAAAAATTACTTGTATTTGGTAATGTCAATTAATTAATGTTTTATGCTAACCTTTTATTTTTTTAATCTAAGTTTGAAGTCTTCTTTTAATTTGGACATTTATTTTGTTTCCAATGCTTTCGCTAAGTGTTAATTAACATTTTAGTAACATTTAGTAAACATTTTTGTGTGTTCTATAGTTTTATAAATATGAACTTGAAAATGGGCATTGTCTACCATTTCTCAGTGGCTAACTGAGCAGAAGTCTTGAATCTACTCTATGTCCAACCAGTTTATATAAAACCAAGAAGTCTAGCACCAGAGACTGGAGTCTTTCTTCCTCCAAAATAATATATTTTTTCTTTTCCATTAGATTTTATTACAAGATATTGAATATAGTTCCCTATGCTTTATAGGAGGACCTTATTGTTTATCTATTTTATATACAGTAGTTTGTATTTGCTAATCCCAAACTTTTAATTTATCTCTTCCCCCACCCTATTCCTCTTTGGTAACTCTAAGTTGGTTTTCTAAGCCTGTGAAGAGGCTGCAGTCTTAATCATCTTGCTATAAGACTCTTTTAGAATCCTTCACATTCTATAGGTTAATGGAATTCACTTATTATTTGTATTTATTTTTGTTTTGACTTGGTTTTGGTTTTAGCCATGGTGTCTTTCTTCAATTGGAAGACTTAAAAATGTAAATAAAAACAATGCAGGTAAAGACAAGTGTAGCTCCTGTATTTGAAGCAGGGTAGGAGCCCTGGGACCCAAGGACATGAATTTCTCTGGCTTCTCTCCTCCCTTGGCATTGCACAGATCATGAAGGGGAAATCTGAAATACCACTTTGGGTCATATTTTGAAAATATTAACTCAGATGAAAACTACTTTTTAAAAAATTTGACAGTATCAATATACATTATATATTACAATTATGGTATTTAGCAAAGTATGTAACTCAAATTTTTTTTAACTCAAATGTGTGTTTATGTCTAAGGAATAGATGGACATTGACCAGTCCACTAAATACGTCCTACTTCCGGTAGTCAAATTCTCGGCAGTATTGATGACTGACTGTGGGAGGGCAAAGTATGCTGTTTCCAACATCAGACCTTTGGACTCCATATTTGCCAACTGGCCCAGATCTCTGTGCACCGCAAGTTTTCATTCATCTCTAAGATGCTGCTCCTGTTAAATTGTGCAGCTCATTCTCCAGAACCAGTGAGAGGCTCAACACACTTAACGTATAAGGAAAATAAGAAAACAAAATAAAACTCAGTGGATGACACCAAAAGATAAATAAAGCTGTTCTGCTAGGAAGTGTTGCAAAATGACCACAAACCCTTCCTCACCTCCAACAGGGAAGTAAGTATAAACACAGTAATTGCCCTAACATTTTGCCTAAGCTACTTTGGTCCTTCTCCTGACCACCTCTCAAGTTTGTAGTAAAGGTTAGTATTAGGCTGTGTGTTCCGGTGACAACCCTTCCTCGCAGCACCACTGCCCTGCACCTGTGGGACTGACCTTGGCCTCGTGTCTTTGGCTAAGATCGTGTGAGCAGAATTAATCCAAGTGACTTCTGAGTGGAAGTTTCTTGAGCCTGCCCACGTATCCACATCCTCTCCTCTTCTTCTTCAAAGTTTCCAGCAATGTTCAGAGAGTAGGCGAGTCCTGAGTAAGGACAAAAACAGCCCAGGAAAATTGTGAAGAGCGTGAACATGTGTGAAAAGCAAGCTGTTTAATACGTGACGGTGATTTAACAGTGGTCTGTACTAAAGCATGAACTAGCTCACCCGAACTGGAACAGGCATGGGCTATTCCCATCTTGTTTCATGAACGAAGAGAAGTTGGCTTTAAGCCCTGGGAACATGAGGTTTTATCACTGTGGCCCCAGAGGATCCTGCTTCCTTCAATCCAGTGGTTCTCAGTCTTGACTGGCAAAGCTCCAGGGTTCTCTAGAAACCAGACAGGATCGAGGTGAGTGAGAGAGCTTGTGCGGTGGACGAAAGATGGACCTTAAGTTCATTTCAACCACCTCAGTTCCACCTTGATCGGCCACTCTGCGCCCGCCACATGCTGAGAGTCTACGTAAGGTTTGAATCAGCGAAACTTGGCTCCTCTCACTTTGTTAGGATATACCTAAAGAAGCCCGTGTGAACAGAAGGGGAATCGTAACCAGATTCTCTTTAAAAAAATAAAAGTCCAAAGAGTGAGGATGTTTTATTGTGTCTTCAGCCCTGTTAGGGCAGCCCCACCCACAGCTGCAGTTACCGCAGGTCTTCAGAGAGAATTTTTACCATTACATAACTATCATTTTTCTGCTTTTCATAAGGATTTTCCTGCTGGGAGTGCCTGTCCTGAGTAAGAGAAACGAATGTTCCACTTTCCTTGGGAGTTACATGTCTCTTTATACGTAAATGATTTGTCATTTTACGTTTCTCTTTACACATTAGTGGTTCCTCATTTGGTCAGTGGGTTTGTCTCTTTGGATGTGAATTTGGCTAATGTGAGTCATTTCCATTTAAGTCACACTCCTCCAAGCACATGCAAATATTGCAAACATAGCCTGGAATTTATAACCATGCCTGAGTTTGCAGCCTGAGACGCTGTCTGGGCAGGGAGCCAGGCCATTTATATGACAGGTGTCCTCTGCCTCACTGACCTGTACCTTTAACATTAGGCAGTCTGGTTTATTCTTTATTTGTTAACATTTTCTCTCCTTTTAGCACAGGAAAAAGAATTCAGATGCTTACCAGCTCTGCTTTCACCAGAGTATAAATTTCATCAGGGGAGTAAGTATCAGACTTGCAGAATATATGCATTTTTTCGGAGTGCTAAGGCACACCCTAGGAGCGATTTACGGCGTCTTTCCACCCTGAGCCACTACTGGCATTTCTGAATGTTCCTAACCTTTCAAGACAGCAAATTTAGCATCGGGACGCTAGTTGCCTACTTCAGAAGCTTCAACTTTGTGAGAACGTCTTATTAAAATTAATACTGGAAATACAAAAAGAGATGCTATGATTTCCTGCAGTGCTATACCTAACTAAACCATAATTCTAACACGTAATGATTCAGAACTAGAGAACGAGCCATAAAGGAAGATGAATAAATAGCAGAACACATTACAAGGTGGGAATTTTTCACAGCAAAACTCCTGCCATGGAGCTGTTATGTAAAAAGGTAATTGTGCAAATAGTCTCCCTGTCTCAGTTGAGTTTCCTAAAGAGTAGTGGGGATCAGAGACTTAAATCTCTCCGGCCTAAAAACTGTAACCAAATCCTAAATTCAGCTTTTCCTAAATAAAAATATAAGACATCATTGGAAAGGCTTTAAAGAGGGCTGAACACGTGGCAACTGAAGTTCATGAAACAAAACAAAACAAAACAAAAAAAGCCTAATTTTTTCCCAATAATCTTTTATTATCATTGATTTAAACTGAATTTGAGATTAAGGAATTTCTTACAATGTCTAGGAAGGAAAAACACCCATTGGTAAATTTGTATTAAAATAGATTTGGGTTTTTTGTGTGTGTGTCTTTATTTTCCAATTAGATTACTCTTTTTTTCTCCCAAAACTCCAAAGATGGAGAGATTTTTGAAATGCTATTGTTTTAAACATTTTTCCAGCAGAACATTTTCATTATTGTTGGTCGTGCCCTTAACTGAGACATGAGTTGCACTGGATTTTATCTAAAAGATCAAGACAACAAACAATAATGAAACAACCTGTCCAGGCCTTTCCTGGACTTGTCACTTTTTAATACTTTTATCTCCTCTCTTTCCAGTTCTCTGTAACTTGAAGAAAAAGTCTTAATTGGTCCAGATAGTCAACTGGGATGCTTTGGTCAAATTCACCAAATTTATTTCTTTTAAAAAATTTTGGTTGTGACCTATAATTTTGGCATTTGTAATCTTATATCACTAGATCTGTTTCATTTCTGAGATGTCATAATCAAATTTTGAACTATATGCCGCAAAGTTAGAATATACACAGAGACACTCACAGCTTTGCACACCCTGCCCAGGAGGTGGTTCTCTAAGGAATACAGAAAATCATAATATGTTTAAATCTTTCTTTAAAACCTGGAAATAATTCTACTTTTACACCATTGTTTTGAATTCACGCATATCTCTGATTTGAGTCATTTGTCTATTGGTGTTTGACTCTTGGACTTAGATTTTCTCCTTTTTCTGATACGGACTCTTCCACTGACTTTAATTCCATTATTTTCACCTTGGTTAGAAAGGTAGTGTCTTCTCTTCCGGTTGAAGGATAGGATTAATACCTTACGTACAAGATACGGCATTTTTCAATAGTGCTCTTCCAGATATGAATCAGGGACAGAATTAGCTCTTCCCGCAACTGTCTGATGAGAATTGCAGGCTGAAAAGCAATGCACCGTATTCCTCAACGGGCAAGAGAGAACAAGAATGATTGCATTTGCAAGTCAATGAAGAGTGTGACATGTGAAACTCTTTGTTATTAATGCTCTGCTGGATGGTCATTTACCTTACAGGAGAAAAATTTTAGGGAAATTGAAACAGTAAAGATGCAATTCTTTAGAAGAAAGACTATTTCATCCAAAAGTTGCTCAGGAATATATTTATTAGGAGAGTCCAGGGATGCATTAAAAAAGGTACATTCCTCCTAGCACAGAAAAAAAAATACTGTAAACTATGTTCAAAAAGGCATATTTCCCTGGATATATTATAACATTTTGGTTTCACCAATCTATCTTTGGTAGCTTTAATGTGTAGACTTAGTTATCCACATTCACTGGTATAAATAAATGTATACTGGCCACAGAAGTCCCCCTGCCCCAGTTCTTTTATAAGTGTTGGTGCAACAAGCTGATTCTAGACTCTCTTGTTCAGAAGAATGACAGCTGGGGAGATGGCTGTGCACTTGGGTGGCAGAGAGAGAATACAGATGCTTCCACCTCAAACATTTCAAAACTTTATACAAGATGTCCACAAAAATACATATGTATACCTTAGACATTAGGTCCCAATATAAATTTTAGCTGATTAAAATTCTGAAAGATTTTACAGTGTTTCAAGCTTGGAGCACTTATGTCTTCTCAGTGAAACCTCCTGGAGCCTTGGGGATAGATTCTTGTTTAATGTAAATGCGTTTGGTATATTTCAAAAGAAAAAATCAACTAGCCTTTTAGAAAGATTTATAATTTTTGTTTTACTTTTTACACACAGCCAATGTTCCTAAAATTTTTATTCTTGCAAGCATGAAGTGGTTAAAAAGATGTTTGAACTACTGTCATTTTCACAATGTGAATTATAATAAAATTGAAGATGTCTATTTCATAAAACACATCACAACGTCAATGGAAAGGTAACATTTAAGGAGATGTTCACAGTGACCAAAACTGAAATATGATTGATACCTAGAATATACAAAGACTTCTGCTACTCAGTAAGTAGAGGGCGATTCAAGAGAAAAATAGGTAAACGACATAGATAGACAATTTATAAAAGGAAACCCTTAAATAATAACAATAGCTGAATTAGAGTTTAGACATACCAATTAAAATAAAAAGATATAACCATATCTACTAGACTGGCAAAAATTAGAAAATAAACAGTGTACTTGTTGGTGAATACTGGGGATGGAAGACCTTAATGTGTTGCTGGCTGGGAGAGAGCAGAGAACAGCTGTTCTGGAGATCAAATTAAATACAGACCTATAATTTAGGAATGCATGTTCATTCCCATACCTGCCTTCCGTTAATCTGCATAACAAAACCCATTATACATATAACCCTGCCATGTTGTTTTTTTATACATATTTTATATTTCTATTGCTATCATGAATAGGATTTGTATCCATAACACTTTCTAACTTGTCAAATACACCATATGCAGAAAACAATTTATTCTGTCTTTAAGGATTTTTTAAATCAAAAAGTGTGATGAATTTCTTTATTAATCCTAAGAATTCTTATGTAACTTTCCTGGATTTTGCAGGCAAATGAGCATCTCTTCTGTAGGAAGCAATAATTTGTGTTCTTATTTTCCATATTTTTATGATTATTTTCTTTGTAAATAAATTATTTAGAAATGTCAGAGCTGTTTTGAACAAGCCATCACCATCTTGTTACTTGTTCTCATTTTCAATATTTATACGGTTATTTGTTTTTCTCTACAACTGAATTGGGACATAAAAGCTATTTTAAACAAAAGTGGTGATTTCCGCCATCAGTGACTTGTTATTCAATTGTTAGTTTGATGTGTGATTTTGGCTTTAGGTGTGAGTCAGATATTTGTTACATTAAGAAAGTTTCCTTCATTCATAGTTTATTCATAGATTTTTCTTTATTTGTATGATTTTTACCACGTAAAGCGTCCTTTGCGTTCTTTCTCTTTCGACCCGTCTTTTCTCTGTAATCATACGTTCTTGATTTTAATTCTCAGAGCAGAGAAACCTTAGTGTGACAATTATTAGAGCCATAAGCAGCCTTTTTGCTTTCTAAATGCAGTTGAACTTTTTTCTCTAAGCTTCCAAACACGACTTCCATAGACGACGTTGAGCTGTTCCTGATGGGAGGATGCAGCTGGACCTGTAGCACTCAAGTGGGGGTGATGATCGGCTTCCTGAGCTGCGTGCTCCTCACTGGGCTTTAAGGTGAAGGCGGTGAGTTGAGAAACAAGGGCATGAAATTCACAACTTTATGGGAGGGGTTGACCAAGGTGAGAGTGTTTTTTCAAAAAGAAGTTGTTTTTAATACACTATTGATTCAATTTTGTGGGTTTTGGCTGCTAATTCAATCTTAGCATTCGATTTTTAGATTCATTACATTCTCTTGATCTCAGTCAGTATTCTCTTTTATCTGTTTAATTTCTCTTCTGTTTCATCTGTCACAGTTGTCTTAGGTGTTAGCTTATTTCATGGAGTACATAAAAACAGATTTTGCGGGGAACCCAATGCGGGTGTGTAATAAAATTGTATTCGCCTAGCTCTTTAAACACTTCACAATGCATACCCTTCTCACCACACTTCCAGCAAAAAGTTCTCTTACTTTGTGTTTCAAACTGCTTTCACTGGTCCTGTATGTGTTTTTGATTTTGTGTCTCCTCTTTTAAACGAGGAGAGTTCTGACCCTAATAGGTTTGGTGTGTTATCATCATCTCTGCATGACCGCTTTTAAAATCGACTTCAGGTTAAAGCCATTAGGAGAAGGCGAGCAAAACAGTGGCCACCTGGGGAGGGGGCGGGGCGCCGTGGAGGGACCAGAGCAGGTGCTGGAGCTCCAGCCGGGCCAGGAAAGCAGCTTCCGGGGGGGGGCCTGATGGGTACAGGGCACGGCGGAGGCCAGGCACCCACAGAGGGAGGGAGGCATCGCCGCAGGGGTGGCAGGACCCCAGCAGGTAAGCAGGTGGGGGGGCGGCAGGGAGTTTGAACTGAGTGCTAAAGAAGGCAAACTGCATGGACAGGACACAGGAGGTGGGCTATGCACAGTAAGTCTGATTTTTTTTTTTCTTTTAAATATATTACACGAAGGGGAGTCAAGTTTCTCGTTTTCAGAAAAGGGAGCTTAAACTATGGAAAAGAAGCTAGCTGGCATGAACCCTGTAACGATGTTTCTGATGTAAATGTGTAGATATTTATGAAAATAATGTTATCACTTAAGTGTGTCTCTTTAAAAAGCCAAGTAAATGGGGCAGTCTCGTCCCGACTACGCTGTTGAAAATAACAGTACCTTCTTTTTGCATTTCTTATGCAATTTCACTTTTCTTTGTGACATCACTGGAGGAAGATTTCAAGAAAGGGAGGACATCAGTTGCAAAAATCTTCAGCAGAAAGGATGCTTGCCCTGTCTGGGGAGAGCCTAGAGGCCAGAGGTCTAGAACAGACTGAAGGGAGGAGAGAGTGGGGGAGGGGTTGGGGGAGGGGAGGAGGAGGGGACGGAGGAGAGAAATGAGGTCAGGGATCCGGTGAGCGGCTCCTCATGGAAGGCCTCATAGACTACCGGCAAGACACTGGAGTTCTATTTTCTGTGAAGGAAACTGGAAGGGCTTTGACCATAGTTGTGATGTGACTTAATTTGTATTTTAATGTTATCACTCCTGTTGCTACGGAGACAGTAACTTATCTATGGCAGGAGAGGAAACAAGACAGTGAATTTAAGGGTAAGAGATAATAGTTGGTTGGCCTGGAGTTGCAGTAGTGAAATTGTTGTGTTTAAGGCAGCATTTCTGGCCTGACGTGTTGTGGAATCCGTGAGAAAGAAACCAGGCAGGGATAAAACCAAGTTTAGGACCTAGGCTCCTGGGAGAAGTGTGGTATCGCTCACAGAGTTGGGGACATTTGACAGAAAAGCAGATGCAGAGGCAGAAATGTAAGGGTTTCTAGTATCCTTGTTTTTAGATGACCACTAGAAATCTAAGTGATGAAAACAAGTAGAGATTCCAGAATTGATGGGAAGGGTAGAAACATTAATGCAGCAGTGACTTGCTTCAAGAAGGTGTTGAGGATACTGGCGGAGTAATAATAGACGTAGAAAAGAAGTCCCTCTCAGGCTGAGTCCTGAGTCAGCCCAACAGTTAGAGACCCAGAAGGTTTAAAGGAACAAGCAGAGCATTTGAGGAGGCATGGACATGAGGACGCAGCAAGGTGGAAGGAGTAATGTTTTGTCAAGTTAAAAAGAAAAAAGAAAAAAAGTCTTTCATGAAAAAGTGGTGATGAATTAAGAAGTGGTGATGAATTAAGTAGTGCTGAGAATTCCAGTAAAAGGAGGATTCAAGATGAATTATTTTTGGAAGGCAATCTGGGCATCACTTGGGACATTTACCCAAATAATTTTAGAGGAAGGTCTAGGTGGAGGAGAGTGAAGAGGGAACAAAACGGAAGAATGGCACAGTAGGAAAGATGCCTACTTACTAGAACTGTTTTAAGGCACAGAAATAGGGAGTATAGCTCGTGGGGCAAGAATCAAGGGGCTGCAGCGCGCACGGGAGGAGGGCGCCCTTCCGGGGGAGCGCGGCTGGCTGCTCGCGGGAGCAGGCAGGACGCCAGGGGTACAGGCACGGACGGCGCTTTGCTCAGTTTGGTGACGAGAGTACGTGGATGCTTTTTACATACGACTCTTTTTTTCTTCAGAAGAATAAGCAGCTTCACCAGGTGAGATCAAGGAGGGCTGGAGAATCTGAGTTTTGAGGAAAGAGTAGAAAATGTGAAGGATTTATCTTGAATACTAAATGTAGTAGGAAAACAGAATCGGGTTGTTGGGAAGCGCTGAGTCCTACACACGTGGTTATAAAAACGCAGGGAGACCACTTGTGTCTGAGTTTAAATACATGTGTGGAGCACATGGAGAGTTTTCAAAATTTTTCTGCTTTTGGTTTTTTTGTTGTTGTTGCTTTCCCGGGTATATTAGTTTTCTGGGATTGCCATGACAAGTTACCACAAACTGGGTGGCTTAAAATGACAGGAATGTATTTTGTCACAGTTTTGGAGGCTTGAAGTCTGAAATCAAGGCGGCGTCAGAGCCATAGTCTCTGAAGGCTCTCCTGGGGGGGTCCTTCCTTGCCTCTTCCTAGCTTCTGGGGGTTTCTGACCGTCCTTGGTGTTCCTTGCCTGGTACGTGCGTCACTTCCATCTCTGCCTTCATTGTCACATGACATTATCCCTGTGTCTGAGTCTTTACATGATCTTCGTATAAGGCCATCGGTCACTGGATTAGGCTCCACCCTGATCCAGTATGACTTCACCTTAATTAATTACATTTGCAAATACTCCATTTCCAAATGAGGTCACATTCTTAAATTCTGGATGGCCATGAATTTTTGGAGGACATTATTCAGCTCAGTACAGACGTGAGAGTGAAAATGGAAGAAAATAAGGGAGTTGAGGGTTTATGCAAGGGAGTGGTTAAAAATAAATACTGGCATGCGAGTGGTACTGATCAAAATGAAGATATACAAGTCACGGTAGACACTGAAAAGTTAGTAGGATCGTTGGACTGAAGAGTCCCAGGAATCAAATATTTGTTATAATGAAAAGAATGATTGGGATTAGGATGCTAGAAAGGATGGATACAAAAATTGGTCATGTGATCAGATAATTTGAATTTGATATGTTGAGGGTGAAGATATTGGTAATGGAACAGCCTGGAATGTGGAACAGGATAAAATCTTGGAAGGAAAGAGAAAGTAATTAGCAGAAGTGAGGTTACTGGATGGATGGCTATCTGTACTGAAATCATCAAAAATTATGTCAGGGGACATGGAAAGACATTGAACCCACTGCTGAAATCTTTAGAGAGTAAAAAAAAAAAAAAAAAAAAAAAAAAAAATATCCCCCAGCGATCTTTACACATCTGCATCAAAGTGTGTTTGGATTGGTTTCCTATAGGTTGAGCCTGACAAGGAGATTCTTATGAAAGTTATTTATTGAGGGATTGGTCTCAGCACAAGGGGGTTGGGGGAGGTAGTTCAGGGCAGGTGAGGAAAGCGGACCAAGGATGTGGTCTAGGATACCCATGGCCTTTAGCCCAGTCCTGAGGGGAGCTCTGGAGGAGAATTAGTGGCACAGAGTTGATCTGACCATGAGGCCAGGGGTTACAACTGGCAGATGAATGCTGAGATGGAGTGAACCTGTGGGTTTTTGAGGACAGATGTTCAGTGATCTGCAAGGGAAATAAAGAGTTGGGGAGTCTGCTAACAGCATGTAGACCACGTAGGACCTGGAGACCAAGGAGTGAATAGTCACAGGTGCTCTGGATACACCAGTGAACAGAACAAACATTGCTGCCCATCTAGAGCTCATATTTTAGGAAGATGGTGAGTTAATCAAGGCTTATAGTAATTACGTATTTTCCCTGGGGTCACACAAGAGGAAGAGGCAAGACTGAGGAAATTCTAATCCAATGAGGTTCTAGTCAGTGTTAGCTAATACAAGGGAAAAGTTAGCTTTAGTTGTGTCTAGGGCAAATATGAAGAATCAAGAACTTTAAGAACATTTTTCATGGCTATAATAATCAGTGTCCTGGGTCTCTTTCCTAATGTTACAAAGTAAAATATTAAGTTATGCATGCTATTAAATACTTCCTACCAATTTTTGCTTTTGCAAAATGATAAAACAATGTGAGCACTGAGGTGAATACATAAGGTTTCTGCTAAAGGTAGCAGTCACTGTGAATGCCTTTCAGATGAATAATGTTCAAAGTAGTGTTATTGTGAATCCCATTCATTTGATAATTCTAGGACGATTCAGTTGTGCTATATTAATATGGATATAAAAGCATCCTTTGAATACTGGTTAAAATGCATATTTTATGAAATTGCAAGGCTTCAAACATTTTCTACTTGTAAATTTCACTTGCCATGAGTTTGCTTCCCCGGCTAAAAGGAAAATTAGTTATATATTTTTACAAATGGTAACGAGTTAGTCTCGATATTACATCACATTAAACTAAAATACATTACATATGAAATGTTTGTGTACAGATAAAAGATTTCATAGATTAAATTTAAAATTAAGAAGGGCTTAATAAAAAGTTTAAACTGATTTTTGATAACTGCTTTGAAGTTTTCATGTTTTAAAATATTTGCTGTGCTGTATGCATGAGAGTTCATTCCTCCTTCAGTTTCTTTGCAGAGAGTAGTCTCTTTTAGGGGTGCTGCCTCCACCCCCGTCCCCCAGCCAATTCTTTACACGGTGAGCACTGTTAAAGAAAAACATCTTCAACAGTCCTGTTAAAGCACAGTAGGGCAGACTTGATTCAAGGGAAGGGATACCAGGACAGGTAGAGGGACCCTGCTTGGAATTTTGAGTAGGGGGGAGAGAGTGGGCTCCACTCTGAATACAGTGTGGACAAAGGGGATTTATAACCGGGGAGCATGGTGGGGGTCAGTGGATGGAAAATAGGGCTAAGAGGAGATATCGGGGTGAGGGGAATTCTGGCTAAACCAGCCTATCAGGTGTCTGGCTAAAACTGGGCAATGCAGAGAAAAATACACAGTGAGTCTGGTTGAAAAATTTAGGGGAACTTGGATAAAATTAAGTCATGGGAAGGATGTCAGTACTACTCATCTTTCAGGACTGAACGTAAATGTCGTTTTCTCACTCGAGAGCCCCTCAAGCCCCTCAGATCCCACGGTCACTTCTCTCCTCTACCCTCCCTCCCCCCCCGTTATTCTCTCTCTTGTATCCTGTAATTTCCCTTCATATCACTTATATCCTCTAATTACAGCTCTAGTGCATATTTGTTAAGTGCTTGGACTGTCACTCCAAGCTTCTTAGCATCCTGTGTCCGTCATATGCATTTTGTTTACTAAGTTACATTTAACACCTGACTCAGGCCGGGCATGTAATACATTACCAATTTTTGTCAAGTTAAAAAAGATGAAGAGTGAATTAAATTATTAATGCATTTATCTGAAACCTAACTAAGTCTGTTATATGAATTCGATAGATTATGTTACCAATGGCCTTAGCAAAGTCTAGCGTTAGTCATCTGTAATTAAATATGGAGTTATTATATACAGTGTAGTTTATAATTTTGGAAGAAAAAGATGTTCCTGGTTGGTTGAGCAGGCACTGTTGTCTCACCAGTGTCATTCTCCTTTTCTTTTTAGTAACATCATCCCTTTTTAATTAATACATTCATCCTTTCACCAGGTGTCTTAGGGAAAAGGTGACCCATCCTTTGGCTCAGATGTAAGACCTGGTTGGTTCCAAGGCAAAGATGCTCTTCTTCCCTTTGCCAGTGACTGGTTCACGGGTTAGCATATGATCCACTTCTGGTCAGTGAGGTATACAGAAGAGTCTACTGGTATTTCTGGTCATATTTGCCTCTTTTTCTTTTCTTGTTAAAGGAGAGACAGAGGAAAACTAGTTTCCTTTCTGCCTCAGGTAATTACTGTGTCATGACATGACCTCAGTAAGGGCTGTGTCTATGAAAGGAGCCAGACTGATGGCAAAACTGTCACCCTGATGACAACAAAGTAGAATGAAAAGTAATCAGGGCCTTTGATGTCATCTTTGTGCTACTGAATGACCAACTCTGAAGACACCTCAGCTCTGGATTTTTTTTTTTTTTTTTTTTTAGTGAAAGCCAGTTTGAAAGAGTTTTTTCTTATATCTTCAGTCAGAAGTTCTCGAGTGCACTTTCAGAACAGTAGCGCCCAAAGTTCAGGACTTGTACTAGTGAATACTATCTCAATACAGTATTTAATCTGCATGATTCATCAGTGTCCCGTTGGTCAGTAAAGTGATTGTGCATTAATACAGAATGGAAGGGAGGAGTTTAGTTGGCTTGGGTAATAATAAAAAAGCATGCAATTATCTACTGTTTTCCCATTAAAAATCTTTACCATAAATTGCCTTAAGCCACACAACTTAATAGCTACCCCACAGCTGGAGTGGGAAAGCCACTGTCTGACACTGTGGGAGTCACAATGTCTTATGGGATGAAACTGATAAACTTCTTTCCTTTCACAGTGATTTAGCTAAAATATGGAAGCTTTAATGAGTGTGCTGATAATAATTAGCCTGCACCTTTGTCTGCCATAGGACGTCTGCCTAATTTTCCTGGCACCTGACATTAAATAGATAGTTTTCATGTGTTCTTCCCTGGCTTTATTACTGGATCTGTGAAACTCTCAGTTACATAATTGACTCTATTATATAACTCATTAATAATAATCATAGGTGATTTGTATAAAGTTATATATATATATATAAAATACTATTTTGAGGACTTTATATATACAAACTTATCCTTCTAACAACTTTATGAAATAAGTACCTTTATTATCTTCTCAGCATCATTGAGGCACAGAGATTAGTAGATGCCTTGGGTCCCTGAGTTTACTTGCACATGGAACCACTGTGTTGGCTCCTTATTAGAAAGCATACAAATGCTAACTAGAGAATGAATATTTTAAGTGATTTTTCTTTGATTAAATATGCTTGTGGTTTGTTTAGTGTTTGAAAAAAAAAATTTTTACCTGCATGGAATAAAATACTTTCACGCCACCAGTGCACAAATCTATTTTATTAAATTGAATACATAGTCTCTGTTTTAAGGAGGTGTCATATAATTTAGACTTAAGAAATTTCTATACTTGGAAATTAATCTCATGCTACATATGGGGCATTTCTTTAAAGCACAGTCATAGATATTGGTAATGAACTGCTATTTCTAAATTTATGGCCCATCTGCAAAAATGAGTTTCGGACTAAATTGTCAACACATTTCACTGTTTCCTTTATAGATGCATCCATACTTTATTTAAAATCTATTTAAAGAATATGCTCTTGAAAATTCATCTTTTCAAATAATAGGCTATAACAAATTATACTCCCAAACTTCCAGATTAAAAGTTTCTCTTCTCCAAAAGATTGAGCATTACTATAAGGAAATTTAGGGTGTGACAGTGAAATCGTTAATTATTTAAGTGTATGAAAAATAATTAAGTCACCTGGGAAGACTGACTACTTGCTAAATATTGTAATTAAATCATTGTGACCTTCAGTGCATTGGTATTTGGGGGCATTTATCGAGGGATAAATTTTTTCCATTTATGTATATTCTCATTTATGTCAGACCTATGCATGTCAGACATTTAAGCATCCAAGAAAAGTCCCTAAAAGTTTACTATCTTCCTCATATATTCTTTAATTATACCCACAAGGATGTATTCTAGGTTATACATACTTAGAAAAAGCCGTTACATACTGTTGTCCCTTGAACAACGTGGGGTTAGGAGCGCCAGCCCTCTACTGGTCAGTAATCTGTGTATAATTTCTAATCTGCCCTTGGTATCTGCAGTTCCTCAGGATCCACCCTTCTTTTGCATCTGTGGGTCTGCATTTGTAGATTCAATCAATTTTGAATTGTACGGTGTTGAAAAAAAAATCCACGTCAAGTAGAACCATGAAGTTCAACCCATGTTGTTCAAGGACCAACAGTATAAAGAAATAAAAATATATATATAAACTTGAGAAGCTCTTGGTAATTAAGCCTATTCCAAACAGTATCACATATGCACTGGTTAATATTATACATATAGAGATTCATCATTTATTGAAGAAGCATTTTAGTGCTTACTGTGAGCTTACATGGACTCCCTGCCCTTAGGGAATTAACATTTTGATGGGGGAAGCTTATGGCTGACACAATGTCACACGGTCATAGGAACCATACAATTGAAATCTCACAACAATTGTGTATCAATTATTTTTCTCATTTTATAAATTAAATTCCAAGAAGTTAAGTAACTTGTTCAAGGTCACATATATCAGTGCAATTTTGACAACTTTTCCCCCAGGTCTTTCTACTACTTAGACTGTCTTCCTAACCTCACTGTCTCCAGTTTCCACACTATAGTCAGAGTGATATTCCTAAAATTAAAAAAAAATCATACTATTCTCTCCTGTTTAAAACACAGCAAGTGCTGCTAACTGACTTCTGGATTGTACCCAGTTTCCTCAAATTGCATAGCAAGGGTGTGGTTTATCCTGTGTCAGCTCAGGGGAGGGGCTGCAGCCGGTGCCGGTCAGTCTGGCCCAAATGCTGGTCTGGGAAGTAGAGAAGTGCATGGGGATTTTCCTTCCACACCACAGATTTTGGAGGACTTAATTACTGGTTGAGAACTGGAGGCACTAATCTGAGAGTAATGGCTGATGTCTCAGAACCCATTCCCTTTCCTGAGGGACTTAAGCACGTCCCTGGCGGTGGCAGGCCTGTTACTAAGTGGGGTGGGTGGAAGGGAACCCAGGTCTTGGGCATGGCTGGTGATAGTAAATGTGCAGCAGCTGGGGAGTGAGTGGCTTCGAACTAAAGCCAGCTGGTAAGACAATCCAAGTGGCTTCTCAGACTCAGGCAGCTTAAGTATTGTCATGCATGGGAGTCTCAGGTCTGGTGATGGACTTACGGAGCCAAGGACTGGGGCATCTCGTCGTAATCTCTCCACTTCTGTCCATAAAGTCCTGAGGGTCCTATTTCATTCTCTTGGGTCTAGAGTCTGTTTCCTTCATTGCTTCCACTCAGTATTCCCCTTTCCAGCCTGGAGCATGGTCGTGGGGGGGGGGTTCCTGTTGCAAAGATGGTTTGTTTCTTTATTTTTCAAATCCATCAAATGGGCACATAAGCATGTGCTACTTTTAAGTTATGAATTTCAAGGATCCATTCCCATTTGTCTCTCCCTTTCTTCCTCCCTTTTCTCTCCCTCTGCTTCTCTGTCTCTCCCCCCTCTCCCTTTCATCCTTCTCTCCCTCTCCCTACCCTCCTCCTGTGCCTTTTCCTTAGACACACATTCCACCAAGAGAAGGAAATACACGGTACAGAACTTTCAGAAGAAAAAAGAGTGGAAACACTGATAATAGAGATACACTCTTGATACTTAGGTTAAAATGGCATTAGTTTGACATACTGATCCCTGACATGCTCATTTCTAAACTCCCATTAAAATATTACTGAAAACATAACGAAAGGGAAAATATTCAACTTTTCCAGAAAATAAATCTAACATTGATTTTCCAGAATTTGGAACTTGAGTCCTGTCTCATAGTATTAAGAATGTGGGACCACAAGTAACCATTATTGCTAACATGCACTTCAGCCTCACTGATGTATCAATTATTTTTCTCATTTTATAAATTAAATTCCAAGAAGTTAAGTAACTTGTTCAAGGTCACATATGTCCATGGGGGGTCTTGGCTGCTCCAGTCTCACAGCTCTGAGATACAAGGACCTCATCACAGAGCGCTGCAGGTAACTGCGCCTCCCTCCACACGCCCACACGTTGGTTACTGACTTCTTGAGTTGAAGGCAGTGCTGCTCCTTTCCTGCCTCACCTTGTAACTCGTAATTCCCAGTGTCCTCAGTGGATAAACATTACGGGTAGGAGTTACATAGGTTTTAAAAAGGAGAAGACAGAGATTGGAGCAGTCCATACAGGACGGTAGATTTCTTTTAACGTTTTTTTGGCCAGATGCATTGTAACAGCTTAAGTTGTCCCAGAATTGTGATTTTCAAAAATACTGTTATTGTGGGGCCTTTTAGAATCACCAAAAGAATACTTTCAATTTTTCAAAACAAGACAGGAGTCCAGATTTTTAAATTTGGAATCCTCTAATTTCTCTGAGGCATAAACAAAGCATTTCTGTGAGCCAAGAATGGCCATGGGCCATTAGTTGTAATATCAATAAAAATACGCTGCTGCTTATATATAGATTGTAGAACAAAAGGAAAAACGTATTTGACTCCGCAAACATTTCAAAATAACATTACTTCTATATTTCTTTCACAATTCAAAATCTATACCCGACTCTTGATTTCTATAATGTCAATTGTGTTCATTCTTGCTAATTGGAAAAAACGTATTCTCTTTTCAAAGACCACCCCCCAACACATGATCTAAATTCCATCTACCTTTTTCCCCCTCAAAAATCTTATTGTAGCAGGTATGTTCCCCCTCGTGTGTACCTTCAACCTTTCTCCCGAATCCGCACTAGCTGGCATCCCACCGCCCCTCTCTGGGAAGGCAAGGGTGGCCCCTGGGCCCTCCCTTCGTTCCAGGACCTGGATTCTTGGTTACACTTTTTGGAGAATTTTCTTCACTGATTGTTTCAAGTTTTTCTTTTCCTTATAATTCCTCTTTTTTTTTTTTTTTTAAGAATTTATTGTGGAGTAATTGATGTGTAAATGCCCTTTAATTATTACTTAAAGGCAGTTTGGTCTCTGTCATCAACAGTCTTTCGAAACTACTCTTACAGATGTGTCAGTAAACACATTCACTGCTAAAGCCAATGCACAGCTTTTATTCTGAAACAAACCTTGTTCTCATGTAATGCTGTTCATTGCCGATCAACAAGTTAACATTTCAACCATAGTTTTCTTTAAAAATTATATGCAAAGAATAGATGTTCATCATAGAAAAATTTAAAAGTAGAAGAAATAAGAAAAAGAGACATTTAATTTCACAATGGAAAAACAGCCATTTTTAAGCAACATACATATATATACTTAGATATTTATATATGTAAGGTTATATATATACTATAAAATATTGTGTATTTATATATGTGCACAAATATATGTAGCAAGTTAATATTATAAGTATGAACATCTATAGTTATCTATATGTACAGAAATATCTTAATGTGATCCCACATCAGTATTCTTCAAGAGCTACATGATGGTTTTAAAGAAGCCGGAAAGAAAAAGCCGCATGATTGTGAATTAGAACCAGAAGCCCCTGAAAATCTGGAAGGATGACAAAACAACTAAGTAAAACAGAAATTGATAATTTGCTAGAAATAGAAAAAGGTAGAACTCACCAAAAGAAAGCATTTGAAAATATTTTAAATCCACTTTCTTTCCATTATTCAAAGATAATGAATTTGAAAAGAAACAAAAATATTAATGTTAGAAAACTAAAAGGGAAGAATTAAACAAATCTTCACTCTAAGTTAAGATTGAAACAAAACCAGTGTGCAAAAGCATAACTTAAAGGAAAACCATATTTAATATTTAGGAGTATATTTGCCTTCCTATAATTACCATTAAGGTTTGAAAATAGAAATAAAGAATGCTTTATTAAAAAGTAACTATCATTAATTCAAGAAATACTCAAATACCTTCTCTGTGTAGTTTCCACATGATGTTCTAGGTCTCAAAAATTATTTTTCAAGTATCAGAATACTGTGCACTACCAGTACAGCTTATCGCTCAACATTTTACCTTTGTATCCTAAATATACTGTATGATGTCTGGGACGATGGACTAAGGTGTGTACCTTATGTGACTGTGCTCTTATCAAACGTTAATTTCATTCCCTATCATTGTCATCAGCCTGCTCTCAAGAGAGCAATAGCCTCATTCTGTAGTATATCTAAACACATTTTCTCATGTCAAAATCAAGCCCTTCACCTTGAACATTAAATTACATAATTGCAGGAATAATCAGAGTACAGTCAGAGGTGGGACAAAATAAAATTTAAAAGCATGCATTCTAGGGCGCATGGTCTGCATTCATATTCTAGCTCTTGTAGTCATTCTGGGCAAGTTAATTTTCTAATCTGTACAGCAGAAATGATAATAGTTGAACTTACACAATTATTGTGAAAATTGCATGAATTAGCACACATAAAACATTTAGATAAGTGACAGAGAAATTTTTTAAGTACCAGCTATTGCTGTTACTAGAACGTAAATCACATGAGAGCAGCGGTTTTTTCCTTCTTATCCCCTTTCATACTTTCAGCCCTTAGAATAGAAACTAACCCATGGTAGACGCTTGATGAATCTGGTCGAGCGAATGAACATTTATTAGCTACTTCCAGTTGCCAGTTATAGAGACAAGTTTTTTGTATGCATTACTTCATTAATCTTGCTAATAAATTATTGAGTTTAATAAGCTTCTTATCTTCCTTCTTCTGACATACAGATTAAGTCATAGGTTAAATTAGCTGTCAGACATCACCTGGTTAGGAAGCTTATTGATTCTCTACCACTGCTGTAAAAATTACCACGATCTTATCAGCTTAAATGAAAATAATACTTATTATGCTACTGGATGTCAAAAGCATGACACTAAGCTAAAACCAAGATGTTAAAGGTCTGAGTTCCTCTCTAGAGGCTCTCGGGGAGAGTTCGGTTCTTTGCCTTTTCCGGCTCCTAGAGGTATCCTGATTCCCTTAGTTCATGGCCCTCCTCCTCCATCTTCAAAGACACCATCTATACAAAAACGAAACAAAGCAAAAGTGCCCAAAATGAAGTAAACTGAGATAACCCAAATATTGTTTCTTTAGAAAAAGGAGACCTTAAAGAAGATATTTTAATTATAGCCACAATGAGTGAACACACAGTACTTCTGCTGAGATCTCAGATGGGGTAAGGAACTTGTTACTGGAAACTGGTGGAAAGGTGATCCTTTTTATGAAGCGGCATAAACTTGACCGAATGTGTTTTGTTGGGTGAAAAGTAGAGCTTTTGATTTATAAACCTGGATGTTCAGCTGAGGAGATTGAGTACAACGCAGAAGGAGGAACCTGGTTACTCCTTGCTGCTTACAGTCACATGAGAGAGCAAAGAGATAGGCTGAAGATGAAAGTTCTAAGCAAGAGCGAATAACCCTTGATCTGAACATTTCTCAGCCTGTAATCTACATCACAAAAATGAAAAATCATACTTGGAGAGAGTGCTGTAAGAATGTGGCTGGACAACCATTTTCTAAGGAGATTAAGCCTGACTTAGGAATCCAATCAACCACAGCAGAAATGCTGCCTGCTTGGACCGGAGGGAACAGAGGCAGGATGAAACAGAGTGAGGCTGTCAGTCCTCAGGATTCAAAGGCAGGGAACTGGCCGGTACAGCTACTTGGCTGAGAACAAGTGTTATCCTTCAAGAAAAGGGAAAAGTGGCCCTGAGGGATGGACAGAAGCTGATACAGAGCTGCCGCCCCCGCAGACCCAGAGACTGACCGCATGTCTCGAAGACAGGGCTGCTGTCTCCTTACTTCCAAGACGTGGATTCCCTCTCCAGGACTAGGGGCGTGGGACTTCCATCGAGGGCTGAGAGGCCAGGGCCAGCACCTAGGGCCCAGGTGTCAGGGCCCATCACCCCAGCTGGCTCAGAAGACAGAACACTGAGCTAAAGTGGATTATTTTCAAGCTTTAAAATCTAACAGAATTTGCCCTTTTGGGTTTCAGAGTTTCTTGGGACCTTTGATCCCTTTTTTTCCCCTTTTTGAAATAGGAATGCATATCCTGTGCCTGTCCTATCATTATATTTTGGGGGCAGAGAATTTGCTGTGTGGTCTCAAGGAGCCCAGAGGAGATAGAAAAGGATTTTGCTCCAGGATGAATCATATGTCAAGTCTCACCCATAAATGATTTGGATAGTAAGATTTTGAACTTTAAGCTAATGATATTTAGATGAGATTTTAGACTTAAATTTGGTGCAGAGATGATTGAGTTCTGGGGATGTTGGCATGGGGTAACAGCATTGTGAACATGAAAAGGACATGCTCCTTCGGGGCAGCTAGCTGGTGGAGGGCTATGAGTTGATTTCAGTCTCCCAAAAAAGATACGTAAAGTCCTAACCCCTGGTGCCTCTATTTGGAAACACTTTGCAGAAGTAGTGAAGTTAATATGGGGTCATTAGGATGTGTTGTGATATAGTATGACTGGTACACTTATAAGAAGGGAAAATTTGAACACAGACACAGGTATGTACCGGGGAGGACTACGTGAAGTGACACATAGAGAAGGCCATGGGAAGATGGAGGTTTTGGGTCATCCACTTAGAAGCCAAGAAATGCCAAAGATGCGAAAAAAATCAGCATCTAGGAAAAGGCAAGGGAGGACTTCCCTTTAGGTTTCGGTGGGAGCATGGCCGTACTGACACCCTCCAGAAATGTGAGATAATGGCTTATACTTCTTGTTTGTTCTGAGAATAAAGACCAGTGACAGTTGAAAACTTACTGTCTTCACAGGTCTTCTGAGAAGTCATGTGACCCTAGTTTCCCCATACACACAGCAGCTTTTAAGAAGCCCCCTCAAAACACTCATTGCATGGCTTTTTCTCATAATTTGGTGCATTTATTGCTTGCCTTGTTGGTCCCCACCTCCACCAGGCAGCAGCATCTTTTCCCTGTGGCTTTCCTTGTTTCTGAGGACTGCGCAGCTGCCCTGACCTGATAGATTGCCAGATTAGGCAAAACAAAGGGAGGCTCCCCAATGGCAGTCCTTGAGTGGGGGCCACCCTATTCAGTTCAGAATAGGTAAACATAATCCCCTGGGTACAAGGTCTGTTCTGCTCCCTCAAGAATTATCTGTCCACACCAGGAACACGGGCTGGTGTCTCAAGACAACCACAATGTGGAGAGGGGTTTCGGGTGAGGGCTGGTTAATACGCCACAAAAATCTCACTTGTGTGGCTGCTGTACACCTTAGAACAGCTTCCAAAGTCCCAGGAAGCTTGACTGCGGCAGTTCTTGCCATGCGTTTTGGTGTTTCTTGGGAGGAATAGACAAAGTTGCCTACACTTCCAGTTTTGCTGATACCAATGGTCTGTTTTTACAAGCTAAATTTTACTGGGATACAGTCACAGCCATCTGTTTATATTTGTTTATGGCAGTTTACAAATTACAATTTGAGCTGAGTAGTAGCAAGAGATACTTACAGCCTGCAAGCCTAAAATATTTAATAACTGGCCCTTTATGCAAAGTCTGCAGACCTCTGTTTTCAAGTTTTCTGTGTGCATAACCTGTTGCAAGATACAGTGCATTGCTTCTTTCTTTCTAACCTATATGCAATTTATTTTTATTGCTTTATTCCACCAGCTTAATGATGATTAATAAAATGTTGAATAAATACATTGGAATGGATAGTCTTTTCTTATTCCAGTCTTGGGAGAAATGCATTTTATTTTCACCCTAAAGTATTCTCTTAGCTGTACACAGAATATGTTTTCTTTTTCTGCCTCCCTTATCCTCCTTCACTGAAGCATTTATGCTTTTAAGCAAATTTGGAAGATATTCAGCAATTACTTTATCAAATATTTTACTACTCTTTCCGTCACTTCCTGGAACCCAATAATGTATATTCTAAACCAGTCAATGTTTTCCCACAGCTCACTGAAACTGAAGAGACCCTAAGGACAGGATGGGTGTGGGTGTAGATTAGATGGTGTTCAAGGCAAGGATGTTAAATTTATGTGTGTATTTTGCCTTTTTTCTATGGAATCTCAGACGTTTAATATAAAAGCACACTTTGAGTAATTAAAATTTAAATGGCCTAGGTGGATAAACACTAAAATTAAGGGGTTATACTGAGAAAGGGAGAGCAATGCTGGGTGAGAGTAGACGAGAATCATTCATGTTTCAGCCGATATGCTTCAGTATCACTGGCATATTTAACAAAAATAACATGAAGATAAATTACTTCTGTGCTTTGCAAATAATCCAGATGCAATTGTGTTATGCAGGGGCCAACAAACATTTTTGGTAACCACCAGACAGTAAATATTTTAGGCTTTGAGAGACATATGCTCTCTGCCATAAATACTTCACTCTGCCATTGAAATGAGACAGCATATATTGGCAATATGTAAGTGTGTTTGGCTATGTTCCAATAAAAGTTTATTCACAAAAGCAGGTGGTGGGCCAGATTTGGTTTTCGGGTTGCAGGCGGTCTACCCTTGATATATAGTAAGAGTGCTTCTAATACTTGAGTTGTGGAAAAAAATGCAACTGTGAATATTTGATTACCTACTATATCATAACGATATAGTAAATCCATTTTTATGTGAAATTTACAGCAACACCTCATGTTAAATTTAAGAATGTACTTACTCTATTTCAGTGATAAAAATATATTCACCTTTGCCAACTCAAAAGATAATGGCACTTTCATTAAAATTCACATGCTACAAATTTAAACAAATGAAACGCCACTCAAGATATATACAAAATAAATACAAAAGCATAAAATGTGAAACTTAAGAATTCAAAGGAAAATACATGCCTATTGGAAAACTAGTTTCATAAAGAGAATAGAATGAGAATAATTTTAAGACTTACTTAGAAATGTGTTTCTAGAGAATTTTACACCATTCTTCAGTTTTGCAAGCAGTTGCTAGATGACTGTAAAATTATAATTTGATATAGATGAGTTAGCATGTCACACAAAACACCCAAACAACTGACATATTGTCATCTTTTGCTGAACTAAAATTATGTGTTTGAAGTAGAACATGAGCCAACATGTTAATAATAAAAGGTCTTGAATTATTTATTTTGAAGAAGTGATTTATGATGGCTGTAAAAAAAATTAATGGAGCGGTTCTTTATTTTATCAGGAAAAAATGTTTCCTAATTCTGCCTTCTAATTTACTAAAACAATTCAGACTCCTTATGTCAAGTAGCTTTAAAACAAGGAAAAAAGCTGGAATTATTTACTCAGAATGTGAACATCATCACTCCAAGTGAATGAATACCTATTATGTACGGTTAAATTTTCGTAGGCTGTCAGATTTAGTCTGAAGACAAAAGCTCTGGGGTAAATAGCATTTTCCCTGTTTTACTATTACGGAAGAGGTGACTCAGAAAAGTTAAGTCCTTACCATGGTTACAGTGACAGTACGTAATGGAGGTGGTACTCTTCTGGATGACATCATCTTTAAGAAGTTATTCTCCCATGTACTTCGTGAGTTCTCTTCAAAGAAGGAGACTGTATCCTCCAATTAAGTTTGATCTTAATTGAAAAATTCAGACAAAAAAAAAAAAAACAAATATGTGGGGGAAAAGCTAATATCATTTACCCTTAAGTCTTCACATCTATGGTCAAGTGAGGATCTGCCATTTTTGGGTAATTGTTTTCATAAAGCAGCGTTGCATATTTTAACATAAACCTTTTAACTGTGTTACCTTGGGCAAATTTACTTAACCACTATGAACCTCCTTTGTCTTACGGGTAACATGGTGGCAATAATGATAACAACAATTCATAGCTCTCAGCAGATTTGACAATTAAATGAGAAGAAAGGAAAACATCTTACGTTAAAACTCAGTGAGTAAAGTGAATATAATGTACGATCAAAATTAGCTTAAAATTCCTTACATCATTGCTGGTTTTATACGCTCTGACGCACAGGGACACACAGAACATGGTAAGTTCACTAACGTTTAGTTTAGAAACAATGGCATTCTTATTAAGAAAACTTTATTCTCCCCAAAGTATTTTGATGTGAGCATGTTGTTGGAGAGAAAGTTCTTCATGAGTCACACATCTTTTCTAAGATTATGTTTTGGACTATCTTTTCAAGGATGTTAGGGGAAAAAAAAAACAGCCTAGAAGTTAGAGATAGTATCTCCCTCTCGAGGGCAGAGTTCAAACTTGTTTCCTCAGCAGAATAATATTTACTATAAGACTGCATTTTGGGGCATAGTTGGACGGGTTTACTAGCGACTCCATATACAACTGGGAGTTCCAAACACTAGCCTTCCTCGGTCATGATGCCCCTACCGAGTGCGCAGCAGGTGCACCTTCACAGCATCTCTGCGGGGCTCGGAGAGGGGAGCTAGGACAGGAGAGACAAAAGGAACTAACGTGGACATGGAGCTCAGGCTGCCTGCTGCCTGTAAAGCGACAAAGGCCTTTGTCTTTGACCCAAGAGTCTCATGTCTCCCACGGGACGCTGGCAGAACAGCTTGTGGGTTTGAATAGGGAATGGCCTCAAATCTGACACAACTGTTAACATGAATGAAACTTAAATTCTGTGCAGAGAAAGTAAGTTTTAGATTTTATCACTCATCACATGATTGCCAGAATTTGAACTTTATCTAATCTCAGACAACTGTCTCTAGCTAGAAAAAAACCAAAACCGAAACTTTGGGATATTTATCTTGGTGTAGTTTGTAGTTTGTAACTTGACCTTGGGCAACTAGCTTTCGCCCAAGGAGAAAAAAAGGTATATTTACTATCTGAATTCTGTAGAGTATAATAAAAAAGGGGAATTTTTACATTATTCCAAAAGCAGTTTGGAAAAGAGAAATTTGTGAGAAATGCTACTTGGGTGAAACCTTCTGGATAAAATTATAAATCCTGTTAAATTTAATTTTATCCTTTTCCTTAATGTATATATGGCCATATTTGGATATCACATTGTAATCCAACATATGGTTTCTCAAAAATTTTTGATCAATTTTTGTTCTTCCATTTTTGAAACAAACTCTTTTTTTTGTTGTTGATTAAGCTCCAGATAAAATACTTGAAACCATCTTGTAGAACACACACACACACACACACACACACACACACACACTTTGAAAATGAAATTCACACTCCATGAGGCTAGATTCTCTCACTGTGTAAGGAGTTCCAGAGCTGAGGCTGGTGGCAGATGTGACAGTCTTCCTTTAAGGTACAAACCCAGTGGGTTGATCAGTAGATAGAATGGCAACCTTATGACTTTTAATCCTCCCTCTGGTTCTTTTTCCCCCTGCCTCCCTTCCTTTCTTCTTTCTATCCCTCTCCCTGTCTCTTTGCTAAGCCACCATTGTTTAATTCACTTATGTTTAGATGCAAATTATGAATCTCCATTGCCTTTAATTTCAACACATTTACTGTCCATTTAATTCTCTTGTCTTTGAACTGGAAAGACGTCGGGAAACCACATTTCTGGGAATCACTTAATTCAATATGCATCACTGCCAACAATTAGATTTATTTCTACCAGAGTAGTAATGATGTGGTTGCTGAAAATACTGACCTACAACTATTGAATGGCCAGGAAGGTGCCTGTTTGACGTCCCTGATATGATGCTATACACAAGTACTTAGAGATTGCTGCACCCTTTGTACTATTAAATGCATCTTTCTCTAATTCAGTTTTATAAAAATATGATAAATACATACAAAAGAGAATCTGAGATGTATTAATGGATATCAGAAATTATTTGCTCCAAGGAACCAGAGAGCCTGGGTCTGAAGTGGGGCTTGACCATTATGCTCAGTATATCACATTGTAAAAGTGACTTGACCTTCAGTGTCCTCATCTCTAAGATGGAGATGATTATAGCACTAATTTCTAGTCCTGTCAAGCATTAACACGTACACAACATACAGAACAACGTTTGGCAGGTATGTAGATCTCATTACTGTCA
The DNA here is from genome assembly GCF_009834535.1 of Camelus ferus. Taxonomy (NCBI): domain Eukaryota; kingdom Metazoa; phylum Chordata; class Mammalia; order Artiodactyla; family Camelidae; genus Camelus; species Camelus ferus. The sequence goes on along the minus strand of NC_045718.1, from coordinate 8,956,922 downwards.
GATGCTATTATTATAAATGAGCCCAGAAGTTAGCCACAGGCCACAGATTTGGGATTAAATCACAGGTACATTTAGCGCCAATAACCAGTTTGGGTCCCCATATTATATTCTGTGTTAAGCCAGGATTCTTCCCCCCTTGGATACAGTGAATAATGAAACAACTTTAATAATATTCCCAAATGGCAGGCAAATCCCAAACTCCTGAATAAGATGAGAATTGTGTTGGATTTCAAGTGAGGAGAACTTGTATGGATCATCAGTATGCGTTTACCCACTATTATAGCCTTAGCTTCCTTGATGTTCCTTCTTTCAGATTAATTTGTTTTTATCAGATCAACTTTTGCCTGGAGATCAAATTCTTTTTGTATCTTTCAGAGTTCTTCCATTTCCTTTCATTAAATAATAAACAATACATCAAAAGCTACCCACAAGTATAGAATGAAGATAAAAAGTGAAAAATAAATTTGAAACTTCAAACATCCTTAAAAACAAAAAGCAAGACTAATGAGAAATGAACATCAAGCTTATTTGGTTCACAAGTTTTTATTTCTAATTAAAGTAAATCTTGAAGTTTTAGAGTGGTCTTTCTTACAACGTGTAATAGTGGGGGTTTTTAATGGTTATATTTTGTTCGTCAATTAGGATTGCCAGATAAATACAGGAGATATGGTTTAATTTGGATTTCAGATAAAAGTAAATATTGCATGGAACATGCACATACTGAAAGGCTTTTTCTTTGTTTATCTCCAGTTCAGATTTTACTGGGAGTCCTGTATTTGTATTAATCTGTCAACTCTAGTAATTATGATAAACTGAAAGTTATTGAGGTAAACAGTGTTGATATGATAAATGTTCTTTAACAAATTCATCAGTTTTATCTCTCAATTTATCATAAATTGGAATTGTAATGAACTTTAGAGATATGTAATTCAATTCTTTGTTGAGAATATTAGTTTCTTATAAAACATTACTGTCCTGATAACTGTTTCCTAGAAATTCATTCTTCATAGTTTATGCCTGGGGGTTTAATTTACACGTGATCCTAATTTATCTAAAAATATTTAGAGGTTTTTACACAAATACAAAAATAGAGTAAGAGTACAACAATCAAGCGAGAAACTGAAGCGGCAAGAGGAAGTCCTCTCACTGAATGCCAGTTCCTTTCGTAGCACTTCTGATGCGTAACGAGAACCACCATGTTTTTATTAATTGTGGTTTTACCTCCTCTGGTTGTCTTCACTGCTCCTTAGCCAGCAGAATTTTAATTCTCATTCTCATCACTCTCTTCTTGACATGTTCTAATTTATCAATGCCTTCTGCTCTCATCTGGCCAGCTCAGAAATTTGTTAAAATACCATATTCCATGTTCTTAAAATTGCACTTGTATAAAGTCTGCTTAAGAAAGTGCCTCGGCTTCTTGAACAGATACATACCACTGAACAGTTTCATATGGTTTTTAAATTTACCTAAAAGCCCTAACTCCTCTCTCTGGATATTTCTTTTAAGTCTTTGTTTTCTTCTCACTTTGGTGGTTGGTTTGTGTGCTTTTTTAAGGCAGAAATTCACAGTTGTCTCTATAAGAATAGCTTATATTCTGCGAATCAAAGTCATTTTGTAAGCAAATTTTTCCTTTACCTCTTATCTTAATTTTCTCTAGTCACTAATAAAGAAAGACATACACTACTGTAGAAGACGACTGTGGTAGGCTGAATAGAGCAGGTACTCCCCAAATATCCGCATCCTAATCTCTAGAACTTGTGAATTTGTTACTTTTATGGGAAAAGGGACTTTGTAGCCGTGATTTAGTTAAAGATCTTGAGGCAGGAAGATTATCCGGGATGTTCAAGTAGAGGACAACCTAATTACATGGGTCCTTAAAGCTGAAGATCTCCTGGCGAGAGTGAGAAGGTATAAGTATGGAAGACGGGCCATGGAGACGCACTACTGCTCACTTTGTAGATGAAGAAAGGAGGCCACAAGCTGAGGAATGTGGACAACCTCTAGAAGCTGGAAAAGACAAGGGAACAGATCATCCTCTAGAGACTCCGGAAAAGATGCCTTCATTTTAGCCCATGTCAGACTGCTGACCTCCATAACTGTAAGGTAAAAATCTGTATTAAAGTCAATAACTGGGGCAATTTGGAAACTAATTTCACAACTATAGGACACTAATATTGTTCCATTTCCTGATTGATTTATAATAACCAGTCATTCAGATCTGTTAGTAATAATTGCCCAATCGTATATTCATTTATCTGCTTTATATCAGCTCTAAAGTAGAATAACTAGCTTTGAAGAATGAAGTTTTACTTTATTTACTTTATTAAAATAAAAGTTAATGGTTATTAAAAGTAATAAATGATTTGGTATTTTGCCAAGGGCTCTTGGATATTGGAAAAGACATTGTGCTTAAAATCAAGGTGGCATGAACAATTAGTAAGAGAATAAAATAGCTTAGAAAGATTTAAAGATTTAAATATAAATATCGGGTAGGATATAAATCACACAACATTATGAAATAGAAGCCCATTTTCCAAAAGTGTCTCTTTAAACATTATTTTTAGTTCTGATTACAAAGGACCAAAAGTAAAAAGAGTATAAATTAGGTCTTTGTTAGCATGATTACATGGTCATTAGTGTTCTGGGAACTTTATGCCATTTCCATTTGTATATATTTCTAAGGGAAAATAATCTCTTAGAAACAGTGACTATTGTCTAGATTGACAGTTCTTTTATTACGTTGTATGAGAATATCTTGCTCACTTCTTTAGTTTTGGGGAAAGTACACAAATTAAAGACCTGCTAAATTTATATATCACAGAGAGGTTCTAATAAGTTTTAAGAATATTTATGGAAAATATCTCAAAATGCTTGTATAACAAGATTGGCTTGCTGTATCATTCATAAACTTAAACATAAAAGTAAATCACTGCTTTCTGTGAACTCTTGGCTAAGGTCACTTAAGGAAGGATCACATGTTCCCAATCCCAAATCCTATAATGGACACAATTGTTGAGACAAGTGAGAAGAAAAATCATGAGAATTCACAAAGATTTGGAGGGGGAAAAAAGTCCTACTGGAATAAATACAGAAATGCTGGAATAAATGAATATTTACATGGAAAAGAATAAAGTTTAGCAATGTAATTCATTTCTGAATTTATCATCTCACACAGTGGCACTGGGAATTCTCTCAGTAGATTTTCTTACAGTCTCTGTTTTTCACATAAACTTTTCTGCTTTGGGTCTGTTACTTTTCTCTTGCTGCGTTAACATGTTACTAACAACTTAGCACCTTAGCAACACGCATTTATTACCTCACAGTTCTGAAGTCTGCAATGAGTCTGGGCTGAAATGAAGGTGCCCATAGGACTTATTCCTTTCTGGTGGCCCGAGGAGAGGATCTGTTTCCTTGCCTTTTCCTGAGTCTAGAGGTCACCCCCATCCCTCCGCTGTGGCTTTGTCCTCTGTCTTCCATGCACAGCATTCAGTCTCTGATTCCATTGTCATATCTCTTTGACTCTGGCCTCTGACTTTTTCTTATAGAGACTCTTGTCATTACATAGGGCCCACTGGGATAATCCAGAATAATCTTCCTCTCTCTAGGTTCTTAATCACATCTGCAAAGTCCTTTTTAACCATCTGAGGCGACGTTCGCAAGTCTGGGATTAGGATACGAGCACTGGGGACCATTGTTCCCCTGACCTCATAAAGTAACCCTCTGTTTCAGTTTTGTAAATCTCAACTAAATCATTGTCTATAAAAGTTAGCCAGTGAAAAAAATTTGTGTTTACTTGTTTATAGCTATGATGCAGAGTTTGGTTAAAGTTTATTTCTACACAGTGTGAGAGTCACAGCCAACAGAAAAGAAAGCTATGTGTATGTCAGCTAAATACATTTCAAAGACGAGAAAAGAACACTGAGATTAGAGTTTGAGGTCATACCAAGGATATATTTGAAGAGTGAGTTTTTCTCGAATCGAATCAGTTTTAGCTACCTGCCACTAGCAAAACATCATTAATTTCCTGGGAAGGCACCAAGGAGCAGACTTAGGTTTTAAGGGTAGCTTGTGTTATTCAGTGTTCACACATCCCTAGTGTTTGGCAAGAAAACATTATATTCTTTCTGTTTGTTTGTTTTGTTCTGTTTTGGGGGTTTTTTGTTATTGTTGGGGGAGGGGGGTAATTAGGTTTACTTATTTATTTTTAGAGGAGGTACTGGAGATTGAAAACATTATATTCTTGATGACTTGATATTAGAGATGAAGAAAATAAACACTTAGTCACTTTCTTATTTTCCTTTAATTTGGTCAACTATTAGATTCGCTGGCACTCCAATCTGGAATTTTTTTCCTCTGTTCATCCAAAAATTCTGCCCTCACATTCAGTTTAATGCAGGTCCTTCTTGACTTGAGGTTAAATAGAGTATTATTCTAATTGCAGACACCTATCAGTGTACGTTTCAAATGCTACAAATCATGAAGCATGTCTGGATGATGCATAGATACATTTTGATGACAATAAATAATTCTAGCCTGGCATAATTATCATAGTTGGCAATAGGTTAGCATGTCTTAAAAAAGTGTTAGCATTTATTAACATTTTCCATGAGCAATCAGCTAATAGATGTATTTACAACATCCATATGTCCACAGACAAGAGTATGTGATAAGAATATAAATATTATCTTCATTTTAACTTAATCATATTCACTGCTTTAATATAAATGTATTATTGAATCAAATGAAATCACAAGTTAATATTTAAAAAACAAGTGATAAAACAACAAAAGAAAATGTAATGTTCTAGGCGGAAGTTTCCTTTCTCTGTAGAGACAATATAAACCACTCTGCTACTCTTTAGAAAAATATTCAATAAAATAATGCCATTTGCTGCAACATGGATGGACCTGGAGATTGTCATTCTAAGTGAAGTAAGCCAGGAGAAAGAAAAATATCATAAGATACCACTTATATGTGGAATTAAAAAAAAAGACACAAATGAACTTATCTATAAAACAGAAACAAACTCACAGACATAGAAAACAAATTTGTGGTTACCAGGAGTGGAAGGGGGTGGGAAGGACTAAATTGGGAGATCGAGATTGCAGATCCTAATTACTATGTATAAAATAGATACACAAATTTCTTCTGTACAGCACAGGGAACTCTATTCAATATCTTGTAGAAACCTATAGTGAAAACGAACATGAAAACAAATATATGTATGTATATGCATGACTGAAAACAAATATTTGTATGTATATGCATGACAGAGGCATGATGCTGTACACCAGAAATTGACACATTGTAAACTGACTATACTTCAATTTAAAAAAAAAGAACCAAAAAGGAAAAAAAAAAAAAAAAAAAAAAGGAAAATACTCACTAAAGTGACTGTGAAGGTTTATTAATATTCCCCCCCAAAAATAAACTTCCATTTCTTCTAAGAGTTTTTTTTAAATAACTTCTTTGCTGTCAAATATCATCCCTTTGATATTACTGAGAACATAGTAAAAATAATAGAAAAACAATATATTGAGGTTGTCTTCTTGCCCTGGTACCTTCAAGTAAAGGAAGTGAACTGCTGAGCACAGCAGTGCTCAAAGAATTCATGCAGGGAGCAGCTGCCTACTTTGGGAAAACATGTGTTTAAAAATACCTTCTGCTCCAGGTAATTTTGCTTTTACAGTCCAATAAGTTTCAGCTGTTCTCAAGGACAAAACTCAGGAAATCAAGATGTTTCGATAGAAACGGCTCTAAATAGTTTGATGGAGAAAATTAGCACTTGGCTGTGTCTACACAAAGCTGGTAGATCAATAACTTCAGTTATATATTTGATTTTCTCAAATAATAATTTAGGCTAATTTCCATGTCCAGATTAAAGTTTTATTTGGTCGGCCAATCATACTGACACATTTAAAGAGATAAATCAAACATTTTAATTTCCCTGAGTTCTTACTGTTGAATTAAAATCAAATTAAGATCCCAAGTTTGAAAGTTATCATTTTAAAGGTATGGGATTAAAGATAGCTCTTCTAAGTAGGACACAGAAAACACTCTGGTAATTTTTACAGTGAGTTCTGCTCCTTGGTAGCAGTGGGTTTTGATGGTGTTCTCAGCACTGGAGTAAGTAGTCACAGATAAAAAAAAAAAAATTAAAAGAGAGGTTGAAGCAAAAACAACTTTAAGTACCTATACATTCACTCTTGGCTTCTTTCAACTTTGAGAAAATAATATATTTTTAATTTTAAGTAAAGATTTATATCATGTATCAAAACTTTTATTTAATTTTTATGCCATATATAAAATTATAGTGCACTTACACCATCATGACCAGAGATTTTTATTTGCTTGAAAAGAGAAAGATTTAATTAATATTTTGCTCACAAGATATCAAATAATTTAATGTATTCAACATAATATAATTGATCCAGATGTTCACATTCAAATAATCTATTTGTCATTTAGGATTTGGAGTTTTTGTTTGGTCCTTCTTTTAAAGGACAGGATTCTCCAGAGTAAATACAAGGCTTGATTTTAACAATTCTAATTTATGACTAATGTCACAGTGAATTCAGCCAATTTAATAGAGGTGAGATCAAAGATAGTTGATTCAGTAGAAATAAACAACATGAATAATTGAGTACATATTTCACTTTTTGTTGCTATTTTGTGGCATCGTGTAGTCAGATCCTGAGATTTACATCAATATTTATGTCTTTGGATTTTGAAAATATAATTTCAGAATGCAAAGCAATCTAATTATAACCCCCTTGATTCATTCCTTCATCAATCATAACTCAACTGAATTTCAATGGATTGAGAGATTCCACTAGAAATACAAATATTAGCAAGTCAATACTGTCCATTTGACCTAATAAGAGACCTAACAAATTATGAGTCAGTTTCACCAAACTTACTGCACAAGTACATTCAACAAATTTCAATTAGATGAACAACTCGATTTCGTGAACATCTGAGCACCAACTGTTCCACGCTGTTAAAATATATTTAATCCAAACCACCCTTCAAGTTAATCTACTTGTGGTCTAGGAGTCCATTCACTGATTCCACAATACATTTGCTGAATGCTTACTACGTAAACAGACCTGTGGCAAGAGAGACGTAAAGTTGTGCATATCAAGATTCTAATAAACTTGAAAAAGTTTATAATGATTTACATGTTGTGAGACACACATATCACTATTATCCAATAATCTTACTGATTATTGTGAATAATTATTCAACCGATTGTTATAACAAAAGGGTAGAGTATACTGTAGTTAAGGTCAACCAGTAGGGCATCACAGAAGAGGTGCTGACTCAAGTTGACTTTGGAATATAGGGGAGATTTATACAGACTACAACGAAGAGTTATTGGAGGAGCAAAGGCACTGTGATTGAAAAGTTATTTCAGTTGAAAGGAAAGTGAGATTTATGCATTTACGAATCATTGACTCTTGCTATATAAAACTGAAAAATAGGCTGGGACAATTTTGAAGGCTTGGGGGGAAAAATTTTTAAACTAGTATTTACATGGAAAAAGAGAAAACTTTTTGACTGGGAAACCAATTATGATTGGGTAAGTCCAGGTATGAGAAGAGAAGGGGAATTTTTAGATTTCATAATATATAGATATTGATATGAAAAATATAAAAATGAATAATGAGGTTAGGAAAAAGAACAATGATCAAATCAAGACCATACAGAAGAGTATAGTGTTATAACAGCTACAGGAAGCCCTGAGTAATACGGAAGAGGCCAACCCCACCGTTCTTTGGAAAGAACTATTGAAGTAATGTTCCTTGGGGAAAGTTAAATTTTAATTTTGGTGAGTATGTAAAAATAAATCATTGAAAAAAAATTTAATACATCAATCACCAGAAAGCAAAGAAAGGCATAGAACGGGATGGAAGGAGACTTGTGAACAACAGAGTGGAATATGAATTATGGCAGAAAAACAGGATGCATTTGATGACGCTTTGTGCCTACACTTGTAGGCGTATTATTAAGTACATGCAGCCAGAAGGAATAGGGAGGAGGGAGGTAGACAATGCGGCAGAATTAAGATTAGGCTGACATTTTGTTTTTGGTGTGACGTTAGACCAATCTCAGTTTCCCAGCTAGAATGCCTTCTCTTTGATAGGCAGTATTCAGCAGTTCCAGTTTTGCCATGGTTTTTCCTAGTGTGTGTGTAAGTGTAGTATACCCTCTGACCTGACGTCTGCCAGCCCTCACACGTTTCAGCTCCCACAGCTCTGCAGACGCCAGTGAGGATGTTCAATGTGTGTTGTGGCGCCAACGCACAGATTAGAAAAGTAAGGATAATGGATTGATACTCTTGGTCAAGCCGCTAATCCAGATTTAACTGTCTTTTTTTTTTTTTTTTTTTTTTTGCGACTATGTCCCTCTTATTGCCTGTTGTTTCATCTGTGTTATATCAAACTCAAGATTAATGATACACACTCCTCAGATCTGAGCTTATGGCAACAAAGGTTTATTCTTTCTCACCGTACATGTCCATTGTCTGGGACACAGACTGACAAGGTAGCTGCCATTTTGGACCTTGAAGTTCATTGTGGCAAAGAGAAAGATGGCTCAGAGGATTGCATAAAGAAATAAAACACTCCTGGGAAAGATACACTTCCGTTCACTAATACTGGTTAAGACTATTCCTATGGCCACATCCAGTTACCACAGAGTCAGAAAGTGCAATCCTGTGTCCCTGGAGGACGGACATTGAGAAATGTTTGACAGATTACTCTAAGGATGATCACATGTTACAGAGCACAAACTTTGAAGTCAGATATACTTTTTCAAAATCACCTGAATATTTAAATTCAGAGCTTCCATTTCAATATTGGCAAAATAAGGATAATATCACCCTTCAGTGTTACTATAATTACACTTGATGTTTTAAAATGACAATAATATATCAAATTTCTATAAATAATAATTATTAACATCCTTGTGCAAATGTGTAAATCTTAACAATATTGCATATTTTTCACTTCTACAATAGCCCATCCTAAGTAATCAATACTATGACCCTTTTCTATGTGACAATGTAAATCACTACAAATATGTTTAGGAGAACTTGACTTCTTTCAAAAGGATATGGTGAAACTGTTTAAAATGTAAATAATCACTTCTTTAATTATATTTAATACAAATTTTAATTTTTCTATGTTGGGCTGTATAAAGTTTCAGTACAGCTCACATGTTTGAAAGTGCTGTGAGTCACTTCACAAGCAATGGTGCTTATCTCATTTTTAATGTAGCAGCGATATTTATGCTGCTCACCTTGACTTGAAATGCTACGATAAACTAATCTCCCCAAAGAACGTGTCTTCCTCTAGTCTTAAATTAAACATAATCTAACACATGTTCATTTAACTCAGCTCTTTTAAGACCAAGTTTAAGCTCATCCATTTGTCTGTACATTTTCTGCTGAATTACCCTTCCTATTCCTGAATTTTAATGATTAAAACTGACTTAACTCTATAACTGAATTATAAAATTTTAATGTTGAAAATTAATCCTTCATTTATAAAATCAGGAGTCATTCAACTTGGTATGAATTTTTGATTATCATTATCATCTTAATTTATTCCTCAAATTAATTAGATCTTTCCATATTATGGTAATACAGAAAATAGGCTTAACATGAGGATCCCTTTAAAATTTAACCTCCCAGTCTCACACGAGTCTCCTATCTTCATAGCAACTGTCCGCCGTATCAGTGAGATACGAACCTACCTTGTTCTTTTGATGAAGTGAAAGGTGTGTGAGGAGGAAGATGCCACTTCCTCTGACGGACAGCCCGGCTCAGGGAGAGCAGAGTTAGCAGTTCTAATCACTGATCTGGAAACACGAGCCATTTAAGCAGCACTCAGGGCCAATGAGCCAGAACTGCAGTGGCTGCACCATGTATATAATGAAATTATGTAAAAGGATCTGGAAAACGACCGTTTCAGCAAAATAGCTTGGAGTGTTACTGAAATAGTAGACAAACGCTGTCTGTGTGTGTGTGTGTGTGTGTGTGTGCTGTAATTAACATTCCCTTTACTGTGATAATGTGTTTATTTTCAAAATCCAGAAGAAAAAAAGTGTGAATTAAAAGTCTAGAGGAAGATACAGTCAGAAAATGCTTCCTCCTTTCATTCAGTGGCAGTATTCTAACCTCATGTGTAGATGCTCATTAAAATGTGAAACAGGAAATTCAGACTCTTTTCCTCAGAATGAGAGTGACAAGATTCTTCCTTGGTAATCTGATATTTTTCATTTTTTAGGTTGAACATTTTTTATAGCTCAGTCCATAAAAATGCCATCTAACCGTGGTGACTTTTTGCAATTGCATGTTATCTATTCTCTACTGTTAGCTTTACCAATTTTCATCATCTAGCAGGAATTTATTTTGACAGAGGCCTAAAACAAAACATGGGATAGACTGAATTCACAAAAGGAAAACACGCTTTCAGGCTGGTCATGGGTTGACCTTGGCTGTTCTTTGTCGGTGGAGTTGATGCAGATACTCCAATGCCCTTAGAAGCTGGATTTATTGTCTTGCTTCACGTATTTAGAATTTCTGCCTTTAAATTATTAGTAAAATAGCACTTTCAACGCTAGAATCTGTCAGAAATCTAATCTGGATGAGGGATATGGACTCTGGAGTCTGAATGCCTGGGTTCAAGTCCATGGTCCACAAATTATTGTTTAAAATTGGTAAAGTGTGTAAACTTCTTTTGGCCTCAGTCTTCTCATCTTTAATGAGGATGATAATATTAAATTTTCATTTAGATTAAATACTACTGCTCATGCATTATTTAAAAATAGTGTTGACATTCTTCTTCCTGGTATTACTTGTCACAATTGGCTACTTCAAATTTCTGCACTTACGTTCGATCCTGTGTTGTAAGCTACCGCCTGTTTGACTTTGTTCAGATTTGGACTCCTCAATGTCATTTCACAAAACTCTTCTTAAATAAACTCAGTAGTTATATTTTTGTTTCTATAAATCTTTAAAGCCCAATGCAGGAGAATAATCTTTAATATCATTTTTAAGGTGAAATAACCTACTTTGGTAAACCACATCATTAACCACTGTAAGACATTCAGGTGGAGGTGTGAGTGGGTCTAACTTGTCTATTTACGTTAGCTTAATCCACAGTCTAGGAATATGTAGCTGTCATAATTTCAGATGTCACATCCCAGCTGTGACCTTTTACAGAGCAAGGATAGGAACCATGAGTGTCTAAGACTCTTTCTTAGGAGAGAGGAAGAAGGATCTTTGATAACACCCTTAGCTGATTTCCTGTTATTTCTCACTGGCATTTAGTGGGTCACCTGCCCATTCTTCAACCTGTAATTGTTACAGAGTGTAGGATTATCATGACTGGCTTAGAAGATTCATGATCTAACTCATGGAATTTATCTCAATAGATACGGGAGGGTGGAGGAGAATGAGAGGTCACATGCCCTAGGGTCATATGAGAATGCCTGAACAAAACTAGATTCCGTTTACTGAAGGAGAAGTGAGAAATGGATGCAAGGAAAGCCAGTCTGTTCACTGTAATTAGGCATTAGTTACGCACTGAGCCCGTACACAGCCAGCACTGCAGGCCCCTTTCTGGGTCCACCTTCCTCTGTCTATCTGATGAAAAGTACACTGTTAACAAGCTATACAAGAGGGGTTACAAATATACTATATTAAATTCTTCCCCTATTTATATTTTTACCAATTTAATTCTATATTTCCCTTTATTTTTTTCCATCATGTCACAGTAATTGTTAAGACTTCAACTTCCTTTGAAGTTATGTAATTGGGAGGTTTTAAAAGCTACATGGTATAGGAAGAAAAAAAAATTTTTTAGTGATTGGTGCTTTCATGTGCTGAGGGACACTTTGTTATAATTCACTGTTCCTAAATCCTGAACTCTGCTCCTTCTCAGGGCTGGCTTTGCCAGTGTCTTTTGAAGTTCAGTAACTATTTGGAGCTGCCTCACATTAGTGTATACGCAAATGGAGCTTAAAAAACCATGAGTTTAAAAACACTATGACTTTTTGAATGAAGACATTCTGAAATGATTGTATTGGTGCCAGTCTTCATGGGATACAGTTTTACCTACTCTGAGAATGAGTGCACACAGCCTTCAAATGCTGTAGTTACAGGCTGAGATAGACTGACGTCTTCGTCAATTTTGTACGTAAGGCACTACCATTTGCATCCCCAAAATGCAGCTCCAGGGACAGAGCGTCCATTTCCTCTCCATACAATTTTATTCTAGAATGTAGAATTGTCTCCTATGTTGGCAAATTGGTGGAAAATTCTATCATAAATAAAATTAGGTTTATTATTACAAAATATTTGATAGTCATAGTTGCTGTTTTAAAATTATTTGAAGATTAATTATAACATGATTTTAGTGAGGGAGAAATTTAGTGGATAATGTAGATCATTTTGCTTCTCTAGGACATTTTATATTTAAATGAACCCTATTTCTATATGAGGCTAATTCAGCATTGTGTGCCCTGTAAAATAAATGAAACCTAAATTACTGCATTTTGCAGAATCAGTACTTATAAAATGATATCTAGGGAATTTCATTTCTACACACCAAGCAAAATGTAATATTAGCAATTAGCAATACTGTAACTCACAAACAGTTGATTTTGCTGGGATGCAGATAAGCAAGTTCTCATAAAAACATTAAGATACTTAGAATAAAGTAAGAGAATATTTGAAAAGCTTCGCTGTCTCCCCTCTACACTGCTAAATTTCATTCTCATATTAACTGAGTCTTACATTTCAACCAGTGAGTACAACATTGGAGTGATGGTAGCAGAATTTAAGATACCCACTTTGAATGCTTCGTCTAAAACCAGCTCTCTAGAAATGTAGATGTTCGTTGTAACAATTTTCCAATTTTAGAACAATTCCATCCTACTTGGGCGTTAGGTGCTTAGGAATGCTATTCCCTCTTAAAAAAGAACAGCCATATTGGAATGGAAATGACTCCGTGTAATGCCCGGAGTGAGGGGATCACTAGCTAGAGTAGCTTTCTCTAAGCACGAGTCCTGAGGAGAAGGCAGAGGCAGAATTACGTAAGAAGGTGTCACCAGGGCACTAAAATTATGTGCACGTTATGAAGTCTTTTGATCTGGAATTGATGAGTTTGCAAGGATCAGAGCCTGAGTTTGCAAAGTTCAATGAATCCCAGTGTGCGGACGGCTTGAGTGTTTAAAGCATTTCCATTAAACCAAATTGCAGCTTTTCATTTTACAGTGAATTGGCCCCAAGGACAGTAGTTAACCTGGGCCCGATTCAGATTTACAAGGTGGCTCCAAGATGGAAGGTATCTGGGGTCTTGAAAAATCCACTGTAGGCAAAAGATGTTCACATAACAAAAAATTGCCACGAAGATGGTACCGGTGTCAGACAAGGCACAATCAGAAGTTTGAAAGTGGAAAATTTAATATAAAAAATTATTAGCTAGTGAAAGGAGGCTGAGTGGGGCCAAGAAGCGCTCTACGGAATTCAGTAAAGATGCGTGAAGAAAGTGACCGCTGCCTCTGGGACTGAGGGAGAGTGAATAAAAGGGAAATTAAACGCGTAGAAGGTGCCCCATATCCCCCCAGCGCTATGATTGCGACCTTGGAGCGGCCCGAGCACGCGTGCACACTGCTGCTGACGGACTTCCCGGGGTGCTGGGCCGCGGCGGGTGCAGAGGAGCAGGCTGCCGGCGCTGGGGACACTCGCTGCGAAGTGTGACCGCGTGAAGCTGAGTCGGGCGAGTGGCTCGGTGGCGGTGCGGACATTCACCAGCCGCGGTTGTGCCTGCAGGGGCGGCTGTGCGGGAGCTGCGTCACCGGCAGATGTCCTAGGTGGCTGAGAAGCTCGTCGGAGGACAGGCTGGGTTGAGCCACAGGAATAATTCGCATTCTCAGTACTGCAAGCGGACTAGAGCTGGTCCCAAAGAAGCTTCCCCCGGTAGGCCAAGAAGCGCACTAGGGGTGCATGCACGGGACGGAAGTGGCTGCGGGGAGCGCGGAGCTGACGGTTACTGGCCTCTGGCACACTGACCCACACGTCCTTCCTCTTGCTACAGTCTTGCAGCGCCACGCAAGTGACCTCTATTGCGCTGTCCGGCAAAGGAGAAAGGTTCACAGGGAACAGCACTGAGATCACAAGGAAGGGCACAGAAGAATGGGTTGGAGTTTAGAGGCAGTAAATTGATCATTGTTATAGTGACTGTTAGTGGGGCTAGCATGTTTCATCATTTCTCTTCTACTTGGACATAGGTTATAAAAACCCTGTTGTATTTTTAAGACCACTCTATTTTGAGTGTTGCTAACCATTCAGTGCCTTATATGATGCTGCAGATGCTTTTAGGCTCATCTCTCATCCCTTGTCCTACCTGAGCCACCCTGGTAGTGACTGACACCTGTATATGCCCATTTGTTTCCTCAGAAACCCATACAGAGACCAAATTAACCTACACAGAAATATAGTGGAGTTTCTCATCACTGGGACAAATTCTGAGTAACAAAGAACAGCAGACGAGAGTGAACTAGGAAATCAATTACTGCTTTATGTCTTTTTCCAATGAACTCTTCCAAGGCTGCTAGCTGTGTCTTTTTAGGAAGCAACAGAACTTGATACTAAATTAACTTATATTTTGTTTCTATTATTCTTAGCAAAATTTCATTGTAGCATCACCCTCATTGCCTGTACTCCTTAGCATCAATACACTGATACTAAATTTCTCTTTAGCTTTTTGTTTGTTTGTTTGTAAGCTTACTTGGTCTAAGACTGTCAGTCTCAGGAGTAATTCTAGAGAACAAATACTCAAGATATTAGTTTGGATTTTAATCACAAAACTATTTGAAAACAATAGGGGCCTCACTGCTCTTGGTAAGCGAGGGAGTATCTATCTCTGGCAAGATGGGGCACTGCACTTCTTCAAGCTTTCGGCTTTGCCTTGGGATCGGTTGCTACAGGAATGCATGGACTTTAGGATATTGGGAGATCGAGCAGCCCTGACACAACATGGGGAAGAGCAGTGATGATGCAATTACGTGTCACCTGTTACCACTCCAGCTTGTTCTCAGATTCTGTTTCCTAGACAACATGGGCTAAGACATAAGAAAACATTCTAGATGGGAGGAAATCCTTTCACAGTGTATACGCATATCAAATCATCTCATTCCACACTTCAAAGATCTTACAAATTTGTCAGTTTTACCCCCGTAAAAATAATTTTAAATAACTACTTTAAAAATTGGGGCTAAAACTACCACCTTTAATGAATTTGCTTTATTGAGAGGACAAGAAAAGAGGTAGTATAAAAGAGGTAAATCCTAGTCTTTTATAGTAGAGTTCAAGAAATAATGTCTAAAAATAAAAAGATCATAGTGAGTCAGTATAAATATAGCGTTTATGAATAGGGAAGTAAATACCAGGAGAAAGTTCTAAAACACTTGGTAGTGGGGCCATGGAGTGGGGAGAAGTAGCAAAAAAGACTGTTGTTTTTTTTTTCTATGAACCACCTACTATTATTTGACTTTTAAAATATGTTGATGTGTTTCTTTGCTTTAAACTGAAAATAAAAGAAGTGTTGGAATTGTTAAATTATCTTTTACTTTAATTATGAATAGAGAAGTCATCTTTATGATAAACTCGTATAGAATACGTATAGATTTAGCTTAAATTGAATGTAACTAAGCTAAATGTTCAATGATAGTTCTCTAAAAATAAGCATGCAACCTCTGGTTGTACCTTGAATCCCATCCACGCTGAATAAAACATATTACGACTTACCACTGGGAGAGTCTACCTCTTTAATAAGTTGCCCTGGTTGAACAAATTGTATCACTCTGGTCTATTTATTTAGAAACTCTGCTTTACTGGTTTATTCCACCCGCACGCGTACGCACGCACGCACAGACAATGAAAGCGTGCACGTAGAATCCTGATGGCCTTTGGTATCTGCGCTCATCAGAGAAGTAACCATTCTAGTGACAACACACAGTTTATATAGAGCCATTGCCCCTAATTGAGAAAAATGGCCTTTCACATAATATATTTTCCACATGATACCACCCAAGGCTTGTGTTAGGTAAAATGAGTAAGAGTGTAATTCTCTATTCTTGACCTTTATACGTGCTGTGAACTTTTAGAAAGAAATATGCTCTGAGATATTTTTATCATTATTACCATCATTATTATTCAGAAATGGTGTGACTGACAGGGCCAGTTCCCAAGTTGTTTTTTCTTTCAATCACAAGTTCTCATTCTTGACCCAGAGGCAAAAAAATGTTATGCAAAGTGGGATCGTTGAAAGGGGACGAGTACATCTTTCTGAATATAAAAACTTCCATTGTAACATCTCAGAAAGCTACAAACTTCTCTGTTACTGGAGGTGACTCTGTGGGGATTATAAGTTACTGCATTTACTCAAGGAGATGCAGAGAGCGGTACAAAGTCTTTCCCGAATTTGCTACGAGACTTCTGGGACAACTGTGACATGGCTGTATTATTTATATTCAAGAGTGTGGTGTCTCATTGGAGCAATATAATTGGTTAAAAACAGAGTAACTTGCAAACAACATTGTCGGATTCAGCAATTGTGCATCTGGACTGTATTTAATATTAAAATCCTATAATAATAGAACCTTAATGTCTGAGGATCATTTCTTACTTTTTTTCCCTCCCTACCTGTCATGTCGTTTAGTATCTGCCTTCACTTTTCCAGTGACAGTGAGCTCACTGCGTCACAGTGGAAAACTTTCATGTTAGAATAAGTGCAGACAGGGGTTTGCTACATAGGAGGAAAGAGGAAGACAGGCATTACTAATATGAAACACCATGAAATCTCGTTAACTCAGCTGAGCTAGAGGCAGCCTCCTCACCCTAATAATCTGAAATGTAGATGACTTTTTAAAAATTGATTATTATTATTTAATGGAGGTACTGGGGATGGAACCTTTGACCTCGTAATGCTAAGCATGTGCCCAACGATGGAGCTATTCCCTCCCCTGCAATGTACATTACTTTTAAAGGAAGAGTTTCAGTCATTCCCTGGGCATCCAGCAATTAAAGCTAATGTACAAATCCTGCCAAGTAGAAATCCTGCCAAACCCTATTTAGGCACAAATAAGGATCATTTTTAATTATAATTGGTATGCAAATGGTTGCCTCTATTTTAATTGAAAAGAGATTGTTTCCTTAAGTAGAGTATTTCTCCTTCGTATCTTGTTTACATTATTAATTTCCTTGCTGAATCCTTTTAAAAAATAATTAGTGCAAGGAAAAACTCTAGTCTGGTGCTTGTCTGAATCAGCATAAAATCAGCTTAAAGTTATTCATAATAAGACATTGAAAATATTATTAATGTTTATTTGTAGATTATAAGCCCATATTTTGGTGCTTTTGTTGATTAAATGTGTGTATATTTTTGGCTTAATCTTAATTTGTATATATGTGAAAGGTTTATTTTATGAACTAAGCAAAGGGATACAACAAAAAATCTTCATAAAAATTATGGTGTTATCAAATCATGACATTCAGGAATGAGACTTTTTGAACAAGTTTTTTAGTGGAAATGTATACACCCTCCAAAAGATGAATAGCTTCACTTTTTCATCAGGTTGCTAAGAAATCAAATGCTATCATTATTTGCTTGTTCTTTACAATGTATGTTTATTTATATGCAGTATTTAAGCAGCTAGTTTTTTTTTTATCTCATTAGAAAATATTAAACACCTAGAAATAAATTCTTTTTATTAAGGCTTACTCTTGCATGCTTTTGTTCACTTGAGCTTTATAACATCTTATTAAAGACTTGGTGGTAGTGAATTTTGTGTAATCAAATTATGTCACTCAATTTTTTGAGATTTGGATCACCACAGGTGGTGCTGTAAAAGTTGGCTATGAACATATCCTTTAATGTACAAAAATTTTTCCTTAAGCAATCTTATATTTTTATAAGATATAAAAATATTGTATTATTGTGGGATTAATTTTTTTATATAATATTTTTCTCTAGAAACAATACTCATTTGAATAGAAACATGTAAGTTCACCACTTTTTTACATAATCTTAATTGCATTTTTGATGCATCATTAATTATATAAACATATCTAAGATTGTAATTTTTCACTTACTTGAACAAAAATGATTTTAGAATTTTTACATTCCTTGTTTATATCCCTACTGATCTTTTGTATTGATCTTTTGTGACTCTTCTCTCATTTGTTTTCTTCGTCTTTTACCAGTATATTTATATGAAATTACTCTTCATATGTTAACATAGTGTCTATTTAAATATTACATATTATGTACATTTCCATACTTCTTAATTAAAAGGTTATTTTAAAATATAATTTATGAAGTTACATAGATCTGTCTTTCAATTTTTGATTTCTACTCTGGATATTGTATTTGAAATCCTTGCCACATCAAAGGTAAATGAGAAGTAACATCAATTTTTGTTTAGTATATATATATATATATATATATATATATATATAGACCATTTTGTGTGTAAAAATTTATTTCATCTGAGATTATTAAGAGCATGTTATGAACAAAAATTTGAATTTCATTGTTGTCTCCAAATAGCCAGTTGCTCATACATGTTGTAAAATGGTACATTTACTATACATTGCCATGAAAACTAAATTAGGTTTGTTTCAGAACACTTTTTGAAAATGGCTCATTTGTGTCTGTTTGCCTTTGATTCATGCTATTCTTGTTCATTTTATAATATACTTTCAGTTTTTGTTTAGATAAGGTCATCTCACTTTTTATGTTGATAATTTTCCTGGCCTATTTTTAAATATTGATTCTTAGTGATATTTAAGGATATCTGAGGTGCTCATTAATGTTTCACTGACACTATTCCTGTGAATAAATAAATTGTTTTATAACTTGAAGAGCATTGGCTTCACCCTACCCAAATTCATTCTACCCAAAAGCAAGAACAAAAGTAGAATAAACTTTCATCTCCAGCAATATGAAACAGATCTAAAATATTTGTTTCCAGGATCATACCTGGCCTTACAAAATGAGTTGCAAAGATTTCCATCTGCTTGTTCTTAAACTCATTATTTTGACTTTATCAAATTGATTTTATATTTTAGAAATTCATGCATGTGTAGTCTTTACTTCAGTATATTTTAAATTACAAAATGCACAGATGTGTACACAAATTGTACAATGAAATAAGATGTGAAAAATGCATACAACAATGCAATTGGCATCCTTAAAAAGCAGTATTTCCATATCCCCAGGAAGTTTCCTAATGTTGTTTCTGTCAACACCCTTCCCAACCCTAAGACCTGTTCTTGAATTTCATATAGTGAAATGATTTTTTTTATTTGGCCACATTAACTTGATAAACATATATAAGATTTTTCTATGATGCTGTGTGTATCATGGTTTTTTCATTTTTATTTCAGAATATATCCCATTTTATAAATTTTCAGAAATGTGTGTATTTAGTCTCCCATTGACAGATACTTGAGTTGTTTATAATTTGAGTTACTATGAATAAAACCTACAACTGTTTATGTGTAAGTTTTGTGGAGATGTAAGTTTTCATTTTTCTTGGGAAAATATCTAAGAGTGAAGTTGCTGGGTCTTACTTAAGTTGTTTAAGATCCTATCAAACTCGTTTTCACTAGTGTTGTGGCATTTTATATTCTGACAAGCTTTGTATGAGAGTTTCAATTGCTCTACACAGTTGCCAACACTTTCATTGTCCTTTTTAAATGCTGGCATTCCAGTCGGTGTGTGGTTATAGCTCACAGTCACTTTAATTTCCATTTCGCTCATGCTTAGTTACGTCGAACATCTTTTAACGTGCCATGTATATACATACATAAAAGCCATTCATGTATCTTGTGAAGAACCTGTGATCTATCACACACTTTTGTTGGGGTTTAGCCTTGCATATTGTTGTTAGTTACGTCATCTACAGATGATATTTTTGTATATACATATGTATAGCTATGTATATATACACATAAGTATTTTTTCAACCTGTGTGCTCTTTTAAATTTTTAACATTTAAAAGCAAAATGTTTTAACAAGTACATCTAAGAGTCCATCTAAGAAACTTTTCCCTACTTCACATTTGTGAAGATGTTCTCATGTGTTTTCTTTTAAGGTTTCATATTTGTATCTTTTATATTTTAGTTCAGACCTAATTTAAATTAAACTTCACATAAGTTTTGATGGTGGGGCTGAGCTCTGTTTTGTTTCTCATGTGGCTGTCCAGGGGCTCCTCTGTCATTTGTTGAAATGACTGTCCTTTCTCCATGGAGTTATTTTGGCATTTTTATTGAAAAATCAATTGACCGTACACATCTGTATCTATTTCTCTGCTCTCCATTCTGTTCCACTGATTTATATGTCTATATTTATTGTGATGCCACATTGTCATTTTTTACGTACCGTAATAATAAATCTTAAAATTAGCTGTTAACAAGATTTCTGACTTGCTATCCCATTTTAAAATTCAATCTGACATTTGTTTAAATCTTTGATTCCTTCCAGCCATGTTTGTTTGTTAGTTACCAGTGTAAAGATCTTTCACATACTTTGTTCAGTTTGTTCCTAAATACTTCATGTTTATGCTACTGTAATGGAAATGTTAATTTTAATATTTATTTTCTCATTGTTAATTTTCATTAGATTCAAATAGAATTGATTGTTTTGGATTCAGAGTGTTTTATTTTATTTTTAAATTTTATTGAAGTACAGTCAGTTGCAATGTGTCAATTTCTAGTGTGCAGCATAGTGTCCCAGTCATGCACATATATATTCACACATTATTTTATATTGACCATCTATCCTGGAAACTCACTGAGTTCAGTTATTCAAACATATTTTTTGTAGATTCAGTGGGATATTAAAAATAGACAGTAGTATTGTCTGTAAGAATGGTTTTACTTCTCCCTTTCCAATCTTTACGACTTTCATTACCTCTTCTTGTCATATTCTTTATGTGTTAAAGACAATATATGCAGCCGTGTTATGATTGCTCTAAATAACAATGTGCCTCTTAACAATTCTACAAGAAGGAAAAAACCTAGTCCATCATATTTGCAGGCAAATTTATCTTTTTGGTTCTTCTCATTCTGTCTTGCACATCTGGGTTTCTGCTCTGGCGTACTTTCCTTTTTGCATCAGTTTTTCTGCATTACTTCTTGTAGGACAAGTCTGCTGACAATACATTCTCTTAGTTTTAATTTATATGAAAATTATTTCATTTCCCTCTCTTTTTTGAAGAATATTTTTACTGGATATAGAATTCTGGGTTAATGTTTTTCTTTTTGTGTGTGCTTTAAATATGACATTTCTTTGTCTTACATCTACTTCTGATACTAAGGAAGAAATGGTCTGTCTTGTACCTTTGCAAGTAAAGGATCTTTCTCTCTGGATGTTACCCATTTTAAAAAACCTATTTTTAATTTTCAGCATCTTGACTCTCGGGACACAAGGTGTTTGTTTGTTTTTTTAATTCTCTTTGAGGTTTGTTTATCTTCTTGGAATTTGAATTTACTTTAAAATATATGGGAGAGTTTTACCTGTTTCTTCAATACATTTCCCTGGTTGCCTGTTCCTTTTCAAAATCTCTCTCTTTCTCTCTCTCTTCCATTCATTTTGGGACCCTGATTATATATATTTATTTAAAACTTTGTTTTTCATTAATAAACTTTATTTTATAGCAGTTTGAGGTTTCCAGCAAAACTGAGGGAAGAATTCCCATATACCCTCTATTCTCTCTCTCTCTCTTTCTCTCTCTCTCTCTCTCTCACACACACACACACACACACACACACACACACACTAACAATCCCCCCACTACCGACATCCTGCTGGCCAGTGGTGCATTTGTTACAGTTCATGAACCTACACTGACACGTCATTATTACCAAAGCCATAGTGTACATTAGGGATCACTCTTAGCGTTGTACATGCTATGGATCCAGATGAATGTATAGTGACGTACGTCCACCATCATAGTATCATACAGAATTGTTTCACTACCCTGAAAACCCTCTGTCCTCTGCCTATTCATTCCTCCTTCCCCCCTTCCCAACTTCTTGATCTTTTTACTGTCTTCATAGTTTTGTCTTTCCTAGAATGTCCTTTACGTGGAATCATACAATATGATAATACAATTATACAGCCTTTTCAGATTAGCTTCTTTCACTTAGTCACATGCATTTAAGGTGCCTCCATGTCTTTTCATGACTTGATACCTCATTTCTTTTCAGTGCTGAATACTATTCCGTGGTCTGGATGTACCAGGGTTTATATATCCATTCACCTACTGAAGGACATCTCAGTTGCTTCTAAGTTTTGTCAATTATGAGCAGTTTCTGTAAACATCCGTATGTATTTTTTGTATGGACATAAGGTCTCAATTCCTTGGGGACATACCAAGGAGCACAACTGTTGGATTGTATGGCAAGAGAACAGTTTATTTTGTAAGAAATTGTCAAGCTAGTTCCCAAACTGGCTGCACCCTTTTGTATCCCCACAAGCAGTGACTGAGAGCTCCTACTGCTTCAGGTCCTCGCACCCGCACAAGCGCATTGCCAGTGTTCTGGTTTGGGGGCCATTCTGATAGATGTGTAGTAGCTCATGGTTGTTAAGATTTTCATTTTCCTGATGACATATGGCGTGGATCATCTTTTCACATGCCTGCCTGTCATCTGTTTATCTTCTTTGCTGAGATGTCTGTTCAGGTCTTTGGCCTATTTTTTAAACAGGTTGTTTGTGTTCTTACTGTTGAGTTTTAAGCATTCTTTGCCTATTTTGGGTAACAGTCCTTTATCAGACGTGTTTTTTGCAAATGTTTTCTCCCAGTCTGTGGCTTGTCTTCTCATTCTCTTGACATCATCTTTTGCAGAAGTTTTTCATTTGAAGTCCAACTTACCAACTATTTCTTTCAGGGATCATGCCTTTTGTCTTCTGTCTAAAATGTCATTGCCATGCCCAAGGTCATCTAGGTTTTCTCCTATGTTATCTTCTAGGCTTGTTGCGTTTTCAGATTTACATTTAGGCCTATTATGCATTTCGAGTTAACGTTTGTAAAGGGTGTAAGGTTGTTGTCTGGATCCATTACTTTGCGTGTAGATGCCCAGTGCTTCCAGCATCATGTGTTGAAAAGAGCCTTGCTTCACCTCACTGCATTTGCTCCTTTGTCAAAGATCAGGTGGCCATCCTTAAATGGGTTTATATCTGGGCTTTTTGTTCTGTTCCACTGACCTCTTATCTGTTCTTTCACCAGCGCCACAATATTTGGTTTACTGGAGCTTTATAATGTCTTGAAGTTGGGTAGCGTAAGCCCGCCCACCTTGTTCCCCCCAGTATTGTGTAAGTACATAGATCTTTGCTTCTCCACTTAAACTTTATACACTTAACAACTTTAGAGTTTGTCAATAACTGTCCCCACCCCCAACACACAAACAAAAACTTGCTGGGATTCTAATTGGAATTGCGTTGAATCTGCAGATCAAGTTGGGAATAACTGACATCTTCACAGTATTGCGGCTCCCCGTCCACGAACGTGAAATAACTCTCCATTCATTTAGTTCCTCTTCGATAATCTTTCATCAGTTTTGTAGTTTTCTCCATATAGATCATATAAATAGGTTGTTAGATTTCTACATAAGCATTTCATTTTGGGGTGTTAATGGTACTGTTTTTAATTTCAAATCACACTTGTTCACTGGTGGTAGTTTTAAGCTTTTTGAGGGTAGGAATAAAGTAGTTCTTAAGTCCTGTCTGTCAAGAGCTCTTCTGAGCTGCCGACTGTTAGGATAACAAGATAAAAAGGAAAGCATCGGGCCCTTCCTCACTTACTGAGATGGGAATGACATGAGCCTAAAACCGGAGAGGGGCCCAGCTCCCTCTCTCCTGCTTTCCGCCACGAAAGGCACGTAAGTTTAAGGTCAAGTGATCAACACAGAGGTAGGAGTCACCTCACTGTTGGGTGACACCAAACAACATGCTCTGGAAGTTTTGCGGACTCTGGGGTCAAGGGAGGAGGGCAAGGGAAGGGGGCTAGGCGTAGAAACACACTGGGAACTGAGCTGGAGCAGGGAAAAGCAACTTCAAGTTGCCCCCCTCCGCCTCCTCCCTGTGTGGAAGCCTCAGCCGCGGACCCGCGCCCAAGGCCGCAGCCAGGGAGCGGGCGCTGGCGGCCCAGGGGCCGGGGCTGCGGAGAGGAAAGCGCGTGCCTGGCCCGCGGGCCCGGGTCCTGCGCCGCCGCAGCTTCGGGCCCCCAGGGCGCGGGCCGCGCTGGGAGGTGCGGGCGAGGCGCCTTCTCTCCTGCGACCCGCCGAGGATACGCCTTTGGAAGGGCTGTTACTGGGCCTGTAAGTCACACACAGGTTTTTCACCAGGGGGCAAGTCCTTGATGGCTTTTGTAGTTCCTAAAACAAACCCCCTTGGCTCTCCACGTCCACAGCTTGGAGGCCCCCAGGCACTGTACGCTCTGCTCTCTTTGTTCGGCTCTCAGCCCTGCAGGGTCTGCTTCCCGGTGGGTTCGGCCTTGCCCTGGTATTTGCGGTCCAGCTCTCAGCAAGAACGGTGGGAAATAATCACCCATGTTTATTAGACCCGACCTCTCCATTTCCTATTCCAGAAGTAAGTGCCGCGCCCTGTGGGTTCGAGCTGCTCCAGCTGCGGTGAAATCCCGCGTCTGCCTCATCAGCTCCGGGAGCACGTGCTGACGCCGAGTTCTGGCTCCCGTGCTCCCTGAGCACGTGTCTGAAAATTGTCCACGGCAGGGAGCCGGGGAGGGTGAGGCTTGCTTTGTGCATTTTGATTTGCTCTAGAATTGCAATTCTAGGCCATGTCTTGTCCAATACCTGAAAACATTGCTCCGTGCACTTTGTCTAGTGTTACGGTTCTGTACCCCAAGATGAGAAACCCAGCACCGGCAATCCATCACGGTCTAATAATGTCTTTCATGCCATGATTATATTTGTGCACTGAAATTTGGTTTTTATATTGTTAAAATCATACGATCTGAGGAACACAGGAAAAAACAGCATTGCCATAGACAGATCTTTGCCAATTTTATTATAAATTTCGTAAGAAATACAGAAAAATATTGATTATTTTCTTCAATTCAGGGATTAACAGTAAATACAAAATTAAAACAATAACCACTAACCCTGCAAATGGTAAAAGAGAAAAATGGCAAATTTATTCTGAAAACATCAAACAGGTAAATGACCTGAACATGAAATAAAATAAATGAAAAATAGCAATGCCAGATAACATAACTATACTTGGCAATTTAAAATGGAAAAAATGGAAATATTTTTTAAAACTAATTAAGGAATTTAATTGCTTAATGAAATTCTTATAGAAGATTGATTTCTCTCTCAAGGCTTATCAATAAGTATGTAATTACAATTAAAATATTTATATTCATAATCAGAGGAAAAAGACATCTTTAGAAAACTGTGGTGTCGTATTTCCAGTATATATGGTAAAGTGAAAAGTACAGATGCAAAATAAGATAAATCCATTTGGCTAACATAAAAATAATCTATTTTTGGAAAATATAATAGCTTTTACCTGAAAAATTTCTTGGAAAATTGCCTTTTGGTAGTACTTATTTTAAAATTATGTAAATTATATCTTTATTTATATGTGGATTCATATTTTTCTCCTTTTTTCCTGTTTGGTTTTGGAAATGTATGACTTCCTAATATGTAAACCGCATCTGTTTGTTACTTACTGGCACACAAGTTAGGTGTGCATAGATCTTAGGGTTTTAAAATGTCTCTATATTTGTGGCCATGCCTGACTCATTTTTATGTCATATAATTACTTACACGTGTTCTCTTTTTCCTTAGCTAGTCTTTCCTCAGTTTAGCGGTGTTAATGATTTTTACATTTATTGATGATTGATTTCAAACTTTTTTAGATGCTAACGTGGTCATCTCTGTTTTATAATTATTACTTATTTTCTGTTGCTTTCTTTGTATAATCCGTTTCTCTTTTTTCACACGTACATGGTTGTCATAGTTTCATCTGTAGGGCAGACTTCAAAAACTTTGCACAAATCATCATTCCTTGTTGTTCGTGGTGCATTCTTCCTTGAATTACACATGGCTGATGTACATGTGATTCCTGATTTCTTTGGGTTTTCCTTTACTTGATTTTTGGACACCACTTTGAGTTTAACAATTTTGTGATTTTAAAAAAATTTTAATTTCACTATGAATAAGATACACTTGGATTTGTTTCTAACTGCACTTCTATTTATAGCACATGCACTTTGTCTCTGTGCTTTTGTATTTCTTTTAAAAAACTTGTCTTCTCTTTTGATACTTTTTTCTGTATGTCCGATTTTTTATATTTGGCTTTTTCCATCATTAAGAGAGAATAATAATGCCAGGTATTTTATTGCAAGTAGCAATTTACTTTTAAAATTTCAAATGTATTATTAAGCCTGTATTTTGTGATTCTGTCATTTTTAAGGTTGAATTAGCAACTCTAAGATCTCAGATAATTTAAGATGTGTAATTAAATAGTTTTGCTTCAAGTCTTCCAGATCTTCTTTTGCCAAGTACTTATGAATCATTGAAAATATAACCAGGAGTGCCAGACTGACATTATCCTATTACATTAAATAGTCTCTTCGTGTAGTATCTCTTTTAATTTTTCCATGTGCCTTGGTGCTTCAAAACTGATTTTACAACATGTATTTAGAAGCGGTCTCCAACATTGCCAAATGACAAGAATGTAAGAATGAAATGTTTGTGGAAACATATATTCTGGGACTGTGCAAATAGGAAGTACCATCATTAAAAGAAATATAAGAGGGTGGATTATAAAAGTGGGAGGAAAACTAAATATATACACTGTGTTGAAATGTAAGTGAGGAGAATTAGCGAGAGAGAGAGGTGTCATCAAGTGGAAAAGGACAACACAAATTTTAAAAAGCTGGATGCAAAACTTGTATCGTCACAGATGACCAATGAACGTGAAATTTCATGACATGGTGATTGTTGAGTGTAGATTGTTAAGGATTGTGGAATGCTCTGAAAGGAATGAAAACTATGCTATAAATAATGAATAATACTATTTTACTCAGGTTTCCTCTCTAATAAAACTTATTAGCTTTATGTTTTAGAAAATTTGAGGTGGTTTTCAGATATTGCAACGGAAAACATTTGAGTGCTCATGGTGGACCATGAATCGGCATCCTTGTGGTCTGTAAACAGTAGGGACCATATATGTGTGTCTCTGCTGTTACAGAGGAAGGACTTTTGCAGAACTGTCACCCTCTTTTTGCTCTCAGAACGAAGTAGCTTCTGACTTTGGGGCTGGTCACCTTGTCTTGACCATGGTTATCCTAGCGTCACATCTTTCCCACAGGTAAGTTTTAAGCTATGTTCTTTCTGCTGACATTTTCATACATTGCCATCATATAGCAGATGGCTGAGGATTCTAATCAAGAGATTTTGTACAAATCAACAAAAATCTCTGGCCAGAATCTGTAGTTATTGAGGGAAAAAAAAGTCCTGAACCATATGTTCCAGTCTCCTGCATGCTACTCTGGTAGGAAGTTTGTACATCATTTAATCATCCTGTTCCATATTCCAGTGTAATCCTTCACTGTGTCAGCAGCTCTGTGCTTAATGCAGCCAAACTCAGCCTCCTCTGCATTAAAGAACTGCCTAGGTTGTTAAATACAGTGTCACATCTCTTCCTTTCAACTGTGGTCAATATGCCCTTAATGAAGGGAGATATATATGTGGTTTTCAGGTTTTATTCCTTGCATAGATTTAAGATAAATGAACCTCAACATGCATTATTCCTAAAGCATAAAATTCAATTTGATGTTTTGGATACAGCAAAATGCACGATTCTGGTCAAATTCTATATAAGCTGGCCTGTAGACATGTACAGAGTTTTCTGTTTAGGTTTGGTTTTTGTAATCAAGATCAGAGCCTCAACGTATATGAGTCCATCAGCTTCAAATGAATTTGACTTTCTGAGCAATCGACTTAAACGCAGCTCAACCGTATATCTATGATTATAACTTAATTTGCATGTAAAGCTGCATAATTGCTATACTGCAATGAGACCGGGTTATTATACAGCAAATTGTCTGTGAGAGTTTATATCTGCTCAAATAGCTCTAACACTTTTTTTAAATGACCTTCAATAGAGGTTAATTTTAAAGCACTTATTTATACATCGAGACTTGCACTTGAACCTGTTTTCCTCCTACATATCGTAACAACAAGACGTGAATTAACTACATAGAATCAGAAGTACACATAAATTTCAATCTATATGTAATCTAAATTTATAACTCCAATGCATTCCTAGAAGTTGCATCATCATTTAGTTCTTGTAAAGTTAGTGATGCTTTCCCATAAAGACAATTACAAAATTGCAGGAGCTTGCATTCCTCGTAGATTTCTCTGTATAAAATCATAGATCAATAACTGCTCTTAGAGCAAAGATACAACAACTCCAGCTTTTTCAGGGATCTAGAATAGTGAAATTTGGTGTAAGTTCCATGAAATGGACATACATATATTATAAACTTCACTTACACAGGGTTTCCAATGGGCATAAAGGAAAAACACTGTTTCTCCCATAAATTTGATCCATCAGGTTATATGTGTTATGATAAGACATTAAAACGCAGTTAGCGATGCTTTTGTTCTCCTACAGAAGCCCTTTATGAAATCGTTTGCCTGAGTAAAAATAAATGCCAATCAAGGAAATTTGGACTGATTCCCATTTTTCTCTAAATTTTTCTTTACTTGGAAGAAGCATTTGAAATCTTTCAACTGGCCTTAAATTTACTTCATGTTTCTCTAAAGTATTAAATAAATATTTTATGATTAGTCATAATGGCTTCACTCCCCTCCCCTCAAAAATATTTATAGGTAAAGAAAAACTCAAGATATTTTTGCTCCAAATCCACATTCTTGATTTAGTTACAAATTCTGCTAAGGCTACTGTCAGAACAAATATAGGTCTTATGAATACAATTGTTGTTAAAAATAAATCTTATTTATTTCTTTATGTATCTTTTATACATTTGTTTACATAAAATTTATAGATATAAACAATAAAAACATTGCTTTCAAAATATCTCTCTTTCCAGACACACCAAAAATTTAAAAACCCAGTGAAATGGTTATATTAGATTTTTCATACTATCCAATGCCTTCTACAGATTTAATTTGATCCCTATCAAATTACCCAGAACATTTCTCACAGAAATAAGAAATTTTTGAGCATGCTTTTTATCTAAAAGGAAGAGTCAAAATAGTGAAAATAATAATAATAATAATAATAATAATAATAATAATAATAATAATAATAATAATAGTGACAGAGACAAAATAAGGGATGAAATAACAGTTAGAGGAAAATCCATGAAAAAATAAGAATATAATACCAAAAGTACTTGGAGAGGAATATTGGATAGGATATATAACATTTCATTTCTTTCACCTCAACAGCAAAAAATGAGGCAAAAATTGTAAGTCTGGTAAAAAATTTGAATGTGAAGGTAAAAATTGTGGTGATTCTGCCTGCTGAGCTCATTGCTATAATAACACCTGAATTCAGCTACTTATACAGACGTACATGGGGAGAAGTGAAAGGGGTTATCAGGCCAAAGAATTTTCTTTTAGGATTTCTTTTAAGGAATGTCTACAATCAATAAATAATCTCATTTTTTTTTTGAAGATGCAAACATGTTTATTTTTACTTAATTTTTGAAAAACAAATTTGTTGATACAAGATTCTTTCTGTCCTGTGACTATGTCATCCCACTGCCTGTTGGGCTCCATTGTTTCTGATGAGAAGTTGGCTGTTCATCTTACTGCGCTTCCTTCTATGTGATGAGTCATTTTTCTCCTGCTGCTTTCAAGATTTTCTCTTCATCTCTGGCTTTCAACAGCGTGATCATGTGTCTGGTGTGACTCTGTGTTTATTCAACTTCCAGTTTATTAAGACTTTTGAATGTGTAGGTTAATGTTTTTCACCAAATTTGCAAGTTTTCTGCTATTATTTCTTCAAACATTTTTTTCCGTTCTTTTCTCATTTTTTCCCTCCTGCTGGTACTCCCATTATCTATCAGCTATGTGCTTAATGAATTCCCACGTTTCCCTGGGGTTCTGTTTATTCTCCTTCGTGCTATATCTCTCTCTTCCTCAAGCTGTGTAATCTCTACTAATCTATTTCAAGTTCATTTAATTATTTTTTTCTTCTGCCAGCTCAGACCTACTTGTGATCCCTTCTCATGAATTTTTCATTTTATTTTCAAATTTATTGGACTTTTCAACTCTACAATTTCCATTTGGTTCTCCTTTAAAGAAATAATTTTAATTTCTTTGTTGAAATTCTCTATTTGATGAGTCATCTTAATCAAAATTCCCTTAAGATACTGAAACTTGATTTGCTTTAGTTCTTTGAATATATTTATAATTGTTGCTTTGAAATCTTTGCTAATTCCAGCATCTAGTTCTTTCAAATGTTCTCTCCCTCTTTCTCTCACGTATATGGAACATACTTTGCTGTTTCTTTGCATGTCTCAATTTTTTTTGGTTGAACACTCAACATTTTACTTAATATATTGTAGCAACTCTGGAATCTGACCTTATCATACTTCTGAGACTTGATGCTTCTATTTGCTTTTTTTCTTTGTTTAGAGACTTCCCTGGATTAATTCTTTGGAGTCTATATCCCCTGCTTTGTGCTTCCTTTGGTTCTCTGCTCAGAGGTGTTTCTTTCTTTCTTTTTTTTTTTTTCCCTCCTTGTTTTTATTTTAAAATCTGGCTGCCTTGGAGTTATTGCTGAATTACTGTAGCTTAGTGATCAGTAGGTGACTTATTGGCCAATAGGTGGGTTTAAGCCCCCTGTACCCATAAGATCTTCAACATTTACCATTGGATCTGTGTATGGCCGGTGAACTGATTTGAATGTTCGGGAAATTTACTAGTTGTCACACCTTCAGCACCATGGATCAGTAACTCAGAGGTACCCTTTCCAGTCACTCTTGAAAGGGTGCAGCCTTAGACATGTAAACAGTCTTCCAGGTACTAAGATGAGTATGATTTTAACAGGGCCTTCCTTGACTCTCTTTTCTCAGACTCCCTTTTAAACTTCTGGCTGTCTGTTTTTAGTGGTAACTGAGCTGCTACCTGACTCTGAATGTTAGGCACCCAAATGGGAAATGGTGAGACTAGGGAGACTGAACAACACTAATTTGCTTCTACTGTCCACCCAAAATAGATTCTTTACAACAGGGAGTTAAGGGAGATGGAAGCCGGTGTTGATCACCTGAACGGAGTCCATCCTGAATAGGTTTTTCGCAATACAGACCTGAGAGGGATGGGCGCCACCAATCCTTGGTTTTTCCCATGCCAACCAGAATAGATCTCTGTAACTATTACAGACACTGGGGGAGACAGGTGCTGCCCCTGGCACGGGTGCCACAGCCTCCCACTGTTCTCAGCAAGTTTCTGTAGATTGTAAGTAAATGCTTTGCACTTGTTATATGCCCTTTGGCCAATTTTCAGAGCTTTAAATGATCATCCCAGATCATTGTAACCAGGTTAATTGACATTTCTTTGGCAGACAGAGTTCACTCACCAAATTCATCAAATGGTCAGTTACGGATATCCTGTCTTCCGTAGGAGGGGACTTGAGGAAAGAGAAGGAAAAATGTACTTGACACAGAGGGCGATAAAAGACAGAAATTCCCGAGACACGTAAGCGAACAACTGAGCCATCAGGAAGAGCTTGGATTTGGAGACTATACATTTTTGGTGAAATGATTTCAGAGTTGATTTTCTAGGAGTGATCAGAATGCTGTGTGAAAGCAGGTATACACTAGGATGGAGTAATCTTTAATTAGAAAGGACATACATCTATCAGAAAAACTTCAGAAAAAGAAAATGGATGGTGAATATAAGTGCAAACAAGTTAATGAGCCAAGGTAGTAACTTTCATAAGAAAGAGCTTAAATAGGAAGGATGTTGAAAGACCAACAGAGAAATAAACTTGTGAAGATATTTATGATCTCAGAAATTTCAGGTGTAATGATTTTGAAGGACTCACATGCCATCAGAAATGTAATACACTTTCAGAAAATTGGCTGGAAAATATTTGCAAATAGATAGTGAGGGCCCCCCTAAAAATCCACAGGCTGCATCTCAGTCACACGAACCTCTGACATTTTGAGTATGTCATTATCTGTTCTAGGGTTTCGCTATCTTCCTCTCTCTCTCTGTCTTTTTCTTTTTTTTCCACTTGCAGTGCCTGATGTAGGCTAGCTCAAGCAGGAGAGAAAACACAAATGCAAAAATGTAACTGAGGTGACATCCACATTCCTTCTAGGCTTGGCTAAATTTAAACTTGCATGGGCAATGTTAAATGCATCACAGTCTAGCCCACTGGTGGCTGGTGCATGTTTGATTTTTAAATGTCATCATTTAAATAAACGTTAATATAGGAAATGTAGTCTTAAAATAAGAAAAAGGAAAATGACTTTACAGTAATCTTATTTGGCTTCATATACGGTGTTTAAACTAAACTGTTTGGCAGAGGATAAAGCAGTGAACTGTACGGATCAACTTGAGATATATTCTTATTCTACCATAGTTCCCTCCCAAAGGCCAGACCTCCAAATATCCTCACCCTAGGGTTAGAGTTTCAACATAGAAATTTTGAGGGGACACTGATATTCAGTCCATGGTGTGTGTGTGTGTGTGTGTGTGTGTGTGTGTGTGTGTGTGTGTGTGTGTTAATGAATTAGCATAGAAAAATATACAAGCCTCTAAGAAGAACTATATTGTGATAAAAGTACTGAATCAGAGTTCATAATATTTGCAGTTTGAACCTAAATGTAGACCTTCAATGCTATAGACCAAATGTGTGTCCCCTCAAAATTCCTATGTTGAAACCCCAATCCTCAATTAGGGTTACATTAAATCATTCAATCCTCGGGGTGGGATTCATACATTTACGAAACCAGAAGGAGAAAAGTGATCTCTCTCTGTGTTCTCCACCATGTGAGGACACAGCAAAAGGGTAGCTGTCTGCAAACCAGGAAGAGAGTCCTCCCCAGATTCTGACCACGCTGGCACCTTGCTCTCAGACTTCCCAGCCTCCAGACGGTGAGAAATAAATGTCTGTGGTTTAAGCCACCCAGTGTGTGGTGTTCTGTTAGAACAGCCCGAACTGACTAAGGCATCAAGTAGTAATAACACATAAGAATCTTAAATCAGACCTAAAACATATAACCCTGAGTGACCTTTTTTATAAGGCTTATCCTGGCCACATTTCATGACATATTTTCAAAGAAGTTTTTTGGAATCACCTGTTAATTAGGTTTCAAAAATTATATTTTATATTTTCTATGATAAACAAATTTCTTCTGTGTAGCACGGGGAACCATATTCAATATCTTGTAGTTATCTATAATGAAAATAATGTGAAAATGAATATATGTATGTGTATGTGTGGCTGAAACATTATACTGTACTTCAGAAATGGACACAACATTGTAAACTGACTCTACTTCAATTAAAAAAGTGGAAAAAATTTTATACTTCCTTAAAATGTAATCAATCAGTAACTTATCTTCTCTTTCCATGAATCTTGAAAGAGGTTTATAAAATAATTATTTTATGAATAATTCTTTTGGGGTTCATTAGCTAACATTATTATTTTACAGAACTTATGTTCCCGTACCCATTTTTAGGGTTAATGTTCAAATTATACTTTTTTACTTGGTACAACCGTTTTCTCCAAGCACATTTTATGGGAACACTACTGAGCTTTTCCACGTTCAGTGAGAGAAATCAAAGAGGCATAAAAAGAGGTTTATCAAGAAAGAACACAGAATAAGCACTAGTCTGTGAGGAGACTTGACAAAGTGGGTGATAATCACATTGCCCGTGGATTATTTTAACATTCTTGGCTGTGTCCATGCTTATATAAATGAAATTATTTTGTTCTCAAAAAATAATTCTGGTCTAACGTTGCAGAGAATTTGTCATTCACTGAGAATTGTTATTCTCCCCATCAGCTCTGGGTGGAACGCTTCTGGAATGCAAAACGAGAGTTCACAAAACTGACATTTCTGTTCTATTAACGTTTAATTATTGGGTATAATTTTGCAAAAGGAGGAAAACACTATTCTGAGCATGATGGTGGCATTTAGGAGAAAAAAAGAGATAATTTATCTTTTCAATGAAATTTTTCTAAAAGCAACTCTATTTGTGGAAGCAATAGTTTGTGCCAGTTCATCACATGGTTTAGTTCGAAACCTTTACCATAGTCCGTGTTCCTTCACCTTCACTAGGGCCCCCAATATCATTAGTTATTAAAGTCACATCCTATGCATTTAAGTTAACCACAGAAATGGATTTTTTCGAGGTGAGTTCATGTTTCCATCACTAATAATATCTTTATTTTCTTGGAAAAATATGGCCATTATGATATTGATAGCATTACTGGAAAGTTGTGTCATTCATAATGAATGTGCCAAATAAAGCTTTCCAGAAAAATAACCTGTTTCCTGAACTTGAGATGAAAAGCAATTTCAAAACCATCATATATTTGGTAATAAGTCTTAACAGAATTAAAATATAAAATCAAAACTCCATGAGCTTTTAAAAATAATGTGTTTCCCTCCGTAATAAGAGTAAAGAGTAAAACAGCAGAGCCATTTAATCATTTTGAGGGAGTGTGGACTTTAAGTAACATAACGTATGGTAAAGGGCTATGTATTTAAATGTCGTAATTCTTCAGATATGTATATCACACACAGGCACATATATATGTGCACCCATGTGTGTATAATAGAGAATTTTAATTAAGAAAATATTAAGGACAGAATGTGACTGACCATTGACTTCCATCGCTTCCAAGTCCCTCACCGTCCCCCCGCTTGCTTGTGCTCTCTTACTGCTACTTCTTCAGCGTCCTTTAGTGTGTACCTTTGAAGGGTAAGAAACAAGTACACATAAACTTCAGTTTGTCCTTTCTGCATACCCAAAGTGTAGTGATTACATGGAAAAATAGGAATGATTAAATGGGGGAAAAATGGACTGTTTTTTCAGTACACGTGTATGCGTGTGTGTATATGTTAATCAAAGTGAGTGACTCAACTGATTGAAAGCAAGCTCTTTTGATAGCGTACGGATGAATAATAATACAATATATCAACTAAAAGTCAGCGTTTAATAAAGGTGAGTTGTCTCTATATGATCACGTGTGAAAGGTAACAGTCTTTCCTGTCACCACCACAGTGGTGTCTGCTCTGCCTCCAATACAATGCCTGCTCTTAAGTTCCTAAGACCTCAGCACCAACGTCCAGCCTCAGTGGCTTCAGTAACCACAAGGGTAGTATATTTAAAGGCACTGTGGAAGCGCCCTTACTGAACTCCCTGTAAAACAGCTGGATAGGTAAACAACATCTGTCTGCATTGCATAACATACTTTTTGGTGTTCATTGGTCCTAGTTATTTGCGACCAGTAGGCTCCGCCCTAACATGCTGATACACTTTGCCCTGAAACTGAGGCTGTGGCCACTTAGATCTGTTCTCAAGTTTACTAATGTGAGTTGTATTT
The DNA here is from genome assembly GCF_009834535.1 of Camelus ferus. NCBI lineage: Eukaryota > Metazoa > Chordata > Mammalia > Artiodactyla > Camelidae > Camelus > Camelus ferus. The sequence continues at coordinate 8,921,268 of NC_045718.1, read as the reverse complement.
TATTGTTGTGACATAATTTTTTTTTACAAATCGGATATGAGTATGAAAAGAAAGAACTGTGTTTTAATGATACTGGAAAGCTGTAGAAATATCAAAAAATGAATTGCTAATTCTTACTAGATCAGTTTAAGTCTACTGTGAACTAGTGATGGGGTGATGTACTTCTAAATAATCATCCTTCAGATCACTGCATGAGAATTTCAAAGTTCTCACATGAATTTAAAGAAATCCAAATTAGAAATCTGTCATTTACAGGAGGAAGAATTCACTGTCTTTGGGCAGATCTGTGTTCAAAAGATTTAGTTCTATGTCAGATGTTCAGTGAAGAAATTGCTACTTACTTCTTTTAAAATAAAATCACATATTTAAAATATATACATGAAATGTTTAGTGATTTACTGTTTAACCACCTTTTAAATCAGAATTAGAAGGATTTGGGGTTTTTTAATTACTTCAGTAAAACTTTATAAGATTTGTAATATAATAAAAATATTGGGAGTGAAGAGAAATCTGTTCATTGACTTACTTTTTATTAATCATATTTCCTTTCTGAAATTCATGTTCCTTCTCTTTAAAATACATTGGATTAAATGATCCCCAGGAATATTTATACAAACGGTATCATGGTAACTGGAAAATGTTCATTTCTTGGTTCATTTGCATCTGTACAAAGAATGTTTTGGAGGCTGATAAAGCTTTAGGAGACTAAGAAATATCTTTGGAACTTACCTGAGTCTTTCAAAACAGTAGGAGCTTTTGAAAAGCAAAAAGATTGTCATACCCAAGGTCCAGAGTTTTGTTTGTTTGATTGATTTTTATTTAATTTTCTCCTTGCAGATACTAGAGAAGAAACCAGCATTATATAGCTACTGTGATTCCCTGATCAACTATTAAAGAGATTCAACTTGTGAGCTAGCAAAATTTAAATGACACGGTAACTTCATTTAAAACTAGAAATTGTATCATACCTGAAAATTAGTCAGAGTTACCATTTCCTGAAGGGTTTCTGTTGAATTTTAACTGTCTCTTTAAGGGTAATATGTATTAATTCAAATACTTTAGGAACAGATTATTCTTTTGCCATTTGGAAAATTATGTAGGATTAGCAATGAGCCTTGGCTTTAGTAAGTGCTCTTTTCATTATACTTATTTTGTTAAATGTGTTTTCTACTGAGGATTCTCATAATGACTACCACAGTATCACTGGCACTTGAAGGATCTGCATACTATTCAAAGAGTCTCGCTCATCCATTCATCCATTCAATGAAAATTTATTGAGCACTTGTATCAGGCACTATTTCAGCCACTGTGGACACAGCAGTGAACAGACATAAGTTCCTACCATGGGTGAAGCTTACATTCTGGCTGAAAAGACTGACAATAGGCAACATGATTATGGACAATACACCATATGGTAATAACGGGAAGTGGAACAGAGGAGACACAAGGCGGAAAATGAATGTGTGAGGTGGTACAGCTTTAGGTAGGTGGCCAGAAAAGGCTTCAGTGAGAAGCTGACATCTGAATAAAGCAAGGGAGAGTCTCTCTGTACAGAGCTCTGTAAGCAGACACGTCAGCAAGGCAAGGTCTGAGCAGAAATGGAGGAGATACCAGCACACTGGGCGCAGACTGAGCAAGGGGCAGATGTAGGAGACGAGGCCAAACCATCACGAGTGGATGGACAGACGACTTGCTGCAGGGCTGGTCGAAAAGCGGTCCATGAAACAGTGCCAAGATAAATACACTGCAAGTGTTTAGACACTTTTTATTTCCTCCTTTGGTGTCTGGCTTCTTTCATTTAGCATTATACATATTTTAAATTTTTATTTATTTATTTTTAAATTGAAGTATAGTCAGTTACAAAGTGTCAGTTTCTGGTGTTCAGCACAACGTCTCAGTCGTGCATATACATACATAGATTTGTTTCGTATTCTTTTTCATTAACGGTTATTACATGTTTGGACACTTACAGCTAGTTGACATTACTATGACATCCAAGTATGTGATCACTGAATCTACCTTTCTTTTTTTAAGTGTTCATTCGTTTTGATTTAGTTTTACAATGGAATTGCTTTACGCAAACATGGGGAGGATATTCTTCACTCTACAAATAGTTTAAGGAAAACGAAATTTGGAGACTGCGTCTCTCTGAATAAGACGGGAAGTAACTGGTGTTTAAGGAGAGGAGAGACAGGAAGTGGCTTACCTATTGGAAGATCACTCTAGCTTCTGTGTTGGGAAATGATCAAAGAAAGGGCAGGGTGCTCGGGTGGGACATGGGTTAGGTGCCTCTTGATGAACAGGTAAGGGACAGTGGTGGCCCAGACCAGACTGGACGCAATGGGTGTAGTAAGATGTGCTTATTTCCTGGATATATTCTTGAAGACAAAGGAAAGAAAAAAATAATTAGAATATTACACATGAAATGTCAGAGAAAGAGAAGAGTCAAGGGTGACTCAAAGTTCCGGTCTGAGCAAATAGGAAAAATTGCTGTTGACTCAGATAATGCAGTTTGGGAGAGGGGCAGTCTTGGCTGGTGGAGGAGAAATAGAACGAAAGCCAGGGGATCAGCTTGGGCCACATTTACTCTGAGAGACCCATCACACAGCCAAGAGAAGACTGTCATTATAGGAGTAGCCTTTAAGAAAGAGAAAGTGCTAAAATTAATCTTCAGCGATGAAAGCATTCAAAAGATGAAAACAAGTCAAAGACTAGATTTCCAAACAAATAAAAGTCACCCTGGATTGTTTATGTTCTGCACCCCAGACCAGTCTTCAATGCTGTAACATGCATTTTCAGATTTGACTCATACAGTTTTTCCAAAGGGAGCATTAGTTTCCAATTTTTTTTTCTTCTTGGTGTGAGAGACTGGTACCCAGGAGATGAAGCCTTTGGATGAAGACAGCATATAAAACTAATAAATGAAAACCAAAATATAACAAATAACTAGAATATATTAAGTCCTTGCTAAATAACTATTAAAAGCTACCACTGTCATTTCATTTCTGAGGATAAAAATTAGAACCAATATGCTAAGTATCTGGCTGGAGCTGTCATAGTCAGTTACTGGGGGAGACGCAATTTCAGTACTGATGGACTCACAGAGACCAGGACATTAAATAACTGTAGTCAGGTGCTTTCTCTGGCATTTACAGTTCGGTGCTTCCCACTCTGGACTTCAGGTATTTCCCATGATCCCAGCCATTAAAACCTGAGAGTGAATCAGAATCACCCGCAGAGTTTGTTACTTACGGACTCTTGGGTCCTTTCCCCAGAAGCTCTGATTCAGTGTGTCTGGGTGTGGCCCCATAATTTGTATTTCTAATAAGCTCCCTGGAGCTGCTGATGCTGACGCCTCTATTGCAAAACGTATTTCCAGAAGCATCGCTCTACCGTATGGAATGTTTACGTGTAATACTGTAAACTCTCAGGGTACTAATGTATATTCTTTCTAAAGGAACTGTGGCTTAATATAATCGTGCCAGGCCTCACATTCAAAGAGAGGCCACAAATCTTTGAGTGTGTTATCAAAATGGTTTTCTGGCTTGGCCCTCTCTCAGATAGAGCATCTTCCCTGAAAGAGACAGGCAGAGCCACAATGACAGTTTTATAAGGAGTGAAGTCATGCTGACAGCAGGCAGTTTCTTCCAAGCAGAAAAGGGCTGTCACACTCAATTAGCTCTACAGAGCAGCTGGTGAAAAGAGGCAGGTGAATAGCAGCGTTATGAACTCAGTTTTTTTCCTTGTAGTTCAAAGATACATGATTGGAGAGACTACACTAAGGATGTCAATAAGAAACGGGAACACAAAGAATATGAGGGACTAGAGTGATCATGACAGAGATGGGGAAATCAACCCCACCTACAAATATTTCTCAATGCAGCTTGTCCCTGTTGTATGCCATCCTTTGACCATCTGACATCCTAATCTTATAGTTAATTTTTTCTCTGTAAATGGTACTTATTATTCACATTTTATTGTTTGCTTTTTCAATTTCACTGATAAAGATTTAGAGTTGAATTCACAATTCACAACAGTTGTATTTAATAACTTCATGGAAATCTAGTGCAGCTGTGGTCTCCCTCGTGTGACGTTCAGCTGAAGTTCCCACCTAATAATATCAGTGGCATATTGAAGGGTCTTGCAAACAAAAACATTCTTCAAGATGCTCTTTTGAAGGAATATCTCTGAATTCCTTTCAATAGCTATCAGCCCTACATTTTAAAAAATGCTTTCTTCTATTTTTTTGGCTTCCAGGAAATGTGTATAGAATGAATTTTCCGAATACCTTGGAATACTATGTGCTGTCATGCTGATTAGAAAGCAAAATGGAAGGGATGTGTCTGACATCAAAGTCATTAGATTGTGTTTTTAAAAGGCTCAGCTTAAAAGGCTAGCATAAAATGCTCAATTTAATTAACAGCCCTGCAGATTATAATACGCTGTGATGGCATTAAATGATCCAGGCTGCCAGCCATGTTTAAGGAGTAAATTCTCATTTCCACTCCTTGTTTCCCTCATTTTTCATTTCTTTTTGACACTTTCTCACTGAAGTATTAGGTGATAATAACGTATAACTTCTCAAAGTTTAATTAGGAGCAAAGACTTTTTCCTTTCATTAATAAGTAATCTAAATACTTACTCCTTTTTCTTTTAAAAACGAAAAAATTATACTAATTTTGACAATTCATTTTTTCATGTTAAAAAATGGTTCTTTATGAGCCACATCCTTAATCTCTTTTGCACCGAAGAGAATTAATTATGACATGATCTGTACTTTAATGGACAAATAAATATATATATTTTTATGTTAAAAATCTGAAGAAAGCTGGTTTTAAAAATATGAAACCCCATGCTTATTTAGTAATTGAGCATTATATATTTTGGGTACTTTATATGCAAACACTACATATTCTATGTTTTAAGTTTAAAATATTTATGCAGTTTTTAACAGATAATGCTCATGTTACAAAATTCACAAGTTCTAAAAATGTATTTCTCTTGGATTTTGTCTGTAAATCCTGTTTCCTCCCCAGAGACAGCTGCTAATATCCCTTTTTATCCTTCGATCTCTAGTCCATACATTACATAATGTCTATTCATACACATGTTTTTGTTGTTATTTGTTCTGTTTGGGGCAAGTTATATCGAACTATATATATATTGTTCCACACTTGCTGTTTGCTGTTGTTGGACACTTTAGGTTCCTTCCATATCTTAGCAGTTGTAAATAATGCTGTGAACATTGGGGAGCATGTATCTTTTTGAATTAGTGTTTTGGGGGTTTTTTGGATATTACCCCAGGAGTAGAATTGCTGGGTCATATGGTAGTTCTATTTTTAGTTTTTTTGAGAAACCTCCGTATGTTTTCCATAGTGACTGCACCAATTTATATTTCCACCATCTGCATACAAGGATTCCCTTTCCTCCACATCCTCGCCAACATTTGTTATTTCTGTGCTTTTTGATCGCAGCCATCCTGACAGTTGTGAAGTGGTATCTCATGGTGGTTTTGATTTGCATTTGCCTGATAAGTAGCAATGCTGAGCATCTTTTCATGTGCCTATGGGCCATCTGTATTTCCTCTTTGGAAAAATGTCTATTCAGTTCTTCTGCCTATTTTTCAAATAGGTTTAAATAGGTTGTTTGTTTTTTTGGATGTTGAGTTGTATAAGCTGTTTATATATTTTATATATTAACCCCATATAGGTCATATCATTTTCAAATATTTTCTCCCATTCAGTAGGTGTCTTTTCATTCTATCAATGGTTTCCTTTACTGGGCAAAAGCTTTTAAGTTTAATTAGGTCTTATTTGTTTCTTTTTGCTTTTAGCTTCGATAAGAATTCTTAATGATCACCCAATTAATTTGCAGTATCATTCTCACTAACATATGAAAAAAACCTCACCATTAGAGCAATTAATCAAAATTGGTCAATATGTTAAACATTGTATCTTTCATTTAACATTTCTCTCATTGTGACTGAAACTGTTACTCTCAAACCAAAACATACTGGTTTATATAAAATTGTTAACTGGAAATAAAGTCAGGAGGACAAAAGATATATAAAGTACATATATATACTTTGGGTACTTTGCATATAAAGTACCCAAAATATATAATGCTCAATTACTGAAGTAGAAGATTAACCGAGCCCAGGAGGCGGGACAGAGGGAGCGGTGACACCCCTTCTGATGCAGGTGTGGACTGTGCTGCACTCTTCCTGCGACAGGGAGATGGAGGCTGACGCTGTGGCCTGTTTTATGCTGAGACCCAAATTATTTACCTGCAGTAACTATAGCATTGAGGAGTTTAGAACAAACAACAGAAGGAGTCTAATGTAGGTGGTAATAATCTAAGGAAGAGAGAAACTGAGGTATAAACTAAGTGGTATGAAAGCAGAAAGGAAGGAAATTGGACGTTTTCAAGAAAGGTCTTTTCTGTTTGCTGAAGTCCAACATGGAAGTCATAATCTGGAGCCTGAGAAATGTGGAATGATCAAATTATCTGCCCCACACCAAGGTTTGCATTCCAGAGATATGGAGACAGGATTGAACAGGACAACAGCTATCTCTAACAGGATGAGCCAGTATCCCCAGATCTTTCTCAGGATGCATCTTTTTTTTTTTTTTTTTTTGAGGAGGAGGTAATTAGGTTAATTAATTTATTTTTTAATGTTGGTACTGGGGATTGAACCCAGGACCTCATGCATGCTAAGCATGTGCTCTACCCCTGAGCTACACCCCACCACTGCCATCTTTCTCAGATACAACTCATTAAGCACTTAATGGGAAGCAGTGGGCGAGTACTGGTTAGAGAAACATCATTTTGAAATTGCAGCTGATTTAGAGCTAGACATAAAACCCAAGTTTGGGGTGACTACACTCAGGTGGTGGTTTTGGCATCGCCCGTACAGAAATGAAGGTGGAGAGCAGGGAGACAGGGTTAGGAGACGGGCAGAGAGAAGGACCATCTACAGGAGGACACAGAGTGCTGCAGCGCAAGTGAGATGACTAGTCAGGAGTTCTAGAGCTCGAAAAGTCTAACTAATGGAGTCAACCAAAAGCAAATGAGCCCTGAAGCCTCCCACGTGTCCTAGGGACATGTGAGATGCCGTGGAAAATTCAGGCTTGAACAATAGCTCCCAGTTGCCCACAGGCTCCTGCCAGGAGTGAAAACCATGAGCACCCCGGGAATGTTTGCACAACATGGAAATGTTTGCATTTCCTCAAAGTGCCCACTGCGAGTTATAGCAATGGCTGGGAGCTGGGGGGTGCGTAGCAGCCAAGAGAGATCTAGGAATTAGAACCGAAAGCTTCCTTCCTTGCCTCTCAGTTTCTTGATTTGTCTGTCCCGTAGGATATGACAGGCACTGTCGGTGAGGTGACCATTTTTTATTATTTTCCAACTCTTCCTTTTCCAAATGGAAAATACACTTACTTCTAAGTGGGGAGACAGGTATGGAGTTTATTGCAATTCTTTTGGAAGAAGTTATAATGGACTCAACTGAAATAATAACAATGGAAAAAGAAAGCAGGAAAGGGCTCAGAGAGGTATTAAAGGACTTTGTAAATTAAGATTCAGGCAGAAGGGGAAGAGAAGGCTTGACTTCCGGATGCTGGACTTAGTTGAGCACAGATGCATTTTATCATGCAGGGATAAAATTGAGGAAAAGCATGTTTTGGAGGAAGGTGCTGAATTTGCGTTTTGCTTTATTGATTACCCTGTAACATCCATGTGAGGCTTCCCAGTAGATTGGTAGAAGCCAAGGAAAGAAAGCATCAGAAACAAAGACACATTCAATTGTATTAGGGGCCAAAGAGAAAGATCACTAAGATGGGAATATGTCAGTTCAAGAAGGTATCCCCCACAGGAGAGACATGAATCTGTCTATCAACCTGGATTAACACAGTAAAATTTGTTCTAACTCACGTAAAACCCTCTGCAAGGCCAGGTAATTCCCCCATGTATCCACCTTGCATGCAGTGACTCAGTGAACTCCTTAATATTGTGGGTCTGTATTCTCAGTACAAGGCTCCCCCCATGATATTTACAAAAGGGAACCAAGACTGGAGAACTGTGGTGTTTTCTTCACTGCCCCAGCTCCACAATGTCACTGAGCTCTTATACTTGTGTTGTACCGGAGGCCAGTCACAGGCCTTTCACAGAGACTCAGGGAAGAGAGAACTGGTGATTAGTGGATGGTGACCTAACTCAGAGAGCGACAGGGAAAACTCTGATAGGTCGGTTTATGGAAATATAAGCCTAAGAATACTTTCTCCACAGCTTTTCAAAGAAATGCAAACAAACAAAGAAAAAACACGAATGGAATGAGTCCCAGGAAAATTACAGCTTCTTTTTTGTAAATATTTTATCTATTGTTACTTTTCAAACTCCCCTATTTTTATTGTAAACTTCACATTGTATACACTTCTTATTCTAAGACATATTAAATATTTAAAAAGATAGTTTATGCATCATTAGGTCTAAAAAGATTCCAACGAAGGGAAGGAAGGTGACAGTTAAAGAGAAATGCAAACCAGATGAGGAGGAGGTCTTCTCAAATTGTATTTATTTGTCAGTCGGGAGGAAGTTGAGCTAAGCTGTGTGCTGAGAAAAACGATTTACTGAAGAGAGAAAATATAAAAATACAGAATTCAGAGAAAGGAAATATTTGATTAAACAGATTCCCAGGAATATGGAATCAATTGGGATCCAGACGACAGTAGATGGGATTTTGCTTCAACAGGAAAGAAACCTCTGACACTAAAATAAGAATCAAAAAAAGGATCATGGTTACAAAGGATTTCTTTTTTGTTTGGGAAAACAAATTAAGGCACTTGTTTTTTATAAGTTTACTTTTCTCTGTGCAGTAAATAAGCCTGGTAATTTACAGAAAGAGGGTAAAAAAGAGAGATTGTGAGAGACAGACAGAGAGAAAGATTACTGTGCTCATGGTTAAAGTTGGTGCCAGCAATTTTTTTCAATGAAACACCATAGAAAATATGATATGAAATGGACCAAGGACATTTTAAAGGCTTACGAAGACAGAGAACATACCCAAGACGGAAGAATATAAATTTTGGCCTGTATATATTGGGCTTACGTAGCATTTTTCAAAAATAACTAGCAGTCTCCAAAAGGACTAGAAAACAAGAAAGAATGATAAAACTAACAAAAGTTTAAGTACCATATATTATTCTAGAATATAGCAAAAGTTTAAAGAAATAAAGTAGTTGAAAGTCCAGGTAAAATTATGGTTGAAAAGAAAAAAGATTCTTGCTTCTTTGTGGCTTTTACAGGTTTTCAAGGTTTGAATTGGTGAATTGCAAAGCAGAAGAAGCCAATATACCATGCTACCAAATGCATTCACCCTTTATTTGTTAAAACTATAGAGTCAGAGTATTGACTTTGGCTCCAAGAATCAATGATTTTACCCATTTTCAAATGTTTTCCTTATCATCCAAAAGACACATGTATACATGTGTTACAGGTAAACTATAACGGAATCTGAAAAACATCAGTGCCACTTCTCTGCTCCTCCCTTGCTGTTTCTCGCTCCATGTTTGAAACAGCAGGTCTCTAAGTGATGCATGTGAAAATCATTTCACAGACAGGGAGCTATTTTGGTCTTGAAACATCTCCATTTTCTACTCGGATAACTGCGTAGATGAACCTGACATTTTCTAGAGGGCCACCTCCAGTGGGGATTCAATGCACTTGCTACAGGAAGATCAGCAAATTCTCTAAATGACAATGAGAAGCAACGGCCTAAGGGAAGATGCATATTTTAGTTCAGACAGAAAGGAGGGGAGCTCTTTGGGGGGTGTTTCTTTACACTTGAACCACATATGGGGGGGAATGGAAATGACATGCTGTGATATGTTTAACAATTCATTCTCTAGTTGGAAGGATGGTAAGAAAAAAAGGCCTTTGTGATGTAAATACATTGGAGGTGATTTCAAGCTACCAATGTGATGTCCCTGGATTTGGAGTAGGGAAGGGAGGTACACAATTGGTGCTCAAGGAACCGGTTTGAGCCAGCTCCAGAATACCACTGGCCATGCCCGTGAACACAGAAATGCCAGGCTGGATTTTCACGTGCAGCCCAGGCAGACCAGGAGCCTCATGCCAAAAGCATTCTGAAGATTAAAACCCCCTTTATCTTTCTCAATTAGAAACTATCAGAAAGATTGATTTAGCATGTTTGCAAGTAATTTTGACAAAACTATTTTTTCATTTTCCTTTCTCTTCAGACATTATCAAGGTAAGGAGGATGGGATACACTCTAGTTAACAGCCGTCTTCTTCCCACTTGTAAATTTGCCTTTTCCTTTTCATCTTGGAGACAGATAAATGTACATCTACACATTTTATACAAAATTTACATACATATTTTTAATCTTCAATAAAGACATGCTTGTAAGAGTTTTCACTTTAAAACTGAGATGTCTGTATTTCTGTATATATATTATTTTGTTTGTCGTGTTATATTGTATTATGTTATCTTTTATTTTATTTTAATCCTATAATTTTCTTACAAGTTCAACTGGTTTTAAGAAACCAGAACTATCAGTTTTTGAAAGTCTCTTTTAAATTATGTTACTTTTAAATCGAGTATTATATTTTGCTATATTTAAGTATGTTTGATAGACAAGGAAACACAAATTTAGTTGACAAGGTAGAGCATAAAATTTTTGTTACTGAGCGGAACTGCTAATGAACATGTGGAAATTATGGCTGTAATATGGAGTTTTGTAATTTTTTTTTTCAAAACAGAGACAGAGAAGAAGTGGCTGTCAGTTACTTTTAGAGCAGAAGAAACTAGTAGTAGGCACACCTGCAACTTTCCAAAAATGTCATTAAAACAATGACAATATATGTGAAAAACGTGAAGTGATGATAGAAAAAGGTGTAATTTGTTATAATTTGCATGTTTCAAGTCATGTCATTAAGATAATGAGCTATTTTGAGAGCCATATTCTGTAATTATTTTAATTGAAATTATTTCAAAGAAAATAAATGAGCATTTCACAGGCATATCAAAAATAACTATTACAATAAAAAGAGAAAACTCATATTTTCTCTTGCTAATATTGTGCTAGGCATTAATCTCAATGCTCTTGTGAAAGAAAAGTATCATTCTACATTCTGTATCTCAGCTGATTTCTGTTTCAAAAAACTTTTATCAGAGTGGCTGAAAATAGATTTTGTTCTATTTATAATCCTCTCCATTTCCTCAGGCTTTCCAAAGTTTCAAGGTATTTATCCACCATGAATATTCTTTACTAGTCTTGACATAGGTGGAGCATATTCTAAATTCAACAGAGGAATTTTCACCAGTGTCCAAAATATTTTGGATTCAGTGGTTAAAAAACAACATACAATTAAAATTAATTTTACCTGTTTCTTCATTCTGTACGTGTGCATGTGTGCCTGTTATGCTGTTTTTCAGTGTGGATGTATTCTGTGTCTGTTGGGTAATGCTTGGCTGGGGTCTGACCATGAGCATGGGAAGCTAAAAAAAAAATGGAGGAAAAGATTATTCCATATGTGGTGTTTAGAAATGCTCAGAAAATTACTTTGTTGAAAATGTGTTTTTTTCAATAAAATCACTATATCTGTGGTGGACAAAAAGACAGTAAATCAGATACTCAAGTTACGACAGCTGTCACTAGGCAACAGCTAACAAGGTGAGCAAGTGGGAAAAATGAGAAAATGTTCTTCAAAGGATTTAAGATCCTATAAAAATAGAATAGAAATGGTGTGGAAGTGGAAAGAGGGATGGTAACTTAATGCATACTCATATTACTAATGTAAGGTTCTTATTATTATGTCTTTCACAGCTAAAGGATGCTTTTCTAGTCAATAAGTATCAATAAAAGGATGGTTTAAAAAGAGCTTTAAATAAAGAAGCCTCCACACATATTTTATATGATAAGAGAATCAAGCAATGACAACTAGCATCTTGGATGAGAATTTCCTGCCACCAGTATGGACATCATTTAAAAAATTCCATCTCATGTATGTGCCCATCATATCAATATGGACGGTTTTAGTTGTTATAATGAAAAATAAATAATTGGGAAAATATGAAGGCTGTGGAATGTGGCCTTGCAAGTTAGAGTCTATATGAATGGTGCCTACTGGACTTGAATGGTGTCCAAATGAGTATGTATCATTTTATGAAGCTGGGATGGGAGTTACAATAAACGGGTTGTAAGTATAATGTAAAATGCAAAAGTGCTTTTCGTTCTTGTTCATTTTGTTTACATTTTGAGAGGATTTTAAAATTGTGGTTTTTGTGTGTGTATGTGTGTGTGCATAACACAGAGTATCATTTCGAATCAGCCGAATAGAGAGTTAATATGCAGGGTTTATTGGTATTGAGCCCATTACTGAAAACCATTCCCATGATGAATTTATGGAAAGAGAAAATTTAATATTTCTATTAAATGACCAGTGTGCACAAATATCACTACCATTCACTTATAGCAGAGTTTGCATGGGTTTTAGGGTAATCGGTGGCTATTTTAGGCAGTTTAATAAAAGAAAATAGGGCCTTAGGAATCTGTTAATCCTGTTATTCAGGGAGTATTATAGAAGGAACATTTTCCATTCTTTGTAACTTTTCACTGATTTCCGACTATAGTTGCCTACATCCGTTATAACATCCAGCTGCTCAGATGGGGGTTACTACACTTTTCTATCTCTCCTGCTTTATGAAGCTAAGGTTCTGAATGAAAAGACTGTGTGTTCTAATGGAATTCTCCCCTGGGGCACATCAAGTCATTTTATACCATGACACACTAAGAAAGGCAATTTATGATGTGTGACTGACTCTAATGCGACTTTTTCATCATTTCATTTGTTTTCCATTAGTTGGAAAAAAAGACATATGAACTACATAGAAATCTTTTTATTGTACTCCACAGGGGGTTTGTAGTACATTAGAATGGTGGTGGGGCATAGTATTTTATAAAGCTTATGAAAAAATGGATGTTTAAAAACAATTTTGTCTTCAACTCTCTAACAAGAGTTTCTAAAACATTCTCAAAGGGCATTTGCACTTTTTAAAAAAAAATTGCAAATGCTTTACAAAATATATTTCAAGAGATAGATGTTTGCTAAAAACTAATCAGTACTTTGAGATGATTTACAACTATTATCATCCAGGTTTCCGTGACTTTTGTTATTCAAGTATAAATAAAATTATAGCTGATGGCTTTGGTTGTATAATTTAAATCAATAAAGCCCAATTTTTAGTTATCTGTTTTCAACCATGATCTTGGTTCCTCTGTTTGGGTTTCTAATAAATTATCACTTCAGAATACACATATACAAATATATCTGTGAAGAAAATACTATTTATCATCATATATAAAATGTTTAGACCATTTGCATAACGTTATCAGTCCAGCTAGCTAAGTGCTTCCTGCTGAAGGGGTATCTGTCATTACTTTCTCTTTCTACTTTCTGATTTCACCCCATATTTTCTAATGTTATTTTCATTAGATTTTTACTATTAGTTCCACTAATTCTCCTACTTTTTCTTGCCTTCCGTTTGTCCTCTTCACATGTCTACTTTCTTTGCATCATTTCAGATAAGCTGTAAATCTCAGCTCTTTCCTTGAATGTAGTGGCTCATTCAAATTTTCAGCATTTAGCCTGGAAGTGCAGGGAGGAATGAGCAACCCTACCTAAGGTAACAATATGGGCAAAACTGAAATATAAAATAACAATCTGTTATAAATAACAGTGTGCTTTGGAGTTTAATCCTATATCTGGCATTGAAAGTCAGGTAACAGTAGCAAAACAGTATAAGAGAAAACATAAATGGTTTTAAGCTACTGTAAATTCCCTGCTACACTGGGAAGTGGTAAAGCACCTTTATACAGTATATTTTAAAAGCCACTTATGCATGTTGTAATCTTTAGTATAACTATGAAAGGATGATTATAAAGTGGGGGGGGGGGATGACCTTAAAATATTCAATTTGGCCTAAAGAAAGCATGAAAGTGCAGTGGAAAGAACCAAAAAAAAAAAAAAAAAGTGGAACGAATAGAATAAATACTATTAGGGTAAACTGATTTTCAAATATGTCAGAAAACTAAACATAGAACTAAATATTTTCATTAAAAATAAGAATGATCAAACAGGATATTTCTAAAGCAAAGCAAAAGAGTAGAAAAGACATGACATGAATAAAGTGTAATCACAGAATAAATAAAAAGTGGTACAAATCAGATATCCTGCATCCTGAACCCTAAGAATCTGAACCTGTGATTAATTTAGTTGTGCCTTAAGATCTCTCTCTATATATACATTTTCATGCAAGTTTTTGATAATGATTTTTTTATAATTATTTTCTGCAAAGGTTACATTTTACCATTACTTTCCCCCAAGTTAGAGGTTGAATTTTTGGCCCTGATCATTTTTGATTGACATTTTTATTTGAGGTCATTGTAGATTTATATGCAGTTGTAAGAAATCACATAGATTCCAGTGTGCTATTTACTAGTTTTCTCCAATGCAAGCACCTTGCAAAACCATATTACAATATCACAACCTTGAATTAGCAATGAGACATGGAAGATACAGAACGTTTCCATCATGACACAGATCCCTCAAGTTTCCCTTTTATAGCCACACTCATCTCCTTCTCTACTATTCCTCATTCCTACAGTTTTGTCATTTCAAGAATGCTATTAAAATGGAATCTCTTGGGATAATTTCTTTTTTCCCACTCTCCACCACGCTCTGGAGATTGTCAGAGTTGCTACGTGTATCAGTGTTTCATTTTGCTTTGTTCCTGATGCCAAAAAAAGCCCTCCATAAAGGCAATAGTTGCTTGAAAAAGCAATGGACCATTTTATTGAATATCCTTTCATTCATAAGAATTCATGCACTGGTTAGTCTGTTAAAGGGATGGGTTTTATAAATTTTTGCTATTTTATGTTGGTCAGACTCTGCTTCAGGCTCACCTCTGTAATCGATATCCAGAGGTTTGGATGAACTATGAGTGTGAAACCCTGACATTTAGTACATTTAGTTTCTGCTTTTGTTTTCTGGAAGTACTAATGCAATATCAATGAAGCTAGACCTTTATTTCATATGGTGTTATCACTGCACTGTGTGTTCTGTGGTCGCCCAAGGCATAGTTGCAACAGAGACTGGCACCTGCCGCTCATATCAACTCAACTGAACTAAATACACTCCAACAGCTCGGCTCTGAGGGTGAAGCCGAATGAATGACCACTACTTCCGAATGGAAATGAACCTGCCATCCCAAGGAAGAGTGGTTCTCTTTAGACAGGCAAATCCAAAGCCTAGAATTAAAATAATTAGCCTCTCTGAAGAATGGCTCTTCTTTCTCCATGTAATGGCTACTGCTCTAACCTTTAGTTTATTGACAGCTAAATAGAACTGAAGCGCTGAAATATACGGGAATATATAGTTACTCTATTTATGGAGAATAACTAAGCCTTCATATGCCACTGTATTGATTACATTGATGGGCCCATATTCGGAACAATAGATTAGAAAACCAATACATTTAATTTGAGGAAGTACATTTTGGAACTGGTGTTTCTCCTTTGGGCATATGTCCAATTTCTTGTTTGGTTTACTTTATTTACTCCAAAATATATGCATTAAAATTATGTCTGTGTGTGTATGTGTTTGAACTTGGAGGGAAGCAGCATTATTGTGACTCTATTATTAAGTACTCCCTCTTTTAGACATTATATATACCTTATGAATAATTCTTATAATACAATGTAGATATTATATTTATTGCAAATATAGAACTCAACTTCTGAAATTAGGTAACAGTACGTAGTATACTAGAGTTGAGTATCCATGTCTGTTTTCTTTGAATTCTTTTTTTTTTTATAAAATACTCATATTTAAATGTTTCCTTGGTACAGACTCTTTGTGAGTTTAAACAAGAGTAGTTTGCAAGATGCAAGTTTACATTTCTCCAAAATAAATTGCCATTTGAAATGTTTACTGTGATTTCATTTTAAAGAAGAACTTAGTAAAATCTATTATGCAACTTTTAATCTCACCAAAACCTAATGTATACATTGTAAAAGTAACAGTCAGGACAAGGGTAGATTTCCTGCAGTTAATTTGTGTAGTATGTGTTCTCATCTGAACAGGATGCAATAATTTGGATTAGGAAGTATTCTCTGAATAGGTGGCTCAAATTATTTCATTTAATTAGAGACCCACTTTTGAGAGCAAGTATCTTGATAATCTTCTGGTTACCAAGTTTCGAGATTCTGGTTGGATTTGCACCGAGTTTCTAGGGAAACTAATTTGTACAATGGGGGACAAAATCTGGAGAGGGATGGGAAAAGGGAAAGATGCAAGATGGCAGGATGCTGTTAAATACGGGAAATCAGCCCTTCCTACTCCTCCCAAATGTTTTAGTAAAATCTGTAGTAGCTGAGAAACATGCTTTACATATAAGGGTTTTTTTTTTATAACAAAGAAGTGAGAGACAGTGTCATTAATGTGGGTTAAATTGACACAAAATAGAGAGAATATGTATGGATGGAAGGAAAAACCATCCCCAGAGAACAGACTGCTTGGAAATAATTCGCAGTAGACTTAACAGGAAATCGTCAACTTGGTAGTATTGGCCAGGAGGTCAACCTTCTATTTCCTTTTAGTTTCTTTACTATTTAACCACTAGACATTGGAACCTGTCTTCATGAGAATGTGCCTTATTCTTTTATGCATCTATGGCTTTGACCAAGAAGCTCCCTCTTCTGAAATTCCACCTCCTCTCCCAGTCCCTTTCCCCATCTCTTCCCCAGAATAATTTCTAATTATCCCTCTAATTTTAACTTTTCCTGAGTGCCAAGTTACTGACTCGACTTCATTTTGAGAGGATCCTCTAATTTTTAACATATTTTTATCATCTGTCTCCTAATCTATCTCCCTGAATTGAAAGTGAAAGCTCAAAGTCAGAGCCGTGTCTTATTTCTTATGCAACCATCAACTGGCATAGTAGAAACTTAAAGCATGTTGAATGATAGAAAGAGTAACTTGGTTAAACAACTAGTTATTTTTTTCTTTGAGAACTTCTTAACGATGCAATTATTTACACATCAAAAATATATATATATATGCTATGCTAGTGAATACCCTGTCAAAAATAAAAATGCAATATTCTTTATGGTGTAAATTCCTCATTTTATTAAAATCTTACACTATATAATTTTCTTATAATTCTCAATACTGTAGCCTACTTTTTTATGCAATTGAGAAAATAGCTCATAGGACTTTTGAAATATGAAGCTGGGGCATTCACAAGGACAGTGAAACTAAATCAGTGTGATTTCTTTTGGCAACATTTCACAAATAACTATGTAGAGAATTTCCAGAGTGAAGAGATCTTTATTGGTGGCTGAATGCCTGGAGGGGCGCATACAACATATGGGTTCAATAGCTTGTACTGACTTTGCTCTGACCTCCAGTTTTTCTGGAAGTGCTCTGTGTAAGTGTGTTTACGCACCTAAGCTGCTTCCTCCTGGACTATAGGGAACATCAAGGAAAAAGAGAGGCATTTCTCAATTCCATATTTACAGTGTAATGGCCACAGTGTTTAAGTAAGTCCTCAGGACACAGTTATTGTAAGATTTATGTTACACTTTTTTCTATTTATTTGCTCCAAGGTTCCAAAATCCTTTCCAATTTTCCCTCCTTTTCTTAGTTGACTGGATAGAAAGTAATGGCCCATCAGAGACGGGAATCTTTGGAAGGCTATGTAGGAGAGTGAGACTGAAAGACAGAGAACAGAGCGAGCAGATGGTTGCTTCAGAGGTCAATTTCCAGTGTGTTGGGAGATGTAATAGGGGCTGATTTTACTCCATCACATGTTGGTCTCTAAGTTTTCGAGAAGACTTCCACCTTTCAAGAAAGGTGAAGGCGTCTTTGAAGCGTGGCATCTAATATCTCAGTCTCCATGTGTGGTGTGCCTCACAGTGACCTGGGACGGGGTGAGGGGGGGTCTCAGAATCTGGTTCACTGAACATCTGCAGTAGAATTTACTAGAGAGTTTGGTATAAATGCATCTTTGAGATCTTATCTCACAGCAATTAAATGACAGCCTCTGGGTTTGAGCTCCAGAACGTATCTTTTTAACAAGCACCTTGAAGACTGTTGTGCAGTTTGAGAACCACAATCTACCAGTGCCTTGGCACAAGTTTAATCAATTCCACTTTGTTAGCCTGCTCTTTGCTCCTGACCAAGCTCTTACCAATAATTTTCAAGTTGATGCCATTTTGTAACTATAAAATTCTCCTAATATTATGAAAGTATGGGATATGGTTGGTAAATAATTTTAAAAGTAAAACGAAAAAAGAAAAAAGAGAGAAGAAAAAGAAATAAGAACACAACAATGATAAGGTCTGTCACATTCATGTTAAATTTTAAATAAGTTTTAAATATCCAACAACAGCAACGCCCCCAGTGGGCGTGGTGTGTAGACTCCAAACTCAGCAGGAAGCTGGACTGAGAGGCACTCCCTAGAGACTAAGTCTTTTTACAGCCCAATCGTCATTCTATTCATAAGCTTGTTCCAGGCAGCAAATATAAATTGCCTTAGAACCTGGTCCCCAAAATGGATTATTTAGAGCTGATTTTCCCCCTACCACTAAGAAACCACAATCCCGCTCATCTCCTAGACTCTGGGTGTCAAAGCGCAAACTGTTCTGGCCAAATCCTCCCCCACCACTCTGGCACCCAGAAGAATTCATCCACTGTCCCCTCCGAAGTGGAAGGTCTGTCAGACGCGAAATTCTCTGACATCAGTCACTTGGCAGCATCGTCCCTCTGACTTTATTTGCTCTTTCTATAACTAGGCTCTCTCCTCCACTCCCACGGGCTTAGGCAGTCAAGAATCCCGGTGGCTGACTCAATAAATACACTTTATCTTATTTTCCCACTGCCTTTAGTCCACCAGTCCTGGAGGAGGGTGGATGTCTTTCCTGCTCTGAATGATCACTTCCAGATACTTCTGTGATGCACGATATTGCAGAGGTTGGGGGCAGTTTTGGAATTAGGTTCCACACAAGTCTACCTTGGTGCAATTTTGGACACTGGGTGCCTCTAATTTGTAGCAGCTGGCTTACTGTCACTCTCTCCAGTACTTACTCTGTCGTCACTTTCAGTGACTTGAAAATCCACACAGAGGCGCTCTCCATGCCTCTCGCCTATCAGTGTCTTAGGTTCCTCACCTCAAGCGATGGCGCCCTTCACCCCACCAGTCACCCTCTCCAAGACGACTCCATGTAAAATCATTAATGCCATACAGACGTTGAAAACAGTCTCACCATCTTTTCCCTCTTCTCCAATCACTGTCCTCATCAGGAAACACGCACAACTAATTGAATGAAATACGCACAGATTCAGCAAAATGTTAGCAACATTTCCATGAAGTTTAATTAATAACAATATATAGATTGATATATCCATTTAAAATTTTTTCCTATTCTAAATGTTTTTACATGTGTAGGTTTTGCCTTTGCAAGGAAGTCCTAGTGCATTTATGTGCTTTTTCATAGCATATACTTATGAGTTTAGTGTAGGACACTCCAATTCATCTAAAACATTATTAATACAAACAGTTTTCGTAATTCTATTTCCTCTCATCGATATGTATCATCAAAGAGGTGAAATCAAGAACCAAAAGATACTTGTGAGAATGCCACTTCCGGCTACAGTGACCTAGCAGGAGTGAGAACTGCCTTCCTGCCAGAAACAAACAAAAAAATCAGTAAAGTATTTGAAACAATGGTATTTTAGATGCTGGGCATCAGGCAACATGGGAAATCAAGCCCTGAGAGAATGGAAATTGATGAAGTTAGCCTAACACCTGGATTATTGTTTTGAAAGAGTTTCCAGGACTTACCTTTGGGAGGGGGGTCCAAGTGAAGCCCAAGTTGGTTTCTATGAGCAGAGCAGACAGAGCAGAGACTCCAGGGAGATGAAGGTGGCCAGAGTTCCCACAGCAGTTCCCAAGCCAGACAGGAGAGGGCTGCACACAGTGAGAACCCCGGGAGATCTGCGGAGGCTGCCCCTCGGAGAGGCAGCCTGTACGCAGCCTACCAGCACGTGCATGGGCTGAAGAGGTGGGGAAAGAAGGGTCTGAGGGGCTGAAAGGGAACGGTACCCAGGGCTTACGCTGGCCCAGGAGTAGTCCCTGTTCCCATCACCCACACTAGAAAAAATCGATTCACAGAATGTTGGAGAAGGTATTCCAGAAGATCTTGCTTCAGTTGTAGGTCATAATTAGCCCTAGACTGAGCACTTCTCTGGAACTCTCTTAAAAAACATGAAATCAAGACACAAAAGGAACAGATTCCCAGTAACTTAACTATAAAAAGAAATAAGCCCCAGAATATTAATAGGAATTATAAACTGTGCGATGCAGATGGCCTGGGAGGTCCCCTAGCCTCTCTTCCACTGTTCTCTGTTGCTCGAAGCAATAATAAACTTAGAGGGAAGAGAGTCAAGGAATTTGGGGGCCATAATTTTAAACAAATATAAACCACTCGATGAATTCATGATTCAGAGAAGGGGACTATTATGGTGGGTAGAAGCAAATGGAAGCATTGAGGACTGAGGATTCCGCTACACAACAAACAAAAATTAAAATATATTTTAATACATTTAAAAAATGTTTTTATATGAATTAGTGAAACTTCAGATCACATTGGTATATTTAAGATGTGGGTATGATTATTCCTATCACTTCTATATTTAAATCCCCAGTTTGGCATATGGCAAAATCAAGGAAAATTTTGTAAAATACTGAAAAAAACTAATGAGCAGCTGTGGTCAAAGCTTCAGTTCCTATTATAGTATTCCTATTGGACCAAAATTCACATCCTCATGGCAACTGGCACGCAGCAATGAGTCAAGCTAAAATAGTTTTTTGTGATTTTCCACATTGACCACAAAAATTAGTCACTTTTCCAGCTGATTGTTGGTTGATCCTAAATAATCCAAGTAAATCAATATGGAATAGATACGCATATCATAACCACGTCTAGCAAGAAAGGTCTAAGAATTGAAAAGATGATTTATGTGCATTAGTCATTCTGGAGTTTTTGTATATGTTCTAGTTCTAACTATTTTACATTCTTACCCTAAGCAGATAATTAAACTCTATTGAGAATTATAACATACTCCTTTTAGTCTGAGAGAATGCATTTGCAAATTAATGTAGCACAGTAGTGAATTTTCACACTCTTAAAATTCAAAGGTCATGAAAATACCAAAGAAATATTAGTGTATCATAGAAAAACCAACATAATAGCTAGAAATATTCTCTTTTAGATCAATAGACACAATATATGGATAAATAGACACATACTTGATTTTAAAACCTTTTAAATGGGTTTAGAAATTTAAGTTAATAAAGTAGCAGAAATGCCCTGAAATGGTAGTGTGTTCCTCTTTTATTTCCATTTAGTGTAGACAGCCTTCCATTAAAAATCTTACAAATTTTTCCTCATGAAAAATAAGATAATTTATAACCTCAAAGTAACATGATCTTAAGAGTATGAAATATAATTTCATATATTTATTAACATTTGTATTATCAATTTAAAAAATTTAAATGCTCACTTCAAGTCATTCATACTCATCTTATAACTGATCTGTATCTTTCTGACATGGCAACTGAACTCCATCTACAACTGCAGTATTATCCTCTGGTACAAGGCTGGTCAGATTTTCTAAGAACCAGACTGATTCAAGTTGTCCCAGACAGTGGATCTAAAATGTATCAAAATGGAAGGGGATCAGAAAAATTACATAGACACCCAAAGAGTGCAGTGCTGAAATTCACGGCATATTTGTATAAGCAGGTTATATTTTTATCTGTCTTTCTAGAAGAGCTTATAATCAACAACTCATTGCTAATAATCATACTCTACAAAGAGCAAGGTATTCAAATAGTGCTTGTGAATCAAATATATATATGTATACATGCACACGTATATACATATATATATATATAAAAACACATACACAGACTTAAAAAAGAGGGTTTTATTTTTATTGGCAAGAATTCTGGAGGAGGATGGCTGCTGGCATTGGCTTGGTCAAATGACAATAGGGACAATGTCTCTGAGATTCTCTTGGCTTTTTTCTCTATTTAGCAAGATGGCTGCTGTGGTTCCAGTCACCATGTTCATTATCTCTAAAGCACAGCCGATTATAAGAAATATCATTATTTCATGTAAATTACAAAAGGAAACACATTACTAATTAAACTATGCAATGATGCTTTGTTACTACTTATGTATTTTCTTTATTTTCCTTCTCAAAAGGTGAGAGGGAGGACTGAGAGGTGTAGGGGTACTCAGCTTAAAATAAAAGTAGATACATACCCCATAGACAGAGTGGGGGCCACTTCAGAAAGCGAGAGAGAGCAACCATGAGGTGCAAAGTTGTTAGTTTTTATGGGGCTCAGTAATCTCATATACTAATGAGTAGGAGGATTATTCCAACTATTTTGGGGGAGGGGTAGGGGATTTCCCAGGAATCGGGTGCCCACCTACCTTTTGACCTTTTAAGGTCAGCCTAGAAGCTGTCATGGCACCACGAGACTCAATGTCTACTAGAAGTCGAATCTTCTGTCATCTTGGTGGTAAGCAGCTGTCCTGTCCTCAGCTGCTGTGTCTTTCCTTCAGTGGTTGTGCTCTGCTCCTTTCTCTCCTGTCTCAGATTCAATAAATGGAAAATACCCAACATGCTCATACATTTTCTTGAGAGCTTGTTTGGAGGTTCCAGCAGGGGAGCGCAGCTACTCCTGTACCCATGACCGAGGATGGTCCTCCTCCATAGGGCGTGGTCGTCCTCTCAAACTGATCACGCAGCTTCGGGAGGAAGGGGACACCCGCCTAGCCAGCCAGGTCAGCCGAATCAACCCTGGCGATCAATGGGGTGACAGATGTCGCAGCCAGATCGCCCTCACATCCTCACATTAAAGAAAACGTTGGCTTGATGCAACATATATGGGTTTATGATACAAAAATTGGATTATGTGTTTTGTTATTTATAGATTATTTGAATATTTTTCCAACTTTCTTTTCCTTCAAATCCTTTAATTGCTCATGCCTTTTTTGGGTGAGAAATAATTTGTAATAAAAACTGGATCAGTTATGCATGAGATGTATTTTAAACTTTTTCCCTTCAACTCATTCCTTTCTCTTGGTAGTAAAATGTAGCATGCCAACGTTTAAAAAAAATGCAATTAACACTATTTATTTATTCAAAGTGTCACAATTTTCACCTCCTAAGACTAATGAGAATTTGGGGCTACTTCCTTCCAGGTTTGTCCCAGGAGTGGCTGTGTTATCGACATCTGCAGTACCTCATGCTGAGGCAGGGAAAGAAAGCAGCCTCAAGCACTGGCACCTTATTGCCTCTTGAGCTATGATTTCTAAATAAAACACTGGACTTTTCTTTAATAAATTTGAATTTGGGAAGGTTATAAAAGGACATTATTCACTGGTTATTTTTTGCATTTTCTTTTGTCTAACAAGCTGATAATGTAATCTGTGGATAGAACAATATACCACCTATGGTGTTATTAACTTCTAAATAAGTGTCTCTATTCAAAAATGAATTTAAAACAAGAAAATATAATGGAGCTTAATAGCAACTATTATTTTAGATTGAAGATTTTTAGTGAATTTCACAGCTTAAATAAAGCTTTACTTCAATACTTTGGTGATCATTTAAAATGAGTATATAGCTTCTCAGTTCTCTGTATATAATTGGAATTTTTAGTGGAATTGATTAGCATTGAAGAGGAATAATCCAATTAGGAATGATCATTTTCATCTAGATGTTCTTAAATTTGAATCATCACTGTTCTCCCAAAATTTGTGTTAGCATTTTCCTAAACAGTAGGGAATAAAAATCACACAGTCAATTTGTAACAAGAAACATAAAAATTACAAGGAAGAAGATCACATGTAATAAATAATTCTACAGTGACTGCACTAAAGCTTAGACATACAGTCACTTTATAACTCTTTTCAATAGGGTCTATGGAAGGAAACAATCTGTCCCTCAGTTTGGTGGGCCTCTCTGGAATGTTCTCACATTTCTTGTCTGCTGAGATAAGTTCGTTTGATACATTTTTGGGGGCAAGGGGTAATTATGTTTATTGATTGATTGATTTTTCTAATGGAGGTACTGGGACTGAACCCAGGACCTCATGCATGCATGCTAAGCACACACTCTACCACTAAGCTATACCCTTCCCTCCTCATTTGATACTTTTTTTAAAGATCATGTTTTGAAAATATATTTAGTGTAAAACAATGCAAGGTAGATTATATTTGAAACTTCTGATTTAACAGCACATACAGTCTATAAAATAAAATTCTGACACTTTTTGTTAAAAATTTATCAATATGAATATGATGGATTATGTAACATCTTGTCTAATCAATTTTCTCCTAAGGTTTTAATTAGATTACCTTAAAATGCATGACAGAATTTCTGGTTATCTTATTCAAGTGATAAAGTTTTATTTCCCAAGAGCAAATGCCAGGCACTAAAAAACATTTGTTAATTGAAATTATTTTTGTTATGCTTTAAAGTTTGAGTGACTTTCTTTTTCAGTTGGCAACTCATTTGTTCAGTTTTAGAAAAAAGAAAGATGAATAGTACAAAAACATTCATATATACTTTCCTATATGTTGTAGATTTAAGTTTATACAATCAGGGTGTTTTATGTTTCTACATCTTTCTTATATATAAAACAGGGAGCTAATGTTTTAAACTCCTGACATACCACAAGATAATTTTCCCTCGATCTTTAACTTTGAGATAAAATACAGATATTTTGCTTCATCTTAATTGATATATCGCCTACTCAACACAATGCAGAATTTAATTCTCCTTCATTTTAATTTACAATAGAGTCAGGACAATCAATATTTGCTGAAAAACTTATAATTAATTTTCTTTCCCATTATAACTTTTCCAATGGACAAAAAGTAATTTTGCATTGAATTTGGGAGTTCCTATAATAGAATTTTGTGTGAAAAGAACTTCATTTTTCTTTTTTATAACACATTATTACACTGTACAAAGCACTCTCTCTTTTAACAATCCTCTGGGCTAATTACCCTTTTATTTTTTTTTTAACAGATTCAGAAAATGAGATTCACATAGAATAAATCCTAGGGCTATAATTCAAATTTTAGATACTTGTCTGTAGATCACACAAGTACTTCTGTGCAATTGCTACCTTTGCAGTCTTGAAGCAGTCTTCAAGTACCTCAGGGGGCCACTAAAAAGTTATGGAAAATCACTCAGGGTTGTTACTGGAGAAGAATAGACATTTATTGAAAGAATACTAGGTAACTTCTAAAAAGGGTAGGAGGATTGAGAACCTAGCTCAATGCCCTCCAGCCAGGAGCAAAGCCCAAGAACAAGAACAACAAACGCAAAACCAGAGGACTGGCCTGATGGGGAAGCCACTGCCCTTCCCACTGAGTGTTGAGTGCTGCAGTTTGCTCCCTGCTGGAAACATATCCAGCAGACCTTCCTGCTAACATAGAAGCAGCAAGAACTCCACTGCACAGATTCCTTTCATCAGGAGCTCCAGGACAAGGGAAATCTATGTGAATTACATCTCCTGGAGTAGTCAGAATTGAGGTCCTGACGAACTCCAAAACCAGGCTTAAGTCTGATGGGCAAAGCCTAGACACATAATGTGAACCCCTGAGCAGCGAGGGCTGAGGAGGGAGCAGGTGGCATTTTCACGTCCTACGGTGAGACACAAGATACGGTCAGATATCATAACTGAGTTCCTAAGATGTAGACAGAGGTGGACTCAGTTACTTCTGGGGTTTCTTTAGTAGTACTAGTAGTAGTAATACTAAAAAATAAAAAATAAGGGGTAGGAACTTTAAAAGGGTCTGAATAGGAGTGGTTAAAGAGGAAGTCTTTGCCCAGATATGGATTGTAGGAGAAAGACACTGTCTTTTACAATTAAGTGTGATGCTAGCTACACATATTTGTAGTTTTTCTTTGTCAGATTGAAAAAGGTCCCTTTTATTCCATGTCTGCTGAGAATTTTATTTTAAATCATAAATGGATGTTGAATTTTGGCAAATACTTTTTCCTCACCTATTGCTATGATCTTACGTTTTTATTTGTTTACTCTCTTAATGTAATGAGTTATGTTGGCTGGTTTTCAAATTTTTATATTTCTTTTTTAATTGAAGTATAGTATTTACAATGTTGTGTTAGTTTCTGATGTACAGCAAGTGATTCAATTTTACAGATATATACACATGTATTCTTTTTTATAGTTTTCCATTATAATTTATTACAGATATTGAGTATGGTTCTCTGTGTTTTATCATAGGAACTTGTTGTTTCTCTGTTTTATATATAGTAGTTTGTATCTGCTAATCCCAAACTCCTAATTTACCCATCCCTCACCCTTTCCCCCTTTGGTAACAATAAGTTTATGGGTCTCTTTCGGTTTTCTAAATAAGTTCATTTGTGTCATTTGTTTAAGATTCCACATTTAATTGATATAATGTGATATTTTTCTCTTTATGTCTTACTTCACTTAGTATGACAATCTCCAGGTCCATCCATGTTACTGCAAATGGCATTATTTCATTCTTTTTTATGGTTGAGTAGTATTCACATCTTTTTTATCCAGTCATCTGTTGGACATTTAGGTTGCTTTCATGTCTTGGCTACTGTAAATAGTTCTACTATGAAATTGGAGTTCTCTCTGTATGTATGCCCAGCAGTGGATTGCTGGATCATATGGTAGCTCTATTTTTAGTTTTTTAAGGAAACTTCATGCTGTTCTCCATAGCAGCTGCATCAATTTATATTCCCACCAGCAGTGTAGGAGGGTTCCCTTTTCTCAACACTCTCTCCAGCATTTATTATTTGTAGAATTTTTAATGATGGCCATTCTGAGGTGTAAGGTGATACCTCATTGTAGTTTTGATTTGTACTTATCTAAAAATTAGCAAAATTGAGCTTCTTTTCATGTGCCTGTTATGTATTCTTTGGAGAAATGTCTATTTAGGTCTTCAGCCCATTTTTTATTGTGTTCTAATGTTGTTGTTATTGAGTTGTATGAGCTTTTTGTGTATTTTGGAAATTTATCCCCTGTCAGTTTCATCATTTGCAAATATTTTCTCCCATTCCATAGGTAGTTTTTTGTTTTGTTTGTGGTTTCCTTTGCTGTGCAAAAGCTTGTAAGTTTGGTTAGGTCCCATTTGTTTATTTTTGCTTTTATTTCTATTGCCTTGAGAGACTGATCTAAGAAAACATTAAAACAGTTTATGTCAGAGAATGTTTGACCTGTGTTCTCTGTAGGAGTTTTATGGTGTCATGTCTTATATTTAAAGTCTTTAAGCCATTTTGAGTTTGTTTTTGTATATGGTGTGAGGGAGTGTTCTAACATCATTGATTTTTACGTCGCTAATATAACTCCTGATTGTGATTTTTTTTTTGTCTTCATATATTATTTCAATTTGCTAGTATTTCATTAAGAAATTTTACATCTATTTTTACGAGTCATACTGGTCTTTTTGCTATTATTATTTCTTTCTGGTGTCAAGAAATGCTGGCCTCCTAAAGTGAGATGCAAAGTGCTGCTTTATCTTAAATTTTCTGGAAGATATTTTTAAAAACTAGCATTAATTCTTCATGAAGCCACTGGGCCTGACATTTTCTTTTTCAGAAATGTTTTAGCTACAAATTTAGTAATACTTTTGTTATCTATTTCTTCTAAGGTAAGTTTTGGCAAGTTGAGTCTTTCAAGGAATTGATCCATTTCATCTAAGTTGTCAATAAGGATACTATACATTTCCCTCTAATCTTGATTTAAGTGTATTCTTCAGGTATGATGGGTTGTCTTTTCATTTTCATTTAATTCAAAATGTTTTCCATTTTTCCTTGAAACTTCTGCTTTGATCCATGTATCACGCATTTTGTAGAATGTTGTTTGCTTTTTAAATATTGTTAGGTGTATCAGATGGCGTTCTGCTACTTATTTTATGTTTAATTCTCTTTTTGTCAGAGAATATTGTTTGAGTAATTCTGATTCTTTTAAATTCAGTAAGATTTGTTTTGTGACCCAGAACGTGATCTTTCTTGGTGGATGAGGGTGTTGCTAAATTATGTGGATCAATGTTTCCTTGTGTGTTACGGTTTTATGCATTGGAGGGTATCTAGCACCTGGGGCTTCTTCCTACTAAATGTTATAACAATCATTTTGCAACCAAATTTCCCTCAAAAATTTTAAAATGCCTGTTGGGGACAGCAGTGCCTCCTATTAAAAATCACTGATTTAAAAAAACATGAATATTGCAATTATTTCATTAATTAGGTATTTTAGATGATTTAATTTACTTGTCTTCAACCCTATTTTTAACATCATAAACTGTGATAATTATTAATTCATTTTACTTTAATCAAATGTTAAAAAAGTAAATTCAGAATGAAATTACTTGGTAAATTGGTGTTTTCAGTTTCCTTTTCTGTCTGCGTGTGAATGTGTGTGTGCACACGTGTGTATGTACATGAGTACATGTTAGCGATTGTCAGTATTGGAGATTTTGTTTTTACTGTCATCATGGTCATATACATTTGCAGAATGAATAACAACTGCACAAACATTTGAAAAAAAAAATCTTCCTCCATATTTAAACTTTTTATTATGATGAAATTGATGTAGATTCCTTAAAGAAAATAATTACTTCTTAGTTTTTATCTAAGGGAATGTGGCTTGAACAAGCATCTTTTGATTGGTGGTGGTGGGCAAACTGTGAACAATTTGATAATCACTTAATAATGATAGCTTTTGAGGTAGCAATTTAGACCAGCTGCACTGGACTGTCTGGACCCATCATTATTTCTGTTCTGTGAAATAGGTCGTCATTATGGTTCACACAAACACACTGCTGTTTGTTCGTAACTAGAACAGTTCACCTGGGACAACAACAAAGGAGAAATCTACCATATTAAAATTCTTCATGCAGAGAGGACAGCTTGATCAAATATTATTATTAATGGAATTTTAAAACATTTCTCTCATTTTTCTGTCCAATAAATGGTGTTCCTATTTCCCTTACTGATGTGGATGGCCATGATTTGAAAAGTCACAAATAGTTCATCCCTCAGTTGAGGTAAGTATGCCTTAAAAGCTTGTATCAACCTGTACTCATAGAATTGATAGTAGTGATTTATAACTGGTTGATAATAAGTGACACAGATTTTTTCTAACATTCTCATATTCAAACTACAGAGAGTAGTGTAAGAACAGGACTCTTGATGACTATACAAATTAAAAAAAAAATAAGTTCTCTTGATCCACATACTTTTCTTCAGCTTCTCCAATAAATACAAGCAACCCAAATCAACAGCATTAGGGCAAATTCTGCTTTGCACACTAATAAATATCACCACATTTTATGGAACCAATTCATAGTAATAGTCCTACTGAAACATACTTTCTTGAGGGCTTGCTTTGTGCTAGATACTATGATTTATTATCTAATTTAATCTAGTCTTCACAATAAAACATGGGTTGATGCTGTATCTAACAAATGGAAGACCTAGAAATTAAAACCTGATCTGACTGTCACAGAAGCTTCCCTTCTGGTCAGTACTAACCATGTAGATGTTTTATCAATAGATAAATATTGTTTTGCTCTATCATTCTTCATTGAAGATTTTCACATTAATTGAATAGGAAAGTTTAGGTCTGGAAAGAAATAGAAAGTGCAAAACAGGAAGATAAATGAGATTGATTGCTTTAAAAGATTAGGGAAGTAATGGCAAATCTCTATATATGATTTTATGAGGCAGGATACAGGAAAAGAGGAATTGGAAAAAAAAAGTTACAGAATACAAAAAAAGAGAGATTCTAAATAAAGTCAAACTGCTTACATTACATAATTTTAGACTCTTAAAAAGTCAAGTTCTCAAACATACCCCAAACTCACCAGGGTGTAAAGCCTGTTCATGGCTTTCTAAGTAGTGTGAACTCTTCTTGACATCAGTAAGCTTGCAAGAAAAGTCAGACACATTATGGATAAATTTGCTGAGAGAAGAGTAACTTTAAAGACTAAAATATATTTTTCATAAAAATATTCCAACAAAGTACTGCACAAGGAGTTACATATTTTTTGCTAATCCAAGCTTTGGTGAGCTAGTTGATTTGAGGAAAAGCTAACACCTCTGACTTTGACATCCTCATAATACTATCAAGTTTGTTGAATGATTAAAGTTCTTTTCCCAAATTTTGTATTTGCAAGAAATCATACATAAGGATAGGAAGAAAATATCTTAAACAGATTTTTTTTTTTCAAGTGAAGGCACCCTTTTCTGTGAATACCTAAAGAGAAAATGAGGGCCAGTCTGCTCAGCATTCTTTGTCCCCAGGGAGAATCCCCAGAGAGCACTCCACAGTGATTTGGAGGGGAGGCCAGACTAGATCATCTCCAGTTGTAAAATTGTGCGATCTAAAATTGCTTTTTTATAATTATGTGAATCATTCTAATTCAGTGTGAATAATTTTTTTTAGAAAAAAATATAGTGAGATGGATGAACTACTTGAAAACAGATATAAATTCTTTGCCTAACTACTATCAGTGTGTTTGACTGTCATCTTTAACAAATGAATGGCTTAATATAAATCTCGTATATTTAAAAATATATAACTTGATGATTCTTGTCACATAAATTCTGAATATTTTTCAGAATCCATACCAACAAAAGCATTTTCACTGCCTTTTACTACATAATAATTAGTTTCGTTTACAAAACTAGATTCTCTACCAGATGATGTTGAGACCATTTGAGGTTTTTTTCACCCACAGTCATCAGTTGACTTTCAATTATTTTACAGATTTGCTAGACACATACATCTGTATCTAAATTTCTTTATCTCTCTGTTTTGCTAGCTATCTAATCATTCATTTACAAAAGAAAAAAATAAAGTTCTTAGTCATCTTAAAAAAATAAAACTCTTCAGTATAAAATTCAACCTTGAAATGTATTTACTTTTTTCAGTGAACACGTTGCTCCCAATCCTCAAATATTAAGCTGTTCTTCTCCATTAGCCTCAAAATCATCTCAACCAAGGACATACTTCAAGGGAGTTCTAACCTTTCAGTAACACATAGTTCAGGTTATTAGTTCAATGGCATCATAAATACACCAGATTACAATGAAAATCTTAAAAAAAAAAAAAAACAACTTGTGACATTCATATGGCTATCTCATGAATTTACAATGTATCAGGATGTATGCTGAGTGAATTATTAAAATAAACAACTATTCCAGTGTACTCAGAACATGTATCTGAACAGAAAAAAAGGGGGTCCTAGCCAGAGAACTCTATAAGAATGAATAAATTTAGTATATAATATATGTATCCCAGGAAATGTTGCATAATTGAATTTAACCAAACACACAACAAAGATCTGTATACACACAAAAGTTACCATTTCTTATAAAAATACTATGAAATATTTTATAAGTGTACAAAAGTATGTTTATGGAATTAAATGTAAAATATAAACATTTTATTTTATCAAGAGCAATTCAGTTCTTTATTCTAAAAATTTATTACTGAGGCTCCTATGTCTTCCAAATATTTTACTAAGATGTAGAAAAGAAAGAAAAAAAAATGGTTCTTACATTTAAGATGCAATAGTGTCATTACAAGACAGACATGTAAGAAAAAAAAAGCAGCACTATACTGTAAAAAGCTGTAATTGATATATGTGCAGGAAATTATATTGATACACGCACAGGAAGTCCAGTGATTGCGTAGGTAAGGTGTGCCTAAATCTGAACAAGAGTCAGGGGAGCTGTTCACGGATAGATAGACTTCTTCACGTTGGACAGCCAGGTAACAAAGTAGCAGGAAAAGCATTTGTAAAGGTGTGGAGTCACTGAAGTAGTTCAGCGCTACTTACGCAAAATGCGTGTGTGTGTGCGCGCGCGCGCGCGTGCACGGGCAAATGTGTAAAATGTGGAAGGAAGAGAAAATAAAGGCTCAGGCTAAACTGGTAGACAAATAAGGATAACACAGGGTTTTATGGATATGATAATGAATGAATGAATTTAGAAACCATCCTATAAAAACCCAGGGAGCGATTGGACATTTGTGACCACAAGATCTGCATGGTCAGATTTATATTCCACATAGGTATCTTCAGCAGCAACCTGAAGGCTGGATTCTAGGATAACAAACTCTGAACATGGGGGGGTGAAGTGATATGGAGACCACTGAAGTAGACAGAAACGTATTTAAACATCAACAGTGGTCTTGACTAAGTGGTCTTGACTAAGAACACCAACCCCAAATAAGGCACAAGTAATAAAAATTCGTGATTGGCCTCGGGAATAAGAGGAGAGAACATCTGAGTATGTCGCCAGTCCCTGACTAAGGTGAAGAGTAGAGGGTGGATCTATTCAAAATATAATTTATTTGCTATAATTTACTATATTCAATTTCTTGTAATGAGCTGTAGTTGAAGACTGAAAAAATGTATATATATGTGTGTGTGTATAAAATCACTTTGCTGTACTGCTGAAACTAACATATAAATCAACTACACTTCAAAAAAATAAGAATTAAAAAAAGTAATTTATTTGTAAAACTGACTTTGTGATCTTAGTAGGACACACCACTAAAAATATCCAGGAGCAGTTCTATTCATATACATGTCCTGGGTTGAAGTGCAGTTTGGAATAGAAATGTAGATTTTGATATAGATAAATAAAGACTTAGAAAGTAGATGAGAATTAAACTCATTTACATGGATGAAATCTAGGGAAAGTGTATAGAAAAGGGAGTATGGTCCACCGAGGAAAGCCAACAATTAGGGGAAGAGAGAAGAAAGAAAACCACAAGACATTCTGAAAATAGTGAGTCTTAAAGTTGGAAATAATCCAGGGAAGAGTGGGGCTACTGGAAAAAATATAGGAAGGAGATATTTTTAAAACACAACAGTCAGTAAAATTATAAAAAAAGAAAACTTTTTTCCTTTTACTTTTATTGGGGCTTAATTGACATATAGCATTATGTAAGTTTAAGGCACACAGTATAATGATTTGACTTAAATGTATCATGAGTTTAGTCCATCCATCACTTATAGAGATACAAAATTTTAAAAATTAAAAAAAAATTTTTCCCTGTGATGAGAACTCTTAGGATTTACTCTCTTAACAACTTCCATTTGTCCCACAGAGCAGTGTCAATTACATTACTATTGTCATACATTACCTTCTTAGTGCTTATTTATCTTATAACTGGAAGTTTGTACCTTTTAAATGCCTTTGTCACCATAAAAAGATACTACATTGTCATTGACTAATTCCCCACGGTGTGCATTTCATCCCAGGGACATTTAATTTGTAAGTGGAGGTGTTTGCCTCTTAATCTCCCTCATCTATTTCATTCATCCCCGCGCTTGTTTCTCCTTTGGCATCTACCAGCTTGTTCTCTGTATCTTTGATGTTTTCTGTTTTATTATGTTTGTCCTTTTGTTTTGCTTTTTAGATTCCACATATAAGGGAAATCAGAGCTTATTTGTCTTTGACTTATTTCACTTAGCATAATACCCTCTAGGTCCATTCCTAGTGTTGCAAACACAAGATTTCATTCTTTTTTGTGGTTGAGTAATATTATACACACACACACACACACACACAGATACACATATATATAATATACACATCTTTGTTCTTTCATCTATCAGTGAGCACTTAGGTTACTTCTATATCTTGGTTATTGTGAATACTGCTGCCATGAACATAGGGGTGAATATATACCTTTTCAAATGAGTATTTTCAGTCTTTTTGAAAAAATACCGAGAAGTGGAATTGCTGGATCATGTGGAAGTACTATTTTTAGTTTTTTGAGGAACCTCCATACTGTTTTTCACAGGTAGCTGCCCCAATTTCATTCCCACCAGCAGTACAAGAGGGCTCCCTTTTCTCCACATTCTCACCAACACTTGCTATCTGTTGTCTTTTTGATAATAGCCATCCTGACACATGTGAGGTGATACCACATTGTGGTTTTGATTTGTATTTCCCTCATAACTAGTGATATTGAGCATCTTTTCATGTGTCTGTTGCCCACCTGTGTATCTTCTTTGGAAAAAGGTCTGTTCAGGTCCTCTGCCTGTTTTTTACTAGGGTTGTTTTTGTAAATAGACTGTGAAATGTTGAATAAATTTAACTTAAATCTACAAGCCAGAAACAGAAACTAAAGCTCTAGATCATAGAATTTGTTAAGTGTATAAACTGAACCATTCTTAATTTGAAAACTCAGTACACAAAAAGTCCAGATGAAACTGGAACTTTAGTCTTGATTCACTTGATGCAGTCAAGAAGCACAGGGTGTCTACAAGGTGCACAAAACAGGGATAGCAATGAGACACTTCTTTTATATTTAGGTACACAGAGGATGATAGGTATTTTAACCATCAATCTTTGATTTCCTAGGTAACATCTCTTTTGCAGATACAAATATTTTTACTAAGCCTCTGTTTTTTCCCCCCCTTAAAATTTGTAGCACTGTTCTTCTACACTCTCAAATTCACCACACGGATTATTTTTATGAACATAATCATATAATTAGAGACTATCTGCATTATCAATACTTTGAAACCTGCCAAAGCACCTTCTTACGGTGGCCAAACAGATTAGGGAAATTATTTTGTGAAGTTAGAATTCATTCTCCTCCAACTCCGGGTGGTACACAGTGTAGATCTCAGTACAGATGTGAGAGTCAGAGGCAGAAAAAAGTGCCACAGGGAGGTCCTGGGTGGGTTTGCCTCGCCCTGTTGAGGGTGGTCGCTGCTGAGTGGAGTACAACCCCCATCTTTACGTAGACAGTATTGTTGTTGGGGGTATATAGGCCGTGAGCACTGACATCGTGGAGGCCCCCACATACAAAGACTGGTTTCAGCATAGAGGAATGTGACTGAGCACCGCCCCTAAGCACTCACGCCATGACCCTCACGGCAGTCTTTCCCTCCAAGATCACTTCCCTGGTCTCATGTCCTTTGCTTAAACTATCATCTCATTTGCTGCTGCTGCTTTTCTCTCACAGATTCCCGTCTACACCACCCTTATGATTCCTTTGTTGATTTTATACAAATCTTTTGTGGACAATAAGGAAGAAGCTCAACTGAACTTCAAGTGTATAGAGACCATATATGAAATCACTAACAACAGTTACAGAAAATCTGAGTTTTCCCTTCCTCTTGGGCAAGAATAGTTCGGGTGGAGGTTTTTCAAAAACAAAGAAGACTAATGTTTGCTTCCTACAGATGATGGCTATGAAGCAGATAATTCCATTCCTTGGAGAAAGCTGACTTTCTCCTCACAACACAGGGCATTATTTTATTAAATTTTCCCAGGAAATTATTATTCAGTATCTGTCCTACATATACAAGCTCCTGTAGCTCAGACAAACAGTAGTCAACAAAACGAAGGGCACTGGAGAAACTGACCATTTTGAAGGAAAGAAATGTCTGTCCGGGGTAAGGCTTGTAGAATTAGACATTCTGCTTTAAGATTTTTGATGCACCCAGATTACCTGAAAATGCCGACTTGATTAATTCATTGGTAAAACGGATAATTGCAGCACTTTCTTCTTAGGACTTGGGGGGAATTAAATCCTGATTCATGTCCATCTGTAGTAGGATTTGCTACAAATGGACATTGTGGTCCTTCTCACTGTCTTCTTCCTCTTCCTTCCCCTCTCTTTTCCCTTCATCTCCCCTCTTCCTCCTCCCTCCTTTCTTTCCCAGCACCTCCTCCTCATTACTATTATATTACCCATATCATCATTGGTATGATGGGGATCTCATTTATTCAGCAGGATGTATTAGTAACCATCACAATCAAACTGTGAACTTGGTCCTGAATTTTAAAAGAAGACACAGGACATAAAATTATCAGTGTTTAAGGAAAGGCCTAAAAACATATGCATTCATTACTTGTCTGTTTAGAGACATAGATACAATCCCTTAATCTGAAATTAATACTAGAATTTCCTAAGTAGACATTTAGCCCTTTGGCCGTGGAGGGGAAGCTTTCGCAAGTGGATCCACCAGAGCTATCTTCCCCAAGGGAATGAGGGCCACATTCTTACTGCTCATCTCTCCCAAGATGTCTTTCCTTCTTTCCATAGGTCCAGTTCCAATCTTTAGTTTTGTTTCTCCAAAGAATCAACTCTGACCATTTAGCTGAATTAAAATCCTCATTGTCACCAAACTCCTATCACTTTAAACAAAAGTCATGCAATTATTCTTTTGTTTATGAACTACTTTCTATTTTTGCTGATTTGTTCTATAATTCCATAAAATTTGAAACGACATCCCCAACTAGCCTTAAAAAGTAGGGTTATATATTTCCAAAATATCAAATCCTCTTCTGGGCTTTGTAAGTGGTGCTCAATTATTATTTATTACATAATTTAAATCTTAATGATATGAGCTCATAAAGAAAATGATATATATGCATATAAAACATCCTTTGTGCAATCTTTAATTATAGATTCAATATTTCTAACCAAGTCAATTTTGTAATTCATAGACTTTCATAGATTTTCTGCATATCAACTGTAAGCCTTAGAAATATATTTTCTAGATAGCAAGGAGTTTTGAAACTGTTACTCTGGCTTTACTTCACCATTCTCCCATGAATTCGTTTATTTATTATTTACAGATTTACCTGTATAATACTGAAAACAAATCAAGACAAAATCTCTCATACTGTGATGCAATTTTTTTCAAGGAAAGTTAAATTATATATATTTAATTGTACCCAATGGTCACTGGCATATATTGTCAGTGGAAGACTGCCTACAAATCATACATGTTCAATGACATTTGATGTGTGGAGTTTTCTATATTAAAGTGACAGTGTTAATTTTTCAACTCAGAGACAAAGGCATTATTATAAGAGACAGGCAGGGATGTGTGATATTAATGTCATTACAGAGCAAATAGCGTTAAGAAACCTCAGACACTAGATAATGTTATGTGAATGTTCAATATTACCAATGAAGTGCTCAACCTGAATTTTTTGCTGAACACTTGTGTTCTCTCTTCCTTTGCTCTTTCTCAGAGAGCTACAGAAATACTTCTTTCTTTATAAAATGTTCTCTTTGCAATTCATGTCTGTGGAAACAAATTAAAGTCAGCAGGGCAGACTCAAAAGAAAAAAAACAAAAAACCAGCAGGCAGTCCTGCAGACGACCCAAGCTGCCGGTGGAGATAAACTGAAGAGACTTAGAGCCATCTAATTAAAATATCTATTCAGAAAAATATAGAGCTGTTTTAGAAACACACACTTATTTTTAAGAACTTTGG
Source organism: Camelus ferus (assembly GCF_009834535.1). NCBI lineage: Eukaryota > Metazoa > Chordata > Mammalia > Artiodactyla > Camelidae > Camelus > Camelus ferus. Next base: position 8,883,842 of record NC_045718.1, on the reverse strand, counting down.
GGAGATTTCCTTTTTAATTTTTTCCTGTACAATTTAGAGTAGCTTCAGAAGTCTTCCTCAGAGTACAGGGACTGAAGAGAATATTGAAAAGTACATGAAGGAAAGTTTTAGTAAAAGATATTTACAAGCAAGATATTTTAAGATACTTTTCTATGGTTCTTCTTCGTTGTTTTGGTTGTTTGTATTTTGTATACTTTTATTATGCATTCAGTTTCGCTTTGAGGAATGGGAAAGAGGTAAATATTAAATAAATATGGACTTGGTGAGGCCAACAATTAAATTTACCAGTTTAAAAATGCATGAAAATGGTTGCGGTTAAGGTGGAGGGTATAGCTCAAGTGGTAGCGTGTGTGCTTCGCATGCATGAGGTCCTGGGTTCAATCCTCAGCACCTCCTGTGAAAATAAATAAATAAACCAAATTACCTCCCTCCCGCCACCAAAACAAAACAAAAAAAAGCATTAAGAAAAAAAAATGAATAAAAATGGTATCACTGTTGCAAAGTTATGACAGAAAAGATCATAGAAAATTCGTCCTATGCATACTTAAAACCCAGCTAGATTTTATATAAATTCAATAATATTAACCTTAAAAGTTTATATGATAAAGATGGTGATATGATATAATGAATGGGTGAAATAAGAATTGTTTTTATTTCTATAGTGACAGAAAATCTAAAGAGAAGATTACCAAATTGACATGTATTGGAAAGGCTAATTAGAAATTGAACTATAAAATTGAGGTAATGAATATAATATATAGACAATTTTCTTAGAATAAACTGAACTTCAGCAAGTTGGTGAAAGCTTGCAAATACCAACGCCAGAGAGTAACTGGACCCTTCCTTATACGTTCTGGGGTAACTTGTTCTTCCAGGAAAGGACGTAGGGGTGCACCACTCGCGGGCACTATTGGGTGGCCTGACGGCCTGGAAATAGTCCTCAGCTGCTTTACAGAGGTGGCCCCGTCGGCCAAGAACCAGCTAAAGCAGATACGTGCCAGTTATTGAAGTTACAGCCCAGCAGCCTCTCCCACGAAGGGGCCTTCTGAATCCTCACTGCTCGGGGCCCTGACATCTGCAATGACCGTTTTCTTCTTCACTTACTACTGATGTAGCTTCAGTAGAGTGAGAATGAATGTCATCCTGCCTCTGAAGCTTGGAAACTTAATTTGTTTTTAAACTGGAGACTTCAGCTCCACAAACCAGCATTGTCAGAAATAAACAAGCATTTGTATATGCTTGTGAGATGATTCAGCGCATCAGTGCTATGCATAAACATGTAGGCTGAGTCCTCAAAAATGACTGACACCGCAATTTGCTTTACGTAGTGTCAAAGAGAAAAAAGAAAAGAACTTGAATTTTTTAGTAATATAGGGATTGCCAAAACTCAGCTGTTTTGACATTATAAACAAAATGAATAAGAAATGTCTTTTTAAAAATATGCTATTGAAGATAAGACAGGTTATTTTAAAATTTACATACACATAAATTTTATATAATTTTCTCTCTCTGTGTGTATATATATATATATATATATAGAAAAGACTGCTCTTTGTCTATATTAAACTGCTTATTTATGTGATCTTGTCTATGTAATTGTGTGAAAGGAAGTCTAGTAAATGTAGAGGATAAGGAAAGGGCATTTTCCCATGCCCATGACATTTGTGGCTAAATTCACATTGAAAATCAGGAAACTTTTTGACCGGTGCCAATCACTAACAGTTTGGGAACTCCCAAATTTGTTTGTCATCACACTAGTGTATCTAATCATAAACCAAATTTTCTAAGAAATGCTTTCTATATTAATAATGGGATGTTAAATTACAGCGACCAGTAAGATATCTTTCTCAGTGAACCCTTTCCAGTAATAAAAAAAATCAGCACAAATCCTTGAAAAAGTAATCCTTTGAGAAATTTATAAATTGAAGAATCAAAGTTGACATCTTAAATAATGCTGTAGGTTAAATTTGTTTGTATCAAGAAGTTATTTTTTCCATGCTCCTTCAATTTTCTGAATATATGGTACAACTATCAAAAAAAAGAACAAATAATTCCCACTTTACCATAATCATCTTGTTACACACTTAGAAAATCCTTATTATTTCATAAAATGTATTTATTACCAATAGATTTTTTAAAAATCACACAATATTTTTGCATGTGTCACTCTCATTAAAATCCATCTGAATGGGATTACGGTATGTGACTGGTTTACACATTTTCTAAGTTATTATCCTTGGGCAATATTCACTCATTCTCTCAAATATATCTTGAATACCTATTAAATATCAGGGACTATTCTAGGTTCAATGGATACAGCAATAAAAACAAAAAAGTACTTCTATTTAATGGGCTTTCTGTTACGTGGGAGAGGAGGCAGACAATGTATAGATATATAGAAAAGTGATGGTAATCCTCTTGGAGACAAAGTTAATAATAATTATTAATAATTAATAATAATAATCATATGGTGCAAGATTAATATTTTATATAATGTGGTCAAGAAAAGTCTTTCTGATTTGGAGACAGAAACCACACAGTAATTTGAACAACAGAAGTTCAACTCTAAGAATTATTGACTATGAAAGGGGATTACAGTGACAAGGACTTGGCTACTAGGAAGTACAGAAAACTCTAACGAACACTGAGCTTGTGGATGTAGCATGTAGTGGCCACTCCCCTGGGGCTGAGATGGGGCACAAGAGAGGCCTCTCTTACCTCAGCCAGGACCGCCATCCAGTCTGTGTTGGCACAGGCATGGCTCTGGCTCACTGGATAGCATACAAGTCACCTTGGTGTCACACCAATGGAATTTCCTGGAAATCCATCCTCTAGAGTGCTGGGGAAATCTTTAGAGGCATTTTACTACCAAATCACCCTAGGGGAGCTCTGAGGGAAGGTGCTGGCTGCTGAGTGTTGCTGGCCACCAAGCACACACGGGGGGAGCCACGTGCTTCTGTCAAGCGGCACGAGAGACCCAGGGAGCACAACAGAACCAGGAAGCAAGACTTCCTTCCTCCGTGTTTCTCCAGAGCTCTTCATTAACACAGCCTAACTACGGATGACCCAAGGACAAACATTTAAGGGGCCCAGATCCACTGTCATAGACCAAGCAATAAGTGATGGTGTGGAGCCAAGAGGTAATATATGATAACTGACATATTAGAGAGTGAGGGAAGGATTCTCCCATAAAGGAGAGAACTTGAAGGAAATAAAGGAGTAAGTCATTGAAATGCCTAAGGAAATGGGCTCTAGAGGTATCGAGTAAGTGCGAAAATCCTTACTCGACCATGTGCCCCACATATTGCAAAGTAACAAGCATGCCAGCTTGTCTAGAACAGGCAAAGGGAGGGGATAAACGGAGAACATGACGGGGAATTAGCAGGGGCAGAAATATGGCCAAATAAGGACTTTCACTCTCACTGAATGGAAAGCAATGAAATAGTTTCAAACAAGGAATTAGCACAATCTGATAGCTATTGGGAAGGATAACTCTGATCAACCTGTTGAACATAAAGAATAAAAGTTAAGAGTAGGAAAAAAGGACAGTGGTTATAAACCTATTATAGTAATCCAACGATGGTTACTAGCTACTTTTTCTAGAATGGTGATGGTAGAGGCGGTGGGCAATGGTCAGTATCACACAGACACACATACACAGACACACACACACACGTCAACACATAGACACACAAGTTTAAAGAGACAGGCTTACAGTATAAAAGTATTAAAGTGGACTTTGAATGTTGGCCTTACTAATTAGAAAAAAGTTGTCATTTCTGAGCTGGGAAAGACTGCAGGAAGCCCATGCGTTGTGTGAAAATCAGGCGTTCCCTTTTGCAGACTTCACGTCTGAGATGCCTTTTTTGGATATGAATGGAGACATTCCATGGGAATTTCCATGTACTGATACGGAGTTCACAGGAAAAGTGTGGACTAAAGGTAAATATTTGAGACCCATGGGCATGAGATGTGTTTAAAGCTGTCCAAATGTATAGTAAACCTATATGGTAGGAACAGACTACAGAAGTCAGAACTGAATTCCAACCTCAGCGAGGTGAGGAGAAACCAATAAAAAGAACATAAAAGTGGCATTTTAGAGGAAAAAATATCAAAACAAGGTGGAAAGTAATGGAAAAGATATTTTAAGATCATAGGAGTGATCAACTGTGATGAGTGATTATAGTAAGTCCAGTAAGATATATCCTGATAATTGACCATTGGATTTAGCAATATTGTGATCATAGGTGACCTTTAAAAGATTATTTTGGTGAACATGAGGGGATAAATTTAAGGTAAACTTCAAGGGGAAGAACACATTGGAGACAGTACTTCAGCAACTGTCTAACTGTGAATAGGGAGAGTAGCTCAGTTATAATGATGGACCCTGGGAGGTAAAGCAGGTAAATGAGAGAGAAAGGATTTAAGTAGAGGTGGAGAAAAAAAAAAAAGTTAAATATGGTTGAGTCAGTGGACTGGTGGTCACAGTGTCCTTGAGTAATTTTTGAAGTAAGAGGAAGAGAGGGATGATTTGGAAAGATAGACGATACTGGTCAAAAGGAGAGATACTAGAAACCCATACTGTGGAAAGGGTGCATTTATGGATAACAGCAAGACTTCAAATAGGACCACAGAGTGTTGGCTAAGGCAGACAGAAGACATAATTATGGGATAACAGTACATAAAGAACTGAGAAGTTCATATGTTGATGGACTTATCCATGTTACTGAAACCATCAAAAATTGTGAAAAGAATCTTGAGATCTGGAGTACAAGATTTTCAAGTAATAGGTTGTTGATTATATGCTTTGCATATAATTGTATCACAGAAGTGTGGTATAATGACTATTACAAAGCATAGCTTTCTCTGGAGGTGAAGGGTGAGCATTTACCTTAGTAATATGTATCTTAAATGGTTAATACGCAAACCAGTGGGCTTCTAGTGCACATACTTCTATGACAATTACTGAATTCTTCTAAATCAATCAACAAAGTTTGGGGATGGACGTGGTTTCAAGACAAATCTATTTAACATCATAAGCTTACATATACAGCTACACACACATGCAGGAACAACAAAGTTATTTGATTTTGTTGTTGTTTTTACATAGACTTGATTTTTTGTTTGTTGTAATTTTTCATTTGCTACAGTTTCTCCAGAAGGTTAAATGCCATCAAAATATTTAGTGAAAGTAGAAACAAAGGAAAGAGAAGATTTTGTGCCAGAATTTTTGCCTAAAATGAAGCTTGGGTTTGCATTTCCTAAATTTTTCCTTTTAATTTTTGTATTTTTGTTCTTACATAATAGCTTTCCAGTTAAAATTTTTCATTTAAACTCAGAATCTTAAATCTAAAATACATTATTTTTTTGCTATTAACGTGGAAACATGAGAAGAATTATATGTTTGGAATATAAGTACCAAATTCTTCTTACAGAACCCACATTTTCATAATGTTGAATTGAATATAATGTTTATCCTGCATGAACAATAATATAAATGATATTATCCAGCAAACAATGAAAAATGTGCAAAGCACTGAGCACACATGCACTTGATAGATGTTATCTTCTTTAATCTGAGTAACAGTGAGAAAACTGGGAGCTGGGGCCAGGCTATCTGAATTGGAACCCCCTTATCATTTACTGTATCACAGCAGGCAGTTACCTCTCTTTGCTTTAGTTTTATCGTCTATAAAAATGGAAATAACAATTGTCTTCCTTCTCATTGACTTGTTATGAAGGAAAGTTAAAACACAAACAAAATTTAGATTGCTAGTAATAACAGAACTGTTTATTATTATTGTATGAGTGTTAATTTTCACAACAACTTTGCCAGGTGGGTCTTTACTTTCTCCTTAATAAATACTGTGCAGTGGAGGAAATAACTGCCTGGTGTTCAGAGAGCACTGAGCACACACACTGAACACATCCACCTCCCACATAACTCAGTGAGAGGCAGGGTTCGCCTCTGAACGCCGCCTGTCCCTAGCTCTGCTCTTGTCCCTGCAACACTGCATCCACATCGTCCCGCATTTGTAATATCATGTCACTGAAACAGCAGCTCAGATCTGAAAAATAAAACTGTTGTGTTTAGGTGATTGTAGGAACATAAAGAGAATCCTAGAAAAATTAAAAAGAAAATAAGAGTATCTTAAGATGTACAAATTTAGAAAGTTCCATGTGTGACATTTAAATTGGGAACAGACGGTACATACATGGTAGTACGTTTTAAACACTGCGTAGTGTTACTGAAGTTACTGGGGAGATATGCTAGATTAATCTTTGATTTATAAGATAGGAGGAGGGGAAGTCGTCTTAAGAAGTAAATGAGTTGAAAAAAAAAAGAGCTATTGAAAATTCAATACTTTTAAGACAGGCTTTGTAGACATATACATTAAGAGAAGTCTATGTGATTTTATGTAAAGAGGGTGCCTACTTTCAGATACTAAAAAGAACATTTGAGCATAATGCTTGAAGATACCAATGTTTCTCTAAATTCAAGAAGTTCTCTTACGTTTTATAAACAAGTGGTTTAAAATAAATTTAAAAACAGAAATAAACGAATAAATTGAGTAAGTAAACAATAAAATATTCCTCTGGGAAAGCAGTCATTAACTCTATATAACAGAGATAACATACTGGCAAATTCAACCCATTATTGAATGATAAGAAAACTAGCAAAAAGTGTGTCAGGATCAGAAATAGAGGACAATAATTTAAATATAACATGTAGATAGGTTGTTCCTTTTTATCAACAACAATAACAACAAACCCCTGACAAATTACTATGTGTGATTTAAAGGTATACAGTAATGTACATTAGGAATAAAGAGTGAGGGCAGCACTGTGATAAATCATAAGTATTTTCTAATCTATCACTTAAAAAACAAAAGGATCTGAGTAAAATCTTTGAGGTGCATTACCTCCTATCATGGGCTTTTGAAAAGAACAGTAGTTTTTAAGCTCAAATACTTACTGGTTTCAACAAGTTATAACTGTTTCAATTATGGTAAAAATAAAGTATTTCAATAATATTTAAATTATGTGTATAGTATAATATGTGATCATGACAGACATGCTGTTCGTACACTCACTGTTCTGATTTGTAATTTAATATTAGAAAACCAACAACATCTCGTTGGAAAGCCAATCCTTGGACTTCAGTTAGTAAGTCTCATGCCTCGATTTCTTATGTTCCTCCTCTAATAAGAGAATGAGACACATAAAGAGCCTAAATTAGGGCTTCTGTTCCTGCCCAGATGGGGAGTTAGTGCTGAAGTTCTTCCCATTCAAGTACAGTTAAAATTTTCATAAAATAAAATGTCCTGTTCCTGGGAATTTACAAAGTAAGATGAACCTCTTAGGGGACAAGTAGATGAACAGAACTGAGTCACAAACATCTTGAATATCAACGGCGATATTCTTTACATAACAGAGGAACTTCCTTCTGTGCCAGTGGCAAGCTAGGGGAACTGACCTGAAACTCATATTTAAGCTCGAGAACCTTCCTGATTGAAATATAGTATTTATAACAGTGAAATAATTTTGCTTTATGAATATAATACATTTGTATGACAGATTTTCCAAGTTTCTTGGATTTGTCTCTGGTTTGGATTTGTCTCTGTCTTTTTGTTCTCTTCTGTCAGTCTGTTTATTCTTTGATATGACATTCTGAGTTATTTTCATGATTTGCATCTGCACATCCACAAGTAATTCTCACAGATACAGTCAGGTGAGACTCTGATGATAATGGGTCTACTCTCCAAAATTAATACTGACTTCCCTGCACAAATTCCTTTATGTGTGATTCAGGAAAGTGTAATTAACACATTATTTTATTATGCAGATAACCATCTAAATGTCAAAACCTTTTTAAATTCAACTCGTTCCATCTGACTTTTAAGTCGGGAGAGACATATGGCTCTCAATGTATATTAAACACCACAAACAGAGAACTCCAGAGAATGAGAAGCATTTTACTTCAGAAACATTTCAACTCTTTTGAAAACATGTGTCACTGTCTGTTTATTGTGAACAAAAGATGAGGTTAAGATTTTGATTTTATTATTTTGATCAAACAAAATTTTCTTTAAACATCTAAGTGACTTAGAAATTCGTTTAGACACAGCAATTCACCCTCAAGCACCTAATGGTCCTGAAGATGAGAAGACCAGCAGGATCTAGTGGTTTCTCTGCTGTGGGCCCCACTCAGTTCCAGTCTTAAAAGGAGACACTTCCTAAGTCTCATTCAGGTTGTTGGCAGAATTGAGTTTCTTGTGATTGTAGGATTCAGGTCCCTGTTTTCTTGCTGACTGTTGACAAAGGCTGCACTCAGCATCTGGAGGCTGGCTGCATTTTCTGAGTCATTTTCGAGGCCAGCAATGACAGATCAAGTCCTCATACTTTCAAACCTCTCTGCCCTGCTATTCTCTCTCTCACCTCCTCTGCTTTTTCTTTAGCTGCATCTCTCTGACTGACTCTACTTAGGTTGTGAGAAAAACCCAAACATTTGAAATATATGAAGAAAGAACTATCACTGATAATTGACGAAAACTCAAATAGAGAACAAATGGGTCAACACTCAGATTCCATTTTCCCCTCTATGGAAAAAAAAGCTTTAATTGGACAATATATTCTGATACCATGACTATCAGAACAGGTACGGTGTCATTATTTGAGAGAATACAAAAGGTTCCTACTGATGTAAAAATCTGTTTGGCAGTATGTGGAAAAAATATCTAAGCATTTAACTTTTGAACCAGCAATCCCAATTATAGCATATTCTAAATGATATACTGGCAGTAATGCAAACTGAGCTATTCCTTCTGGAAGACGGGAGAAAACTTTCTTTTTCAATGTTTATTTTTCTTTTATATACAATACCTAGCGTGAATAAATTTAAAAAAACATAAAACAAAACAACATGTATAAAGAAGCAGGAAAATATGACCTACAATCAACATAAACAAGGGTCAAAAGTAGCTGGCCACAAATAACCCATAGGCTGGGCTAACAAACAAGAATGTTAACTATTATAAATTATTAAAAATTGACTGAAGATTTCAAGGAGGTCAAGATGAACAAGAGACGGATGAACATAAGGAAAATTTCAGCAGAAAGAAGGGAGCTCTTTTCAAAAAAGAACCAAAGGCAATTCTTGAACTAAATAATGCAAAAGATAAAATGAAAAATTGACTAAAGGAATTTGTTGAGGCAGAAAGAAATTTATTCCAGATGGAAGCCCAGACCAGTAGAAAGAGATGTGGAATAAAAGAAATAACAAATGTGCAGGTTAATATAAACATTATAGTTTTAACCTATTTAAATAAGTATTGGTTTTTAATATGACTGTAATAACCATGTAGTATGGACTATATAAATATTTAGAAGTAGAATGTATGGAGGGTACAAAGGATATAAAAGCATTAAGTGGGACTGTGTGATGTCAAGTTTTTCCTGTTCCATGGGAATCTGCAAAATATTTAATCCAAAATAGAATGGGCTCAGGACCTACAGTGGGCCTGGTTCTGGTCACTAGGTTCAGCTCTGCGATCCTTTGGGAAAACAAACCTAAGAACGAGACATAGGCTGCCAGCTCTGTGTGCACACGAAGCTCAACAGTGTCAATAAGGAATATAGAAACTTCCTTTTGTATTTTTTTAATGGATACTCATATGAAATGATACAGGAAGATTTGTTAAGCGTTATACAGAGTTGAATTGAGAAAGTCTTAAGCTTAAGTCTTATCAGTTTTCCACATTTATTCTAATATTGTTTCAGAACACAGGTGAAATCTAGACATATGCATTCTCATTGCAATGAAAACCACAAGCTTTCATTAGCATCATATTGTACCAGACAATTAGAAACACAGTCTCATTAGTAATTTAGATTTATTATCACATTAAATGTTGAAAAGAACCCACTGAGGTAGAAACTTACATTTTGCTAAGTAGAAAATGAAGCTAAAATTTCAGCAAAGTGTTAAGTAACTTAGTTATGGTCACAGTTGGTGAGTGGTAGAGTTGAGATGGGAATTAAATCCATCCAGTGGGCTCACGTGCTCCTTGATGCTGCCTCCCTCCTACAGGCCAGCACAGGGGTGCTTTAGTTTTGGATGAGATGATACCCCTTGTGTTTTGAGACTCTTTATAAGATACAATGATTAATAATGGAAATATGTATATGTTTACAGCAAAAGACAAACAGAAGTTGCCATTAGACTCTATGCTAACCTAGGAAGGCTGAATCAAGCCTAGCCATGGTACCACAAAAGGAAAGACACAGTGAACAGAGACACAGAACCTTAATGCTGATATGGACTCTAAGCCCAAATGTTAGAAAAGTAGAAAGGTTATCAGTCATCTTCTGCAAGTCTCTCCATAGAATGGAACAAGTCTCTCCATAGAATGGAACAATCGTGTTCACGATGAGGAATTCATAGGAAGTATTCCAATCTCAGGGAGCAGAGTCTCCAAGAATAAGACAATAGAAACGAAAGCAGAATTCAAGTCACTGAAATTAGGCTGCCCAGCCACAGCGATATGGGCATGAATTCCAGTACAATCCTTACTAACTGTGTGACTTTGAGAAAGTTGCATAAAACTTGAGCCACACTTTTGCCATTTATCAAGTAGATATTATAGCACTTAACTCACAGGGACATGGAGAAAAGCACTGTGTTTCACATAAAAGGTACTTTAACAATGTTACTCCTCACCTTCTGGGTCTGGGCTGGCATTTTATCGCCATCCATTCTGGGTTGAGTAATTAACACGGAACCCGACTGGATGGGTGCACTTAGTCAAACACTGTGCGCTCAATTCAGTCCTTTATGTAACAATCCTATATTGCTCTCCTATTGAGAGAAACTCTACCAGGAGTAGCTGTTACTGTTCCTTTTTTTTAGTACAAAGATGATATTCTCTATGCACCTGAAAAACAGTTTGTTTCTGGCAAACTGCACATGAAACACCTGCTTGCAAAATACGTAAGGGAAGTCTGCAGCGGCTCATCTATTGGCACACTTTGCCTGGCAGTTTCTTTGGGTGTAATGAATTGGGAAAATGTGTCTTTTACAGAAACGTAATGACTTTCCATAGCACAAGTAGGCAGAAAAAATGTGAGGAAACTGATCATTTTAGCACCTGTGTTTGTTTAGTTCCAGCCAAAGCAACAACCTGATGTGTGTTTGTGAGCAAAAGTAGAAACACTGAACAAAAATAAATGGAAATCTGCTTGATTTCAAATTCCAAAAAATGTGCAGCAAGTTTTAAACAATTAAAAATATTCTTCAAAGGCACTAAATGAAGCCCAATTTCCCTCTTTTAAACATTGTCTTGGTGAAGATTTTTTTTTTTTTTTTTTTTTTGAGAATCCCTAAAACTTTCAACAGAGGTAATTCTGGTCTGTGGTACCTAATGAAACACTTTGGTGTTTCTGTGTCAAGATTAAGAATTCTGAATCTATACAAGAAAAAATGAGGCAGAAATAAATTCATTTAATGTATTCAAGAGTAGACAATATTACATACTTTCATTAAAAATTCTTAGACAACCATGTGTGCTTTAGAATCAGGTATACCTGGCCAGGCTGCTAATTAGGTATTTACAGTCTGACAAGTTATTTAGTTTTTCCAAGCCTAATCATTTACTTTTGAAATATAATTGTTATACAAAGAACTGCACATATTTAATGTATATATTTGATGAGTTCAACATATGCAAATCCGTTCATTCCTGAAAGGGCAATGAATCTTACTTCACAGTTTTTTGTTAAAATTGGAGAAAGGATGTTGAATAGTGGTTCCTCTAAGATGCTGAAATGTTGCCAACAAACCTGACCCTGGAGGAAGAGAACTGAGTGAACTTAATGCTATGTGAGGAATTATATATGATATCAAATCAGTAAGTTAGGGTAGAATTTGTGACAGCATCTGAGTGGGTATATGGCAATTTGAATAGAAGCCAATATATTATTTATCTTCAGATCCTTTGTTAACAGGAATAAGAGCGTATTTATTTACATGGATCACAGGGGAGATATTTCAGTCATCCAAGCAATTTGCAAAAAATGGTGAAACTGGATTATCTATACCTAATCATTTCAAGAGTGGCTAATTAGAAATATTTCTGGAAAAGCAACACGAGAGACATAATTCTCCCATCTAGCCCTCATCTCTCCCTTCCCACAACGACTGTCTTTGGTGAAGAAGAAATTTAAAGGAGAATTAATTGCCTCTACCCTCAGTGGGTCATGGCACGTGGCTAAGGGCATATGGGCACTGGAAGGACAGGCTTACTATGGTGACTAAAGGTGATGTGAGTGCCAAGAAGTCACCTGAGGACAGAAATAGACAGTCCTGACTCCCCTTTTAAGAAATGTCATTCAGACTAAATTTGGAATTCAGATTGAATGAGCTTTCCGATACCTTTTTTCCTTATAAGAACAGAAGTCACCATAAAAAGAACTCCAGTGTTACTTACCCCTCCATGTCAAAAAGATCATGTATATATAGGGTAGATTTCAGAAAACCAAAATCAAGGGAATAACCACAATTTGCTGAGGTGAGGATGTGTTTCTGTTGCAGCAGGAACAATATTAATGCTTTTACAGATGATGGTATTGAGACCAAGGAAGTAAATGTGTCTACGGGGCGGCAGAGCAAGTGGGAGTCAGAACTCAAGCTCACGTAAGGGCGTTTGCCCTCTTAGACTGAGTTCTAAGGAAGAAAATATTACCCTGGCCCCTCAGAAATGCTGTCTAGATGAGGCAGGCTGAAGCACCGAGTAGATCCGACCTCTTGAGGATAGAAGTGCCTAATACGGATCCGTCCTTCAGGCGGCACAGGCTCGGGAGGGGTCCCCCCACCTGCACGGGCGACCGCGCGGCCGCCAGGAGCCTCGGGCACTTGACGGAGCCTGTCCGCGAGGACGAAAGAGATGGCAGACCCGACTGCCCAGCGACGCCCAGTGGTGATTCTGCTTTTCGTACTTGCCCCTGCACGTTTCACCGCTACTCAGATACTCTGAAATGCCTCCTGTGACGTGGGGCAAGCGCTTCCTGGCGGCGCTGATGGAAGAGCTCGATGACCGGATCTAGCGCTCCAGACGGACTAGAACGTTTCAGTTCATGGAAGGCGTGAGGTCGAGGCGAGACCCAGTCTCCAAGAAGGAAGTAAGGGAAGAGAAGGTTTTCCTAATTCTTACGGGGAAAAAGTCTAATTCTCAGGGGGAGGAAAGACAAGAAGGATGAGTGGACCTCTAAGACTGAAGGACTTAGATTATACAAATACATGTACCTTAGACATTTTCTTTTAATTCCCTGCTCCTTGCAGTAGAGCACGAGGTACTGGATTAGGAGTTTTCTTGGACTGGCTGGTCTTTACAGCGGCTCAAATGAAAACAATCAGTGTGCCAGTAAAATGGTGGCTGATTCCAAGATCCAAGTTGTGGATCTTCTTTTTCTTTCACTCATTCTTTTTATGTAATTATAAACTATTTCACCAAAAGAGACAAGCATTACTGAACTGTTTTCTGGAAGCAGGTGAAGGACTGGTACTTCCATCTAAGTCTGACTCTTCTGAAGGGCAGAGCCAATGGACATCACAGGACCAGAGAGCACAGCCGGCACATAACAGGAAGAAACACTTTGGAGAATTTACAAGGATGATGTGAGCACCACTGAATTCACCAAGTTGTAAAAGTAGAGGTTCCATCTAGGTTTACAAACATCTTAGAGACGTGGAAAAGACTAAAAAGTTTGGGGCTATACCCAATTCTGTGAAATATTCAAACATCCTGTTTTTCTTCCTTCTACACTTCTGTGCATTTGGGGGCATTTCTTGCTCATGATCATTTAAATTAAGGGATAAAATAGGAAACACAGAAAGTAAGATTTAAGTAGGCCAATTATTCCATTTCTAAAAGCTCCATTAATAACTTTCAGATTTCAGAAGTTTTCTGAATAGTAGTTATTACCACAGGGTACTGAATAATGTTTAGTGACCAAAGAGTAGACACGTAGCAGTTAAAGTGACCTAACTTACAATTTGGTGTAGAAGGTATGTCTTAGAATTCATATTTGTGATTATCTAAACTTGGCTGCAAAAAGATTGCCAAAGCAAATGTCAACCTTTGTAGGAAAAATTTCTCAGGACAAAATGATACTATGTAGTACACACCAAGTGTCTAGAAAAAGTACTGAAGTTAATTCTATCATTTTTCCAGAAAGGCAGCTTCCCTTTCAAATTCAGTTTGTATAGGGTTATAGGTAAAGGGCAGACGTTATGTCTTTTCCAATCTACAGTAGACAGTCATAGACAGTCTACTGTAATTTTGTATTTCTAATGTGATTATCATCATAATTTAAATAACTGCATAGTTTTAATCTTCACAAAAATTTTTGGTCATTGATATTATGCTAAATTGCCAAAACTAAGTGGTTCCATCTTGGCAATATATATTGCATCTTAAAGATTAGGAAATGTTCAACCAGAAGACAGCTCAACATATTAGGCTTTGAGGAGCAGGAGTGAACTTTGCAGTCGATTCTCTAAATTCAAAGCATTCTGATCCAGTATAACAAAATTATTTAGGATACTCTTTTCGTAAGTTTTTTATCTGATTCTTATGTCCCTTGGTAGATTTTTGTTTTTGTTTTGCTTTGTTTTGTATTTTTGGAGAATGGGGGTGGGTAATATTATCCTTCAGTGCTACTCTTCCATCAGAGGAGACTGGTCCAGGAGTACACACATACATAACCCAACCCAGTAAGTGAGATATAAGAAGCTTTCCTCCATACCAAAAGAATTAACAGTGCTATTGTGTAAGTGTTTGTGTCCCCCCCAAAACTCATAGATTGAAATCTTAACCCCTAAGGTCATAATATTGGGAGGTAAAGCCTTTGGAAGGTGATGAGGGTAATGTCTTTATAAAAGAGACCCAAGAGTTTCCTTCCCCTTTCTACCAAGCAAGGGCACAGCAAGTAGGTGCCATGCGTATGTGAACCAGGAGGGGGGCTCACCAGGCTCCAAATCTGCCCTTGATCTTGGACTTCCCAGCTTCCAGACCTATGAGAAATAAATTTCGGCTGTTTGCAACCCACCTAGCCTATGATACTCTGTTACAGCAGTCTAAATGGAGTAAGACAAATAGTCTTAAAAACTGTGAATGAAAAAGTTGGGCTTGTCTCATTCTGGTAAACCTCCCATAATTATCACAAAAACGAGACTTAGCACGAGGCCAGCGATGCAGGCGGCGGCATGGAATGAAGGGAAGAACCAGATCCCCAAACACATAACACGGCGGACGGTCGTACAGCCAGTCATCACTCTGGGCTTTCTCTTTTGTGAGACAAAATATACTTAGATTTTAAGATAATTTTTTGTGGTTTCTATTCCATTTGGTTAAAATAGTCCTAACAGATACAGAACTTAACTTTAGAAGAGATACAGCAGCAAACAACTTGAGAACACATGCTAGTATATAAAAATGTGACAGACTGAAAATATCAAACTTTCAAATTTATGGGATTGGTATTTGTGAGATGCTATCTGTGGGATATAAAAAGAGGAGGATACAGATGCCTGGGAGTAGCTGTGAAAATCTGAAGAGGATGGGATTGAGGTGAAATGCAGGAGAGGGCAGGACTGGGATGAGGAATGAAGAGCTGATAAGAACCCAGGAGCATGTGGAGCATGTATTAAGTACAGAAAAGAGAGTAGAACAAAACGTAGAGGCAAAAAATAATCATGAGACATTGTCCCGAGCACTAAGATCATGGCTATTGATGGAATGTCCTATATAGTTTAGAATACATTGTCTATTTCCCCCAAAACAGAATTTACATAAATGTTGCAAATACACGCCAAATATTACAATTAGATCCGCTTTTAATCTATATTTATACTTTATGTAGAATTGTCTTCAGTCCTTACATTGAGATATAGAAATTACCCATTGAGTGCTTTCTGATTTGAACACAAAATATTTCGGGAGTCAAAATTTAATTACTTCTGGTGAAAAGAAGAGTCATGTACTTTTCTATATCCACATGTATAGCTCAAAACATAAAATATCCACAAGACACAGAATGAGGATCACCAGAAATAATTCTAAGATAAAGGTATTATTTTTAATTACAAGTTACTGTAAGCAATGTTGCTGATAAAATATTTTTGTTTTTCATTATGTATCTATATATCCTCTTAGAGTCAACCATTTAATATTACATTTTACTCTCTATAATCTGCAACAATTTAAAGGAAACAATTAAGTAAAATTACACCAAGGATCTCAGAAGAAAAATCAAAAAGTAAAAAAGGAAATTTTTCCTTAAATGAATAGAAAGGAAGACAGAATCACGCCTGTGATTAAGACACACGAATGAGCTCCTACTCTGCGTCACTGTCCAAAGCTGCCACTCAGTCACGGCTCCTCAGACACATAATTGCACTAATTTTCTGGCAAATCTTGATGAGGAAGTTCTCTTCATCCATAGCTCCAGTGAGCACATCGTATCAGAATTAAAGCAGACGACAACCGTTATATCTCAGTTCTCACTTCTCCAATAATTACCATTCTGAGTTTTCACTTCAAATAACAGATAAGCAAAGTTAATTTAGGAAGACAAAGAATCACCCCGAAGTGTTTTTTCCCTTGATAATAAGAAATATTATCTTTACAGCTCTGGTGAACTAGCATCCCTGTAATTGCTCATCATAATCACTAGCAATGGTCCACCTTGATTCTCTCTGTGATATCTTGTCTTACAAACTTAATCCTATTTGTATCTCTGTGCCTTTTCTCATGCCACTCTCTGCCTATAAGGCACTTCCAATAATTCAAGAATCACCTTTCAAGTAACCTACTAATCAGCAATGCTTTAAACTGTCAAGTGCTGATCTGAGCTCCTACAGAATCCTGTACATACACCTAGTGCATTTCTCACTGTATTAGATTGGAAATTAATCCCTTTATGTATCTTTTTCCCTACTACATCTGAATTCCCTTAATTATAGAGACTACATATTAATAAATTCTATATTTTTCAAACTTTGTCCTCAACAATCTGGCTACCTTAGAAAAATTGCAAGCAATATGATGGTGCCCGAAAATAAGACTGGAAAGATAAACAAGAAAACAAAACTGGGACTTGAAATGTCAAACGGTGGAATTCTTCAGATGTTAAGAAAACATCCTCTTATATTGTCTCTTTATTTTAATTATCTAGTCTTTGGCAGAGAATGTGGAAGTAATGTAACATTTATGAAAATTTGTTTTATGTTGAACAGCTCTAAGCTCAAGTGAAAATGAGAGGTAATGAATATCTTATATTGTTCTAAAAATAATTTAAATGATATAATCTAGCTTTCTATTTAATTTTTCTTCGAATGATACAGTTGCCTTAATTAAACATGTGTAAGTAAAATACTTCTCTAGGAACACATTAGAAAATGTTGAAGACTGAGGCAAAAATGTGATAACACACATACACAGACATATACATTCTACACAGAGATTAATCATTATTGGAGTTTCTTTCAAATACTATTAGATATATTTTAATGCTAAAAATATGCTAGTAGTTTGTGTTTAGTATCAGTGAAAATGGTGAAGTAGGTGGTTCCAAAGGGCTGTCCCTCTATAAACACAGTAAAGGTGAACAAAGCTGTCAGAATTACTATTTTTTTTTAACTCTTGAAAAAAGTCAAAGGCTTCTAGCAGCCAAGTGAATACTGAATCAAGAAAGCAACTTAAAAACAGTGGAGAGCTTTGACGTAGTTTTTACTTGCCTTGTCCCACCTCCCTCCTGGCTCAATGATGGTCTTAAAGATGACAGCCTATGTTCCCAATATGGCACTTTGGTCCCTGGTTCCAGAGGGAGCAAAGCTGACCTTGTTCTCAAATAATTGTTTTTGTCTGTTTTAATCTGTCTAATGGCTCCCTATAGGACTGAAAAAAAAACACTTGCCTCTGCTTCGCCTAATCCAGAACCTTCTCAGGGCAGAAAAGTAGCTCTGAGAGCAAATGAAGAACCCACAGCTGCATGGAGCAAATGAATGCTCTTTGAAAGAATATAAAAGACTAGCAAAAGCCTGACAGGAAAATCTGTGAAGAAAGGGTCTTTGAAGAATTATGGCATTGAAAAATCTCACATGTAGATTGGGGAATATAGAAAGTTATGTGCATGCCCAGAGCAGGAGCAAGTTCAGGGAAAAAAAAAAAAACTGAGAAAACCATAAGCTTTTAAATTAGACTGAACTTTAGGCTCTGCAGAAAAAGGAAGTAAAGACTACGGAAGGTTTGTAAATAGCCAGCTAAGTGTTAAAGGAGTGATATAACAGAGCCAACGTGCAAAGACTAAGAGAATTTTTTGGTTCTGTTTTTAGCTCCAAGCATTCAAAGAAATCTGTCATCATTACCTAAAAAAAAAGTTACAAGAAAAGAGACTTCCGACACCACACATATCAATCTTTACAAACACAGGTTAGAAAAGTCACTAAAAAATCAACCAATTATAAAGCAGAGAAAGCAACAACAAAACATTCTTAAGTGGAAGAATCTAATTTCCATAATTAAGTCATAATATTCAAAATGTCCAAGTTTCACCAAAAATATAAAGCATGTAAAAAAAAAGTCTGCTTCATTCATAGAAAAATTAACTAAAACTGTCTCTAAAGAAGTCTAGACATTGGACTTGACTAGAAACGGACTTTAAGTTCACTCTCCTATATTCAAAAAAAGAGGTAAAGGAACTTATGGACAAACTGAAGGACACAACAGAAATAGTGTCTTAACTAAAAGCTGCTTCTTTGAATGATAAAATTGATAAATGTTTAGCCAGACTCATGAAGAGGAAAAGGGGGAAGGTTTAGTGAACTCCAAGAAGAATGAACACAACAGTATCCACACTAAGACATTATAATCAAACTGTCAGAAGACAAAGACAAAGAGAACAACCTGAAGGCAGCAAGAGAGAAGTTACTGTCAACATTAAGCGTAAATTTCTCAGCAAAACTATGGAGGCCGGAAAGCTGTGGGATGGCATTCTTAAATTGCTGAATTATAATAATAATAGTAATAACCTAGTGAATTCCATATCTGACAAACTAAATTTTGAAATCAACAAGAAATTTAAACAATTCCAGATAAACAAAAGCTGAGGGAATTTGTTGCTTGTAGACCTACCCTACAAGAATACAAAAAGGAGTCTTTCAGGTAGAAATACAAAGACACAGAGTAATTGAAGCCATTACAAAGAAATAAAGAACGCTGGCAGAGATGGGTACACAGGTATATGCAAAATCAATTGTCATTGTTATATTTCTTGTTTTAAAATCTCTCTGCTTGTTCCTATATAATTTAAAGAACAGATGCATAAAAATAGACATCAGCTTATGTTAATGGATACATAACGTATACATTTGTAATCTGTGATGACAACAGAAGTATCAACAAAGAACTGTGGAGCTATTTAAGAGCTGGGTTTTTGTATACCACTGAAGCTAAGGTGGTATTAATCCAAGTAATCTGTTATAAATTTGAGAAGCTAATTGTAATCTCTAAGGTAGCCACTAGAAAATAATTTTAAAACATACATAAAGGGAAATGAGAAACAAATTAAAATGTACACTACAAGAATCAATTAAACACAAAAGGAAACAGTAATTAAGGAGCTGAAAACAACAAAAAATATGATATATAGGAAAAAATAGCAAAATGGCAGAAGAATTTCCTTATCAGTGATTAAATGTAAAGGATTAACATCTCCAATATAAGGCAGAAATTGTTGAAATGGATTAAAAAATACATGAGCTAACTATTTGCCACCTACAAGGAACTTACATTTTATCTAACGACACAAATATTTTGAAAGGATGGGAAATAATATTCCATACAAACAGTAACTAAACGAGAGTTGAACGCAATATGTCAATTTTATAAGAAATAGAATTTTAAGTCAAAAACCTTTACAAGAGACAAAGAAGGATATTACATATTGATACAAGTGTCAATTCATCAAGAATGTATAACGATTATAAATATACATGCACCTAACAACAAACTGATAGCCAAGAATAGCAACTTTTGATTTAAGAATTTTGAAATTCCTTTTAGTCAACACCTTACTTTTTATCTTTAATCCAATTATCTGAAAATAGAAATCTTTTTCTGAGTTACAAAAATATCAATTTTTTGTTACATTTCTTAGTACTTTAAATATGATCAAAACGTATCAAGTAAAAGTGTTATGACTGAGCACTTTTAGGGACAATGTGCCCCTGACACAAATTTGTATGTTGAAGCCCTGTCTCCTATTGTGACTGTATTTGGAGAAATGGTCTTTAAGAAAGTAATTAAAGTGAAATGAGGTCATAAGGCTGGGGCTCTAATCTAAAAGTACCGATGTCCATAAAAGAAGAGGAAGAGACACCAGGAGCACACACATTCAGAGAATCAGCCATGTGTCAACAGAGTGAGAAGTGTCTGTAAGTCAGGGAAAGAGGTCTTACCAGAAATCAACCTTGTCAGTACCTTGATCTTGGACTCACAGCCTCCTAAATTACATATGAGAAAACACACTTCTCTGTGGAAGTCATGCAGTCTGTGGTACTTTGTTATGGAAGCTTTAGCAGATGAATACATGTGTTCAGTCCTTATTCCCAAAGTAGATAAATGTATCTCATGGTGGGTAATGTGTATCTCATACATAACTTTTTTATTAATAGAATTAAGAGATTTTAAGAGGTTTGTTACTGGACTTAATTAAATGAAGTGTGTGTGTGTGTGATTTTCAATCTGAATATATAGCTTTGACTTACTAGAATAATGTACACTGTTGACATAAAGTTTCTTCATATCTAAAGAAAAAACTTGGATGCATACCATAATTCTCTTATGGCCATCCGAAACATACTTACTAATTATTTTGTATGAAGATATCTATCTTTATTTGTAAATGCGACTTATTTTGGAGTGATCCAGCTTGGAATCAAGATTGCTGACACTTAATGCAAGCCTGCCTTTTCCCATGTTCTCTAAGTGTTTTATAAAATGAGAATTGTTATCCATTATAGAAATGAGGAAGCGTCACGTAAACTTAATTTTAACTTTAACTTTTGGAAGCAATTATTTGGTGAACATTTACTCTGAACATGGAGTCAGTAAGTTATCTGTACTATGTTGGATTAATTTTATAAAACTTTGGCTCTGCCTGAGTATAATTTGTTACAAGAATTTCAAATGCATTGACTTACCATTGCACATCTAAGTCATACACACACAATTACATGCACAAACACAGACACACACCCACTTTAGCCACCCCACTTCAGCTATCCATTTTCTTTTCTCTTTTCATCTTTGATTAGATTTATCAGAAACTATTTTCTAAAAATCAAGCAGTTCCTGAACTGTTTAATCAATTTTACAGATTGGATTTGTTTTGCTTTTTTTGTATATGAATATTTATGACTTTATTTTTCATCTCTGATGTAACTAAATTTCTTATTATTTGATGTAAGTAATTATCTAACTTTTTGAAAATTATTTTGGCTACTGTTTAACATACGTGGTCTCTTCATCTCTGAATAAGGATAATTTTAGCTCTATCACTTAGGTTTCAATTTTAATTATTATTTGGTATATAAATTATTTTGTAGGGGTTTTAAATTACCTTATTATTGGGGCTTATATTTTACACTTTTGTTATTAAGCTGTTATTTTTATTTTGTGTGTATGTTTGTGTATTTGGTATGTATCGATATAACAGACAATGATAGTAGCTGAACGATGTATTTTATAGGACGTTTTTTCAGGTTATCTTACTAACCTAAAATGTAACATTATACAAATATACTCATGGATACCCACAACACCCACACATATTTTATCTCTACTATTGTTAGTTATTTTCGTAACTAAATGTTGGAAATAGGTGCCAGGGATCCATTTATTTTCTGGAGACCGTGTTTACAAGGCAGCACGGTCACAGAGGTGGACACAGTCTTTGGGTGGTTGGTGTCACTGGAGTCTAGAGCTCCCCGCTTGGAGATGTTATTCCTTCAGGTTAGTGTGAGTTGGAGGAAAGACCCTTTTCTACATTAATGCTATGATTCTTGGCACCAATTACAGCCAAAAAAAAATAGAAGGTTGGATAGAATGCCTGTATTTTCTGCTTCCTGGACTTCCTTCAACTACATTTACACAATCTCTAGAATACAACAAATATTAATAAAATATAACAAAATTTTAAAAAATATTCCCCTGGAAATAACCTGGCACACAAACAGGCATTTTCACCTTAACAGCCAACTCACCCCCAATCAGCTCATAAATCCTGTAAGTTACAAGAATTAAGGTTACATGAGACTGTCATCGCCTCCCAATATTGTCAGACTTTCTTACAGTTTGGGCTAATGTTGGTTGATCAGTCTGACCTATGTAGAATGAGTCACTTATCAAGTCAGAAGAGTTCAGGCACACAAGCTCAGTTTTGTGTACTACAGATGGAAAGAGACCACATGGTAACTCAAGGCTGTACCGACAAGCATTTAAGACACTAACTGCAATACCACACTTACCCATCTTTATGTTAAAGAATGAAAAGGGTTAAAGAAGTCCCAGGCGTGTTCTATGATGGGTAGAAAACTGAACTTAAAACCACCTGGAACACAGTCCCAGTCTTTAAACTCACAGTGTTTAAGTAGGTCAACACCAAGGGAAAGACCTGATTGCGTCAGTTTTCTGTTCCCCAAGCACAGTCCACTCCCAGTACGTCTAGAGCAGGTTTTGAGAAGAGCTGCACAGACCTCAAGCTGTAAGCCAGAATCTCGCCTCTGTATCACTGAATGAGCAGAGGTTTGCTGTGCTGAGGAATGACTGCTTCGTTACACTGCTAGAAAGGTTTTCTCACTATTTGAATACTGATCATAAAATTTCAACGTTTATCTTTTCTTTTACCCAGTCTACATCCAAGATAACTCTGGTTGACTCATTTTTTCATTACTTTATTACAATAATTTAAAATATAATATGTAGTCAAGGAGGACTTAAATGAAAACCTGAAATTGGCAACAGGAATTAGAGAGTGGGTGGATAAGATTTCTTCCAAAGCCGACCATGGACCTGCTTACACAACACCAATTGGTTGAGAACTTACAGAACATCAATATTTTTAATAGTGTTAAAATAGGAAGTCAATGTGTTTTACAAAAAAGGAGCTATTATAAAAAGTCAGCAATTGAGATGGCATAACACTCATTAACTACATGGTGAGGGAATAAAACAGTGGCCAAAGATTCTTACATGTAATGTCAAAACATTAACCATCTACTATTTCACATAATTTCGTCATTCTATGCATGATCTCATTTTTTCATTGACAGAAAGTCAAACTCACGTACAATTATATAAAACATCCAAATGTATTTCTTTTTCTTTATGTAAAATTTTAATGTGATTTTGCCTTGTTCTATTTGGCACCTGGCAAGTCTAAATCATCTTTATTCTTAATTACAGTTTTGGACTTTGGTATCTTCTTTAAAATTTTGATTTAAATAATTATTTTCATGTCATTTCTTTTTTTCATTTTTGTTACCTTGACAAAATTTGCACAAAAGAAAAAACATACAGGATGCAAAATAAAACAATGTCATCAGAAATCAAATTAAGAATTTTAATAGATAATATAAAAATCTTTGAAAATGCTCTAATAAAAATACTGGAAGACCCTATATATCTCAGAATGATACATTTACAGTGAAGCTCCATCAATTACAGTACTAACATGAGGAAAATAAGATGCCTGTGTTACTTTCTATTCTCAAGTCTCTTAATCATAAGAGTTATGAGAAAAAAACTAGTAACAATTCATAGTCAACATGTATTATACAAATGTGATGTAAGAACTGAGTCTCAAACACGATGAGAATTCATAAAAGCACAACATAAGACAACACAATCTTTCAAACCAGAAATCACTACATTTAGCACAGCAAACAATATGTATATATGTATGCATTTGCAATAATAAATATATTTTTTCTTAACATAGCTTTGCAGGTTTTTTTCCATTAGTAATAGGACATTTTCTGAATATTATACAAAATGTATTTCCCAAAGTCACCATATACAATTTTTTGCAAAAAATTTTTAAAAATCTAATTGAGTTTATTTTACCGTCCTATTTCAGTCCCATGAACTGACTTAAAATTTAATAATTTCAAGAATATATATCCTATTAATATTTTTGGCTTTGAAAGAAAATCTAAAAAATTTTAAGACAAAAATAAAATAATTCATCAAAGTCGTTTTCCAGAATATTGACTCGAGTATAATATCCATACCATACTAATTGCAACACACAAATACACACACACAACAATAAAATCCTCCAATACTCTTGAGGTCATTTTCCTACAAAATATTAATTGAATATCTTTATGTTTGAGTTCATAGGAGGTGTTTTTAATTCTTAGTATTTTTATGATGAAGTAAAATACTCATTTAATATCCACGTGCAGATGAAAGTGTGAAGAGATTTAGAAATCATTCTACTAAAGAGTGACATTTAATTTTGATAGGTTATAGGTCCAGAAATATCAAAATCTTTATCATTTTTAAAAGAAGAGAATTGCCAACTTACCAATTTGGTCTCAAGGGATGTTGGGAGCAACAATATTTTTTTCATGAATTAGTCTGAAAAAGAAAAAAGAGAGGAAATATGTAAAAAACGGACAGAAAAATACTGGCCCACTGGGACTCTACAAATAACAGCAGGTATTTCCTGCTGACCACCAGCGAACTGTTCCTGAAAATTTAGATTTATACATAAAAATACTAAATGGAATGCTATTTCCAAGTAGGTCACTTATACACTGACACCAGAACTCCAATCTGTCTCCCCAGAATACAATTAAAATAGCAGCACACACACACAGACACACCCACACATACAAAACAATTTATTGTTTTAGATGTTTTAATGTAAAATGCTTAAACCATAGTTCTCTGACCTCCAAAGTATTAATACTCTATTAACAACTGTTTTGTATGTTTTTAACGACATTCCTCTTTCCCTTTGCTCTCTTCCCCACAAATTTATTCAGCATATAAGTTTTTCGATATTCACTGAACACGTTAACAAAAGTATGGATTAAGTATGGAAGGTGATGTGGAAATACATTCTGAGCGAGCACGCAGTTGTGAAAACCACTACGCTGAGCACAGTGACACTGTGATGCGTCTCATAAAGCCCATGACGTCCAAGACAAACCTTTGTGGTTATACAGTGAGTTTTTCAAATAACTGCATACAATTCCTACTTGCTACCAAATGAATTTAGAATACAATTCTAGACTTTCCCTACATATATATTTAATATTTTATTTATATTTTGAGATAAAATATGTTTTCATGTAAATATTACCCAAAAACTCTGAACTGAGAGGTATGTATGATCTATGACATATTGTTTTAAAATTCCAAGCAATGATCTACTGGATTAAATATTAACACAGAAATAAATTTTGGTCTACTCTTATATTTGCTTAAGGATATGGAACTGGGAATAAACACATACATTACATTGAGAAAAGAGAATAATAAGAACAAAGTTAAAGCCTTGCTAGAGGACAAAATTGTGGACATATATTAAGAAATGCTTGGACATCAATAGATACATTTAGTTTTACACTCAGATCAGTACTGCTAGCTACCTGCTCTATTCAAGTCTGACATCCGGAGCAGTATTTTAAAATACATATTTTGCAAAGTAATTATTAGGAGCACTTCTCACAAATATGTTTATGTATTGTAAATTTCCCCTCCTCAAGTCAGACCATCTAGGTTGAAATCTTACGTCACATGACACTTAATAAGCTGTGACTCTATCATGCTTTTGTTAAATAGCCTGTATTTCATTAACAACATTTAGCTTTCAAGATGATTTTGAGTATTGAATTAGCTAGTTCATGAAAAGGGTCCCATTTATAATCCAACAGGATAATTGATCTCATGAAATATTATCTCAACCCCATTTTTCCTCTTCCATTTAGGCTATGTTTGGTTTGCAAACAAAATTCATAATATGTTCTACTGAAAGTAAATTCTCATTCATCATTATCCTTGCAAACTTGTTTGGAACACGATATCTAATTTTGTGTAACTGCATATGTATCTCTTGAGTTTCCAACATAGGGAATAAAAGCTTTTTTTTACAAAGATACTTTTCTAAGATAAATTAAGCAAAATATATTTTTTCCAAAGCCCATTTGAAGTACAGCATTAATGAAATATTTTTTTTCAGTTGTTGCACAGATTATTTTTTTCTTTTAAAGAACAATAAATGGGCTTCCAGTTTCCAGTTCTGCAAATAAAGAGCTTGGAAATTGTCACTCTACCCTGATAACAGGTTAAAAAACTGAACAGGCTGCAAAATCAACAACTCTTCCTGGATCCAGCAGAGAAGGCAGAACACAGGAAAAACGACTGCCCTCAAGACTGGAGAGACAGGCAGGTAGACACATCTACCAGAGAGGAGACTCAGGAGCAGAACCACTGCAGGAACCAGTGCCAAGGTAGGAAAACTTATATGGTAATTGATGAATTGCTGGAGGCTCAGCGCAGACAAGTCTGAGAATTAAAAACTCCACAATACTGTGAAATTTACCTCCAGGAGTGGAACCAGGTTCCCGTCATAAATATCAGAGAAAAATCCCTTCCAGCTTCTATCCGGAGGAGACAGAGGGAAAAGAGCCATTTTGAAAAACACCAGAGCATTCTGTTCTTCCTAACAAGGCCTGCCCCCAGGGGAAACTCGTTACTCAAGAGTTTAACCTGTGTGGGTATGATCAGAGCCTAAGCGACCTGGGGAAGGAGGACAGCCAACCAGCTGCAGGTGGCTCCAGCCTTCCTCACTGGGAAGGGCGATAACCGACTCCAGCCCGTTCTATGTATCCTGACCCAGCTTAGGGGCGGGTAAAACTGAGAAACACCTGTAAAGTTTACAGCCTGTGGCACAGGTTCACTTAAAACTGAGGCCTCATCACAGGACTACAGACTTTCTCCCCTCCTCTCACATCTCACCAAAGCATCACTAATACCCTATTCATGGAACATCCTTTTTATCCAATACATCACGTCCGGCTTGTGAAAAAATGACAACGCATACCAAATGGCAAGAAACACAATTTAAAGAGACAGAGCAAGCACCAGAACCAGACATGGCAAGGATGTTGGTACTATCAGACTGGGATTGGAAAGAACTATGATTAATATGCTAAAGGCTTCAATAGATACAGTAGACAGCATGTAAGAACGGATGTACAATATAAGCAGAGACATGGAAATCCTAAGAAAGAACCCAAAATAAATGCTAAAGATTAAAAAAAAAAAAAACTAGAACAGAAATAAAGACTGCCTCTAATGGGCTTATTACCAGGCTGGGCACAGGTGAGGAAAGAATCTCTGAGTTAGAGAATATATCATTAGGATCCTCAAAAGCTGAAAAGCAAAGAGAATAATGACTGGGGAAAAAAAAAAAACAAAACCTGAAGAGAAATTCCAAAGACTAAAAAAGGTATAACATACATGTAAATACCAGGAGAGGAAAAAGAGAAAGCAAAAAAACAAGAAAAATCTAAAACAATAATTGATAATTTCCCCCAGTTAATATCTGGCACCAAACCCAGGGAACTCAGGGTGTTGCCAGAGTTGCTTCAGGTGTTTGCTCAAAACCCTCGAACCCTCAGCTTTAGCAGGAGTTAACATAAATCTTTAAGTTAAAGGGCCCAGAGACAAGAAAGGAAGCTAGAGACAAACAAACAAACAAACAAAAGATGGAACCAGCTGGGACCAAGATGGCAAAAAAATGTGACCTTCAATGGACCCTGAGTCTCATTACACACTGATTTTACTGCATTAGCACATTAAATGACACATCTACTGGTGGCCATGACCAGACATTAAGGACCACAGAAGGATGAAAAGGGGGTGGCACCTACTCCCTCAAAAAGCCCCGCCCCTTCCCCAGTAGACCAACGCATATGATTCCTCATTAGCCTCACTTTTCCCACCTTTATCTTGTCTCTTTAAAATTAAACCACTCTTGCCGGATGGGTGAAAAGTTGATCTGTGAACTCAGTTCCCGCTTCTCCATTCTTTGGCCACTAAACAAAGCTTGTGCTGTGTTGATCCTAGCTTTGGTTTTGTTCTTTGGAAGAATGAACCCTCCCCGGCTGAGGCAGAGGGCCTCGTCCAAGACAGAGCCCGAGCAGGGTCCGTACGGCTCATTCAGTAACAAGAAGGTATCAAGAAGGAGAGATGCCAAAAAAATCGCACCTCAGCACATCCTTTTCAGATTGTACAAAATCAAAAATAGGGACAAACAATTCTAAAAGAAGCCAGAGGAAAAATACACCTGACCTAGAGAGGAACAGAGATAAAAACCACATCCAACTTCTCTTCAGTAAACATGAAAGCAGGAAGAAGACAGACAGAAAAATTGGAAGTGCTGAGAGAAAACCACCATCAAATTACAAGTCTGTGTCCTACGAAATTATCTTTCATACGTGAAGGAGATATAAAGACTCCAACAAACAGAAATAGACGGAGTTGCTGGTGGACTTGCCTTGAGAAAAAAATTAAAAGAAGTTCTATGTAGAGAGAAGGAAAATAATGCACACGATAACCCTGGGTCTCCACAGAGGAGGAGCATGGAAGAAGAAACGTGAAGAGAAGCTAAAAGCTTTTATTTTTCTTATTTTTGATTGATCTAACAGATAATGGTGTATTTAAAATAAAAACAGCAATAATGTATTCAATCATGTCCTCATATACGATATATATATACTTATTTATGCTTATATATAGGGGAAATGATAACAGCAGTGGTGTAAGGGATGAGAGAAAGTTAGGGCTCTTTTGTTCTGAAAAGGTATGCACACACCGAGAAGCAGTATAGTATTATTTGAAGGCGGATGTATATTAAGAACTCTAAGTCAACCACTAAAAAAAGGTGAAAAAGGAAATATAACTGAAATATTAAAAGAGAGAAAATAGAATTTTATCACATTATATGCTCAAAGAAAGCAGATGAACAAAGAGAGAAAATGGAATCATACAAAACCACAAAAGGCCCCAAAGGAGTGAAGGACAAACGTAAGAACAAAGAATAAGGGCAACAAAGAGAAAAACAGTAACCAAGGTGGTAGGTATTACTCCAACTCCACTGACCCACTTGGAACGTCGATGGTCTGAATGTACCGATTAAAAGATAGAGATCGTAAAAGGGGAACAAAAACCACACACAACTACATGTCGTCTATAAGAAACGCACTTTAAATAGAACATCATGTATAGATTGAAGGTAAATGGATGGAGAAAAATAAACCACGCTAACACTAAAGAAAAGAAAGTGGGAGCAACTCTGAATTACTGAGAGGACATCAACGTAAGGGAAGTCATCAGGGAGACAGGGCACTACATAATGATTAAGGGGTTAATTTTTTCAGAAGGCACAGCAGTTCTTAACATCTATATGCCTAACAGCGGAGCATCGAACAATGTGAGTCAAAAACTGACAGAACTTCAGGAGAAGTAGAGGAACCTACTATCATAGCTGGAGAAGTTAACACCCTCTGCCAGTGAAGGACAGAGGCAGCAGGCAGAAAATCAATGAGAACACAGCTGACACCACCACCACCACCAATTAACTGGATATAATTAACATCTATAGCCTACTTCATCCAACTACAGCAGAATGTACACTCTTCCAAGCACACATGAAACATTCACAAAGACAGACCACACCATGAGCCGTAGAACACATCTTCACAAGTTTAAAAGAATGGAAATAATGCAATGTTGCTTTCAGACCGCAACGGAATTAAACCAGTAATAAATAGCAGGAAGATAACTGGAAAATCCCCAAAGAAAATCCTCAAACTGGAATGTCTCCACATACATAGAGAATAAACAACGCACTTCTAAGTAACACATGGGTCAAACAAAATCTCAAGAGAAATTTTTAAAATGTTTTAACTAAATGAAAATGAAAACTCAATTTATCAAAATTTGTAGGATGCAGTGAAAGAAGTGCTTAGAGGGACATTTATACCATTAAATGCACACACTCAAAAAGATCTCTTACCATCCGATACAGCAATTGTGCTCATTGGTATTTTCCCAAAGGAGCTAAAAACTTGATGTCCACACAAAAACCTGTACCTGGATGCTTATAGCAGTTTTATTCACAGTAGCCCATATTTGTAAGCAACCATGATGTCCTTCCTTAGGTGAATGGATAAACTGTAGTACATCCAGACAAGGAATTTTACTCAGTGCTAAACAGAAATGATCAAACCATGGAAGGACGTGAAGGAAACTTAAGTGCTTATACACAGTGAAAGAAGCCAGTCGGAGATGGCTTCATACTGTACTATTCCAACCATATGACATTCTGGAAAGTGCAAAACTATGGACACAATAAAAAGATAAGTGGCTGCCCAAGGTAGGGATGGGTGGGGAGGGACATGAACAGGCAGAGCACAGAAGAATTTTCGGGCAGTGAAAATACCCTGTGTGATATTATAGTAGAGGATATATGTCATTACACATTAGTCCAAACCCATAGAATGTACAACACTAAAAGTGAACCCTAAGGTAAACCATGGATTTCAGGTGACTATAATGTGTCAATGTAGGTTCACTGTTGGTTAAAAAAAAAAAAAAAGTACCATTCTGGTGAATAATGTTGATAATGAAGGAAACTCCACATGTGTGAGGAATGGGGAAAATACGGGAAATCTCTGTACCCTCCTTTAAAACTGCCTTTTTTTAAAAAATCGTCTTAGAAAATAACAAGTTCCATTTGATATTCCAGTATAGTTTAAATTTTAAAAAATCACATATTTAACATTTATATTTTATTTTGGTATTTATTAAATTTAGTAATAATTATTATAAAAGGTTCTATTGCTTACGTTGGATTCATAATACGGACTTTGTTATAGTAAACAATTCTGGGTCTTAACTGAGATATTATTAAATTTGTAACCTCTGTACACATAATAATCCTTAGTATATGTAATTGCCATTTTTAAAAATGTTTCATAAGATACCAATATTTGAAGATTGTGTTTTAAATTAACTTAAACAATTAAATATAAAATTTCACAAGTCTATCTGCAAAAATTAAGTGAAATTACAAGAAATGGTAGGAGAAAGTCTGGTGCCCTTAAATTTTTTAAGAAACTTTCCTCATTTAAAACAATATTTTGGCATGTTAAGAGATGCAGTCCAATTATTTTGATATAAAAATAATTGTTTAATATAAGATTAAACTCCTATGTTGAATAATATTCTCATCCCAGATGGTAAAAAAGAACCCCCCCACACAAATTTACAACCTTATGACACATTGACAAAATAAGATAGGGTAATGTGAAGTGCAAAATGTTGAGACTTTAAATCAATCAAAACAACACATTATTTAAAACTAAAATTTTCCAAGCATAATATTACCTATTACTCCAACTTCACAGAATGTGTAAAATAAAATAATTTGTCAATCACAGAAAGTTTAGAGTACAAGTTTTTAATTCTCAAGGGAAGACAGGCATACTAGGAATGCGTCAAATTTATGTGGGACTTAAATGAAATGTGAGCAATTTAGGGCTAAAATTGAACTTCCTAAGCTTTTTTTAGTGTAATGTCCGTGATTGTCTAGAGATTTGCATCAAAAGATCAAAATGATGAGGTGATTATGCACAGATCCAAAATTTCAATCATACCATCTGTAGGTGGTCTCCATAATGAGATCCTCATTGCCTAAAGGGAATGAAAAGTCGGCAGTCTACTTTTGTGCAAAATTAGAGGAAATGCTACATCTAGGATGGTTTCTCCAATCATGAAATTAGCTTTCTAAATAATTCCTCAAATAATCAGCTCTTTTTAAACATGAAAATAAATACTTTGAAGCTAAAACTAAGAGGTCATTTTCAATGTCACTTACACATTGCATAAATGTGTATCTGACATTGCACACCTTATAAACAACTCTCACCTATCAAATATAATTTTGATTTATAAAAATTGTACTAATAAATGTATTTTAAAAGTGGTATAGAGGAGGTGGCAGCCAGAGTGCCTTCTCACCTTCACTTTCTCCTGCAGAATGACCATGACTGACAGGTCATTAGGTTCTGAAGGGAAAATAGATAATCCTTAGGCCTCAAATCCTTAGAAAGATGTTTCGTTATGGATTACAATTTGTTGAACTACAGTGAATGTTGTTAATAAATTGCCATGCCTGTGTCTCTTACAGCAGTGATCATCCATCAATCCATTTAATATTTAAAAGGAACATATTTCCTGGAGAAATGGTGGGAGAGAGTACCAATGTAAACCACTCAGATGATTAAGAGTTTGTAAGATTAAAAAAAAAAATTACAGTATTGATCACAGGTCAATAATATCCCCAAACATCTATCAAAATAAAATTCAAAATCACTTTGAAAGAACATTTCTAAAACTTAAGTGTCACAACAATCCTGTTGACAGTAAGTATGTATTCCACTGAATACAATATTAGGTTAAATCATAAATAACAATGATTGGTGATTATAGCATATGGAAAGTAAAACAAATGACAGCAATGACTCAGAAAGTGAGGGGAAAGGATTGAGAACATTCTGTTATAAGGTATCAACACTACATATGAAATGATGTTAGATTAATAAAAATATGAACCTTGTAAACTCTAAGGCATCTTATATGCTAGAAAGGAGATAAAATGGAATCATGTAAAATGCTCAATTAAAACCACATAAGACAGAAAAAGAAACCTCTGTCAATAAATAGCAAACAATTATAAACATGGTTTATGTTAATCCAACTTTAGATATGAATGGTCTAAAGACCCTAATTAAAAGACAGTGACTGTCAGAGTGAACTTAAACAACAACTGTATGCGGTCTATAAGGAGCTTACTTTAAATACAAAGTTTAAGATAGACTAAAAGTAAAGGGATAAACTTTTGCTTCTGGAAAGATGAAATGCTATACTTTTCCCTACTTCTCTTCACGAGTACAATGATAAGTCCTGGACAATTATATACGAAAGAAACCTAAGAAGACTCTGAAAGGTACAGGAACTTGAGGGAATAACATGGTGATAAGTTCTTTGACTTTTCTTTTTACTTCATTTATTCCAGACTTGGAGTTAAAGAACCCAGCAATCTGAAAATGCCAAAGGGCACAGGACAAAACATCTCCAACAAAGTCTGTTCAGTCTAGCTAAAGGAACAGAAAAGGAACAATGTCGCAAGACAGAAATATGAGACGATAATGGCTCTCCTGCAGTAAAACAATGCAGGAATCAGCAAGACCCTCCCCTCCACCCACGTCGGCACATGCTGTGTGGGGAGCCTGCACTTCCACCTTCTTGAGACTTTCATGAACTTCCTCAACACTACTGCTGGAACGTATGTTAGTTGTAAGTCAAAACATTTTTCATTCAGCCACTAAGTGGTTCCTAATAATAAGCTCTGCATAGCTTTTCAAAGCCGTGGCTGTGATTGGAGTGTTGGCCATTACATCCACTGTGCTAATTCAACTGACAAACACAATAACCTGATCCATTATTTCATTACTATCTTATAAATGGTTTACTATGGTATCTAGATTCTCATGCATAAAGCAAAGTCATATTTTTCTAAAACTTGAAAATAACAGGAATCTGGAGCTCAAAACTAGAACAGGAACATAAAAACAAGTTTGACATTGGTATACACCAGCTAGTTCTGATCATTCTGGCAGTCCAATTTATACAATTCATTGGAAGAAGGAAGGTGAATGAACATCTCTAAGGATGGCATACAGACATTGTAAGCTCCCAGGAAGGTCTCAGTTCTTTTTAGCAATTGGTTTTCTGCAGATAGAACCAAAATACAGGGTACCTGCTACCACTGGACTCTCTAAGAAACTTAACATTTTTTCTGGTGTGGAAGAATAGTGTAGACCATCATTATTTTGAAACAACTTTTTTTTTCTTTTAAAGTCCATAAAATCAAATGTAATTACTCTGTGGATTTTACTAAAATTATGGACATTCCTGCTGTTGCATTAAAAAATCATAGCAATTAAAAGAATCATCACACTTCCTCGTTTCAGCATTGCCAGAGCACTTTGTTGTAGTATTTCTGAAAAATGATAATCTCACGGCTTCCTGGTATTTTTCAGGGACCACAGAATAAATTTTCTCAATCCCCACTGTCTATATCGAGTTATAAAGTTTGAACTGTAAAAGTTTGACTAACATGTTTATTTATTTTTATTTCTTCTTTAAGCTCTTAGTCTCCAATGCTAGTCCACCATTTCCTCCACATCCTCCCATAGTTAACATGGAGTGAGTTTATATTCAATAAACACACTTATGTGTGTGCTCCTCTCCACTTGCCATGGCTTCGAGACAGGAGAAAAAAGGCAGTGAATATCTGGTCCCCGTGATTTCATCGTTAATTCTAAAATGCTGCCAAGGTCTTTGAATTGCAGTGCAGTCATGTGTGAATAAAATAATACAACTAATTTATTGTATCCAGTAAAAAAAGGTATAAAAACTAAGTATGGAAATCCATGATATACTGGCAAATATTCTATAGGCCGAGACTCTCTGAAGTAAAAGGTATCAACAGGCTAATGATAAATACAGATAAAGATAACTGAACACGTAGATTGAAAACTCACCAGGTAATTCAGTACTATTGTCAGAAGCTATTAAATCAAGGGTGTGGAAAATGGATTAATGATATAGATTATCCTTTGTGTTTCGCATGTGGCTTTTACTCATATTTAAGATTTAGAGAAGAAGCTCTTGGCAGATATTATTTGCTGTTTTCTTCCTTTAATTTGAAAGTTTAACATGGCCACAAGAGGACCCTGATACACTACAGTACATATGTTACAGGAAAATAATTTTAGCTTTATTGTTATTGAACCTATTTTAATCTCTCTTAGCATTGTAGAAGCTGGGGACTGAGTGACAGGAGACCATGGGATTATCATTTTTCAGAGATTCTTCAACAACGTGCTCTGCCAATGTTGAAACTAGGAAGTGTGATAATTCTTTAATAATTGTTATTTGTTTAAATGCAATAACAGAAATGTTTATAACTGTAGTAAAATCCACAGGGTAATTACATTTGCTTTTGTGGACTTTAAAAGAGAAAAAAAAATATTGCTTCAAAATAACGATGGTCTACACTGTGTTCTTCCATACCAGAAAAACATTACAAATTTCTAAGAGAGTCCAGTGATAGCGGGTACCCTGTATTTTGGTTCTATCTTCAGAAACCAATTGCTAAAAAGAACAGAGACCTGCCCGGGAGTTTACAATGTCCAATACCATCCTCAGAAGTGTCTGTTCACCTTCTTTCTTCCAATGAACTGTGTAAATTTCACTGTCAGAATGATCAGCACTAGCTGGTGTATACCAGTGTCAAACTTGTATTTATGTTCCTGATCTAGTTTTGAGCTCCAGATCCCTTCTTTAAATATCCTCTGTCTCGTCATTCTTAATATTCTGTACTTCTCACCTGAGGTGAAATCTCACTTCTCTCTGTCAAATATTTTATTGTGTTCGTTTGGACTCCTCTTTGTAAAATTCCTACCTCCTCAACATTATCTAGAAACATTGCCTCATTGTCTCCTTGCCTGAATCCTAACTTCTACTGGGAGACACAATCTCCCTTAAGACTCTCTTAAGTAGAGTTAGGTAAGGTTATGAAAACCCATAGGGGTTGCTGAAGTACTTAAAGTCTCCTACAAAGGAGAAACACGACCATATTTGGCCAGGAGGGGAGAAGAGGGAACAGTGTTTGTGCAGCATGGATGAGAATTGGAAGAAAAATCACTAGAAAGGAAGGCTAGTTTTAATCTGTCACAACCATGCAAAAGCTGGGAGAGGAAAAACATCTATGTATGTTTACCCTCTCATTTCTAGCAGAAATGGACACTGAAAGGATGCTATGGAGAAACAGAAGTGTTTTCTCTCTCCCATGCTTAACTTTCCCTCGCCACCATGATGTACTTGGGAAGAGTCAGCAAGAAAACTTACCAGCTGGGAAAATACAGGAGCACAGACCTTTACCAAAGCTCCGAGGGAAGACAGTGTATCAGAGGAGTTCTGGGAACAGAACTCCTATATCAAAGCCTTTGCAACTGGGAAGGGCAGGAGGCCGTGACAGCTCCCCTCTGCCTCTGGGCAGTGTGTGGTATCATGTGTGGTGGGACTGGCCCAAGTAACTGGGTATTCAAGCCCTTGAATGCTGAAAAAGAAATCAGGTTTGCTGACACCATTTTAGATTATCTATCTTCTTTATATAGTATCATTTTGAGAGTTTTCAAGCAGAAAATACTGAAATGTGCCAAACAGTGGATGGGAACAATTGTCAAATAGGGTCCTAGGCTAAGCTTTGCTTGACAGGAATTACATATTAATAGCTATTTTTCATTGAGTAGCTACCATGTTTAAGTCACTGTAAAGGAGGCTTTATAGTCTTTGATTCAATATTCATCATATTTAGAGGTATATAATATTAACTCTAGTAATTTCATGTGAGAAGACTAAAGCCAAGAGAAGATAAATAATCAAAAGCCATATCAAAAGTAAGTATACGAGCCAGGGTTGAAACCCACAATTGTCTGCTTAAGAATGTGTATGTTTAAAATGCAGATGGTCAACAGGCACATGAAAAGATGCTCAACATCACTAAACATCAAGGAAATACAAAGCAAAACCTCAACGAGATATCACCTCACACCCGTCAGGATGGCTAATCAAAAAGAACACAAATAACAAATGTTGGTGAAGATGCGGAGAAAAGGGAACACTCTGGCACTGTTCCTGAGAATGTAAATTGGTGCACTCACTGTGGAAAATAGTATGAAGGTTTTTCAAAAAACTAAAAATAAAACTACTGTAAAACCCAGCAATTCTACCCCTGGATATATGTCTGAATATAACAAAAACACTAAATTGAAAAGATACATGCCCCCCAGTGTTCACAGAAGCATTGCTTACAATTGCCAAGATGCAGAAGCAGCCTAAGTTTCCATCTATGGATGAATGGATAAAGATGTGGTTCACAGACACACATAATGGAATACTATTCGGCCATAAGAAGAATGAAATTATGGCATTTGCAGCAACACTGATGGACTTGGAGGGCATTATGCTAAGGAAAATAAGTCAGACAGACAAAGACAAATATTGTATGATATCACTTATACGTGGAACCTAAAGAATACAGCAAACTAGTGAATATAATAAGAAATAGACTCACAGATATAGAGAGCAAACTAGTGGTTACCAGTTGGGCGGGAGCAGAGGAGGGGCAGCCCAGGGGCGGGGGATCTAAGAGGTACAAAGTACTGGATATAAGGTGGCTCAGGGACGTATTATACAACACAGGGAATATAGCCTGATGTTTTGTAATAGATGTAGATGGAAAGCAACCTTTAAATATTGTGTAACATTTTATAAAATATTTTTAAAAGATGAATATACATATATATGTTTAGTCACAGAGAACAATGCTCATGTGAACAGATTATACAATGTAGTTAGAGAAAATAAATATGCCACTCAGAAAACTTACGCAAGGCTGTATGGTTTTGCATAGCAATCAAATAATTATAGGAATAACATTGGTAATAATTAAAAAGTGATCATTGATAATTAGTTTTGCTAGGAATAATCAATGCAGTGTTAAAGAGCGGAGATGTATTTATCTGGACCTATAACAATGGGTAGATTGCATAAGCATCTTCAAAAACAGAAGAGAGCATTACTGATAAACTGTCCTTGACAAACTTCTTAAAACTAATCTCAGCTGAGGCCCAATTTCATCTCTGTGATTCCACATTCTGTTTTAATTATGTATCTCCTTATTTTCTTACCAAAATTATTTATCTGTCTTTGAAAAATAAGAAACCATTTATAAACTTGCCAAATTGAGATGTTTTGATATAGATATAAGAAAAAGAAATCTATTCTCTCCTTTTTAGCTATTTTGTGGAGCCCAAAATAATCATAGGTCTTTCCCTAGTAGTAGATCGCAATAATCATGACAGACAACTTGTAGTTTAAAGTTTACATAAGGTAAGTGATGAGCTCTAGCATTTAGTAATAAGCGGTTTCATTCTGATTGTTTTGCAAGTAAGAGTGTTTTCAGAGTTGAGATTACTTTCCTATGTCTTTGTCTTCAAAACTATCTGACAGCTGATTTGTGAGTTTGTGTCACAGTTGGATGGTGTGCACCGATCTAAGAAATAGCAAAC
The DNA here is from genome assembly GCF_009834535.1 of Camelus ferus. Taxonomy (NCBI): domain Eukaryota; kingdom Metazoa; phylum Chordata; class Mammalia; order Artiodactyla; family Camelidae; genus Camelus; species Camelus ferus. The sequence goes on along the minus strand of NC_045718.1, from coordinate 8,845,501 downwards.
AAAGGGGCCTCCTGGAGCAGATGGAAGGCACTCGTGGCTGGTTCTGCCTGCTTAGGGGACTGGCAGATTAACGGAGGAGTCTGGGTTCCGACACTGAAATAGTTGCTTCCTAGCGTCGCTGCAGAAGTCATCAGTGACAGCTGCTGTCTCCGAGTATTTTAAACTCTTGGTGATGCCTCAGTTCTCAAGACTTCATTTTACATTTGGAAAATAAGTCCCAGTAATAAATACTGGAGTTTTCTTGCATGCTTTTTCTCTTTTTTGTTTTTTGTTTTTTTGTTTAATTTTCTTTAGACGTGTTCTTACATGGACGAGGAAAAGTGTTAGGCTACGGGTGGGAGCAGAGGGACTGCATTATAGACGAGAAGAGGGGGCTCACATAAAATACCCAGGTTTGAGTTTTGCCGTTTCACAGATTTTCCGTGAAAAGTTCTCATTGTATATAATTCTCTTTCATTAAAAAACAGTCAAATTTGACTGAAAATAAAAACACCTGCCTGACCCATGTTCCCAATTTTAAGAAGTCCAGGATATGTAATTTGGGTTCTCTCTGCCCTCAACCTATTTCCTTCCCCTTTTCCCCCAGAATGTCAAAGATTCTTTCTAGAATGAGACAAGCTATATTATTAGACATCGGGCCCTTCTTGTTCTATTTTTTTTTCTTTTAATTCCCTAGTGATGAGTAAATTCTAATTTTTCTTTTTGATTATTTTGTTGTTTTTCTTATTTTAAGAGCAATATTTTCACCTTCTTGAATTATTGCTCTTCTGAGTCATATTTATACTGACACTTCATATGCATTTAGACCACATATAAAAGCTGACACAAAACAGTGTCTTTTCATATTTTAGTTCCCTACCGTCCCTTTCTGAAGTTCTTAATGAATCAGTTGAAGCATTTGCTAATAGTTGTTCTGCCACAGCTGCTTCCTTATTTATCATCCCAATTAATATGTAAAGCGAAATCGCATACTAATTAAATCCACGAATATCACTGAGTTGGGAGCAGTTGTCAACTGAAGAAAGAGCAGTCACATAAAAGTGTTACCATGACGTAGAAAGGTGAGAAAGAAGAACAGTTTAAAAAATGTTCAACTTGAGGAAATGTAATTTCTTAGGTAGAGAAAGTTACCAATCTTTGCCTTTGCTGAACATGTGTGTGCTTGAGTAAGTCCTGATTAGAACCCTAGGAAGTAACGAACAGGTAATGACTGTTTCCTTGAAGCTTTGCGAAAAGGGAGCACTTGGCTGTCGGTACATAGCGCCTTATCTGCACAAGACCATGTGGAGTAAATTATAGCTATCCTTTACCACACTGATGGCTCGTTTCCTCCTAGGTTGCATTTAAGGTATAATTTATCTCCACGCATAACTCTTTTCTTCTATTTGGGACAATGAATAAGATCTTCAAGACAGGCTCCACAGCTCACAGCTTTTTAAATTGACTTGATTTGTGTTAATACTGGGAATATTTGTTTTCACCTGAACTTCCCTATGGAAGCTGATTTAAGGAAATACTAAGGGAACTCATTTTATTGACTAATTTTCTCCATCACAATTTTTCCATTAAAAACATTAATAGACATCTAAATGAGCAGGGTCATTTTCTATGTTTACTGGGATGATGAAACAAATAATAATATCAGAACATAGTAATTACTGGTGTGTTAAGAACTTACACATAATGAGAAAATGAATGAGCACAGCACACAAATGGCAAGTATATACACACTGACATGGTTAAAAATCATTCTTTACTTAAATATGAATAGAAAGTCCATACAATGAGATGATGAGAAAGTCATGGCGTTTCACAAATTAAGTAGGTGATTCTTCACACCAAGAAATTCTGAGAGCTGTAGGGACAATCTAATCATAAAATAGAATCTTACACCAGTATCTTTGAGTTTTTGGCCAAGAGGTTTGTGGCAAAGAAAGAGGTGAATTACCACTGACTGTGGGTAGGACCAAAGCTAGAACTGAAGTGTGCTGATGTGCATTTGGGGCTATCATCACTGTATCCTGTGGCCAGCCTCCTGCATTTCTTACAGCTGGCTGGTATTTTAGTTATACCGAGACTTACATAAGCTTATATATTCATAAGCTTTCACTAAAACATGCATTGCTTTTTTAACACCCTGGAACAATCTATCAGCCATAAAAATATCAAATGTTTGCCCAGCAACTCCCTTCAGATTACAATGAGCATTATCCACAAGATGAAGACATATAAGATGGTATTTGTTTTGACAAATTTAAAACTGAGCTTTACAGATTAAAAAAAATACTCAGAAAAAAGCACACTAATGATTAACACAGAAACACTGTTGGAAACACTGTTGGAGTATTAAAGACAAAATATTCTACTGCATTTCAGAAAAGAAAGAATTCACTGAAATACAATCATTGGTTAAGGCTGCATTAGATGAATGAGCTTCAGAGCACAAAAACCTATAAATCAATAGAAAAATAAGAGAAAAGCATGATATATGGAGAGATTCTTAATTAGAAAATGCTGGAATATGTAAAGAATGATTTGTTCAGGGTGGACAATTTTACTGAATTAGACATTGCTTTAGATATAGCATGAGGCCAATTCAGAAGACACTTCTAATTATGGAATCATTTATTAAGCATGAAGATAACTAAGTTTTTGGTATTTACAGGGCACTGTTCTAAGGATTGAAAGGAATTTGAGAATTTCTTTGTAGAAAGAATTTTGGAGTAAATCTTATACCCCGGTCAAACATCCATGGACCTTTAGCATCATAAACAATTTCAAGAGCTATGACTTTGAAATTACCTATGTTGGGCTGCACCCCACAGGCCTACAAGGCCCGCATGTGCCCAGCTTCAAGACCAAAGAAAAGGCCTGAGTCAGCAACAGGGACATCAATGATTTAATGGATGGGGGATCTTACATGTCAGGAGAAAGGTCCTGGAGCAACTCCTCACTGCCTGCAGTGGACCTCAGGGCAGGACATGGAGGCCGATTTCACTCCGGGGGTGGGGGGGATGTTAGCATTTATAGAGGAACTGACGTCAGGGTCAGGTTGGCTCATTGGTTACCAGGGAAACCATAAGGGGGGCATAGCACCCCCTTTGATGAAAACAGTCACCAGCTGGGGCCTGGGGCAAGTGTATAGGAAGGGCAGTCAGGTGAATAGGTAGAGGTGAAGCAGGCACTGGCCCAGCAGGGGATGTGCAGAGAGCAAGAGGACAGCCACCTTGAGTGGCCTGACCATTCACCTGTGAAGGAGACCGAGCTCTTAATTAGGCAGTGGCATTGCCACAGGAAATCACTCTCGTAGAGCCTGGTGAGTTAAGCAGATATATAATCTGAACCTCTGGTATTTAATCTGATGGATTGTTACTCATTAAGACCAAACAGAGCTCCTTAAAATGAGATTTGCAAAGGAATTCCACGTTGCTTCAATAAACTGTGACATTTATGAGCAGGTATCTATCAGCAAAACTCAATTTTGGAACACAGATTACAAGAATATATAAGAAACTATTGCTTCCCCTTGTAATTTAACTAACTCCTCACATTCTAACGTTCTTCAGTCTCATCCTTGACTTGATTGCCCTTCTGCACTTACCCGGCTCTTTTATTGGCTTGTTTTGGTTGCCATCATCCTGAATGGAACTTCTGGTACAAGTGCTTCACGTATAACTATTAAATTTCCAAACCCAGTCCCATAGGACGAGTCTAAAAATTACACTTGACACATTTATTACTTGCTTTCTTCACCTGCCTACACGCCCAAGCACAGCTAAATTTCTAGCCGTCCGTCAATATGCGGCCACTAAACCTGATTTAATAATATGCAGTCCTTTCTTCTTTACAACCAGCCAACTTTCTGCTTCTATCATTAAACTGTCCTAGTTTGAACCTTGACATTTAATACGGGCATTAAAATGTTGTAGGCAAGAGCATGGAACAAAGAAAGTGGTATTTTATAAGATTAATTATCTAAAACATGAAGAATGGGTTGGAAAATGAACAAAGGAGACTATTACAATAGTGCAAAAATGGGGCAACGCTGGCCCAAGCTGGAGTAAAGAAAGTAACCATGTTAAGAAAGTGTATGTATAATCATGCAGATGCGTAATAATCTGGAAAGAAAAATCAATAGGACCTAGTGACTCATCTCCCAACTTATTGGTCTATTGTGTGGCGAACAAGTTTGGACTAAGCAACAAGGATGTTAAGTAAAGACCAAACAATGCTACATTTATGTTAAGATCATGTTTTTCTCTCTGTGCTTTCTTTTTCTTAAAAAAAAAAAAATAACAAGATTGTGCCTTAGACATTTTAAAATTAAAGATATTGCACTGGAATTTTAAAACAAGCACCTAAGAATATGAAATATATTAAATGATAGAAGATTTTTACCTGGAGAGTAGCTAACCAGTTTGATATTAGGTTAAAACTATACAATTTCTGAAATATTTTGAAAAAGAGAAGCCATTAAGCCCTCAATACTTTAAATAAAATACTACTGTTGTCCTCAGGTTGAAAAAAATGTATATTTAATTTTTGAAGATTATATAGGATGTCTAAAAATATTAGTTCTAGTTTGAACAAAATAAGCAAGTTAGAATAAGAAAAAGCTTTTACGGATTCTAGCAAAGGCCGCTTACAAAGCTGTCATTCATACCTAATGAAAAGCCACCCTTGCTCCTCTCAAACCTACTCTGAAAACCAAGCATACTCATAAGAGCACAGGTAAGATTTTACAAGAGAACAACAGAAAGGCTAAAGTCACGTCAGAATTTGCAAATTTGATTGCATCTGAAGAAATGATCCTATAATTATTGCATTAATTGTAAAGAATCAAATTTCTCATATATTAATCTCAAACACCTTATGGTGAGTGACAGAAGCCGGACAGAGAGGCTACATACTGCAGGACTGCATTTAAAGGACATCCTAGAGAAGAAAACTCTATGGGTACAATGAACAGAATGGTCACTGCCAAGTGATGAGTTGGGGGGAGAGGGGAATGGAGAACACAAGAGCACAATGGACATCTTTGTGGTGATAACCGTATTCTATGTCTTGATTTTGGAAGTGGCCACATGACTGAATACGTGTGTTAGAACCCACTGATACCTCCCCTTAAAAAGCAGCGAAGTTTATTGAATGTAAAATCTAGTTCAGTAAAGCTGATTTTTTAATAAAAAAATAAACAACAGGTGCTATCAGGCGTCAACAAGGATGGTTTACGTGAGTATTTAGTTGTGAGTGATACTTATCAGCAGTTTGTCCTCACCAGTGATACTGTTCTCATTATATAAAATGATGAAGGAGATAAATATATACTGTTTTGTACTTAAGATTTGAATGATCCTTTTAAGATTAGATGGTAGACTGTGTTTTATTATCATTTTTCTCAGTGGCTAATACAGTGAAAGGAGTTAATCCTTAAACCACTGGACCTGGATTCTCAGCTGTTGCCTGTATTTCCCGGGTTAACACAAATGACAACCTAAAGCTTAATCCAGACTTCTGTTTCCTTTACAAACTATTTTTTTCTGCATATGCCTAAAAATTTCATTAATTTCCTGTAATGTCCTGTAAGTAGGAAGTGCTGTTCATTTATTTTCTTTTAAAGATGAGTAATTTGATATTGAAAATAGACTTGCCATTTGTCCAGGGATTGTTACATGGTTAAACATCATTAATATTATTACAAGCGCTTCATAAAGCAGATCAGGACTGGCTTTATTACCATCCACATAATTATATCAAAGACACTTCAGTTAGTGCCATTTTCCACCATGGGAGTTCTTTTAGTATTGAGGCAGTGTGGGAAAGGTTTTTTCCTAATTTACTCCACATTTTATTTTCAGCATGAAGTGCTAAACCTATTGAACCATAGACCTTTGGTGAATTGATTTCTTCACTTGCAGTATTTACCACTCCGGTAAATTAGGTGTACATAATAACCAGCTGTTGACCTCCAGATGCGGTAGAGTTCAGCTGCATAAATTCCCATCCTTCCAGACACACATAATTTGATGCCTTTATCTGAGAACTTGGTCTGCTGCTGCTGTAAATAATTTCATACTGTGGAAATGAATTTCATGCCATTTTTGTTTTTATTTATTTAAAAATAGGGAATATTTGTGATAAATCATCAACCAAAGTAGCAATATTATCATTTTTTAAAAAAAAAAAACTTGTCCAACAGAAGTTCACATTTAAAATTACTTCCACTAAAATTATATGGTTAATAAAGAGAGGACCACCTTTTCTTAATAAAATAATCTGCATCCTAAAGAGAGTTTTGTCTGTTAATTGAGTCACAGTATTGTTTATACTTTAATTTCAACTTTGGCAAAAAAAAAAAATTTTTTTTGAAGTTGGAAACTCAGTCCCTGAATAGTGTTGACTGGGAAAAAAAATGGATAATATAAATGAATATGGTAAGTAAACTCGATGACCAAGGAAAGAAAATTTTTTAAAATTAAAATTTTATTAAGTTCTTAGGTAACCTCAGAAGAAAAATATGTTGCACTCCACACATGCACACATGCACACATCAAATAGCTTGGGCGGCCACTGAGGTACAAAGAAAGAAACAAGAGTAAGTGCAGTTAGACTGAATCAAAAACTGTCAAAAGATAGACTCACTTCCAAAGAGGAGCTCAAGTTGACTTGCTGTAGCTCAGCTGAGAAAGGACCGACCGCGGCGAGACGTTCACAGTGTGAAAGACACAGGTCAGCAGAAAGGACTTAAGTGATCATTGAAAAGCCCGAACCTGCCCGTTTGGAACTGTATCTTAATTGGAAAAATTGATGATATGAGGGTTATAAATAGATCAATGAATAGGAAGCATAAGCTGACTGAGACAGTCAAGGACCAGCTGGGATGATCAATGGAGCCCAAAACTCTACTGACAACCACTCCAGGAGGTCTCATGATTGACAAAGAAGGCATGACGTGAAATGCAATATCGTGGAGGTATTCTTGATGGCTGCACAAACATTTTTTAAAGTTATAATTGTGCTAACATTTCAGTAAAAATGGAACTACTAGCACAGAAGTGATTACCAGCGTCATTTCAAATAACGGGTTCTAAAATAAGGGCATTGTATAAAATCCCCAGTATCAATTCTAAAATTGCAAAAGTGAATAAAAAAGCAGTGATGAAATAATATCTTTACCTCAGCTGCTAGTGGAAGAGTCGATTCAGGCCATGAGCACATCAGTGCTAATGGACAGCCCTCTGTTTCCAAGAAACACGATCTTTCTCACAAGTACAACACAGCGCCACTGCCTCTGTCTTGTATACAGAGAAACCCCACTCTATGCTCCAGCAGAACATTACCTTGATGGTGGTGGTGGTGGGGATTCTATTCTTATCACATAAAAGTTACAAAAACAAAACAAAACAAAATACCAGATGGATAATAATTTTCCGAATGTGCAGAGTTCATTCTTCTAGTTAAGCCAAAATTTTCTCCCCAAGGAACTGAGGATGGGTAGAAAGTTATAGACTGACTGTCACAATAATAAACTCTGATTAACTACGTATGTGGCCTTAACTAGAGAGAGGCTAGTAGCCAATGGGTAAGCTTTATGTAAATCAAATCAGATGTTTGATTACCATAGAAGGCCACTATATTGTCACAGGTGTCAAACTGATCTTGCAAATGTTGTGTCCACAAAATAACTGGCATAGACAGGGAATCATTTAGCACATTTCCCTGTATTTATACAACATCTAATTAAAAAAAACTAATAACATATCAGATTGTCTAAGAGACATCTCTTTCAGCGTACATTTCTCAATCAACAGGATCCTAAAGGTCCTGGATTAAGAATTTAGACTTTTTATAAAACACTATGTAAACAAAATTAAAGAACCGTCAACCATTTCTATGCTCAGATTCTGATTAGGCACTGCTGAGATCTTGGTGAAATCCTATTGGGACAAGGAATGTTTACTCCCACCAAAAGAAAACAAACCAAAAACCTAATTAAAACTATTGTTTCTAAAATAGTTTGAATTTTTAAAATTATATCAATCCATATTTTCTCACTCTAATGATATGTACACATTGTAAAAATCAATATAACTTTTTTCTATTCTATGAATAACTTTTTGTGTTCTGAGGGATCAGATAAACACTGAAACTGAGATATTTTTACCCTATGTAAGATAAATTAACTTTAATGAGACATAACAATTAGATGAATCCTTTAATCATTATATCACTCATCTAAAAAACAGCAGACTGCGTTTGAAAAAGCAACAAACTCTTTAGACAACATTATTGGAAGGTATGAGAAAAAGAGGGTCAGATGCCAAAAATCTCAGTTCCTACAAACTATTAAACATACATGATATCAATGTACAATACTCCACATATATTCTATGTAACATACATATTACTTTACATTGGTAGCATGCATGGCTTTCTGGGTACTGTTAGAGATTTTCACAAATATGTTTCCACTTTATATTTCATTATATCAAAACGCTACCACAAGCCAGAGGAGCTTAATACATAAAATCATTTGTTTGTAGTTGGATAAGGCTATATATTGTTTGAATTTTTTTTTATTTCTCAGATCTTAACATATACATTACTACCGAAAAATTAGAAGTGAGTTAGTAAATTGATCTTAGGATGTCTGTGTAGCCCAACCCCCTCATCAGATAACTAGCTAAATTCCAACAGCCCCTGTTGAAGCCTGTGTGAGTGGGTCTTACAGAGGGTTCTAGCCTCAATGTTAGTACCGCGTGACCGTGATTCAGAAATCAAAACTGTCTGGACGGATGATCAATACGCAGTCTAAGATGACTCAGACCATGTCCCTCATGCCTTTTGGTGCTGGGGCGTTCGAAACATGTGACATAATTTTATCCCTCCACGTTCTCACTTTGGAAACAGACCACGAGATGGATCCATCCCACTTTTTGCCAGCTTCAAGGTAACATGTACACTGAGGTCAAATAATAAATTTGCTCCATTTTCTCAATATCTTTACAATTTTCTCTTTCTTTCATACCATATTTTGGAGTCAGATATCTAGAGACACTGGTAAGGTCACACTGGAGCAGAGACCTAAATTATATGAAGAAGGAGGGCAATGAGGCACTTGTGTATGTGGAGAAAGAGGGCTTCATGTAGGGAACCTGTAGGGAAGACCTGGAAGCAGAAGCTTGCTTGACATGTTAGAAAAGAGCAGGTAAGACAGTGCAGCTGGAGGACAGCGAGACAGACAGGAGGTGGACACTGGCATCGGGCAGTTCCCTCACACAGCAAGTTGCAGACCATCACAAGTACGTAGGCATTGACTCTTTCTGCATTGAAAAACCAGTGCAGGATTTTGAGCAGAGGAATGATGTGATCTAAGATACATTCTCAGAGGATCATGGTTTGGGTGAAAATTTACTGTAAGGGGTCAAAAACAGAAGGTGACCAACTAAAAGACTACTGGATTATTGCAATAGTGATCATTCCAAGTGCACTGGGCCAAAATCCTAGCAGTAAAGTAGGTGAGATGTAATCAAGTTCTGGATAGATGTTATACCTAACAAGATTTAGTGATGAATAAGACAGGGTGTGAAGACAGAAAGATTATACCAATATTTACTGCAAAATATCAACAATTACTATACAATGTTTGGCCTGAGAAAATAAGAGAACAGACTTGTTTGACAGGATATGGAAGGGTGCAGTGAAACCAAGATTCCGGTTTAGAAAAGGGTCAGCTGTATAATTTAAAATTTTTATTTGGGGACTCATTAGAAATCCAAGGGGAAATTTTGAGTATCCATTAAATACGTAAGACAAGATTTCATAGTGGGGACATAGATGCATTTGGGAATTTTCAAAACTTAGCACTTGGATGGGTCTATCTAGGTTAAAAAAAGTATACAGAAAAGAGAAGCCGCTCAAATATTTAGAGGAGAGAAAATGTACAAATGAGATGGAATAAGAAGCAGCAGACATTTTAATTGATGGAAGAACCACAAGGAGTGCACGGTATAACTACATACAGTGATATGAAAATACGCCAAGAAGGCAGATGGGGATAAAACTTGCCAGATTCGTCGTGCCAGTAACATGAGGCCGTGAGGGAGTCATTAATGACTTTGACAAGAGCTGCGGCAGTTTCATGTTGGAGGGTGAAAGACTGATTAGATTATGTTCAATAAAAAAAAGTACAATCAAAGTAATTTGAAACTGTGGATGTGGACAAGTCTTTCGAGGATTATCAAAAAAGCGGATATGGGTGAGAGGCAGTTCCAAGGCCTTATTATTCAGTCCTTCCTTCCGTGATATTAGTCCATTGACCAGAAATCACTGTAGGAAGTTTTCCAGTTTTTAAATCATACCTTTTCTGACGACACAGCCTGGAACTAAAGAAATACTCCTTAGCAGTGGTACGAGTCACAGCCCCGCTGGACCAATGAGGAAGCAGGCTCAGAACAGAACTCCATACATCATGAAACCTCGCTTGTGGCTGGGGCTGCAGTTTTGAGAAACTGGCATCAGTTTTGAGCTGCTACTTTGTAACTCCAAGGAAACACGAGGTATTTTCCTTCTCTTAATAAATACTCACTTTGGTGAATGACTGCAGGTTCTGTTGTGAGGAACTTGAGGAAGATTAACTGTGGCTACACTGCAGTCTTTCTTCAGAGAGCTGCACTCCCTCAACTAAGGGGATGCAGGCACAAACCGGCTTCAGTTTGGCAATGAGATAAGAAAACGTGAAATGCCTGTATCGTCAACAGAATCAGCTTCCTCCCAACAGACGTGGTATTTTTCCTATTTACATACGTTACACAGCACTTCAATACAGTGCCAGTTCCTCCTTTCCTACAGAGCCTGTGATAAATCATACACAAGCGTCTAGTATCCCCCCCATCCGTGTGTCTTAATAGGACAGTAGCCAACCTCACTCCCTTTCCTCCTCCAGACCATCCGTGCTCCCGCTGACCAGACCAACCAGGAGGCATGGAAGTCAGCTTGACACAGAATACAGAGATTTGTTTCTCTGGCCACATACGACTGAAAAATGGAATACAGAAATGCAAACAGTAGTTCTCAGCCCAGACGTAAGAATTCCCTTGATAACTACCTTTTCCCTTTCCATTAAACAATTCCTCAGTTATCCTTTTATATTTTCTTCACAATTATGCTTTGGTTATGGTGGAAGAGGAAAAAATATATCATTTGTCTTGTGTCCTGTACTGAGAATTATTTTCAGATCTGTTTGGTAGGTACAAACATCATGCCGAAACACTAATAGCACTGGCCAGACATCCCGTCCGGGATATGATTTTAAATTGCACATAGGATAACTGAATTTGGTTATCTGGGACATTTTAAAAATTGAACTCGAGAGGGAGATACATTTGTGTGAATTGATATTTCCATGCAGGCATGAGTATATGTATGCATGGCCCAGGGGTGAATAGTAGTAGACATCTGTTTGGTTTTTAGAAATTTAAACACGTGCAAAATGGGGAATCCTGAGCTGGTGTTAAGAACATGGAAATCTGAGCCTGTGTGCTGTTGGCAGCATGAATTCTACCATGTTGAGATGCTCAGTTGATAAAGAGAATGAAGCCACAATACAGATGGGGAAGACGCAACAGATGGAGAGAATATGCTTCTCCTCCTTTTCCTCCTCCTCCTTGCCCTCCCCTTCTCCTCCCCCAACCTTTTTTTTTCCCCCCAAGTGCCTGTTTTAGTAACCACTGTGGCCAAGTGATCCCCATGCCATTGTGGGATTAGTACTCCTTCTAATTAAATCCCCTGTCAACCTAAGCTATTTCAATATGGATATCGCCATTTATATGTGGACAGTGACTAATAATTATTAGGGGGTGACTTAATCAATATTCCTAATTATAATTGTTCAACATTATTTCTTGTAGAGAACTCACAAATGTATTATATTACTTCTAATAAATCTCCAGAAAGAGAAGTGACAATAATGAGGCTTTGCCTCTGATCCTTGAAGAACAGTCTTTAGTCTTTGACTTGGTGCATTTTGTTAACCACTACTTCTAACTAAAATTAAAGATTATATCACTTTAAATTGATATTGAATAATCAAAATGTATTTACAGAGAAAGCAGCAGTCTCTACAGAACTGAGTTTCACCAAGAGGCGAACTTTTTTCTTTTCTTAAATTATGCGAATAAATGTTCTATCAGCTTCCACGGCCTTCACAGCAGGAATGCAGACACAGCAGAGGGAAAGCACAACGCCTGGCACTTCTGAACGCAGAAAATGGTTTATCTTGTTAGCAAAACCAGCTGAGTGAAACCACACTGGACGTGCCTGAAAGATTCTGTTGGTGCATTTTTCAGAAATCATACATATATGGTAGTGCACTGGACTAAAACAATTAAATATTTTGTTTATACCAGATTTTCCTATGTGCATCAAGAAGTACATATAGATCTAACCTAAACCATTCATCTGGACCTCATGAAATCCTTCCCCAAGACATGAAGAGATGTTAAACAGTCTATTACAGAATTCCACTCAGAAACAAGAGTCTATCCATGAAATAAAAGGTGGTATGTTCATTAAACAAAATGTATCAGGAAAATAAATCTTTAATATTTACAATTTTGAAAATTTTGATTTTACGTGCTTTAGCAATGGATAACAGAATGGCTATAAATCTTCCATAATTAAATAGGACTTACTATGCTTGTGTAGGTAGTATTCATATTCATTAAACTACTATAAATCAGCACAAATGCATTCATCTCTGTATTTATATACATGTTTATATTGATATATGTGTTTGTAGTAGTTTAACAAATAATTATGTAACTTAAACTGCATTTGTAACTTTTACTTCTATTTTTATTGAAGTATAGTTAGTTTGCAATGTTGTGTCAATTTCTAGTGTACAGCATAATGTTTCAGTCATATACATACATACATACTCCTTTACATATTCTTTTTTGTTGTTGGTTTTTTTGGGGGGGAGGTAATTAGATTTATTATTAGTTTTTTTTTTAATGGATGTCCTGGGGATTGAACTCATGACCTTGTGCATGCTAAGCACACACTCTACCACTGAGCCATACCCTCCCCTCCTTTTTCATATTCTTTCACATTAGAAGTTACTACAAGATGTTGAATATATACTGAATATGTGCTATACAGTAGAAACTTGTTGTTCACCAATTTTATAGATAGTGTATATAATGTAACTTTTACTTTTAAGTGGGAACATCTTGTATTACAAGCCTCCTAATGAGCAAGAAGAAAACAACAGCCTGACTGGTTTCATTTCTAGAAGGCCCACTCTCAGAGATGGCTGTGAAATCAGTGTTGTTGCTGTCCAGTGGGGGCAGGGAAGGGTCGGGATATGATGCTGGTTACAGTTATTACTGTATCGTCATTATTAAATATCTATAAATTATTTTCAAAATTAAACAATTAAATCCCAGCAAAGACAGACCAGCCGCACGTACTGATAGCAGAACAGGCGACAGTGGACTCAATTACGACTGTGGGGCTCGGAGCATCTGCGACATCATTTAGAGGGTTTTTTTTTTTTTAATGGAGAAGGTATTTAAGGATTTTTTAAGAAAACAGTTATCGGGATGAGGATGAGTTAATGCTGGTTATGACATGATGAGATGTCACATAGCGGCTTATGCATATCACACGATGTGTATGTTCAAAATGCAGAGCTGATGTGCTAAAAAGAGGTCAAGTCTGGAAATTCATTGTCAGAACTAAAGAAAAAAAATTGAGAATTATCATCACAGATGAAGACTATAGTATAGGTCTATGGGTAAGCAAGCCCAAAAGAGAGAGGTTCAAGGAGCACTAGGTTAGGTGCTCAATAGTATGGACGTTTCTAGAAAAATTTTAAAAAATGGATATTGTATTTAGGAAGTGGCACATAAGTTGGGGGAGATTTGGGGATTTTTTTTTTTTTCTGTAAAGTGGCGATGGTTGTGATTACAGCTCAGTATTGTGCATAGTTTTGTGGCTGAAGTGAAGAGACAACAGTGATACATAACATGAGGTACAGAAGACAGAGTCTATAGAAACAACACCATCAGTCTTGTCTTAAACACAGGTAACCTGGTGACATTTAATGCAGAGAACATAGAGGTAATATGGGGAATGTAGTTTAAGGTAAGGAGAGAGGATTGAATACGTGGTCCTCGTCCCAGAGTAATGGAAAAAGATGGAGCGTCAAGGAAGTTTACATAGGAGGAATCAGATTGTTCCAGCTGATAATTGAAACGTCAATGGGAAATGTGGTGGCAGGTAATTTTCAGAACAAAATACTAGCATTAGGAAATCTATATAACAACAGGGTTTAAGAAACTGGGCTAGATATCAGGGTTTTGATCTAAGGGCTAGGCATTTAGCAAACACCGAGTCCTGAAAAACTAGAATTGTACACAAAATAATACTTAGACCTGTGAGTAGACATCTAGTTATATAATGCCGGCTATAGGATGCAGACAATAAATAAATAAATAAATAAGCCCATCTGTTAGAACAAAGTTGCCAGAACAAAACTGAAAGGTGAAGTTTTGCTCCTTCTATCCCAAATTCTTCCTGTCTATAACCTCCTCCCCCAACCTCAAAGTCTCACTGGCTAAAGACAGGACCGTTTGAGCAGTATAGCACAGGCTGAGCCCAGAGGTCAACAGCGAACGCCTCGGGCGTGAACAAGAGGGTTGTCGAGCAGCACTGGGTCCTCTATCAAACCAGAGAGCACGAACTTGTAGGGAGCCAGCTTTGGAAAGTTCTTTATGCTGTTGTTCTTTGTCTGGGCATCAGTATCCGAGCTGGCAGGCTACATGTATGTTTAAAGTGCTAAGGGAGGGTGTTTCTGGAAAAATGCAGCAGTGCTGGTAACAGTGTTGGGTATTTTTGATTACCACATTAAAATAGGCAAACGATTAGGTAGCAAAGCCTCCCTCCCCGGGAAACATTTACGATAACCACTAAGCCATAGGGACCAGCCATGAGACCAGCGTGCTGTTAATGCTTGGTGTTAAGAGAAAGTAGACAGAAGTGATGGGACACCTGACGAGAAGAGGAAAACTATAAAAGAGCTAAAAGACAATCACAGGAAGACACAATAGTCCAAAAGGAAACAGCAGCTGTAACCAGAAGGCGTTTCAGCCCAGCCTGAGAGTAGATGCGTTGAGTGGACTTGCAGTGAGAACTCCGTCGGCTAGAACAGTCTAGCTCTCATGAACTTGCAGGACTCAGGGCTCCCATTCTGGACTGACCTCAAACAGAGAAGAAACGAAAACTGCTGAGAGTGGAACTAAAATTGAGTACTACAGGGGAAACAGAGTCAAAGAGAAAGTCCAGATAAAAGTGGTGGAGGAAAACAGCCATCGCATCTCAGACAGCAGATCACCTGAGAATGACTAAAAGAAATTCACATAAGAACGAGAAACAACGAAAATTAAAGGAAAAAAAAAAAAAAAGAATGAGAAACATAAAGGCACCAAGGTCAAATCAATTTTAAAAATTAGCAAAGTAAAACAAGAAGAAGGGAAATAACATCAATACAGACTCTGAACTTGTGTCAGAAAAATAAGCTCAAAAAAGAGATCAAATCTGTAACAGAATATGGAAGTGAGTTAACAGGCGTTAAGAAAATGATACAATATGAAAAAAATACATAATTAAGCAATGTAAGAAAAGATGTGGCAAAAATTCAGAGGTAAAAGAAAAATAATTATTTAGATATGAAGACTAAGTTAGAAGCATGTAAATACCACAGAAAATGCATTAATGTTTTTAAAGGTGAAAAGGAGAAATGTTTAAATATTTAAAAATTAAAGATATGTAAATAAAGTATGTAGGAAGTGACAGTAGAAAAGGTAAGAGAAGATCTGTCACAGAGGAGGGCACTTGAAAAGAGAAAAATGTCAAAGGAACAGAACAGACACTAAAACTGATTCAATGGAACTTTCTAAAATAAAACATGATTTACAGCTGCGTATTTAAAGAGCAGTATGTACATGACAATACTGACCAAGAACAGTCAGTACTAAGACACATTTTAGTAAAATTATTGGATTCATAAAAAAGAAAAGCAATACTTTGGGTATTTAGGCAAAATGTCCCAGGTGTCAAACTGAAGAGGCTCCCAATGGCTAAAATTGGGATACTTTTAGATTTACTAAACATAAGAATTGCAATAAATCTAAATTCATGGATTTCAAAAAAATACTAGAAAAATAAACTAATCAGTAACCTTCTAGGATGACAAAGAAATAATTAAGAAATAATTAATTATCTTGAAGCTGGGTATACACTCTTTAGGTATTTAAAATATTACTTTATTTTTGAAATGAAATATTAAATTAAAATTTAAAATAAAATACCTTTGCTTCCTAGTCATTTGTTTACTTATAATAGAAAAAGAAAAGCACTATCACTTCTGAATCATTTAAAATAGATTAATATTCTTTAAATCTCAGTAACAGGAAAATTTGTTGGCATAGCTTATTATCTGAATGTGATTCCTTGATGAATGTTTGAGACTCCAGATTTAACAAAGATGCTTCTTAGAACTGTATCCTGTTAGTCAATTACTGTAATTTTATTTTGATATTTACCTATAGGACTAAATGGATGAGATAAAACTCAATATGATAAAACAAAGGAATAATTTCAACATTTTTTATTTCTCTTAAAAGAAATACTGATAATTAGTGGGGAGGGCTTAATATTCTAATCTCATTTTGTATGTCTGCCTTTGTCGTGAGTAAAAGTAGTGAGATGCTGAGTCAAATTTCCTTGCTAAAGCATTACAGTAAGAATAGTAGATACTTCTTTTTCTGTGTCCTATATTAAATTCTAATTTTCTGTTTGACACAGAGACATGGCAACCTTATTGTGAGTTCAACAACATTTAAATTACTTGATAGATCAAGGAATAAGAAGTATAAAGGTAATTTAATGCCCCAAAGTTAGTAATCATGAAGACTGAAAATATTTCAGTAGTTTTTAATCATGGAAGTACTATGTCTATGACCCTCCACTATCACTGGATATTAGCAAGTGACAGCTCATCTTCAAAGGGGAGGAGTTGCACTAAGACAGAAATCTTTTAGTTGTTATAAAACCTGCAAATATTTGCTGAAATAAATTATAAAGGGCAATTCTAAATTTCATATGGTATCAGACTATCATGTTATCTTGATTATAATTGCCTTAAAATTGAGTTTTGGAAGTGGAATTTATGATGTCCATCACTTTTAAGATTATGCTCTATCATCTGTACTCAAAATTAAACTGTATTGTTTTTTCAGTTGTATTTTCTCACAGGCAAAATCTAACTCTTCACATTTATGAGGATTTTCCCTGTTACTAGTACTTTGCACGTCTCTTAAGATGATGAACAAAAATGCATTATTTTCTCTATGTTTTGAAAAAACAATTAATGACAAAATTAGTGCACATTACCCATGTCTTATATATAAGTTCAAATATATATAATTTCATATATATATGCCATGACTATAACTGAAAGTTTTATTTGATTTTATTTTGTGTAATTTAAGAATGACTTCATAAAGACAATTCACCTAAACACATGGGAATTTACTGGGATATTTGTATCATTAAGAATGAATTAGAATTATTCTTCATGTAAAAGTAATTTTCCAAAAGAGTATGAAGTAGTTTGAATAGCTTTCCATGATTTTAAAATTCTTGGGAGTGGTTGAAGAAAGAATAAAACTTTGAAGAAAAGAGGAAATATTCCTTGTCTCGTGGAATTACAAAGGGAAAAAAATCTGCTGCCAACACTGCTGATTGTCTCATACTAGCTCTGGAGCAAACCACCCACAGGAACAAGAAAATGGCATGGTTTTACAATTTAATAGGCCCAGCTCATCAATAAACACCTTGACAAAAAGATTAGTGGCAGATTTTTTAACTCAATCACCATCAGTGATTTTCTTCCCTTCAGAAAAGTTGAGATACCAAAGAAAGCAGTATTTGTCTACTTTTAGAAACCACTTCTATGATCTTCTTGCTGAATGAAACCACAGAACAAAAATATTCCAAAAAAGCAGTTTGTAATATTCATACAGATAAATTTTGTAAAGTTTTTGGGAAATAAGTCAAATATATAAATGATGTAGGAGATAATGAAACTGTTAACTTTGTCAAATAATACATGTTCAATATTTCTAGGTATGCTTAAGATGTAAGTTAATGAAATTTTTGTCCTTTCTGAGCTTTTTTTCTTCTTGATACATTTCACTAAGTAACTGGATATGTCTATTAGGTACGTGCTTTCTCATCTGTCCTTTCTTCTCAGGTTTTCTTTTAGATTCTCTTGATCCAATCACTCATTATGTCTAAATTGCTGAGAATTTCATTGTGAACTCCAAGTATATACTTTCTTATTCCAGGTCTACATAATATTTCAATAAAATTATCAGTTATAAATAATTTGGATATAAATCCTCATTTATAGGTTCATAACTCTTGCCCAAGTACATTACTAACAGTAATATGTTTCATTCTGAAAGTATTCCAGTTTCATTGATAAGTTACATGGTCACCCTAATTCATAAGCAAGTATATCACTCCCAGACTAGACTTCTAAAATTCCATCACACTTTTTCCAAGTGTATTTTACAAGTATATTCAACAGCTTGAGTGTGGTGTTTTTGGGGTTTTTTTTTTGGTTATTTTGGTACCTTCCATTACATCTAAGAAACATACTTGGATCACTCTTGTACAGTATTTTTCCACTCTCCACTATTTGTTGTAGGTTACTCGACAACACTAGAGCAAGATTCTACACCGCCTAAAGGACCATTTTATCACAAACAATCATCAAATTTTCCTCATTTGTAGCTCTGCTTCTCTAACGCAGATATACAAGTGTGATAGACAAGAATTCATCTGAAATTGAAAGCACCTCTTTGCCCCTTTCCTGTTCGGCCATTTCTGTCTCCCTCTAACCTTGAAAGAACCTAATTATAGGAATGAGATCACTAAGCAATTTAACCTAACTCCTGACTTAGGCTCTCCTGAATGCACACCATGCCTTGCTTAATCTGTTGATCCTTTTCCTAGATAAAAAAGAATGAAGAATTAAGCAGTTAAAGAATGACTAGCTCTCCACCCCTAAAAGCCCCGTTAAGAATCCTGCAGGCAGATCACAGGGGCAAGATAACATCTGAAGAGAGAGTCAGCCAGTCCTGCATGCAATGGAGATGATGCAGAACCCACCCTCCTGCCTCAGTGACTCAGATTCATCCCTCCTTTTTCCCTTTAAAAACATCATGGCTGAGCAGAATCTTTGGAGTTGGTCTCTGGACATGAGTCCACCTCATCCCCAGATTGCTGGCTTTTCTGGTTAAAGCACCCTTCCTTTCTACTGAGACTTGCCTCTCAACTATTGTCTTTTGAGCAGCAAGCAGCCAAACCTGAATCTGGTAACAAAATTATCACCACGTTCCACCACCACAGTGACTTCCTATAAGCCCATACTGCTGTAACACCTACATCTGTGTTTCTGATTTCTTTTAGAGTAGGTATTTATTTTATCTTAAATTTTATTTAGAAATAACTCAAAAATACAAAATATAAGATACTAAACAAAAATCACTATATTCCTCATCAAAAATTGACAATCTTAATAGTATTTGCTTCCTTCAAATGACTGTTAATAAGGTAAAATATTATAGACACATTTGAAATAATCTTTGACCAATATTTCCAATTATTTTTACTTTATCCTCTCCTCAAAAAATCCTCAAAAAATCTTTCATCTTAAAAAAAAAACTAAACTAAACTAAAATACACTTGGGGTATATACTTATATTTTTTAACTTTTTTTTTATTGAGTTATAGTCATTTCACAATGTTGTGTCAAGTTCCAGTGTAGAGCACAATTTTTCAGTTATACATGAACACGCATGCATTCATTGTCACATTCTCTTTCGCTGTGAGCCACCACAAGATATATACTCATATTTTAATACATACACATACATCTCTATAAAATATGTAATATTATCTAACTTAATTTGTAGGACTGTTTCAAAATATAGTTAAGGAAATGTGTCTTTTTTACTCACAATTTCTTTTTGAACTGTATCTTTATTTGACGGATTCTGGAGCTGGCTTATATTGGCTTGTAAAAGCTCGTTGTTTCATTTTCACATTGGTAGCTTGAAATCAGCCTTTGCATATTCATGACATGCAAATTGGTGAGCACTACAAACCAGGATTTTTTAAAATCAGATACACTATTAGATGACTCTATTTCTAATTATCTCATTTTCATTTTACTATTTTACTTTTATAAATATGGCAAATTAAATAAACTTCATGATTTCTCGATTCCCTTCTTTCCTCGCTCCCTCTGTCATTTGGTATTACACACGGTGTCACCATATATCTACTCCCTAGAAACTTGTCTGAGAAGTGAAATTACTGAATTCTGGAGTGTGCTCCACTGGGTTTCAACATGACTACAGGTTAAAGCAGTATCAGAGAACGTATTCTCATTTCTCACCTCCTTGACCAAACATGACATTTTTATGCTTACTGTATTTTGATAGCCTTATGGATAAAATATTGTATTATTTTTGTTTCATTTCTATTTCATAATAAGGTTGATCTTCTCTTCATTCACTTATTTTAAGTTGTCTTTCTTCTGTTACATGTGAAAAAATAACTTTCATAGTATCAAAATAGTTTCATTTTCTCTAAGCACATATAACTTAATTCTTATCTTCCAAGATGAAAAGAATTGCTTGAAATCAAGAAACATGTTTTGAGTTTAGTTTTGTTTTTCATCAGGAGATCGTGCTAGTACATGAAACAGATGCTTACTGTTCTTAACTCTTAGATAAAATCACGATTATGTGTCTCTTCATCCTTCACTCATTCACTCAGTGAATGTTTAATGGGCATTTTCCATGACAGGCACTATTCTAGATTCTGGGGATTTAACTGAGGAAGGAAAAAAAAAAAAGGAACTCTCTAACTGAATGGAGCTTCCAATCTTGCGGTGGAAATCAATCTATGAGTCAGATGTATAAGGAAAACATTCTGTATCGTAAATAGTGGTGAGAACTTTCACAGGAACATAAAGCAGGGACAAATACATTAGGAAGAGCTTCAATTTTATGTTGAGTGGCCCGTGAAGGTCCCACAATGAAGGTGACATTCAGGTAAAGCCTGGAAGGACGTAAGGGAGCAAATCATACATCTGGTTTAGAACCTGCTAATGAGAATGATCAGCAAGGTCAAAGGCACTGTTGGCAAAATCTGCTTTTAGAATTTTCAGCAGTGATACTACAATAACTGCCTTTAGAGATGAAAGTTAAAAATAAGCCATAAAAAAACAAAATTACTTCACAGAGATTAAAAAACTAACCCTATGAGGGAGAATTTATTTATTCATCATTACTATGGAATTATTTGGAACAAATACAAATCTCTCTGTGCCCATGACCAACTCCTGCTGCCTGTGATTTTGCCAATAGATTATTCCTTTAGATGGATGTAGCTATTGTAGTAAAATTAGTCTCAAATTGAAATATAAATTTAGTTCATGATGGTTAAAGTCAAGTGGAGTATAAATAGTTATTCTCTCAGAACACCATACACCTTTTCATCCATGTCAACCAATCTTCTGATACATCCCCATTTGTGGGCAGGCATTAGGGGCATTTATAGAGAAAGAAAAACGTATTAGAAATTAAGCTCCTCAAACTCTGTTACAATAAAGGAAGAGGACAACTGCTCCTCCCACGAGCACATATCTACGTGTCTCTCTAATTTCTGATCACTTAAGTTGCATATAAAATTTTGACTTTCTTCTTCCCATTTTTCTGAGAATAACTGTCCAAAGGATAAGGCTGCCAAGGAAACAAGGATTCTCTGGTCTGACTTGAGGACCCAGAAGACCCAGCAGCCAACCCTCCTTGCCCCTAACTCTGCTCTGAATATGCACTGTCACTTAGTGAGTGTCACAAGTCTGTGTGTGAAAAACCTACTTTTTTACTGAAGTTCTTTGGGCACTTTGCATGTTTTTTTCTGCTTCTCTTTTAGATGTATGGCTCCATTCCCACCAAGAAAGTGTGAGCAAAGTACTCCTACTGGTTGCTTGGGTTGTTTAACGGCCTACCGGCCTTCCTCTCTGCTGCATCACCTCTAGATGGACAAAATAACCACTACCAGCTAACGTGAATGACTCCCCACTGCCTGGTGTCCTAGTTTCCAACATCCTGTCTTGACCCTAAATACACCACTCCCCCACACACGGAGACTCACCTCATTTTTAGGACATGGAGCTATGTTTGCCCTTCTTAGATCTGCTATAAGACATTACACCTTCTTCTGATAAATTTTAAAACATTTATAAATTTAAAGAGGAAAAAAGTGAATATTAAAGCATATATTTCCTAAAGCTTATTTTTATATTTTGACTTTAAAAATTAAAAAAAAAAATTAGACTAGTTAATCAATAGGTTTTCAATGTATACAGCACTGGTTGGCTCTGTGAGATATAGCTCACCTTAGATTGCAAATAATATGGTTTATAAAATAACATTATGTGCACCAGAGATAATGGAAGAGTAATATAAGTCAGGATATAATGTTGCAATTTTATATGCATTAAAAATATTCGTTGATCCCTTAATATGTAGTAAATATTTTGGGAGTTTTTGAGGTGATACAAATAAAGGTCAGATTCAGCCACCAGGAAGCTTAGAGTCTAACACAGATCAAGGAATAGAAAAAAAGAAAAAAAAGACACTAATAAACTCACTACAAAACAGAAATAGATTCACAGACATAGCAAACATATGGTTACTGGGCAGAGGCATGGGTGGGAAGGGATAAACTGGGAGTTTGAGACTTGCAAATATTAACCACTATATGTAAAACAGATAAACAACAAGCTTTTTCTGTATAGTGCAAGGAACTATATTCACTTTCCTGTAGTAACTTGTAAAGAAAAAGAATATGGAAACAAATACATGTATGTTCATGTATGACTGAAACATTATGCTGAACACCAGAAATTGACATTATAAATTGACTATACTTCAATAAAAAATTTGTTTTAAAACATTTAAAAAATCCAAGGAGACCCATACGTATTTTCTAAACTGATTTTTGATAAAGATAAAGAGGCAATTCTAGGAAGGATATCCTTTTCAACAAGTGGTGCTGGAGCAATTGGATACGCATGAGCAAAACAATGAATCTTGACCTAAGCCTCATATGTTATTAAAAAAAAAAAAAGACTCAAAATTAATCATGAACTTAAGTGTGAAAGGAGAAACTATAAAACTTCTAAAAAAAAAAAATAGAAAAAAAATCATGAGATCTAGGACTAGCCAAAGAGTTCTTAGTCTTGGCCCCAAAAACATGATTCATTAAAGGAAAAAATTTATAAATTGAACCTCATCAAAATTAAGAAAAAAATGTTTGGGGGCTCCATGAAAGAGCGTGGGAAGAGGGTGAAAAGGTGTCTTCAGACAGGAAGAAAATACTGCAAACGCTATGTGTGCTAGTGACAAAGCTGTTATGTTAACTGAGTAATACAAAAGGTCATATACATTAGAAATAATAATAATAAAAAGAAGCAGAAGCTTAGTGTCTAAAGAAAGGAAGAGAGCAAACAAGCAGGTTCAGAATGGTGAGTCAGAGCAAACGGATGGGTTTAAGTTCTGGATGCAAAAGCCACATATGAGAGGAGCTCCTGCCACTGGAATATGGGAGCTGGGCAAGGTTAGGGGCTTCCCTGCGCGAGCGCCATCTCAGCCAGCATGGAGAGATTAAGGACAAAGAGGGTTTCAGACAGAGAACATGCCAAAAACTGCAGTTCAGCACACGTGAACTTGTACAAATCCTGAATACCTCGTGCTCATTCAGCCTTCCCTACCAGACCCGGCTCAGGCATTAACCGGTCGCACGAGCTTGGGAAAGTCACTTGAACATTTTGAAACTGACCTTATTCAACCACATAAAGAAGTGAGTAAAGTAGAGCACCTCTTCCTCCTGGTTCTTCTGTTGCTCACTTTTCTATAACAAGAGAAAAACAGATATTAGGACTCATGAAATTTAAGTTTAGCCTCTATATTGGCCTTAGAGAACCTGAAACCACAATAACGAAAGTCTTCTCCTCTGACTCTCATTAGGCAGCTGTGTCTGCCTCTCAAGTTCTGAGAAAATGCTTTCTTCTTCGTGATCCCAGAGTCAGCTATGACGATGCCATCCTTGAGTGTGTATGGGTTTCACCCACACTTCCTTTAAGGCATCTCTCACATTCTTCCTGGTTTCATAGTAATTCTTATACAGGTCTTTTTCCCTAGGGGAGACTGGACACTTTCCTTGAGTACATTACTAACGGCCTAGCTCATCTTTACACCTTATTGAACAAAACAGTCCTAAGTGTTTGTAGAAGAGTAACTGCAGTCTGTCACCAGACCAAAATTGGTCACTCACTCACCCACAGTAAAGCCCCTCTACTGACACCGGGTTGTGATGAAGGAAGGTGCAACGTGCAAGGGGACAGGGACAGTTGGTGCCCGAAAACCCGAAGTCTCCCAAGGGATTCAGCAGAGCATTTTAAAAGGTCAGGTGGGCGGCGGGGGTGATGGTTTGCAGGGTGTGCAATCACTTCGTGCACGATTCTCTGATTGGCTGATGTTGAGGGAACAGGGTGGTGTCACAGAAGTTAACATTATCAGTCCTTAGGTACCAGCAGGTACTCATGATCATCAAGTAGTTAACATCTTCCATTTGGTGGTGGTTTTAGTATCTATAAAACAACTCAGGAAGTACGCATCAGATACTGTTATCTGGGTGCTTTCGAGAGGAGCTACAATTGAGGATGTGTGGGAGGTGTCTGTCCCAGGGAGGCCCCATAGGGTCTTCCTCAGTTACAAAACCACTTATATTCACTACTTAATAACACTTTTATATTTAATCCTTTTTTAAAAAGTGGATTATAATATACTCTTGATATCAAATATATCTAAAAAAGCAAAAATAACATTTGTTCAATTAATGATTTAATAAGATTTGTTAGTGCTATTTTGAGAAATGTTTTCATTGTATTTTTTAAAATTATCAAAATAACTGTCTGAAAACAGGTTCAAATGATAGTGTAGTAAATCAACTATACTTCAATTAAAAAACAAACAAAAAAATCATGTTATTAGCTAACTTGCATTAGATAGAGAACATATTCAATACCATTTCTTCAGTTTTTCTCAGATTAATTTGTCTTATATTGATGCATGTTGGTAATTCAAATCAGTTGTTTTATTCCTGCCTTGCTTCCAATAAAACTCTAGAGGTCACACAAATGTAGATTAAGTGAATGTAATTTTAAACCATTGTGTGTAGTCATATTAAAAAGCAGTGGATAAGAAGGAAAATTTTGATAATTGTACTCCACCCATTACAAAACTTGGAGTGATTTGACTTTAGGGTGAGGGCTAAAAGCATATTCAATGTATTAAAAAGCACAAATCTGTACTCTATTGTTCAACACACTGTTATTACTACTAGTACATCATTTTCCCTTCAGACTTTCACTGCAGAAAGTCTTAGAAAAATGATTGCAATCAGTCGTTTAATAACCTGAGTGTAGTTCTAAGGTCTAATACCTACAACTGAAGGAAATGGTGTTAGTCATTCTTTGCCTCAGTTTTCTTATGTAAAGAGATAACAATTTTAACTAAATCATAAGTTCAAACTCTTCTTTTCAAATTTTTGCTAGAGTTATATACTCTGACCCTCGAAACCAACACTGGTAGAGAAGAAATGTTATTGAACTCACGTTTGACTGCTTGCTGTTCAAAACCCAGTAATTCTGGAGGCAAGTGTCAGTAGAAAGGAAAGATGCTTTAATCAGAAAAGCCAGCAATCTGGGGAGAAGGTTGACTTCTGTACAGAGACCATCTCCCAAGATTCTGCTCAGCCATGACAGTTTTTAAAAGGAAAAAGGAGGGAGTATCTCAGTGAATCATTGAGGCAGGAGGCTGGGTTCTGCACCATCTCCACTGACTCTTCAGACGTCAACCTGCCCAAGTGATCTGACGGCCAAGGATTGCTAAGGGGGGCTATAGGGGTAGAGAGCTAGTCATTCTTTAACTACTTAGTTCTTTGTTCTCCTTTTTATCTAGAAAAACAATCAAATTAGGCAAGGCATGGAATGCATTCAGGAGAGCCTAAGTCAGGAGTTAGTTTTAATTGCTTAGTAATCTCATTCCAGTAATTAGGTTCTTTTGAGGTTAGGGGGACAGAAATGGGCAAACAGGAAGGGGGCAAAAGCTGCTTTCAGAAACAGAAGCCAGAAGGGTAGTCATTTACTGCTCTCCTGCCTTGTCCGTTTCAAACCAAGATGCTCTTGATATTTTTATTTCATTGAAAGTCTGGGTAAGATTTATTGTGAATACTGGTTTCTGTGGGAAGACAAAGAAGAAAGAGGAGGAGAGAAGGACAGTAATTTAAACCATTAAAATGAACCACATCTTAGATTTAAGATCATTATTTAATTAGTCACAAATTAGCAATTTGAGTTTAATGTCTATTTCCCAAACTAATGTTTTAGTTAATAAATTACTCATTTTATATTTAATTAGGGATTCTTTAAGTCATAAAAACATATTTCATATTTCATTAAAAAAGAGTAAACCAATATATATCATCTTTGTCTTAGGTCTGTTATATATTGTCCTGGGATATTAAATACCAGAACCTACATGCTAACGAAACAGAGTAATATTTAAGGTTAATACTTTTGATCTCATCAACTTCATCCATTGTTGTCTGTCTTTGCGGGTGTGCCCTGGGGGGGGGGGGAGGAGGGAGGGTCAGGTAATTTACACCTGTATTTAACCCTGCCTTTTAAAAGCAAATTTTATTCATAGCCCTTTCCCTGCACTCTTCTTCACTAAAAGAAATGCATATAGGAAATGTATATGTAAACACGTGCATTAGCATTTTTCTTCTACTATGCCTATGATTTTTTTTTTTAATTCTTCCTAAGCTGTTGTCAGGCAGACTGAGGGAAAGTTGTGTTGTGGATGGTGTGGGGGCAGTGCACAGAATTGTTAGCAGTTTATCACTCCCTCCTCCTTCCTCATTTGGGGCTTCAGTTATTGGCAACTGTGGCCAGAGTTGTTTGTGGCCACTAATTGTCCTTGTATAATGCAGGGATTTCTTGGATCCCTGATGCCTGAAAACAGTTGAGGAACGATTACACAGTTTGGCAACATGATAGTACCACGCCTGCTTGCCATAAGGGAAAATAATTAGAGGACTTGGAATCAGATCCAAAACATTAATTAGGTCTCAGAAGTAGATTCGATTTTCTGCTGTGTGACCTGCCTTGTCTGATGCATGAGGAAGGGTGGGGAAGACTGCTCTTCTTTTACAGGTGGGGCCATACCTGCCTCCACTCAGAAAAACTTCTCAAGGACGTACCTGCATCTTAAATCTGAAAACAGCTATACCCTGGTGGTTTCTAAGTCTACCTCCTTTTCTTTTATATACATTAGTTTACTCAACAGTCAGATTTCAAATGATTTTTTCACAGTTGCAACCCAGTAGCAAGTTGTCCAATATGGGAACACCACTTAGCCTGAAATGTTCATTCTACCTGTTGTCCTTTGTTAGTTGTGGCAATAATCCCTCTATTAAAACACATTTCCCCAGATCACTGATGATGTTTTATGAATTTTGTGCATCAACTTCCATGAACTCCTTCTATGAGTCTTATAAGGAAACTTCAGAATTAAAGACATTAAATTCTAAGTAGCTGCAATATGGTGGTCCTGCATTAATGATGATGTTTCTCTGCTATAAATGGTACTGGCCTTTCTAGAAAAGGCAAAGTAATTTTCTATGTGCCTGAGTATAGCCCTTTCTGAGAATTTCTCTGAATCTGAAACTAATGAATTGGTACCCCCACACCTGTTATCTGGTGTGGTCAACAGACCAAATAGAAATCATGAACTTATCTGAGAATGAAACACTGACCATCTCTCACCTTCAAAAAATGACTACAAATGCTTACAGTACTAGATGTGTAAGGGATTTGGGACATGAAAACAGCCTAACAAAAACAAAACAAAAACAACAGTTCCAGCCCCAGATATACAGCTTGCACGTCTCTGGACTTTTCAGAGGCACCGCAGTAACCACCATAGCCCAAGTGTCATTTTCCCCTCTAATTTGTATGCCATTGTGAAGGAGGAATAATAAAATGGTCGCACTTAGGTTAAACAAATTCTTATCTTTATGCTTGCCCTTAGGACGGTCAACAAACCCGACCAACCAACCAGTTACTACTCACAGCTCCAGGCTCATTGTTAAAACTAAAGCTATTGATCTTCCTGTTTCTGCTTTATTCGGGTAATCAAAAGTTATAATCATGCTTGGCTTCTGAGTTGTTCTCCAGGAAGAAGGTCACATAACTGTAACCCTACAAAATAGGCTAAATTATCAAAAAGAACCGCGCTGCAGGCATTTGCAAGATGAAAGAACTGAAAACGTGACAATTAACCAGCCTCTACAGAACTGGTTGCCTGAAGACACCATGACACCTTTCTAAACCTTATGGCAAGAAAATGACTCTGCTGATTGTTATCTGTGTTCTATTGTTTGAGCTATGGCTATGTAACCACCCCACCCCATCCCCAAGGTGGGTGCACAGTTTTGAAGGCACCCGCCTGCTATGAGTCCCCTTTGCCTGGCAAAGCAATAAAACCATCTCTTTTCTTCTAAGCTCCAAGACCCTGTCTCGGGTTATTTAGCTCATGAGGGACGGGGCTGATCTTTCGGCAACAATCGCTAATTAAATTATTTTTCAAGTCTCTTCTGACTTAAACACAGGAAAAAAGAGCTTATTCTCTGGATTTGGTATAAAATTCCCAATTTCAATTCCAAATTCATAAAAATTCTGAATGGTAGATTCAAATAATTCAGTATAGGAATGACATGCATATATATGTTTATATATGTAAAAGATAAATATATGTAAATATTTATACATATGCATATAGATATTTATACACACACAAACATACTAATGTTATATACACATAAATATTGCTATCTCCTCCCCTAGACATACATACTACATGTTTTATTATATTTTTCTATGGGTTAATCTTACAATTTAATTTAATATGCTAACCATATAGGTCTTGTCCCAGCCACTTTAGATGTTCTATATTTATTAACATCTAACATTAAAAAGTTGAATGTCTATAATTTTTCACCCTCCTGTTCTCACCTTCTGGTTAGAGTGTGACAAAAGTTCTATGATTATCTTCATTTTAGCCCAACCTCTTACCTAGGCCTTAGCAGTTAACAGAGGAATTGCCTTTGTAGAGCAGGCAGGTAGCTAGACGTGGGCAGAGAAAGGGGCACGCAGGCCAAACGGCAGGAAACCACGCATTTTGTGAACAACAAGCGTCCTTGGACAGACCAAGAAAAGCAGGAACCTTCGGATGGGTAAGAAACCATACATTTTGGGTTGACAAGTGTCCTGGAGGCAAACAAAGAAAGGTGGGACAAAACAGGAACTTCCACCATCTGAATGTAACCTTTCACTCACTATGTCCTCATCCGACTTCCCAATCAAGATGACATAAGGACAAAAAAATCCCTCCTCGCTTCAGGAAGGTGGAGCTGGGATGAAGATGGGAAAAGACAACCCCAAACCCCTCCCTGTCAATGAATATTCTGCCCATTCATGTTTACACCCATATAACCAGCCTGCCAGACAAACACGGGGCAGCTACCCAGCTGGGTCTGCCGCTCTCCCCTTGAGAACATACTATCTATCCCCTAATAAATCCTTGCTTTGCTTTCTTGACCTCCATGTCTCATTTCTGAATTCTTTCTGTGATGAGGCAGGAGCCTGCTCTCCAACAACACCTTTAAACAGAAGAAAAATTATGATTTGTGTTTCCCAAGTTCAGTCCTCTAAAGCCATCACATTTTATTTCTGCAATCTCTTTGGCCATGCACACTAAGTGTATTCGAAGCTGGGGCTGAATGAAACATAATTTGGGGTGGGAGGGCAAATAAACAGAATACATTAACTTACTTATTCTGTCAAAATCATTTCCCTACTTACATCAACACTAATCTTCCTCTAGAGGTGTGTGATGGCTTTGTGATGGGAATGGGAAGGGAAGGAGGTAGCAACTCTGAAGATAAACAGCAAGGACAAACTATTTCCAGGATTAGCCGAAATGAAAATTTAAGAGCAGTATATTGGAGCATTCAGCAAATTTTCTGACTTGCCATCGCGTTTGCTGTGAAGAGCCCTGTATCTTTAAAAATGTGACACTAGAAGATGTATTTTCCATGGTCATGACTGATATACAGCAGAACATAAACCCCTATTGAGAAGCTAAGCTGTTCTAATGGACTTAGTGACAATGTCTACTTCCTACAAGTTTAAATGAAGAAATGGGAAAGATGTTTTTTTCAACTGTATCTGCATTTCAAAACATCATTTCTAATTCTGACCCTAAAATTTTGACCCTTGATGTGCTATGTGTTTCTTTTCATTTTTATTAGAAAATTATTGTTTCTTCATAATCCTTATCAAGATTATATATTGTTAATTAATATATCAAGTTTTTATATTTTTCTTAATATAAAATGCTGAATAATAAATTGAATTTATAATATTACCTTGGGTTTTCACTGTAAATGTTAAATTCACAGATACTTTATGGAAAAATTTAATATGAATGGAATATTTTTATGACTCATGCTAAGATCAATATTGCATTATATAATTTAAAATTATACCCTATCATATTTATTTTCCTTTATGCTTGTCTTTTGTGATATAAGCTCCCCAGCTGATTTTTAAAATTCTAAACATTAAGGAACAGTTTTGCAACATAATTTATGCATACATTTTTTCATACACATTTCATCCATATATAAATGTTTACCAAAAAATGCACATTTCCCTTTTTGATACTACTGCCTTTTACCTATTTGGGAGCAAAGAGTACGTATTGTTCAAATCTGCAAACTGAATGTGTAGCTCCTGGTGGGTGGTCAGTGATGTCTATAGATGAATAAATATTTCTCAAACTTCATTAATTAAAAAATGTAAACAGAGCTCCTGTCTTCCAGAATTGTAAAATGCTCTCAAATACAATTTTGGATGAATGTGTTAAAACAATATGAGTGTTATACAACAGTACTTACAACATTTTGAATAAAAATAATGCTTTTGATCAATTTCATAGGGGAAAAAGTCATGGCGATGAACCTCACTGTCCTCTAATAAATACAAAACATTTGCTGGGAAGCTAGAAGTCCCTAGATTAGTAAATACAAGTGGTGTTGAATGCACTTTTCAGACAAGATTATTTTAGAGACACGGGTTACTGGAATTAATGGAGTGGGACAGTTAGTTGGAGACTGTTTCTCAGTGAGAGAAAGCTTCTCTACCATATTTCAAATAACTTTGGAAAGAAAAAAAAACATTTCAAAGTGGATTTTCTTCTAAGACTGGGCTGTTACCTCATCTTTGCATAAGAAACTTAATTTCCCATTAATAACACAATCATCGAACAGCAGTGCCTGCAGGTCGTAAGCAGCTTTTCACATCTTCCACATTAGTCTTCCTAAGCAGACGGACACCAACAAGCAAGCAACTGGAACCTGGTAATTAATAAGCGTACTGTTCAGATCATCAGACTATGTTTAATAAAGCCCACCATTCATTGACTCAGGTAATAAATATCCATTTGTAGTCCCTAATATCTGTCAGGCAGTATGCCAGTTACCAAACAGGAGTAAACAGAGAAATACACAGTATGGTGGGAAGACAGATACATATGAAGTAATCACACCAATAAGTGCAAAATAAATATGGGGACAAATAAACAAAAAGATATTATGTGACTTACTTAGCCAAAGGTGTCAGAAATATCCCTGTAAAACCTGATAGCATAGTGCATTTCATACCTTAAATATGGTGATAGCTATGTTTATTTGCCTGTTAATTTGTTGAGTATTTCAGCATTCCAAGTGTATCTGAGAAATAAAGATAATTTGAAATACACACAATGCATCAAGGATCCCGATGTAGATAAACTTCTCCACTGCTGGAGTTCAGACACGTGAGCGTGGATACACACTGCAAACTGACTACCGTGTTGGTAGAAATCTATCTTCCTAGAAAAAGAATGTTGATCCCCAAAGCATTTGGTATCTCAGGATAATGATGGTTCTAAGAGCAATGCCATCCAAGTGTTATCCTCAGGCTAAATCTTTAAAAGTATACACAGGACTGCTGGGAGGCAGTGGAGGATGACAAACAGAAGGAAATATTCTATTAATAACTGTGAAACACCTGAGGCTAACTGACGTTTTATGAGCCTGTGTCATACGAACTCAGAGGAGGAAAGGAGGCCATGATTTTTCAATTCTCTCTGAAAAATTTTACTCTAATGTAAATATAGGGCAGACCTATCACAACTTTAATTTAAATTGCTTATAAACTGTCTTCCTAGCTCCTTCCCCTTTTGCAAACTTGCATCTTCTGAATTTCCCAGCAAACTGACTTGTCCCACTCTTCACTCAATTCCAGCTACTCAAAACTTGGACTTCATATTTCACTTTCCCTTCCTTTTGTTAGTCAAATATTGTTTAAGCCACTCATTTAAGATCCTACATTGGTAACTGCTTTTATATTTGATATATGTTGCCTCCTGTGGTCATAAAGAAAACAGTGATTCCTCATATTAAACACTTACATGCACACATTAAACAAGCCCATTTGTCATATTAAAACTCAAAATATTGATATACACAGTGTTTGTCCAATGTGTGCACGTAGTTTCACAACTGTAACCCAAAAACGTGTAAAATCTTACTTGCTGAGGTACCTGTTGGGTGGAAGACTTCATCACTCCTAGAAAAAGAAGTGTACCCATCCTGTAGCTATGTTTGGTTTTAGTGACACATCCTGGAACCATCAGTCTCACAGAAGCATACTGATGGGTCACGAAAGTGGTTTTAGAGCACCTGCAATGAGCTTGTGATTTTCATTTTTAACTTTTATGCAAAATGAAGCCAGTGTTGTTGTATTTTCAAAATTCAGCTTTAAAGTTCCATCTAGTTTCAGTAATGTTTCTCATAGGATTATAATTGAAGTATCTTTCCCTGGAAGAAATGAATACCAGATTTTACACACTTTTGAGTTGCAGTTACTAAACTTCCCTTTGACTATTACAAACTAAAATATGGTCCTACTTCTAGTAAGTAGTAAGAATATCTTGTCACCTGCAACTGTCAAATTTCTATACACGTTTCCAACTGCTTACTCTCCATTTCCATGCTTATGTTGTTGAAATAGCAAATTGTTTGTGGACCAGCAATAACCCACCAAGCACTCTTTGAAGAGCACTGGCCCAGAACACCTCAGCTTTAGATTTTTCTCTCTTCATTACACAGCTTCGAGTGATCAGGTGATCAGAACGTTCTGTTAGACTTCCCCTTTCACTCCCCAACTTGAAATCTTTCAGTGGCTCTGCAGAGAATTATAGCATCTCTTGAGCGTGGAGTATAGGTGTAACACCAGGGGAGTTCAGGCTATGTTAAAAAAAAAAAAAGGTTATAAATACAACATGATCACCACGCTTTCATTGTCATGGTGACACTTTCATTCAGTGTCATTCAAATTCTTGACCAGGAAAAGGAGTAAACACCTGAGAGAGACAATTTCTTGAATAAAGACATCTTCGGACTGCTCGGGGCTTCTCCCCCAGAAGTGTGGAGTGGAGCAATCTAAGAATGAAGGATTTCTGTGCCGTGAGTGGTTAGAAATTCTCCACCATAATATGCATGCTTTGATTAGCCAGCTAGCCTTCATCCATCCATTCCTTTTATATTCCGTACTCAGTTCTATGTCGTTATAATTTTCATGTTCACATGACTCACAGAAAATCTGTGGCACCCGGGCTAAGGGGCTGGCAGTGGGGCTCAGTAAGTGAAATAAGCACTCTGCTCCCTTTGGATTGACTAATTAGCATCAGCCACGCCAAAATCCTTTTTCTCCATCATCAATTACCAAGTTTTTAAAATAAAACATAAGGAAAGTTAGGACTTAGGTCAAATGTATGGTGCTTTCCTGGGCTGCCGTTATTCTTACGTTGGTGTTGAGGAGAAATTACTGCAAACATCATTATCAGATTAGTGCTGGACAGCTGCTGACTTCTCCCTCAGATTCCCCCTCTACCTTTCTACAAGCCTGTCCTGCTCCCCAGAGCAGCCCTTTAAAGACTGTGTAAGTACATAGCCTGGCCTTTTGGCTTCCCTGTTATGTTTTGTTCAGGGAAAGGCACCCACAGAAGATGAGAGAGGAGAGTGAATCTGAGTTATTTATCCCTCTGCTTCTCTGCAATGTCGCCATGAGCCGGCTACATCACATCATGGCCCCTGTTAATCATGGCTCTTGTTCAAGCAACCTTCTTTATAAAACTCTTTTTCTCTGTGTTCCAATAATTGCTTCCTACTTTTGCCCCTTCAGGCCTAAAAATGGTAAAAAGAAAAATCCTACTGCTAATAGTCCCAGAACAAGCACTGCTCTGCCAGCAAGGTCTGCACAGTAAGTGCTCCAAACTGCCCAGTTTGGTTCTGCCGTCTACACTGGGGCAGGTCACTGACTGATACAGAAATTACTGTGAGGATTGACTCAGGAAAAAAAAATCTCATAATTGGATTATGTATTTGGATTGCATACATGTTTTAAGTTCACATAAATAAATTTCCTGTGAATTATTTTAAAGCTATGATAAAACAATGTGGTACTGGCCAAAGTATAGAAAAACAGGTCCAGGAAAAAGAGAATTAAGAAACTGATCAGTGCATATGCATATATATATATATATATAGTCACTTGATTTATGACAAGAAACCATTGACATTCATTGAGGAAAGAATGGTGTTTACAATAAATGGTTGACATGTATCACAGACCCCAATGTAAAAGGCTAAAAGTAAAGTTTGTATATGAAGAAATGGGAAAATATAATGAGCTTTGTATAAAAAAAATCTTTTAAATAGATCTCAAAATAGTGCCACATGGAAATTAAAATAAGTTTGACATTGGTAGAACAGTTTTAATGCATCAATCAAGAACAAAGGCCAATAAGTAAATTTATAAAGAATGTCTTAATTAAAAATATGATGCCTGAATGTGATAGTTTTATGTATTATCTTGGCCAGGCTATAGTTCTCAGTTATATACTCAAACATAAATCTAGATACTGCTGTAAAAGTATTTTGTAGATATGGGTAACATCTATAATCAGTTTAAGTAAAGACAACCCTTAATAATGCAGATGGGCCTCATCCAATCAGTTGAAGTTTAGAGCAAAAACCGAGGTTTCCCTGAAAAGAAGAAACTCTCCCTCAACACAACAGCACCAACTCCTGCCTGAGTTTCATGTCTGCTGATAACACTCTACAAATCTCAGACTTGTTGGCCTGTGCAGTCATGTGGGCCAGTTTCTCTGGAAGACCTTATTTCCCTGGAGAATCCTGTCAAAGACCGATTGTGTGAAAGAGGCAGAATGCTGAAGCAGGGGCCACCAGGTTAGCGCACAACCTTGAGCTGCCCAATGGACGCTGTTATTTGACCCACGAAGCCAAAGCTCAGCATCGCAGCGGCACCCTATCAACAAGCGGGAAGCAGCAACACAAATGTTAGGTTCAGGCAGGAGGGTAAGAGCGGGAAACACTAAACACAGAAACATAAACAGGCACTTCAGAGGATACACGAATGGCCCATAAACACATGAAAATGTGCTTGATCTCAATTATCAGATAAAGGCAAAATAAATGCAGTGAAATGTCACCGCACATCAACCAGAATGCCCAGATTTAAACAGACAACAGCAAGTATCACCAAGGTTTTCGAACATCTGGGACATTCACACATCACTGATGGAAATAAAAATTGCCACATGCTTTTTTTTGGAAAATGGTTTGGCAGTATCTGAACATATGTATATCCCACGAATGGTCAAGCATATTTTTAGTGTCAGGTGCCATAGAATGAATGCATATATTCACCAAAATGCATGTAAAAATGTACTCAGAAGTATGTTCATTACAGCCACAGACATGATACAAACTAAAGGTTTAGCAACATAACCGTATGGTTGATATATATCATATATTTTACATCTTTATACACACATACCCAGGTACCTACACATATACGTGTACCTAGACGTATAGACACACACGCGCAGTAAAATTCTACACAGTAATTTCAAACAAAACACTGCTGTTAAGTGCAACCCCAGGAAAATAATGGTAAGCAAAGAAAGCCAGTCACAAAAGCATACATACTGCATGATTCCACTTACATGAAGTTCAAACAGGGGCGAACCTCATTCACTGGTGACAGAGTTCAGAGACCTGTTTTCCCGTGGTAATACAGTAGGTGGCAGGGGTCACCAGGAAGACTGACACCTGATACCATGCTGGGAAAGTTCTCTTTTAACCTGAATCATGTCCACCCTGATTTATAAATACATGAAGCTGATCTTATATATGTAAACTTTCCTCATTATATGCAAATCTTATCTCAAGTTTTAAACTCTCTAGCTTTCTGCTTGCGTTTGGAAGGTTAGGATCGCCAGGAGGCAATCAAGAGGTCCAGAAGGCAAGGCTCCTGCTGTGAATCCCTGCTTCCCCGACGTGGTAGCCAGGAGCAGACAGGCCCTTCAAGCCAAGGCCACAGCTCTTGAAGTTGCCTCTATTCACGCATGTGTCTCCGGTCCCTCAACTTACAGCCTGAGCAGAAGCCTCACCCTGCTGCGAATGTCTCCCGGGTACCCAACCCCTCTTGTCCTCTTCCTTGTTAACAACCCCTCAATATTCTCTCCTCAAATGAGCCAGTTGGAGTGGGCCTTACCCTTTCCACCAGGACACATTATATTATCTACAGTTCCCCAAGTTTGAGCAGATGCTTGCCATAGAATATTCCTGTGGTGTTATTCCAGCCATAGCGGTCCACACTTGCCATTTTGCTCAAATGAAATCCATCAGCAACCCCACTCTGAATGTTGCCTGATTTATACTCCACACCACTTCGTTTTTATGTATTGTTTCAGTATTTCTCATTCCATGAGAAATTACTGATTAAAAGAGGATTAATTAAGAATAGTATTAAATTGCTTTGATTTGTGGATGCTTTGCTTCTGAAACATGGGTAGTTGAAGTTGGAAGAAAAAAAAAATCACATTTTATGAATTGAACTCATCCACGTGGAGGATTTCATTTCCTTCATTCTAGGAGCGAAAAAAATGGAGGGAAATATCTCCCTTAAATTCAAGTGCTCCTCAACACTGTGCTATTGAAAGTACATTTTAGTGTCTTTACAGATTTGGCTTTAAGTTTGCTTCTTTTTGATAATGTACAAAGACTTTAAGATAGTCACTTCATTTTACAATGTAAGTACAAGATGCATGGCAGTTGGAAAACAAAAAAAAAAATCGCAAGGAGGGTGTGGGTATAGCTCAGTGGTAGAGTGTGTGCTTAGCATGCACAGGGTCCTGGGTTCAATACCCAGCACCTGCATTAAATAATAAATACATACATACATGCATACACACATACGTACATACCTAATTACCTACCTCGCCCCCCAAAAAATTTAAAAAATAAAGTAAAAAAATTAAAAAAAAATCACAACATCTAGATGTCCCAAGACCACTGAATGCTTGATACTGAGAATGAGAACAATGTGATCAGAAACACTCTTCTAATTGTGACAGGCTGTAAACTTTGGCACAAAAACAGCGTGGGAGGGGTGGGGTGGGGTGTGCGGGAAGGTACGGCGAGTCAGCCTGTGGAGACCCAGTGAGAGAAGATCCCAGAAGTCCTGTCAGGGTTTCAGATTTTAACATCACTAAATTCAACACAGAACTACCCTACGATTCAGCAGTCCCACTTCTGGGCATACAGTTGAGCCCTGAACAAGAGTTTGAACCACGCAGGCCCACTTACACAGAGTTTTTTCAATAATAAATACTACTGTGCCACCAGATCTGCGGCGGGTTGAATCCTCAGACGTGGAACCTGGATAAGGAGGAGCTGAATCTCCTATAAGGAGGGCCGACTATAAACTTCATGTGGATTTTAGACTGGAGGGAGGGTGGGTGCCCTCAAGGCCTGTGTTATTTGAAGGTCAACTCTGTGTCCAAAGAAATTAAAAGTAGATCTCAAAGAAGTATCTGTACCACCATTACTCTGGTTTAAAAAGAAGGAAATCCTGTCATTGGAGACAATGTGGATGACCAGAAGGGCAGTGTGCTCAGCGAAGTAACCCAGATCCAGGAAGATAAATGCTGCATGACACCCTTACATGTGGAATCTGAAGGACTCACTGAGGCAGAGAGTGGAGTGGTCGTTGCCAGGGGTAATGCGGAGATGCTGGCGGTGAGGACAAAGTTTCAGTTGCACAAGATGAATGAACTCTGGAGATCTAAGGTACAGCATGCTGACCATAGTTAATACTGAACTGTAAATGTGAAATTTGCTAAGAGGATCTTAAATCTTCTCAACACGCGCACTTACATACATACATTAAAAAAGTAACTACCCAGAGGTGAGAGACATGTTATTTGGCTTGACTGTGATGATCTTTTCACAACATGTTCATATATCAAAACATCAAGTTGTACAGCTTAAATATATGCAATTTTTTATACGTAAAAAACCAGGTACTGGTACCACTATGACTGTCCTTTCTGTCCTTCCCGCACTCATCACTTCTATGGTCTCCACGTTTCTCAGAAAAAAATGAAAGTGTGTGTTTGAGTTTGATAGGATAGCTTTTTCCAACAATCTCTTCAAGTTAAATTTAATGGGCACATAGTTTATGTACTAGGCGCTCTTAGGCACTCATAGATTCCTGGATGTGTCAGGATGAAAGAGAAATGACTTCCTGCCCTGTACAAACACACAAGCCTCCTTTCCTACACCAAGGCTTTGAAAATTCTTGGGTCCATAGAAAAATTAAATTTTCACTGACTGCTTTTAAAATGGCTTTAGAAAGAAACTACTCATAGTGCAGTAAACCAATTAACGTAACTGCAACCTAAGGACACGCTTAATGCTAACAGTAATAACATCAAAATGATAAAGTTAAAATTACCTTCTATTTTCCTTAAGTTGGAGCCCGTGAGTTTTGTCTCCTAATTTAAAATCTGGTAACCTCTCAGCCTCAGGACTACTCCACCACGGCTACTGAGAACGTGGAGCTCCAGGGGTCTCCCGCACAACATGGTGGGTACAGTCAACAGTAAGGTGTTATGGACTTCAGCATTTGTGAAGAGGGTTGATCTCACAGTAAGGTCTATCACCCCAATAAAATAACATTTCAAAAACTCAAATTAATAACCTTCACCTCACGCCTAGAAAATTACAACTTGCTTTTGATGTTATCTAGAAAAAAATTAATTTTAACTGTTCAATGAAAGAGATTAATATACATAATCAGTAGTTGTATATATTAATTTTCCTGCTCTTCATAATAGATTCCAATCTTATAGGAGGCAGTAAAAAGCTCAGCTAAAGCACTGCATCTTCCCGGCTGTCACTGCACCCCATGGGTATGTTCTGACCAATGAGCTGACATACAGATAGGTTATGTGCTACTGCTCCTTAAAAGCCAGTATCTTTCTTTCCTATTCCCTGTTTCCGCTGCCTAGGATGTGAAACTGATGGCTGGAGCTCCCATCATTCTTTTTTTTAATTAGCTAAAAATTCTATAAATGTAGTATGTAATGCCACATAAACCTAAGTTTATTCCCCTTATATCAAAGGATTAATTACTAAAAATGATATCTCTAATACTAAATCTATAAAATTATGAAATACAAGTAATAAATAAATGAAGATAGTGTGAACTCTCTACAGAAACTACAAATCCCCTACTTTAACATGAGAAAAATAATACATTCTTTGCCAGTGTGCTGAGGCCAAGAAAGGCATATAAAGCATACAGCAAAATGATTCAAACATGGCATTTGTTCAACAGCTAGGATATACACCGTATAATAATAAAAAGTGCAATTTAAATACACTGTGTAATTCACAATTATATAAAGGAAAATTCTAGTCAATTACCATTCAGGATTGACAACACTGCATTTTCCTTTCCAGCATTTTATACAAACTGTGAAGTCTGAAAATGATTATGATGATGGGCTTTTTTTTTTTTTAACAGTTTTTATTGATTTATAATCATTTTACAATGTTGTGTCAAATTCCAGTGTAGAGCACAATTTTTCAGTTATACATGAACATACATATATTCATTGTCACATTTTTTTCTCTTTGAGCTACCATAAGATCTTGTGTATACTTCCCTGTGCTATACAGTATAATCTTGTTTATCTATTCTACAGTTTTGAAATTCCGTCTATCCCTTCCCACCCTCCGCTCCCTTGGCAACCACAAGTTTGTATTCTATGTCTATGAGTCTATTTCTGTTTTGTATTTATGCTTTGTTTTTTTGTTTTTGTTTTTAATTCCACATATGCGCGATCTCATATGGTATTTTTCTTTCTCTTTCTGGCTTACTTCACTTAGAATGACATTCTCCAGGAGCAGTCCATGTTGCTGCAAATGGCGTTATGTTGTCGGTTTTTATGGCTGAGTAGTATTCCATTGTATAAATATACCACATCTTCTTTATCCCATCATCCATTGATGGACATTCAGGATGTTTCCATGTCTTGGCTATTGTAAATAGTGCTGCTATGAACATTGGGGTGCAGGTGTCATCCTGAAGTAGGGTTCCTTCTGGATATAAGCCCAGGAGTGGGATTCCTGGGTCATACAGTAAGTCTATTCCTAGTCTTTTGAGGAATCTCCATACTGTTTTCCATAGTGGCTGCACCAAACTGCATTCCCATCAGCAGTGTAGGAGGGTTCCCCTATCTCCACAGCCTCTCCAGCTGTGGATTTTTGGATGATGGCCATTCTGACTGGTGTGGGCAATGTTGTTCATATAAAACCGAACACCAACATCACATCCAAGCCATGAACACACCATCATCCTCAAAAGCCTGTGCTTCCTGGTAATTTCCCTTCTCATTCCTGGAAATCAGCGGTCTGCCTTCTGTCACTCTAAGTTGGTTTGTATTTTCTAGAAATTTGTATGAATGAAATCATATGGGAAACTCTCATTTTTGTAGTTTTCTATTTGTTTGCTTTGCTCTTTGCTTTATTTCTCCTTTCCTTTCTTCCTTAGAATTTGGGGGGGGGGCTTTTTAAATTATTTATTTATTTTTTTGTGCAACTCTATCTTCTTGTTTTGCTTATTCTCAGTTTTGGGTTTTGCTATTTTAGTGGCTGCTTTAAGGTTAGGGTCGTGTTCAGCTCTTAGACTGCGTGGTGAGCCTGTGAAAAGATAATCTGGAAAAATACAAGTCACCGCCTCTGCTCTCAAGGTCGGAAAGTATGCAAGAGACACATATTTTTCTCACCACGCATGGTTGCAGGTTTTATAGATAATAACAATGAAATGGCATTCTTGCCATTAAATCAATGTTGTTATAGTTTTAATTTGAGGAAAAATGAGGTTATATAAATCTTTCAGTAGGTGAACTCTATAAAAAATGTTCCTTGTGAATATTGCAGTAGGTAATTTCAAGTCTTTAAAAAACAAGTTTGAAGGGATAGGAAAACCCATTATATGCTCCTTCATACTTTCATATAAAATAATATTAAAACAGCTTAATTAAGTTATTTATACAATAAAATGCACATGTTGAAGTACACAGTTTGGTAAGTTTTGATTTATGTATAAACCATGAACTATCACCACAATCAAAACAATAAACAGATCAAAAGTTTACAAAAAGTTTCCTTGTTGCTTTTTAAATATATTCTATCTCTACCTACCCCCTAATTCAGGCAACAGTCAGTCTGTCATCACCATGCATTGGTTTACAGTTTCCTGTAATTTTGTGTATGTTCAAGTACATCATATGTACCCTTTTCATCCGTCTTCCCCTGTAATTCTGTGTATGTTCAAGTACACCATATGTACCCTTTTTGTCCGTCTTCCCTCTGTCAGCATGTTTGAGATGTATTCATTTGCGTATCAATCAGTCATTCCTTTGTATTGTTCTGTTAACATTGTATGAATATAGTACAGTTTAATCCTTTACTTTTTGTTCATTCATCTTTTCTTAAAATATTTAGTTTGTATTTAATTACATCCAATATACTTTCACCTTGGACATTTTACTTTTCATCTCTAGATATCTGAAAGTTTGATTTGCACTCTTTTTTATCTTCTTTCTACTTCCTGTTGGACACAGGCAACTCAGGGATCATACTTCCTTTAATGCCCGTGACTACTACTTCTAACACTTGCTTGGTCATTTTTCATTGGCTCTCTGACATTCTGAATTTCACATAGTTGGCATTAGATATACTTATTTCTATAAATGTTCCTATGCTTAATCTTGACATTAATTCCTTACAAATGTTTGGTCCTCTGGATCTGGGTTTTAAGATTTATTATTTGGAAATTTGCAGTGTTTTGTTTTATGCTAATTGTTCCCCACTACTGAGGCGAAACCTTTCTGAGTACAATACTCCATAAACTTTGAGATTTTCCAGTCTAGGAGGTGAGCACGTGCACAATTACCCTCCTGGTGCGGAGGCTGCGCCCCGACATCCAGTCCTGCAGGTGGTTTGCCCTGACCTCAGTACTCAGCTTTCCGCAGAGGCCTGGAATCCTCTCTTATGCAAACCCCCCATCTGTTAGTCTGACCTATGAATTCTAGTCTTGGTTTCTCTGAACTCTCAGCTCCTTCTCCTCAACTTATTCCTCAGTCCAGATCTGAACTCTACATCAGACTGACTCCAGTATGCACAGTAATGGATTATCAGGTTTAAAACATTAATTTACAATAAGGATGCTCATATGCTTACATTACTACAGCGATGAGTCACAGTAGTAAGAATTACACATAGTGTATAGTATGTTCAAAGGGCAAATTTCATGTAGTATTCATTTCAAATCATTTTTGGAGCAGTTCCAAACATGTTCAACATTGTCACAAACATAGTAAGTTTTCCTTCTATAGAAGATATAGTAATTTTCTTATACAAAAGTGTGTATTAGATAAATATGTATTTATCATCTTTCCAGTCTATACTTTTATATGTAAGTTCAACTATAAAATTATTGTTCTTTACTAATACCCCTTTTCAAAAGAAATTGCTTATTTTCTTATATATAATTTTATATATTCTTATATAATATATATATCTTATATATGTATGTGCCATATATACAAATATACACACACACATAGACTATAAGCAACTGCATAAACTGATAAGAACACCAAACTCAGGAAATTCCATTTCTTCTTGAACAGTATGCCCCACAGCCTCTCTCTCTCTCAGCATGCAAATTAGGCAGTTTTATATTTAAGTCACCTTCTAGATCAAAGCAGTCATCATTTAGCCAGAAGATGTTTAATATTTTTGACACAAACTTTCTTTTACTTCTACGGATGGTTCTGTACTGAAACCATTCTTTTGTTTCAGTCTCAGAGTCAACCACTATTTTAAACAAACTTGTCAAATGTTTAAGATATCTTATTGTTCAAAAGTTTGCGTTAGGGCCACTCCAACTGTTATCTGTTGTCATTAAAAGACATGGAGGCCCTTGACCCAAGGGTTAGAAGTTTCCAGAATTTCTTGTGACAGGCTGGATAAAAATGAGACATTTACTGAGAAGCCACCAGGCCACAGCCTAGCGCCTCATTTACGCATCACAGTAGCCCTGAGAAGCAGACAGGATTGTCCCTGTTTTACAGATGATGTAACTGAATTAAAAGACGGTAAGAAGCCTACGTTTGGTAAGCAATCAACAAATTCGCAGTTGCTGAGATGTTTATCCCTGTGTATTTTGAAGTTTGCCATTGTTTGCCATTGATTGACTGTTTGAAGTTATTTTAAACTGATTGGCGTATTACTCAAAATAAGTCCTTTGCAGGAATAGGAAAGTCACCGCCACATCAGCAGTCCTTCAGCTGCATGTTACAGTATTTAAATTACCTCCGGCA
The DNA here is from genome assembly GCF_009834535.1 of Camelus ferus. NCBI lineage: Eukaryota > Metazoa > Chordata > Mammalia > Artiodactyla > Camelidae > Camelus > Camelus ferus. Next base: position 8,801,354 of record NC_045718.1, on the reverse strand, counting down.
ACAAAGTTCAATGAAGAGCACGTGAACGCTTTTCCTTTCTATTTTTCTCTTTTGTACAACTTAAGACTTAAATATTTTAGTCTTGAAAGAAACGTGATGAAGTGTTTTAGTAAATACTGTCTTTATGGTAAGCTCTAAGCTTATACTCTCCACGTGTCCACTTACATCCCTGCTCTGCTGTGCTGAGTGGTTCATACTTCAGCTTTCAGACATAAGCCATGGTTCTTAAAGAAGTAAGAGTTAAAAACTGGCCTCGAGTTACAATAAAACAGAAACTGCACAATGCTATGTCCTTGATCTTTAGGAAAAGTTAAAAAGCTCTGAGAATAAATCTGAATGCCAGTATCAAAGGGATGTCATTTTGATAAAAAAAAAAAATATTACACCAGGGTGCTTAATCTAGTATTAAGGTAGTTCTGATTTCCTCTTTAAATGTAATGTTTCTAATTATCAGTAATTGAAACTGATTTGGGTACAAAGCTCTTATTAAACAAGACAAACGCTGCATGAAAAATGGCATAACCTTTTCTTTATTGCTTTGTCAGGACATTTCACTAAAGCTATTTATTAATTTCCAAAGCTTTCTATGTCTTCAAAAAGCTTAGTAAGGTGTAGTTTGTTTTTGGTATGACTCCAAACTTACACATTCAAGAGGAGGACTTATAATTTACTGCAGGCAGCAAGACTGTGGTGGGAATTAAGTAACAAAATCGAATTTTTATTGTAGAAAGCATAATCATACACATTTGAGAAGAATGTTTTAAAGACATGAAGACTTCTGTTTGTATGTGGTAGTAATTTGGGATTTTATTCTGCTAAATATTCTCAGAATGTTTATATGCTTTAGAACACATTTGATAGAAAATGTCCTAACAGAATTTTCACATTGGGTCAGTATTGGACATTTCCCTCAGCCTGAGGATGGCAAAGTGTGTCGGAAATTCAGCATTGCCTTCCTAGGAATAATTGGTTAACTTTTGGGATTCCTGCTTAAACCTCAGGCGAACAGAGGTAGCCAGTGTTTCCTGCAGCATCTTCAAACCTTCCTCCTACTTCTTTAAGTCCTTGTCACCTAATTGGTGATAACTTAACAAAAGAAAAAAAAATACGTCGAAAATAGAGTGAATTACTTTAATCAGAAATAGCTTGGCGGGGGAGGTGGGGAGGGTATAGCTCAGTGATCGAGTGCCTGCTTAGCATGCCTAAGGCCCAATACCTCCATTTAAATAAAATAAATAAATCTAATTACCCCCCCCCACCCCAGCCAAAAAAAAAAAAAAGTAGCTTGAAAAATTAGGAGTGAACACTTGCATTTTTACCCAGGATGAGACTTCAACTCAAGTGAACCTTGTAGAAATGATGCAATGATGTTCTTAATGGAAGGAAACAGGGCTGGGAAGAAGAAGAAACTTCATCATCCTGTGCTTATTTGTAGACACTATTTTCTTGACATATTTTGGTGCAACAGGAAAGCAAGCATTATCAGCAAAAACAAAGATAAGAACTCAATACCTGGAACCTTGTAAAAGACTTTCCAATCAAAGCACCATGTGTCTGGACATGTGTCCTTGCCTATGTTTGAGAAGGTGTGGGGTTCATCTTCTTCCCCAACCCCTGATCATCCATCACAAGGACTTGTCCTGCAGCCTCGGTGTCAGCCTTAAAGCCTGGGGTCGTCATCCACACCCAGCCTCCAGGGCAGGCCCCAGCTCTGGAACTCAGGCACCCTACACCTCACAAAGTCCTAACTTCATTATCATGCAGTTTTACCTTTTCCTATAAAGCGAAAACATTACATATGTAATTAACACTATCGTCATTAAAAAGGGAACATGATGGCATTTAGGTATAGCATGATGGCATTTATACCCACGAAAAAGAGATGGTAACTAGTTCCTTAGGAAAATGGCTGAAAGAACACAGACCAACCAGGGTGTATCTTTGGAAGGGAAGTGAAATCTAACGGGGGAAATGCAATTTCAACTTTTTGTCTTAAATATTTGTTTTCTAAACTAAATAAAACACATAGTTTATATAAATAAAACACATAACCCCCCAGGATGTGCTTAGATCTGGATTATATCAACTGCCAATAACAGGTCATTGGATGTACAGTCCTCTGTCTAAAAACCTCAAAACTGCACCTTGATTTCTAACTGATGGAACAGTTCTCAGAGCTTTCTGAAATTATAATCCTCAAATGTGGCTCGAATAAAATTTTCCATTTCTTTCTTAGGTCAACTGATTAATTTTTCATCAACATAGTTTTAAATTAATAGTATATAAAGCAAATGGTATGCAAAATTGAGCACCCTAAAAATAAGGGTGATTTAAAAATTTTAATTCTAAAATTAGACGTAAACATCAGAAACCCTGAAGATACATCATGTTTACTTGAATGCCCAGGGATGACCACTACTTCAGGTTTGCTCTCTGAAACAAAACCCAAAGGATTCCTCCAGGGTGTTTTGAATGTCTTCTCTTAGATACAAGCGTAAGCAACACAGTTAAACCAAATTCAGTTCTGATGAACCACTTCTGTTTCAAGTTTCATAAATTCTTTAATCTTGAAAAGCAAAAACAATAAGAGAAGGGCTTAAAAATTCAACCAAAACACTGATTTTAAGGCTGTACTACCAGAAAACTTAAAAATAATGACCTGAATCTTTTTTTGTGAAGTTCATCTTTCTAGGCTTCTGGCCAAAAGAAAATGCTTGTCTTACCACTGAGAGCATTAAAATTCCCAGGAAGATGGGATGGATGCTTTTATGTAAATGTTTATTTCCTTTAGAGAAGGGCTTCTGACATTTTTCTCTTGTTATTATTGTCATTGTTTGGTGAAAAGTAAAATTGATTATGTTAAGGGTGTTTGCCTTACCAGTTGTGTGTTATTAAGTGCTATATTACTGAACAGGTCCCTGGTGTCACTTAGTTTTCTGAGTAATCGGGTTGTGCAAAAGCCCTCTTACTAAAGCCACACTCTTACTATGCATGGAAAAATTCTATTATCAAATACAGCAAATTCTACTTAAATTAACCATACAATCCTCATCTTAAGCAAAAGAAGCCACTTTAAGAAATATAGATACACATAGACACATCTATACATCTTATGATAGACTGGAATATACACGTATATCTCACTATTTCTATATCGATATCTAAATCTGGGTGTATTTCCCTACATCTCCAGAAGAGGAAAAGACCACTGAATGCAGACATTAAAAATTATTGTTAACTATTCATAATATCAGGAAGTTACTAAAGGCCTCATGTCTCTCAAAATACCTTATCTTATTTACTCAACAAAACCAAACATTTTCCTTCCGGTCTACATTTATTTAATTAAAGCATCTTTAACTAAACACAGAAATTCACACACACACACACACACACACACACACACCTTTTTTAGGCCAGTCCTTATCTCATACTCTTTAGTGTGATAAGTTTCACATCTTATTTTAAAGACTAAAGCAGAAAGATGAGTCCAATGTTCAGAGAAATAAGAGAAGCAACATCATGAATGCATGAGAAGAAAAAAGATGAAGATATTGGAAGCCCCAGGGCACAGTTTGCATTTTTAACTGAAGTTCAGTCAGATACAATGTGTCAATTTCTGGCGCACAGCACAACGTCACAGTCATGCATATGCATACACATATTCATTTTCATATTCTTTTTCATTAAAGGTTATTACAAGATATTGAATATAGTTCCCTGTGCTGTACAGAAGAAACCTGGTTTTTAAATCTATTTTTATGTATCATGGCTAATATTTATAAATCTCAAACTCCCAAATTTATCCCTTCCCACCCCCTTTCCAGAGTAACCATAAGATTATTTACTGTGTCTGTGAGTCTGCTTCTGTTTTGTAGATGAGTTCATAATGAGGGTTTATTCACTTACTAATTTTAATTTGGCTCTAAATATTTAAGAATTATATTCATGAATGAAGTTCAGCATCGCTACAGCTTAATTATGATGGTCAATTTTGCAATCTTTAACACTGTTGCTATTACATTTTGTTTTTTCCCAGGAGAATGACAAGGGATTTTTGCAAGAAGCATTTATACTTTAATCAAAAAATGACATACAGGTAATTTAACTCAAGACAGAGTGAACAAAAATTTAAGTATCAGAAAAGATGTATCTCTACTACACAAGCCTCTTCTAATGACTTCTGCTCCCTACCCACCCTGTACTGGTATCTCCATCTTTAGCCTCAGGCCTAAGTCTGATGTCAGACAGTACACACTGTAGTAGCAGGAGCATGTATTTGCCTGAAAGTATGAAAAACCACCTTCATTTTTTATAGCCACGTGGGTGTTATGGACTTAACATCGTCCTCTTAAAAGTTTTTGTTGAAGTCTTAGTTCCTAATAACTTAGAATGTGACTATTTCTTGATAGAGCCTTTAAAGAGGTAACCAAGATTAAATGAGGTCATATGTGTGGGGCCCTAAACCAACATGACTGGCGTCCTTTTCAGAAGAGGAGGAGACACTAGGGATGCATAAGCACAAAGAGCCAAAAGAGAACCCAGTGAGAAGGCGGCCATCTCCTAGCCAAGGACAGAGGGCTCAGGAGAAAACCACTTGATCTTGAACTTCCAGCCTTCAGAATGTGAGAATATAAAGTTCTGTCTTTTAAATCACCCAGTCGGCAGTACTTTGTGATGGCAGTCCTAGCAAACTAAGACCTTTAAAAAAAAATTACATAACCTTTTTGAGTAAATTTTTTAGCTACTTACATAGCTTATAATTATAATAGAGTGTACTGACCAATAAGTAAAAAATAACCTCTAAAGGGTACAAGGATGTACATATTCATAAACCTTATTTTCTCCTTGTTTGTTTTTCTTGTGACTTCCAACTCCAATTAACTACCCACCCCACCAGGGGTGCATGTTATGGGTCTACGGATAGAGAAAATAGGAGAAGTTAATAGTCAACAGCATCCAGAGAAAGAGCAGTTGCATAAAATTCTGGCCATCATATTCTCAATGAACAGATCTGTTAGAATGTTATTTTTTTCTCTTACATGAAAAATTTCAAAATTAATAACACCCTTAGCATTTCTTAAATTCTTACACACTTAGAGTTTAAGTAAATATAGAAATGACTTCATCTTTTTGGATAAGCAATTAATGAGGTCACAGAGTTAAACACCAATTTACTGAGGTTCCTGGATGCATATATTCTCCTTCAAACTTTTGGGTCCTATTCAAGGTGCTGAGTCTACTCAACAGAAGGGATACTTTCCTGCCTTAATTTGCTTCATCCCATAGTCTCCTTACATCTTTTCTTGACAAAAAGCTGGTAATCATGACCAGCCCCGCAGGTAATGTTCACTTCTCATTTCACATCTGCTAGCTCAGCCTTCTGAATGTGACCGCCCTCCCCACCTCTGCCCCTCCCAATTCTAATTCAACTCTCTCCCGAATTATTTTAATAGTATTTGCTGTTAATGATTTTAACAATACACACGTGTTACTTCCGTGGCCCTCTTTCTTACCCCTTACCCTGTCTTACCAGGCCTTGAACCAGGAACTCAGCGTGGGGTCAGGCCACACTCTTCAACTCCCCATCCCGAAGCGAGCTTTGCCTCAGTGTGACCCACGCACACACACTTTCTCTACTTCCCCAAAGCAAGGCTGAGTCTCCACATCGTCTCCATCATTTCTCACTGAAGGGAGAGGAAAGGAACTGATGTTCATTACCTACAGCTGGTGATTCTAGGCTTGCTCCCCGATCCACCTTAACGATACGGTATTAGTGCACTGACTCTACAGGCAATGAAACCAGTGAGTGCTGGCAATATCCGCAGAACTTCCAAGCGTTAACACAGCCGTTGGGTGGCAGTGCTGGAATTCAAACCCAGATAAATCTGGGGCCAAAGTCGCGCCGTGCCTTTCTACCCTCAACTGGCTTGAAGACATTCATTAGCACTTAGGGTTGGCCTCCCTGGGAACTCAGAATGACTGCGCAGGCAGTAAGAGGATGTGTTTAGGAAGCAGGGAAAAAAAAAAACCAAACAAACAACATAATTTGAGGACCGTTTCTTCATCTGTAAAATAGAAATAAAAATTCCTAACATAGAGATGTCTGTAAATAATTAAATAATTCACAGAAAGAATTTAACACTGTGATTAGGGAAGGAAAAGCACACATACACTCAAAATAGATACACACCTGCTGCTTCTTAGCCTCTTACTAAAAAGACAAACAAAAAACAAAACTAAGAAAAAGATACACACACACAAAGTTAGGAGCATCTGTCCTCTCGCTGAGCGCCAGCTTCACGGCCTACGAACTCCGCCTGTTCCTGGAGCGCGCACTGCCCCGCGGGGCCTTCGCTTCGGCGTCCGCTCTACCCGCCAAGCTCCTGCCCAGGCTTGGCTTGTTCGCGTAACCGACTCAGGGGCCCGTTCAAAGGCAGCTGTAACAGAGAAGCCACCCCACGCAATTGCATTCAAACGCCTCGCCACATCCCACCAGAGGCTGTTACCCTAATTCAGGTTTGTTTCCCTACCATTTATCACAATCTAACATACAACATGTGTAATTCTTCTCTCTATATTTGTCTTCTCAAAAGAATTCTTGAACCATGAGGTGAAGGGGTCTGTAAGTCTGCACCCCACAGACCTACAAGACCCGTCCTCACCCAGCTTCAAAAGCAAAGAGAGAGCCCAGAGACAGAGACAGCGACAGCAGTGGCTTAACAGAGGGCGGAGAGCTTACATGTCGGAAGCAACATCCTGGAGCGCCTCCCCAGTTGCGCGGCAGACCGCAGGCAGGCTCTGACTTCCGGCTTCTCTCCCTGAAGTAGGAGGTGGTTAGCAGTTACAGGCGGAAGTGACTTCTGGTTGGCTCATTGGTTACCAGGGAAACCAGCAGGAGGGCACGCCCCTTCCTGCCCCTTTGATGAGAACAAGCACCAGCTGGGGCCTGGGGCCTAGCCTGCAGGAAGGCCAGGCAGGTGAGAGCTGTAGGTGAAGCAGGCACTGGTCCAGCAGGGGATGTGCAGAGGGCAAGAGGACAGCCATCTCGGGTGGCCTGACCCTACAGGGTCTCTTTATGCTTTGTTTACGTCTAGATCCCAAATGACTAGTGCCCAGTGCCTGTTAGGTGCTAAATAAATATTCATTGGATAAATTTAATGAAATAATCAGACGTTTGTATTTGTTAATGTGCAAATAAAGACTTTAAAAAAGTAAGATTAAAGCACAACTTCATTTGTCCTGTTTTCCCTAAGATTTAATTACAAACATTGGGTGTTGTTACATAACATAACTTTGGAAGTATTTACAATTTATGTTTTCAATGGTTCTTACAATGACTTGAAAATTTAGGCAAATTTTTATTTTAAAGGCTTTTTAAAATATGACCTGTTCTAAACTTATTAAAATATCAGTAAGATGTTACTAACCCTCTGCTTAAATATATATGTATATATATATGTGTATATATATAAATGCATATATATGTGTATATATATTTCATAATGTAGAATTTTAATTCAAATTTTATTATTTTTAGTGTAAGGTATAATTTCCTTTAACATCCACAAATTTATAGCCATATTTATGTCACTTTCTTTTCTTAGTCTTTTCTCACTATTGTGAAAATTAAAATGTTATAATAAATCAGTTATTCTTTTACATTGTTGAGTTATAGATAAGTAATATATATATTTCCTTAGAATTCTTCTACCTAACAGTGAAATATTTACTTAATCTCTTCATGTTCTCATCTCTACTTTTTAGTGTTTTCTGGAGTTCTAAGTCCAATACGTCTCTGGCCACTTCTTCTGCCAATTGTACCCCCTCTTGTCTTCTGTATACCAGGGGCTTTTAGCATATGCCTCAGCTGGTTGACCATTGGCAGTAGAGGTCAAAATTGCAATTAATTAATTCCACAGATTGCCTTGGAGGGTAATGGAGGACAAAAAAACAGAAAGTTGATGCTGTTTGATCTTTTTCACAGTTGTTCCTTTATGGAAAATAAATCTTCAAAAATACTATTGTGAAGTACAGTGACATGACCTGAATATTTACAATTAAAAGAAAATGTTCAAAGAGTTTCAAATGTTGGTAATTTTTCTTAATCTCTCTGATTTCATTATTATTTAGAAACTAGGGTTTTTAATTTAATATGATAAATATAAGATTACTTAAGAATGGCTGCGACTTACACACCACAAAGGTATATTTCACTATTTTTTATATTAGTTCAACATTAAAAAAGAATCATTGGCCTTTTGGCTCTAATCAGTTACATAAAAAATGCTAACTTTTTTGTTGTTGTTGTTGTTGTTATCTATCTAGTTTTTGTAGGGTTCTATAATAAGCCAAATTTTAGGGCAATATTTACCTTGAAGATATTTGAGTTGTTAAAATTACCATTATCTTATAAAGTTTTTTTTTCCTACTGCCAAGACATGAAGGCTGAGTAGTACAGGGGCATTTTCTTTTACTTTTTTTTTTCTTTTATTTTTTTACAGTGGTATTTCACAGCATATTTGGAAATTCCCCAGATTTATAAAGCATCAATATTGCAAATATAATACATAATTATGTTGTAAAATGTAATTACATATAAAGTGAAAAATACCCTTTCTTCATTAAAACATCTTTTTAGGAATGGAAGGCTTATAAGGGATTATCTCTTGAATGTAGGGGAAAAGAATGTGCTCCATACTCCACAGCCAAAAACAGCATTATCAAAGGCAAATTCCATTATTCAGTGTAATGAAGATAAGGCTGACTATTCATGGGCCAAGTTATATAAAAATGTAAATCATATATGGCATTTCTATTGCGGCTGAACAGAGCTTTTATATATATATATAAATATATATATACACACATATATATATACACACACACACACACACACACATATATAATAGCATCCAATTAGCTCTATCATTTGGTGATGTCAATGAAAATTTTGATGTGACAAAAAAGCTCTTAAATGTGATGTCTGTGACAAGCACAACTTAGTTCTTCATTGAATCATGTCTTAAAAATTCTAATATGAAGCTGGTCCAAATTAGGACATTGACTACAAAGAGTGCTCCAAGAAATGGTCAAAGCTAACATTAGACCTTTAATTTAAACTGAAGTGGCAACATTTTTCAAGAACATGAAACTTAAGCCAGTTTCTTGCATGAACAATCCAGAGTTACTCTCTGCTAGAAAATTAAAATAGAAGATAAACTCCTTGTAATAATTAAGTCTATGAACTTTGTGCCTTCCTCTGGCCAGACCACAGGCAGTTCAGTTCTGGTTGATGAATTAGATGAACAAAGGAGTTTGCTCTATACATTGAGATTAAGATGCTTAGATGTGGCATGTTCTGGGGAGAATTTAAATGTTAAGAATTCAGTTCATTTGAATAGTTAACAATGAATATTGGATCAAACACTTGAACTCTGTAATTTCATTTATTACACTGAACTCAGTTTCATAAAATCAGAGTCATGACCAAACTAAATTACAAAATAGTAGTCATTAAAATTTACCTTCTTCTCCCCTGTCCCCCAAAAAACCTTAAAAATTCTTCAGGCTGCCTTTCTCAGTACTGAAAGTGCATAAAAAGACTTACAGATGTGAAGTTACTGAATTACAATTTCAATACTATACTGGAAACTAAATGTGTTTTCACACATTTAATTAATTTAATTAATGATGCAGGAATAGAGGAATTCTATCATTACGTGAATGAGTTTTCCTAAAAATTAATTTAAATTTAAAGTAATTACAATAATTCTGTACTTCGAATTACATTCTAAATTGCTTCCTCTTGATAAAAAAAAGAAATTATTTTTTTACAATTAAGGGATTAAAGAGTTTACTATATGTTAGTACTCTTATGGTTATCTATATGTCCCATGGTCATCTTATCATAACAGTTTTATAAGGTAGATGGTATTATTATCTCCATTTTATTTATAAGATTGCTGACGCACATGTTAAGTAGTTAAGCCTGTGTCTCACAGGGAGTAAGAGGTAGAATTGGAATCTGAATGCAGGGAGTCTGTCTCTAGAATAAAAGCTTCGAGGTGCTACATTACAGCTTCATTACATAAGGAAGGAGGAAGGAAGGAAGGAAGGGAAGAAAGAAGGAAAGAAAGAAAGAAAGAAAGAAAAGAAAGAAAGAAAGAAAGAAAGAAAGAAAGAAAGGAAGGAAGGAAGGAAGGAAGGAAGGAAGGAAGGAAGGAAGGAAGGGAGGAAGGGAGGAAGAAAGAAAAAGAAATTCTGCATCCAAAGTAAAGAAGAGCTAAAGAAACTTTATTTTTGTTAAAACAATGAGATACTACTGTGCAGTTATCTGAATAGCTAAACTCCAAAACACTGAAAACACCAAATATTGATGAGGCTATGAACCAACAGAAATTCTCATTAATTACTGCTGGAATGCAAAATGGTACAACCATTCTGTAAGTTTCTTACCAACTTTCTTACATAGTCTTACCATATGATGCCACAGTCATCATACGGTAAGAGATGTTTAGAGCAGCTTGATTCATAATTGCCTAAAATGTGAAGTAATCAAGATGTCCTTCAATAGGTGAATAAACTGTGATACATCCGTACAATGGACTATTATTCAGCAATAAAAAGAAATTAGTTACTGATTGACAAAAAAAATGGGGAAACTAAACAGATACTGCTTTGTGAAAGAAGCCATTCTCAAAATCTTAGTGGCAAGTGTGAAGACTGTATCAGATACCTCTAGTTGGATATCATTGAATATATATCTTTACATATATTTGCACGTGTGTGTGTTTTAAGCACAAGAGTCATAATGTACAATAATCTAAGGTGGAAATAAAGATGGAAAGAAAAAATGCAAAGTCATATATTTATTTGTCATTGTAATTTTCTAATGAGGTTCTATAGAACTGTTTTCTAACAAGATTCCAAAAACAGTGATTGAAAAGTTATTTATATTTATGTGAATTGTCTCTTACAAGAGCTGATTGTTTCGATTCATTATTCAGTTAGAGTGTAATTAAAGGGCTCCCTGTTCAGAGTTAGGAAATCTTAGCTTAAAGATTGGCTGTGACCGTAACTAGCTTTTTGTAAGACACTTACTCTAAGTTTCAGTTTATTTATCACTGAAAGGAGATAGCACTAACGACTTAGTGTCAGGACAAAGATTAAGCAACGTGATGCATGAGTAAGGTTAAAATTTGAATTCCTATATATCTAAGTTTTTATTATTGTTAAGATTATAACAATAGCTAACATTATTTTGTCTATTTTTAAAACCCCATGGCCAACATTATTTACTGTGTCCTGGGCATTACAATAACTGACCAATTAACCCTCATAACAACTTTTGGAAGATATTAAATTATTGTATCAATTATCTCTCGCTGCATAATAAATAATTTCAGAGCTTAATGAGTAAATATGACAACTGTTGACTTGGGTCATTTTTCTGGGGGATGGCAATACAGGCTGACGTCACCTCGGCGGTTCTGCTGTTCTGTGCTGGGCTCAGTGATGTCTGCAGTCATCTGCTGCTCAGTGGGTCTACTTCTGAATGCGGTCAGTCCCTAGCTGGGGTGCAGGAGTGAAGGGAACATACGTCTCATTTTCCAATAAAGCTCACAGGGGTCTGTCCATGTACTAGAAGCGGCAGGGGTCCCAAATGGAGCGGCTTTACACCAAAGTGCCAGTCCTTTTCGTGCTTCTTCATAGAACACAATGCAAATTTTCCCGCTGGCAAGAGCAAGTCGCAAGGCCAGTTCAGTTTCAACTGGTGGAGAAAAAATCCACTTCCTGATGTGAGGAGATGCAACATATTAGAGCCACTATGAAATGTACTGCAATTATTATCCCTTTCCCATTGGTGAGGAAATTGAAGTTTACAGAGATTAACTAACTCACACTAATTATACCTAATTAGTGGCAGAGCCAGGATTCTCATCTATTTTTTATTGTCTTAAATTTTGTGCTCTTAATCACCAAAGACAATAAATTTTTGTCATCCTTTTGTCACTGTCTCTGAACTACAGAAGAAAATAATTGTTAAAAGAGTCAATTTTCCAGAATATGTGTTATATAATTTAGATATTAGAGTAGCACTTATCAAAACTAGTGTAACATTTTAAAATATATATATTATTCCACATGCGAATATAAAGCATAATAAAAATATTAAGGGAAAATAATAAAATAAAATAAAATTGCTATGTAGCTCTTAAAATAAATTATATTTGTACATATTTACATATATATTTATTACAAGTCATTGGTTTACACAATTGTCGTAGCTGGTTAAGCAAGAGGAAGCTGGCAAGCCATATAGTCAAGAAGGAACAGTCATGATGAGGCTGGAAACTCACTGGCTTGAGTTGAAGTTTGGAATCTCTGGACATGGATTCCTTTTAATGGCCTTTTGATTAACTAAGCCAGGCCCACCCAAGATGATATATCTTTTAATAAGCTTAAAGCCAACTGATTAGGAACCTTAATTATAGCTGCAAAATTCCTACACAGCAGTACATAGATAGATGCATGCGTAAGTGAACCACTGAGAGGTGTGTATGCGCCACAGAACAGTTGTTTCACAGACTGGTTGAATTTTCACGGTATAGCTCTGTAGCCTGCCCTATGTGGAAACGTACTGAAAGGGAATTCTGGACGGCATAGCTTAGCTAAGCCAAGCTGGTTCACTCAAACGCCATCACATTCCACCTTGGTAATTTGGCATTTATACATATATCCTTACACCATATTTAATCTCCAAATAAAGATAATAATCAAGTCGTAATTCTGGAAAGCATGATACAGCTCTCCCACATACAACCTAAAACACCGTGACATTTTTCCCGTAAAAACACAAAGTGCTTGGATATCTTCTCCTTTGATGTACTATCACCTAAATACTGACACGTAAGTTAATTTTTAATAATGCTTCTTAGATAAGGGGAGGCCAAAGGGAACAAAAGAAAAGAATAGAAACATAGAGGTAGGTAGACAGATAGACAGACAGACAGACACAGATACCTAGATCTATAACTAGATCTAGATATAAACATGTTCATATCAACAGAGAAAAAATCATAAATATTACAGTTGTCATTCTGCAGCTGGTCACATGGCCGTGATTATTATCTGTGACTATCTTCTTCAGTTATCCACTGCATATACCCTTTGTCTTCAGCAAACACTTCAACTGGTTGCGGTTCTCTGCCTGGTGAAGTGACCTAAACCTCCATTCCTCAAGCAGCTGAACCACTGGCAAACATGCATGAATTAAGTTTTGTAGTTTGCACTGACTTTAATCACAAGAGAAGGTCGTATTAAGAGACACCTTAAGAGATCTCCTGTGTTTCAGATATATCCTTCTTATCTCTGAAGTGTAGTAAAAACTCAGTTTCACTTTGGTAATAATTATCAACCGCCCCAGCTGGGACGGTAAACCCTTTCTTCTCCCATCTCCTCAGAGGCGTGAGGAGACCAAAATCACCAGGTGGCAGTCACAGATTTCAGTTCAGAAGAATCATTCTTTGAACTAAGTTTTCTCACCAGTAGAGCCTAAAGTCATATAAACGAGAAGCAACATTTTGCTGGTAGAGCACAAGGAGTAATAGCAGGAGGAGTCATTCCCATTCCAGCTCTTAATTTCTGGACCTGGGAGTCCTGGCAATGGAGAATCAGCCTTATATATTAGATGCTTACTTAGAGAAAGTAATGCATTCTGGAGGATGTTACACCAGCCATGCAAGGATTTGCCCCCTAGTTAGTACAAATGAAGACTTCAGAAGGCTGTTTCATCATTCTAGCAAGGCAGATGTTTCATGATGAAGGGGAACATGACTAATGAGATGCACAAGCCTGAGGCCACTGTCTACACTTCATTTGCTATGAAGCGAATTTCTCGGTCAGAAGCAATGCTGCGGGGATATCAGGACAGGGGGTACGGTAGCCATGGCAAGTGGGGTGGAAGCAGTGGGTGGGCAAGGAAGGCAAAACCAATTCAAAGTATATATTCCAGAAAAACAAAGTGCTATTCAATTCCATAAAGAAAGTGCTTTAATGTCGTCAACCTGCTAGCAGGTTGATCACCTCACAGAAGGCTACCATATCAGAGCTCAGGGTCAGTCTCTAGTGTTGGAATACTGGAAATTCAACAGTGGCTGTAGCCAGGCAGCCTTGGTAAATGGAAATGATGTTAATCTCACACTGAACTCTCACTCTTGTCACCACTGCCACAGAAATGATTTGGGAGGATGCTGACAGATATTCACAAAATGGGCTTAGTCACTTGATGACTTAAGTCCTCCACTTTTTAAAAAAGATTTCACATGGAACACAAATATCTTCATATCCTGTTTCCAAAAAGGTCTATCCACATAGATTCATCAAGACTCTTTTTTCATGAATTTTATAATTGTGTTGCTGACCATTCAACCAAATCATTGGCCACATTTCATGAATTGATACAGATCTGATCATCTGACTTCTCTCCTTCTAGGCAAAAATAAACAGTTCCACTGATTAAATTAGTTCTGCCCACTGAGAGGATCTCTATTCCCCACTGTCCTTTAGAGACACCCTCACAAAGAAACCATGCTCTACACCTGTCAGCTTTTGTGTGGTCTCTTCATACTGTGCAGTGCTGTCTTCACTGGGCTCAGGACTGCAGGACGTCAGTAGTAAGGGCCATGGGCATTTGAGCTACTTCCTCGTACAACCTACTTTCTCCTTCAGTACCTGCTCAAGCCCCATTGCATACACAGTACTTTCACTTGGTTTCGGAGCAGTGTCGTACATGCCTAACTTTACGCCCTGGTAGGTCAGAAAATTCTGCTTCATAATGGACAGCTCAGGATGCATGGTGACTTGGTGGCTTTACTGAGGCTCAGGAGCAAGCCAAAAGCTGTTGTTCAAAAGCAGACTAGTTATCCACACGTGATGTCTGGGCTTTGTTTCAAAACCCTAAGGGTGGGAGGTGTGATTCACCTACAGGGACCGGCCGCTGGCACTATACAACGTCTCTCTCTGCCACTGATGCTTCAAGCACCATTAGTTTGCTGGTTCATACAGTTTAAGTGGCAGAGCAGTTTCAGCTGGTGCCTGTGGGCGCCAGTCTGTTTGTGGTCTTCCTGTTCTGACCTGCCTGTAGACATTAAGCGTCAGCCTGGTGACGAATATTCTTTTGATCTTAATGAATACTGACTTTATATGTGAGTAGAAATAGGATATTTAAATACTTTTGCATTTTATTATTATTATTACATATTTTTCTGTTCCTGTCCTCAGGCAAACAGTTGCTCCTAGAGTGAAAAGGATGCTACTTTTTTATTCAGTTTACCACTGTCTAATAGTGTCTGGTGAACAAGAGGCATTTTAAATAAATGTATGAAATTCATCTGAATTTAATACATATTTCTGGTAATAATAATCCACATGCGAATGCAGATTGCCCAGATGGACACACACATACCCACATACATGAGCTCATTCGTGTGCAGAGTCCTGAAGAAAGAAATCACCGAGTGATAACCTCTTCTTCATTCAGAATTTCCAAATGAAGCTGTATCCAATACTTTCTTTTGGCCAAATCTCTTATAATTAAATATTTTTAGATCATTTTATCTAACCAATTTCATGTCTACTTATCTATACATCTGCTTTAAAAAATTCTATTCTGTCTACTTACCCCAAACCACTCTTAGTGAACCATACATGGATTTTATTTCCTCACTGAACCAAGGTCATCGCAAAACCACAAGGTTATCCATTAGCAGTTTCTCATGAACATATTTTAGATGATTAATATAATTAGTTTGAGTAATTATGGGATTGATACATTCACAGTTTGGTCTAATTAGCCTTTGAACAGACTGATGGCTCAATTGAAGAGCTAATAAATTATCTGGCTGATCTCCACACACCTTTTATATTTGGTTTGAATAATACCCAAGCTTTTGGCAAAGTCACTGGCCAAAAGGCTAAAAGTTAGCCTATCAATTTTCAATAATCACATTGTTCTTACAGGTACTTGATGCTTTTTGTTTTAATATATATTTATTTTTTGATGCTTATAACGATCAAAATTTTCCATTTATTTGTGCATAGATCAGTGCTATGAGAAGGCTTCTGTGAGGCTGTCTCTGCAATATAAGTGAGTAATTCTAGGAAATCTAGAAATATTGCATAAAATGCATGAAATTAGACAATAATTTTTGTTCTCTGTCATCTTGCGATTTCCTGTCAAATTCACTAAACAATTTCCTTTGCGTTTCACAAATAATGTTGACTTCCCCCAAATCTTCATTTTTGCCTAATTCCATGCATAGGTAGCATAATAAATAAAGGCTGGTTTTTAAATTATTTGCTTGTCTTTGTAATGAAATATAAATAATGATATAATCATAGTATGTATATAACTCCCAGTACTGTTTCCATTGCACAGAGTAAACCTATCTATGCTGTTTTTACATCTGTTTAATTACATTTTTTTAATGTAGCTATATTATATATGGAAGTCTCCTTGACACTAAGGTCATTTACTTTGATAAATCCACTGATGCATACACTCAGCTTAGGTCGTAAATGAAAATTATTAAAGCATAAGCTAATTATAATGCAAAAGCTAGTGTATGATCAGAGTCCATTCACCACGTGGTAAGTAATACATATTTTTAGTTCCCCCACCTTAAATCTTACTGAATTTATACCTATTCTTAAGATACATTCTCATAACAATTTATATAAGAGGTGTGAATTATGCACTTAACTGTGGAAAGTATTGATCAGTCATAATCATACACTGTTTTTTAATCAGAAAAATATTTTAATTTGAAGCTATAAGAGTGTCTCTTCCACATAGAAGTAGTTGTCAATAGTTCAATGGCACGTTCGGTAGAATTCTCATTAGTATTTCAGTAACTCACCCTTCTCATAGACGTGATTATTACCTGCGGCCTTAATTTTGCCTCTCCCACGTAATTCATTTCCCAGATAGACAGAGAAATACCATACTACTCAAGCTTTTCATTAACAGAGATTAGAGTTCATTTCCTACTATCTAATACTCTAAGCAACCAGATTTGTTAGCATTACTGAAACACAGTTATTTTTTCTTTTACAACTTCTTTTCCCCAATATTTTTTGCAACTATGTTTAGTTAAACTGGAGAAAATTTAGGCTTATTACTACTATTAGATTTACACCTAGGCTAGAAAAACTAGGCTTCCTACAAGCAGTTACTTTACCATTAAAGTATTAACCTCCTAGGATCTTGACTGATGTCCCAGGTTATTGATAGTTGACTTCCCACGAATGGTGGTCGGGCCTTGGCTATCTCTGCACCCCACGCAGTCTCTGAGAGTCGTCTAGCTTATGCCATCGCCCTGCCATCGCCCTGCCATTTCTCCTAGTCTCATGAACTTCCTCACGCACGTGTGCTGTTCAGAGCGCTGCAGAGTCCGCGCGATGGCTCCGCGGTCTCGGCGCTCTTTCTATTCAGGCCCCGCCCACGCTGAGTGATGCCTTGCAACTTACAGCTGCCTCCGTGTTTCTCAACTTTAATCTCTATACCCTTAGCTCAGCGATGTTCCCGTGCTGTGCTTGGGCTCTCTGCCTCTGCACTGTGGTCCACAATGTGACTCTAGGCAATTTTATTTCTCACATTATTGATTTTCACACTTTGGGGGATCATAGTCCTGTGCTGTCCGTTGTCCAATGTCTATTTTTGTTTGTGTATTTTTGTGTTTTTCCCTCTATTCTCTAATTGTTCATGGTGTAGGTTAAGTCTGGACATGTTACTTGACTATTGTCATAATTCAGAAATCAATTCCCCCAATTTTTCTCTCTTACACTGATAACAACTAGTTCAGTAGTTCACTGAACTTTACATTTTTATTATTGTTAATCATGTGATTTATCAAAAGGTTTTTAAATCCATGTGTTTTACTTTTTAAAATGTATTCATATAAAAGTAGTTAATGTGTACATAAAATGCAGTTAATAAAACACAAAACACTTTCTGTGAGTTATTTCATAGTTAATGTCCTTTTCTGAACTTGCTTTATCTTATGAAAATTACTTAACTTTGACTCTTGACTTTTAACAAAAGGTAAGTACCACATTAGTTTGAAAAAAAATTATTGTTTTATTGTGTATTGCATATAATTTGAGTGAAGAAACTAGTAAAAACTCTGAGATATAAAATAAATTTTAAAACATGAACTCTGAACTTAGGCTACTTGAGTGTAAATCTCT
This sequence comes from Camelus ferus, assembly GCF_009834535.1. NCBI lineage: Eukaryota > Metazoa > Chordata > Mammalia > Artiodactyla > Camelidae > Camelus > Camelus ferus. The sequence continues at coordinate 8,783,102 of NC_045718.1, read as the reverse complement.
GCTTTATCATTTGCCTGGCCCATGACCTGGGCAATGTTGGTTAAATGTTCTGTACCTTATCTGCATAATGGGAGATATAATAACATCTATTTCATGGAGTTGTTGTGAAAATGAAATTACGTGTGTGTTTAAAACAGTTGGTACATCTAACAGCTCTGAAAGTAATTATTATTATTCCTGTACACAAGAGAAAATATAAAGAAGAAACAATACAGGATTAAAGTTTTGACACACAAAACACGTGAGAACTCCACAAGTATAATTAAACGCATTTTTATGATCAACAGTGAAGTAACTGGTGAGGCACGATAAACAGCACTTCTGTTGATCACTCGAGTTCTGAACCAAGTTCTGAAATAAGACAAAGGTGCCACCAAGAACAGAGCATCACATATCCCCCCCGACAAAGCTAGTCAGAGAGCGTTTTCTCTGAGTCTTGCGTCTGTGCAGACCTTACCAGAGGCCTCCTCTCACATTGGTCCAGACGGAGCCAGACAGACATGAAGTGCCCTGATTTCATTAAGAATGCTGGGGGAGCTCCAATTACTTGAGAAATTATGCAAACCACTTTAATTCTCTGAAAATGAGTAAGGCATGTGTCAACAAACAGAAGATTTGAAGCCAAGATATCTCATTTTCATAGAAAGGAACACAGGGTTTGGAGAACGCTCATTCCCACTGACAAAGCACACAGTGTGCTAGGAACTGTCACCAGCCCTACTTTCCAACTGGGATCATTTTTGCTGTCACTTCTTTCACTACTTTTATCCCTTCCACACTTTTTGTTCTTACCCATTTATGCATGAAAAATGGCATTGTGATCATTACATTCGAGTTTGGGGGTAGGTGGAACTAAATTAATGTGTTTAAGCCACCTTCAAGTAGAGGTCCTGCTTGCATTCCCTATTCTGAAATGTGTAAAGGGCTCTGATTAAACTCTTATTTTGAGACCTCTGTATAAGGCAGAAAATCACCACTTTACGGGATGTTTTAAACCTTTTCTTTTTTAAAATCACACAGCCCAACCAAAATAAAGCAGGCAATTATTTATTGCTTGTTAAGTTGGCTATATGTTGCTCTCTTACCTAATTTGCCTAGCAAAGTTAAAATTCATTGTTCAGGAGACTCCACAATTGAATTAGTTTAGGGTGGTGAGGTAGCAGAATATGTAATTTGTTCTCCATGGACCAAGCATTGCTGTAACTAACGAAGAACTGTGTTAATAGCAAAATCAGCATAACAGACCCTGCAGTCAAAGAGTAAAGAAATGTATGTACCATCAAGCTATCATTTTTATGAAGTGGATTTTCCTCCCAGAGACATTTAGATGCCTTAAAATAGTACATAGAAGCAGCCATTAGATACTCCAGTTTGTTATCAAATTATATTTTCTTAAAATGACTTATCTGACATAAGTAATTTAATTACAGGATACAGTATTTTGTAAGAAATAATCTAATTAAAAATTATAGCATGATTACTTAAATTTGAGTATCAGTTTTAACTGTTAGTGTAGGAGTTTTACAGTTTAGCTACAGTGCTTAATGTCAAAGAATTGTATATCAATTAACTTACACATTTTTATTATGTCAATAATGCATTCCAAATCGCTGTGAGTCTTTATAAACAAATGTCACAAGTCTGCTTCTTATTTATTTGACCAAGTAGTACTTACTATTAAATAAACAGATCAGAATTCATGAATAATTAAATACAATTATCATATGAACACTAATGATAGCTAAACTTAAGTAGGGTAGGGTCTTTCCCAAGAACGTCTGTTCTCATAGCATTTGACTCTCCAACAGTGTCTCTATCAGCCAGAGTGAGAGCCACCACTTTCGTGGATCCTGTTAGGGATTACATACAAATTCATTTTCATGTCACTTACTGCACTTACTGTAACTTTCCCCAAGAAGAAGAAAGAAAAAAATATATATTTAACACAAATAGTTCATAGTAAAAAATGGAGTTGATGATACAATACATGATTACACTGATAACATGATTGAGGAAGTTATTCACAAGTTTAGAAAATATAAAACTTTCTAATCTAAATTATCAAATTAGCAGTAGATTAAAATGTTATTAATCTACATAAAAATTCTCAGTGGTTCCTCAAAAACATAAAGATGAAGTCAGTATGACACAGAATGACCCTTAGGATACACTTGAAAAGTATATGTTCTTTCTTACTCTGAAGCCACGTTGAAACTCAGACCAAACAACTGGGCCAATATGGAAACTTATTTCAAGCTTTGATGTTGACCTTTGCTTTAAATCCAGAACAAATATAAATATGAAGAAAATGTAAAAAGACAGTTGGGTTCATCTATGAGATAAATCTCTGAGAACAGGAAATTTGTCTGTCACGTGAGTTTTGCTCCTCCTCAGTGGGTGCCCTAATTTTCTCATATATGATTTTGGGGACCTTAGCTTATCTCAGTACTTGAAGTCAGTATTTCTACTTCTATCAGTGAATAAAAGAAGGAGAAATTCTTCTGAAATACTACTAAACGCATCTTAAGGACCTGGTTTCTCATGAGGTACATAATTTCAAAATGCTAAAGAGAGAAAAATCCAAAACCTCTTGTTGAAAATTAACTCCCAATGAAAAAGACAAAACAAAATTGCAAAAAAAAAAAAAAAAAAGCAATGCTAAAAATTCCAAGAAAGCTAAAATTTATTTCTGATAAAATGAATCTTTAAATAATAACATTTGAAAGGCTTGAAATATGAAAAAGGTACTCAGTGTACCTCTGCTCCACTGTCCCCTGTGAGCAAGGAATGGCTGCTTAGTTCTGGATAGTTCTGGGATCTAACACAGTTGGCAACTGTTATACTCATTATATGCTTTTATACTTGGCTTTCTGTTTTATAAATATGTGAATACAAAAGTATGATTAAAGTAACAACTAAGTTAACTACATTTAATCTAAGTAGAAAATAAATCCTGTTAAGGGCTATGACTTCTTTAAGAGGATTTTTCCTCAATCTTCCATTATTTAAGAGCAAAGAGAATTAATTTATGATTCTGCCATGAAACTAATTCCAAAAGAGAATATAATTACTAAGTCTCCATATTTTAGAGTTACATATGTACAGATAGAGGACATTGTAATGCTGAAAATGTATTCCATCTACCATTGGAATCCTGATATACAGAGATAAAACTATCTTCTATTGACTATCAGAAATATATAACTATTAAATATGCTGTAACCTGGAATTTAAGTGGTTATGGGATTCCAAAATTTGTTCTTTTTAAAATAATCCCCAATGTACCCAATATTTATTGAAGAATTATTTTCTACATGTTTCATTAACTTAGCATTAGTTCTTTTAATGCCACAGTATTTTCTTATTGTGGTAATTAAATAGTATATAAGCTTATTTTTTTCTGGGCTATGAAACCAAGTAAAGATATAGATCACATTAAAGTTTTTTTTTTTTAATTAAAAGGAAAGATAAAAAGCACATCTGGTAGGAAATCGCAGCCAAAGGGAAGAAACCAGAGAATAATATAATAAACAGTAAAAATACCACCTGCTTATGATTTCTTCATCTTTTTCGAGCAGCAGTTCCACAGAACGTTAAAGAACTTGGCACCACGATCTACGTCGTGTATGTTAGGCAGCTGTGTGGCCCTGCGTATCTTCAAGTCTGCTAGTCAATATAGTCATTAAATTTTTTACTTACATCATTTTCTTCGTACATAAAAGTCTAGTTAATGCTGCTTAGTGGTAACATGTAAATACCTTAAATCTGTTTGAACATTTTGACAGTATTATTCAGACACCCAAATATAGATGTGACTTTTATAATTACCAAATATTTTTAAGTTTCTACTATGGTATTAGTAAAATGTTTTTCTTATAATATTACAGGTAAGTGTAGGCATTTGGTAAAGTTAGAGTTCAGGAAACATTTCCTCAAAGTCTTAATAGCTGATAATGTGAGGCATTAGCCATTTTTCTTATTGAAAATAAATAAGTTGTCTGGTTTCGTATGGAGTTTCTGTCTGCAACAACTATCCCTGGACTCATGAATCACGAAAGGTAAAAACAAGAGAACATATGGTGGTTTTTGCATATTTTCTCCAGAGAGCTCATTCTAAAGTTTTTCAGAATTTGTATTACATTTGACAGAATTATTCATCCACTTTTCATGAAGAAAGAAAACTATCCCTTTTTTTTCTTCTTTTAAGTATGGAAAACTACAAAGTAAATTTTGGTAAGTATACATACATGTTTATATAGCATTTTGTATTTTTCAAAAATATTAACATATATTATCTTAGTCTTCAATTCAACCATGTGATTAGGTAAAGTTTATTTATTAGAACACAATTTTAGCTCTAGCCCTTTAGGTTTAGATTACATGAAAACTGACCTGTCCCTAAGAAGTCAAGATCAAGTCAGAATCTTCCTTAATGAGCTTACGGTATCTCAGAAATGCAAGACCAGAAAAATCAACTATCATATTACAATCAACTGCAGGTGGATGTATAACACTAGTAACAGTAGTCATGGGACCCTCTTCTGTTCCTAAGTCTGTGATATCAGGACGCCATTTAGTCATCACAACGCACTTGTGAGGTAGGTTCTAGTTATCATCCCCATTATGCAGCTGAAAATTGAGAAATTATTTTCCTATTAGCAACAGTAGAAGATAAGGACTGAGTCCCATCCCATAATCTGACAACAGAATCCAAGATTCCATGGAAAAGGATGCGGTTTACGTTGAAATTACTTTTTGCCAGGGAGGACAAGGCGGAGGGCAAATGTGAGAAATAAGAGTGAAACACAAGCTGGTTTTGGGTAATACAGGTTTTGGGTAATATGATGTGTCTGAAATTTAGTTGTTTTCTATGTTGGTACAAGTAGCTTATGTGTACATTGTGTACAAAAATGTGGTAAAAGTGAGGATGGAAAGTTAGAGTGAACTAAGTCATATATATGAATGGAAAAGGGAACAGTACAAGTGTATCTACATGCAAAATTAACAGAGCTTGGCGACTAATATGAGAAAGAAATTGGAGTAATTGTTACGTATTTTTATTGTCAATGTCTATCTAATCTCAATAGAGCCCACTCATGAGATTTTCATATTAAAAATGGGCAGCTTCTTGGAGCTCTTCAATTTTTCTTCAATAATCTTTTTTAAAAAATAATACTGCTACCAAATTTCACCTGTGCCTTTAAATTAAAAACCAATCATTTTGCTGTAGTAATAAACACATAAATAATGGTTTTAGTGTAATCCAACATGAAAAAGTTACAGAAGACACTGCTTTTTAAAATGTAATATACTCCAGCGTATTTATTATATTTAAACCAACTTGTGGAATAAATAAGAGGGCTGTAAGTAATTTGTAATCCTTCCTCTGTAAGTCATACCCTTGGGCACTGTTTGCCTATATGATAGATTAAAAATAATGTCTCACGGAAATTTAATTTATATTAATCTTCTTATATATGGGGATTTTTTTCATGTTTGACTTCCATTTATACTCATTTACTTCATGTCTTATAAATTCATTTTTCTCCTCACAAAAATTAATGGTTTTGTTGTGTATTGCAATTATTTTTCCAATTTGTCATTGTTTTTATTTTTTTACTGTGTATTTTACTTATATCATGAAGATATTTTATTTCCAAATAATCAGTCATGCAAATATTTTTTATTTGTTATTTTTGGCTGTGAGAAAGGAATGGAGGAAGGATATTATAACTAATATTTATACTAAGGGCTAAATACTTCTTTAAAAACAGACTTTACCAATTGGGAAAAGAAATGTAGCTGTTTCAGGACAAACTTTTCAATTAAAGAATTTTGACTCTTTCTGAAGATGTATGTCAAAATCAGTTCATGAGTTTTTTAGTGTAATGAAACAATTTTTTTCCCCAGAAACAACACATATAGTCAGAAATATTCTGGTAGATTCATAATGTGAGCTGAACGTTTTGTAAAGCACATGTGGTAATTTATAGCTCATATTAAAAGCTCAGAGCATTTTGGAAGCGATAATGACAGTGCATCAACAATTCGTTCATTTGAACAGATTAGATTTATGATGCGTCTATTTGTCTAATAATGAACTGGTAGGTGTTTGCTAAGAAAAGAGGAGCCTAGTCAATAAATGTTAGTTAAAGCACATCAGATGAATTTGTGATTAAAATAAATTTGTAAATGTCCTCTTATTGATTTCAATAGTGGAGAATTAACTGAATTTTAATATAGATTCAGTGTGCCAAGTAAATTTGTATTTCTTTGACCAAGCAACATATTGGTTTTTCAAAATTCTACCTACAGTTGATTCAATAACTGTTTTTAAAAGCTGGTGAATATTTATAATAATTAATCAGGGTAGATTATATAAAAGTAATGAAATAAAGCCAACTTGGAGATTTATTATTCTGTTCAATGCACAGTACCCTGAATATTCTAATTAAATCCTGCCAGTTAACCAGCATGAGCTATTATTGCTATGAACAGCATCTTTGTGTGCTCCGCAAGTTTACGTTGAAACCCTAACCTCCAGTGGGTTGGAACCAGGCGGTGAGGCCTTTGGGAGGTAATTAGTTCACGAGGGTGGAATCCCCAAAGCGAGGTTAGTGTCTTTATAAAAGAGGAAGAGAGTTCTCTTTCTCACTCTCTCTCTCTGCCACGGGAGGATAAATGAGAAGATGCCCCTTGTAAACCAGGAAGAGGACGTTCACCACAACCTGACCTTCCTGCACCTGATCTCGAACTTCCGACACTCAGAACTGTGAGAAACTCGTATCTGTTGTTTAAGCCTTCTCGTCTACGATACTCAGTTCCAGAAGCCCAAACGGACTAAGGCTGCTACTGTCATGGACTTTGAGAGTAAGAGTTCTTTCTTTAGTTATTTAATAGAAAAGAGTCACAGATCTTTCAAAAACATTGCACTAGACAGTTAAATAGGCAAGAGACTTTATTCAAGACATTGTGATAAAGGTCGAGACTACTGCAAGGAGAGAGACTGAACTCCACTGAAACAAAAGGTGGGAGGGGAGGTTGTAAACACTGAAGAGGCTCTACGGGCCCTTAGCCTGAAGGTCGGGCCTCTGTGCTTCCTAACTGGCACTGTGGAAGCTAGGCTCCTACCCTCGCACGGAGACTGAGATAAAGGGGCCTTGTCTTTCTCGATTATCACTTTTAGGGGGGTTCTTGAGACACCTGGGTTCTAAAGAATTCACACATCAAAGGGGCAGAGAAGGAATTCACAATGGAAAGTTTTCTAAAGCCAATGCACCAAGAATAAGGAGATCAAGAAAACACCTGCCCAAAGTTTAGTCAAGCTGTGGGGGCTGGTAAAGCCCTTCTGGTAAGGCCCCTCGCGTTTTGCCTATAAACAGTTGAGAGAAAGGCAAAACTAAACAAAAGAAAATCTGCTGAGCTGATGAGAAATGCGCTGCTGATCATTTTACCCTGTAGATTATTCATGAGCAACAGCTGAATTAATGAAGAAGCAAAAATAACCCCTAAACATTTTCCATAATACCTTCTTATGAATACATAATTTACAATTCCATATTTCTATGAGGAATAAGCACATTAATGACCACAAATCACAGGTTCTGGATGTTTTTCTATATGGTAATTACAGTATTTGTTATAATGACTACTCCTGTAGTGGTAACAGTGTGAGGGGCTGGAAATAACTTGCAGGCGTGACAGACTTGCTCTATTGGCTTGAGGTCTCACCCAGACACCCAGACGCCTGCACGGTTAGTTGGCTGCTTATTCTGTACATATACACACACATCTATCAATCTATGTACATATGTATTATATACATCTGTATATGTCCACGTATCTATGTACGTGTATACTCAGCTGTAAACATACTTCAGTTTTTTCATTCAGTCATTTGACCTGATTATTCTTTTTATATTGCTATGTGTGACTAAACGTCTACTTTTATTTTATTTATTTATTTACTTTTATTTTGACAGTTTTATGTTCCCTGTTTTTCTACCCATTATGTGACTTTTGTAAACAACTGTTAGGAAACATGGCCAAAGACTGGTTTCTAAGAGAGCTGCTGTCACAGACAAAAAAGGCAGCTTCGAACCTCATCTGAGGCTCTCAGTCCCTCACTCTTTGACAGATTACAATTTCCCTAAGGATGGTTTTCAGAATGTTTTTGTTTGTCTGATGCAAATCACTCAGGGATTTGCCAGTTGAAAACCTCAACTTGCCAGACGCACGTTTGACGGTTTCATTCAGGTCAGTGCTTATAGAAAGACTGTAACCTACCGAATAAATCAGTATTTGACATGTGAAGGATTATATTAATGTGCTCCTGTATATTTTCCAAAAACTAAATTTTTCTCATAAAATGAAAGTAGTTGGTAATATTTAATGTATATGGATATAGAAATGTTGTATTTTCATATGTATATTCAGTAATACATGCAAGAAACTGGTATAGATTTTAGAAATATTACTGTCCCATATTCAGAATTTCAAAACTGTGTCATTCTCTAGGGAAAGAGACTTTGGCTGAGTTAATGATAAATTCACTATCTGAATAAAACCGGATTTACTATGGAAGAGACATTTTGAGTTTTTTTTTCCCAGCAAGAGGTATCAAACACAGGGAATCAGACACTTACAAAAGTGTTTAGGAACTAAAGAAGTGGAAGACAAGGGGAGATGTAGTTTTCAAATTTTACTCTTGAGATTTTATCCGAAGAATCAGTAAGCTGCTGTTTTTGCCCTCCCCACCTTGTCAAAACACTGTCACCAGTGAAACCAATTATCATTCCTGCCTTGTAGCACCAAGGCAAGTGCACTGTAGGGAAATGACCTAAAGTTGCTGAGGGGGAAAAAAAGACCCTTAATTTTACAAAAGCACACGCTTCTACTCCCCACTCCTGGAGGAAGATTAATAAGGCATTCACTCCCCTTCCATCTTCTGAATCTCATGCAAGCTTATCTCACTGATGGAATTTAAAATCTCATCCAGAAACCTGGAGGCAAAGGAATCAAGATATGAAACCCCCAGGCTTACAGTCCTTCTACCAGAAGGGAGGGCACAGAAGGATTCTGGAATCGATGTCATTGCCAAAATTCCATTCTTTTCCACAGTTCAACCCAATGGCTTATATCTGAACTTTTGAACAAGGGCAAAATCAACAACAGCATGCTTTGATCTAACATAACAGCCCCCTCCTCATTTAGAGAAGATTTCCTGAAGGTCTATCCTCAAGGTAGAGATCCAAAGTTAGGTCAATCATTACATCCATCTCAAAGTGATGGTTATGTTTTTTTTTTTTTTCTAGTTAAGATTGTTCTGTGATAATCAGAAATAAAATTATAAGGTAAATGAGCACCAAAACATCGCATATGCAATACTTAGGAAGGGGAAAAGAGTGGCTAACATATGCCAATTAAAATGTAAAGGAGGGACATAGCTCATCATTGCCGAATGCCTAAAACTAGTCTTGAGATACTGGTGTTTTCAGTTTCCATTTTCCACTACCTGGCCCATTTCGTTCTTGCCCTCAGCCATCATTTTAGTTCTTTTATGATTATTTACTCGGCCGAAGTTTCTTGGTAGTCTGGACTGTGTTAGATTCACTGTGTTGGTCTTTACTAACTAGACTCAGAAGTACAATGAAGGACCCCTGGGCATCCTCTGGTTTCCAGATACAACTCTTTACAGCCATTACGTAGCAGGATCTAGCGCTCCAGCCAGCATAATAACCCACACTGCCGCCTGTTGTTTTCAGAGCCAGGGAGACCAAACTACCCAGCATGTAGCTCAGTGCTCTGATCCACCTAAATCCTTCCATTTAGTTGAAATTTAAGGGTGATAAATTTTCCTAATTAATGCTTTAATTTTCAAGTAAGAGATTTAGCTAGGTTTTGAATTCAGTTACTGCTTAATTCTGAAAACTACAGGATTAGGTGTGTCTGGTATTTACAGATTGCTGTGTTCTGAGACTATAAAATATAAAACGATCACTTAAAGAGCCATCTTTAAAGGCATCAAGTTCCTTTATTATGCTTGGGCTGAGAATTTAAAGTCCCAGACTAGTGATTTTCCATCCACAGGCTACTCCTTATTGACAAAAGCAACCAGTCCACCGAGTCTCTCGTAGTCACTAATCCTTTAATACTGTTTTTTGTTTGTTTGTTTTTGTAACAGTTAGTCTCCCTAGGCTCGCCTTTAAAGAGCACTTTATTCACACACACATGATGATTTAAAGAGTTACTTGGAATTCTATGCCTTGGAAAGCTAGTAGACATTTTTCACTTAGGATCATAATTCCCAATAAACAATTCCCAGCTGCCACCTTTGACGCTCTAGTTCTTGGAAACACGGGTGCTCTATTCTGTTCCATTCATAGTTGTGTGAAGAATCTAGAAACTCTCTTAGGTACTTCAAGCAAAAATACATTTAATATAGAGAAATGATGCTCACAAAACCATTAGAAGTCTTAGATGAGTGGAAGTCTCTAGGTTACTCTGTGGGTTTTTTAGTTGTGATCTAAATAATCAGAACTTTGCTCTTATACATATGTCATAAGTGATTGGAAATCCCTGCTGATTATTGCAACTTCACTGATTATATCTGGAGTTAAGGGAGATTTACTTGAAAACTCTGTAATGTGTGGTTATAGGGATCACACAGAAGGGGAAGAAATAATTCTATTGAAATAAAAGGAAAATGAAAGAAAAGAAAAAGAAACCTCAACACTGACCCATAGTTGTTCACCTTAGGGTTTTGATATAAAGGGACATGGAAGATATGATAGAGATTGTTGTACTTTCAGATTTTAATAAATATTTTCCAAATGATACAATGATATATACACTAGTTAACTCTGAGACTGTCACGGCAAAGTAGCAAGCTTTATCCTTTTCCTCCCATAGCGTGCTCTAGAGAGGAAGGCAGACAAGCAAGCAGAGCTACAACCTGATGTCGTAAGTGAACTGTTGATGAAGAGACAGAAAAGCAGTATTAGTTAGAAAGTTCAATTTTAATTTTAAAATCCATCAAATTGCTGTTTTCATTTTTGTTTTTTCCTCACGTAATTCTAGATTCTAAGGATTGACTGGTTTCGAGAAAGGCCCGGTCCACAGACCTGTAAGATGTTGTCAGGACTCTGCCTGTCACTTGCATCCCATCTTTTCATTCTGTTTCCTGGTATTGGCTTCTTTGTGTAGTATTTTACTCTATCATTTTGGTAGAAATGTCACAAATTATTTTGACTGTCCATCCATGGACCAGACCTGGTCCCTTTTTTTGAACAATCATTGACTTTGGGGAGATAAGAGACTCTTCACAGGTAGCCTGGCAAATATGCTTACCCAGGTGGATGAGGAAACACTTTATTATGAATAGACCCACCAGAATCGTACCGAGTGAGGGGATGCACAGTTTACAAAAGGGAAAGTTCCACAAGGAGGGAATGGGAAAGGGAAACCGTGCAGACAATGTCTAAAGATGTCAACTGGAATCACTTCAGTGTTAAAGATGGCTTTCCAAAGTGTGAAAATGCTCAGGTATTTGAGCTGTGAAGAGATGCTAATAGTTAATCTTTGAAATATAAGGCTCAAGGCAGATGGACAAAATAGTTCAGGCAGACTGGACTCTATGAGTTAAAGCAGAAAGCTGAAAGACAGAATTTTGTGAAAATCATAGCTGTGCATTAAGAAGGAAGGCGGAACCGAGATTAATATACGCTTTAAGTGAAAAATGATGCTGCACTGGATTACCAGTCTGGAGAAACAGAGGTGGCTTTAAGAGCGATTTATTGGGAAATGATTTCTTCTCTAGGCAAACTAGATGCTAACCACAATCACTATGCCCTTCCTTTACCCTGACCCCTGCATTTTAATTATTTTTACATTTATGCATATTGCCTCATCCTTAGAAGAGTTACTTATGAGGCTACCATAAGCCCTTTATCTAATAATTCCCATTCATGTTTCTCCCCTCACCATGGTCTGTTTTTTCTTTTTGGTCCTTGCAAAACATTCGATCATTTTATATTCCATATTTATTTGCTTATCTGTTTGTCAGTATTTTCCATAATCCTTTTGGAAACAAGATTTGACTACTTTGCTCACTGCCAGATCCCAGCTAGAACAGCACTGCGGCATGCTGCTTAGGAGAACGTTTCAAATGGTGTAATCATAGGCTGCATCTCCAAAGACAGGCATTGCCAGACACCGAGGATGACAGCTAGTCATCACCAGTGACGGGTGAGGGGCAGCCTCACCACCCCGTGGCTTCCCTTTGTCTCATGCCTGGAAGAGCTCTTTATGGCCAGTGGCAGTGGTGGAAAAATGACTTGGATTTTCTGACCACTGGTGTTTCAGTCTTACCTCCCGTCGAGACAGCACTGTTCTGGTTCTTTGGAAACTCTGGTGACAAAAGTACATGAAAGGAATTCATCAAAATCGCTTTTAGTCCTTAGCATTGTGTGGGTAGAACGCGAGGATGGAAGGGACCCAGCAGCAGTGCGAGCAGGTCCCTCCACTCACAGCAGTTCTTCCCTGGACAGGAGGCAGAGGTGGGGACAGTTCCAGCAACCCTGCACCACAGCCCACAGATGACAACGGACCAGCTGTCGTGACTGGCATCTTGAAAATTAGGTAGTGAAGTCCTCTGCCATCATTTCATATGGAAACTGGCTTTTGACCAGCTTTTCTAAGCTCAGCGCTTTTTCAGGAATGCCTCCTCGGTTGCCAAATTGTGCCTGGCTTTATCATACTTCGCTTCCCCCTATTTCCAGCCCTAAAGATCATTATTATGGATCTTTATTTCAATCTTTAATCCTGCTGCTTCAGAGACATTGTGTATTTACGGTTAGCCTGGAACTGGTAAAGGCCAAGCAAAGTCATACCAAAGTAGGAGTTTTTAAAGTATTTTTTGAGGCTCTTTACTAAATGAAGAATTGGTATTTTATCTTATATTCTTCAAGGAAGCTGCCTCTTTTCTCTCTTGCATTGATAATTATTTATAATCAGAACTCATTTCATTAATTCTATGCCTGAATGATTATATGATTCTTATTGTCACATGTGAAAAAAATATTTTCTTATAGCAAAAAATTCATCATGAATGTTGTGACTTTTTAGTACCTTGAATGTCAACTGCCTCTAAGCCGGTGAGTTTCAGAGATCATTTTGAATAGGGTGTGTCTCTAACACCCTCTTCTATAGTACAGCTTATTAAACACGTGCAACATAAACAGTGGTCTGGGGAGGTTTCTCATCTCCCAGCTTTTCAATAGTTTCTCAAGATTGTGTGCTTCAGTGTGGCAACTGTCTTTCATGTTTTTAGTTTTAACTCTAACAGCATTGCCGGGCTTAATTTGATTCAAATAATACTTCACTTTTTAAATGCCATACTGTCTTATCCTCAAATTAAAATATCATTATCTTATCAAATCTTCCAACAAAATATAACTAATTTCCATTCATAATTATTGCAAATTAAGTCATCAAGGAAATATTTTGCTTAAGAAAAAAAACAGGTTTTAGGCTTCAACTATTCAAATATGAAACCTAACAGTGAAATATTTTAGGGCTAAATTGAATTACTTGCAGTTTTGTAGACTCTGACATTAAAGACATATTTTTATAAGTTTTGCTGCAATAATATTCTGTTATGCATATCTTAACAGATTTCATTAATACTACTTTAATCAGAATCAGCTATAATATTCTTAATGCATTGATACACCTAAAATTTTTCAGGGAAACAAAACAATCTACTCTGACTCTTTTCTTATGAGTGTGTGCATTAATACATTGAAATAACTTTAAATATGCTCAAAAGTAATGCCCTCTTTCATACAGATACCAGGTATTTTTGAAACATTCTAGTGGTAACCTAGTATCTAACAGTTCCTAATATTAAACTAATACCATAAATAATGCCTTTAGGATAACTGTTACCATTAAGAATATTGAATTGTATGAAATAAAGAACACTCTATTGCAAAAGCGTATCAGTTAATAGCATCAGGAGAAGAATCTGGCCAGCATCTGGAAGTCACATTGCCTGACGCATGCATCCCATGGGGTGAGTTATAAGCTTACCCATTTGGGGGATTAAGGAAGAAAATATGAATAATGTTCTTCAGTCACTATGTGGAATGTCAAAGTTCTAATGGAGTATGTGATGTGACTTTTACAAGTATTAACTCTCTGACCTCAATTTTCAACTGCGTTCTCTGGATTTCTGCCATTCATGTCTCTGTATTTTTATTAGAGAAAACAAATTTTCTGTAACTTAAATAAAATAAATACATTTGATTCCTGAGATGCGACAGCTTTCATCTTGCTTCTCTATCTCCTGAGTATCTCTGATTCTGCTGCCCCAAAAGATCTCATGGTTCCAGAAACTCACGGTTGTGTTGGCTCCACGCTTTGCCCATGACTTAGGTCAGGGTTCTGGATTTCACTAAAGACAGCCTGGTCTACGTCAGTACACACTCTCAGCCAGTGGAGCTGTGGCCTGACCACCTGACACTTTCTGGGTCTCTTTCCTTCACGGGATGCTCCTTTACCTTTTCTCTGTCTTCCAACTCTTTTCTTGCCCTTTTCAGACAAAACTTATCCCTCACTTGCCTGAATCATGGTTTGTACTCTTTATCTTCACCTTAGGCAAGATCTCTTCTTTCCTTTATTCTTTTGTGATTGTTAACAATGTATCATTTATTTATAAACTTATCAAAAATATATTGAAGCCCAATTTCATGTAGGAACTCCAATTTCATGTATGTGTGGCTACCTCACAATGTCTTCAGGTTCCTATTAGCAGACACTGCGGCCTCTTTGAGTATGCAACTTCCTGTCTCTTTCCATTGAATTTTAAAGACCTAACACTGTTTCTAACTTTTACAAGTTATTAAATAACCATTTATATGTGTCAGGTATACATAGGTGAAACAATGTGGAGATTTATCACGGAAATAAGACTAATGGGAAGTAGTAAAAGGCAGAAATTTGTTTCAACATTTTTTCTACTTGCATAGCATTTTAATGTAACTCGTTAGGGTAATGTTTAAAAAAAATTCTGCAAGGAGTTGAATTCTGCCACAACCACATGCGCTTGGAAGAGGACTCCCAAGTTCCAAATGAAAATGCTGCCCAGATGACACTTTGACTTTGGACTTATGAGACTGAGCAGAGAACGCAGCAATGAGCTGTCTGAACTACTGATCTATACAGCCGTGAAATAACGCATGGGAGTTAGAAATCACATGTGTGGAAATTTGTTATCTGACAACAAAACCTACTACACTACACATGTATACAGGAACAGTAAAAGAAGGAAAGTTGTGGGAGAAAAAGAAGGAGGGAGAAGGTGAGAGGAAGACTTAAATAGTGTGGAAAGAACTAACAATTCCTTCTGCCTCTACTCTGTTTCAGCAATGGAGAAAAACAGGATTGAGTTGAATTATTAAGAAATGCACATGATTAATTAATACGAGGCTCAAGTATAGACATGTATTCAGTTTAGGTGATTTAATAAACTCTCAAGATAATTTTACTTAAACATACTCACTGCTTTATAAACTGAATTTATATCTATATCTTGAATTAGAGCTAACTTACTAGGGACCCGAGTCTTTTTACTGTTGTGAATTCAATACAGAAAGATGGTGCTAGTTAATTAAAATTATTCATGTTTACAGAATTTATGAAGTAGAAAAAATGTTGTCATTTTATGTGTAGAAAGACTCAAAATAAGCTTGAGAAGAAACATTTTTGCAGATGAATTTATTAATCTGTCTGATCAGAATGTTGTTTATAACTTGTTTAATTTTTACTTATTGACCACGTTTAATGTGTCAGGAAACATTTTTCTAGGTCCCTGCTCTTGGTTAGGCTCTGTTTTACGTGTGTATGTAACGCGCGAACTTGCCCTACCCTAGAACTCCTTACAATGTATTGAAATGACCTGTTTTCTTGATTTTCTCACTCACCAGGCTATAAGCTCATTGGGGAAAGGAGTCTGGCCTTGCTCACAACTGAATGTTTGACAGAAATATCTACTCAATACTTATTGAATGAGCATTATTTTAAAATTCTAAAATAAAATTTATCATGACTAATTTTTTAATTTTTAAAAATTTAAAAATTCTTTTATTTTTATTGCAGTACTCAGTCTACAAATGCTGTGCCATTATGCTTGTACAGCATAATGTTTCAGTCATACATATTCATATGCATTCATTTTCATATTCTTTTTCATTATAGGTTACTACAAGAAATTGAGTATAGTTCCCCGTATTATACAGTATAAACTTGTTTATCTTATATATAGTAGTTAGTATCTGCAAATGTCAAACTCCTAACTTATCCCTTCCCACCCCCTTTTCCTGCTGGTAACCATAAGTTTGTTTTCTATGTAGCATGACTTCTTTTTAATTGTGTTTGTTAATTCAGGTATTTTCAGTTCAGTTCCGGGGGTAATGGGAAAGCAAAAAAGAATGTTACATTAGTTCTCCATTCAAGGTGCCATGGTCCCACACTTCAGTGCCATGAAGCTACAAGTCAGGTTTGGAGCCCAGTTATAGTAAGTAGCTCATTCTAGGTGACTTGTAACAGCCACTGCAATGTATTCACTTCGAACTGCTTCATGCAATTCCCTAATTAAATCATCTGTCAATCTAGCAAATGATTTCAAATCCTTTAGATAAGAGGCATGATAAAAAAAAATTAAGAGATAGATTTAGTAAAATAAAGGGTACTGCGGCGAAATAATGTGCTTCCCTTAATTTATAAACCAGTTAACCTTGAATGAACATTTTGATAACATTTCATCTGGTTTGTCACAGCATTTTACAAACACAAGGAGTTTACTTGGAAGAATTCTGTTCATTCCCGCTGGGTTTAAAACTTCAATTAAGTGACTACCATTCTACTTCCCATGAGAGTTAGCTTAACTTCTTCAATTTTTCTTCACAAGTCACATCTCTGAGAGCAGGAGCATATTGGTTGGAATAATTTTATATCCCAGTAGGAGCAATTATACATTTTCTCATGTGACTGATACTGCACACAAGTCTACTGGTGTAATTCCTTTAATTTCATTTATATTCAGCTGGGAGAGGAGCCAGATTTCTCCTGGCTGCCACACACTCGTTGATGGTTAGATAGTAAAGATGCTTTTAATTTTCCCCTCTGTAGTGGTAGGTTTGTCAGCTATAACACTTTTCTCTTTCTGCGGCATTTTCTGACACTACCTATTATTCACCAAGAATAATTTTTCTGCATGTATCATGTTTACCCAGCAAACATTCTTATTCCATTACTTGCGAATGTAAGTTCATTTGAATCCCTTTTTAAAGAGCCTAGATTTGGAACCACAAATTAAAACTTCTTAAGATAAAAAAGTTGCCAAGAGGCTGTATTTTGGAAACACTGTATTTACTATGTATGTCAGAAATTTACATACTAGTGACTTGCTCCATTTATCTTAGCATCTGTTCCCCAATTTCTTAACTATAAATGAACACATTTTAACTTTCCTGGCTGTTCTCCCTAGAAAACAGAGTGATTGATAGCTGGCCTTGTGATCTCGACTTTATAGGATGACATACCATTTTCATTTTTAATTTGGATATGGCAGGGCTATAACTTGTATATGCAAACTTATTTATTTTTTGCTTTAGTTCTGCAATAATGTATAAATCTAAGCATTAGAAATAAATGTTATCTTTTCATATACACAAAAATAGCTTTGATTTACTAACATGATTACAATTTTCAACATTAATTCTTGTGTTAAAAAACATAATTCAACCAAGTATATCTGAAGATCCAACTGGCTGTATTCAAAGATTCCTGAATCAGGGAGCGTCCCATCTAGCAAGGAGAAGGGAGCTCCAAGGAGCTTTTCTAGGCACAAGGGGGTGGAAAAGAAAGTTTCTAATAAAGAGTGGACTGTTTCAGGCAAGGTCACCTTCCTTTGGAGGACGGCACCAGTCTATCAGGTAGGTTACCTCACTAAAGCTCACAAGGTCATTCCAGAGTCACAGGTTAAATTCATTCCTGGGAGAGGCTGGAACTGTTAGGTACTAAGTCTTGGTTTGCTGACTGGGGGCTTAGCACAAGTGGCTCCATTTTGGGCTTGTTGTTTCTTTTTGAACACTTGCAACTGAAACCTTTATGTAGTGTTTTTTCTTTATTTATAAAGTTCATCCTTTAGAAGATTTTTTAGTGAAAGTCTACTGTTAAAAAAACCTCAGCTCTTGTTTGCATTAAAATGTGTTTAATTTGACTTAAGTTTTGAAAGATAATTTCACATAGTATTGAATTCCAGAATGGCCGTTAATATTTAAGTATATTGAGGCTATTCTTTCATTCTTTTTTTTTTTTTTTTTTTTTTTTGCTATTGAGAAAATATTCAACAAGGACAAATTACTTGTCTGCCTTTTACCATTCTTACCATCTTTATTTATTTATTTATTTTAACCTACAGACCTAAGCTACCATCATGTCTTTCCTGGTTTCCTGTGATAAACCGCTACCTTTACCTCCCCCTGCCCACCCTCTCCCCTATCCATGCACTGTCTATTATTACACAGCAGTTGGAAGGATCCCTTTAAAGTATAAGTCACCTCCCTGCTGAGAACCCTCCAGAGAGCACTCTCTTTTTCACACTGAGTCAAAACCAAAATCATTGCAAAGGTCTGGCCCCCACCTGCTTGGTGTCATTAACTCTCTGACCTTATTTCTCGGTTTTCTCCTTTGCTAACTTTGCTCCAGGCTCCTTGGCCTCTTTGCTGCCCCTTGGCCAAGCTCGGGACACTGCGACCGTAGTGTCTTTTTAGTCATTTTTCTTCTTCATGGGTCAATTTTTTTTTTTTCCCCAGACACGCGATGTTTAACTTCTTCATTGCCTTCACTTAGAGTACTGTCCTGACAATGTCATGTGAAATCTCAATTTCAAATTTTTTACCACTCCCAGTATACCTGACCCTACCCTAATGTTACAGTTCTTACAGCCTTATAACCATATGATGCATTTATTTGTTATGCACAGAATTCATTTTCTTTCTCTTCTATATGCTGTGAGCTCCATGAGGGCCGGTTTTATCTATTTGATAATATTGCCACGTCTTGAGCAATACCCCTCATGTAGTATGTAGTCATTAATTTGTTAAGTAAATTAAGGAATGTTGAGCCTTCATCTTTATTTGTTTGTTTTTTTCCACAATTAGAATTGCTCAAGGTGTTTTTGCCACTATATCGAATTTTGAATCGTGGTTGAATAACCCATGTTAACAAATTCTTCCATGTAGCCTCGTATCCCATCCACCCCTTCCATCCAACACCAACAAGACACATTCTCACACATGCAACCCCAGGTCTTATGATAAACGCTAGCAGGTCCTACTACCCTTCCTTGTGTCAGGTGTCTCTCCAGAGCAGGCACTGCACTTCTCTGCTTGGGCTTCAGTTAAAACTGCCCTGGTTATTGGTCTATAGAAAGTGGTGTTTATGGAGATGGAGAAGGAAAAAAAAAAAGCAAACCTCTTGAAACATCTTGCTTTGTGTTTTCCTGACAAAGGTATCTGTTTTCATCACCAAAGGCAGAGGGGGACATTTTTGAAGCATTCAGGGGAATTTGGGGATCAAATGCTTTTAATGCCATTCTGTTTCAGCAACCTACAGGTACCTTCATAGGCCTTGACTTAAACAGAGGAGATTATCATGCTTGAAAATTCTATCTCACTTGCAGTTCTGGGACCCTCATTATCAATGACCAAGACCAAGTACCTGCCTTCATGAAGTTAAAGGCTGATGGACAAGGCAGAGAGAACTCAAATTATCCACTAGAAGAATGACAACTTTTCTAGGTGTTACAAGAGGGAGGTAACTGTGCTCTCAGTATAAAGATAATTGCTATGTAATAATAGTAGTAACTAATACCTATGGTTTAGTTTCCACTATGTTCCCAATGCTAGTGTAAGCATTTTATATGCAGTAACTCTTTTTTATCCTCAAAACAACCACTCTAGGAGGAAAACTGAAAAACAGAAATGCTAATATACTTACTCAAGGCTATCCAATAAGTAAATGGCTGAACTGCAAGCAAATCCCAGACATCTGCGGTCAGAGCCTGAGTTCTTAAGAATTACCTAACACTGCATCAAAGCTGGTTGATGGCACCAGTGAATGTTTCTCTCAATAATAGTAGATGTGAAAGATGAAGGGAAAGTATTTAAGAAGAAAATAGGGTAATATTTTCTCTGTGCAAACGCTCTGTGCAAATGCCATGGGATGGAAGAGAACAAAGCATTTTAGAACAACTTAATGGAAAGAACAGCTGGTTGGGGTATCAGTAGAGTGGGGCAAGCTGGGTGGATTTAAGCTCCATTAGAGTCCCTCTTGAATAATGCACGTCTCTTAAAAGCCTGTTCTCTAGTCACTCCCTCCAATGCTATGTTTTACTGTTACTTATTTATATCTTGTATTTAATCACAGCCTTTAAGTAATCATTATCATCATCGATTTTTGTCAGTGTAATTGCCCCTCTTTTTTTCACATCACTACTTACTGCATTCCACTCCTGCATTTTTTAAAATAAAGAATATCTTTAAATATTTTTTTCAGATGCCAATGGTTATTATGGACTGTAGGATTTTATTTTTCCTTCACCTTAGAATGGTACTTTAGCACTGCATATAATTCTAGATTGAGTCCCAAAACCTTTGCCCCAGTCCCTGTGTGGGCAGTGGGGACCGAGTACTAACTCTTGGATGCAGTAACTCCCCAGTGTAGCTGCAGGAACATTAGGTCTTAAGTCAAAGCCATGGCTTCCAACAGTTTATTTTTTTCTGAAATATGGGAATTTCCCTTTCTTTTGTAACTCCAGGCATACTTTTTAATAGGCATTTTTGTTATATTTTATCTAGCATTATATATTTTTGTGAATATTACAGCATGACCTCATCTTTCATATTACAAGCACTGCAAGTCTCAGTAATACGATTTCTGTGAGGCTAAATCATGCCTATATAGTTAAAACAAGGTCAGAGATGATACTTGAATATAAAAAGATATTGGAAGATAAACCATATTAACATTTTGATAAATCCTTTAAAACTTTTCTGTCTCCTAAAATATTAAAATTATGAATTATTAGTACATTCACTAGCTGGCTTATTTTAGCCTAGAAAATGGGACCTCCCAGCCTTACCAGAAAATCGCGACCTTTTGGCCAATCATGCCCCGTCTCCACGTTGCTTCTTGTAAGTCTCTGTGAAACTCTCTCTTGCCCAGAATCCCTCAGGAAGAGCTCCCCACTGCTTGTGAGGAATGGTGCCCCCAATCCATGGATTGCTTCTCTTTTAATAAAGTACTTCAAATTTCTTATTAAATTGTGTTATTTTTGCCATTTGACACACCCCTGATGCTTTAAGAACTTAGGGAAAAGACCACATGTCAATACATATTTTTAGATTCTTGACATTATCAGATATCTGAACGTTTGCCAAGTCAGTGGTTGAGAGATGTTATTTTACTGTAGCCCTAGTGAGCATTTTCTTGCCTGTGTATCTTCACGAGGATGTTAGTCATGCTTTGGTAAACTGACTGTTCATGAGTTTTGTCAGTTATTTGATTGGTTTGTTTATATTTTCATCAATGTGTAGAGTTTTTTCATTTATTTTATATATTAATCAATTTGTACCGTGTCTTAGAAAATATATATATTTTTGTATGGATCAAGCTCTCAGGTCTGATGTATAAAAGCAGAAAGCCAATTGTTCTGTGGCTGGAGTGCAGTGGGTTCTTAACCCTCCTTTTGGCTATTACTCCTTGTTTCCCACTTGTAATCAAATGACCCTGTCTGTCTCTCTACAAGTACAATTTTATTCACACATAGTCCACTAGCTGTTATGAAATGGTGTGTGGTATCAGTGCCTCCTTCAGTTTTACTGCCCACCCCCTTTCGAATGCAGAATTTGTCAGCAAAATTTCTCTACGGATATTTTTCCATATGCCCAATGATCTTTCTTTTCTCCCACCTTTATTGAGATATAATTGTCACATAACACTGTATAAGTTTAAGGTGTACAATATGGTGATTGAAATATGTTTATATTGCAGAATGACTCCTGCAAATAAGATTAGTTAACACATCAATCACCTTATGCGGTTACCTTTTTTTCATGGTGAGAATTTTAAGACCTATTGTCTTAGCAACTTCCAAGTTGACAATATGGTATTGTTAACTTTGAACAATGAAGGGGTTCATCTGTGTATAACTTAAAGTCAGCCCTCCACATCCAAGGTTCTTCCACATCCTCGGATTCAACCAACCAGACTGTTTCTATTTTCTATTGAACAATATCTGTGTACAACTGGACCTGCACAGCTCAAACTTCTGTTGTTCAAGGGTCAACTGTACAGTCATCATATTATACATCATATCCTCAGAACTTGTTCATCTTGTAACTAGTAGTTTGTACCCTTTGCCCAATAAATTGTGGCATCAATTTACCAAACACCATGTTCACTTCCTGAAAGTGACAAGGTAGCTCCAAATATACTTTACCTTCACCTTTAGAAATCTGCTTACCAGATTAAACTATTTTGAATTTCTATTTAGAAATGGACTTACATAAATCTGATCTATTAGTAATTTATATATTTGAGTCCTGTAAAATTATTTTACAAGGCTAGTCACAAAAGAAGAAAACATCTGATAGCAATTATGAGTTTAATGATGCAAAAACCACTTTTTTCAGAACTAATTAATAGTTTGGCATAAGATATAGTTGTAATATTGCTAAACGTCAAATATTGAGCTGCATTGTCTTAAATAGTTACTATACACAGTGAAGTGGATTATTTTGTGTCGAAGTCTAATTCTACATGGAAAAGAGACAACTCATGTTGATGGAAATCAAATGACACTAACCCCACTAATCTAAATTCTACCAGCCCCTTCGCTGTACATCTCGTTTCAATACAATAATGTGGGGAATCTACAGAATTTTCTCTAATTCTTTTAATTTTAATTCTCTGATTCTCTTAAAAAATATTTGTATTTGAAGGCACAGTCCTCTCAGCTATTTACTTTTGTTTCTATCAGTCATAGGTCATAATTTTTTAGTTTCCTCAAGGAATGAACATAATGTTGTAGACACTGAAGCTAAAATTTATAAAATCTCAAAATATTTAAGTAGTATACTTTTTAAAATGCAGTAAAATTTATCTCCTCACTAACAATTTTGAACTTTTTAATATGTTGGACAGGAAAGGATATAAATTTCTCCAGGTGTTACAAATAACTTGTAGATTGATATCTTCAACTCTGCATGTAATTATGAAGGATCTAAGGTTCTTACAAAAAAAAAGAAATCACCTATTTGCTTTAATTTTTCTCAACATATTCAAGTAGTCTTCCTTTTACTTTCAGCACCTGGAAGAACATGGGCATGGTGGTGGAGACAGAGAGGGAAGAAGCCAGAGAATCATCATCTGTCAAATATTTTTTCCAGCAGTGTATCAGCGTCCTTCCTTAAAGGGACTTGGCCTTCCTCTTCATTCAGGGGATTCTTGTTCTATAAACTGGCTCAGTTCTGGGAATTGACTGCGGGGTTGTGACGCTCTGTTCTTTTGATCTGTGTTAGACTTTTGCTCACTGGACCTAGACCTTTTCTGCTTATACAAATCAGGTAAGAATTTAGTAGGTTTTCCATCTGTTTCACTTCTGGGAACACTATGATTAGCCGGCCAACATCAGAGGTCAGGCTATTATTTGCAGCTTTGACTCTGCTGTCCAGCATGGTAACCATGCCCATTCTGTCTTTGGTGGTTTCATGCCACCACTTGGCCTCTGCTGTCCATGATCCAATTACTCCCACTGCATTTAGGTCTCCCAGTTGAGTGGCTGCTGTTCCCACTCTAAGGTCTAGCCTACAGAGAAGAGTGAACACAGAGCTCTTTAAGTACACCAAGACTCCCCTCGCAAATGTGTTTCTCAAAATATTGGCAGGAAGAATGTCTTCTGGATCCTCCCAGTGTGCACGAGGAAATCTTAAATGATAAACGCACTCTAACAGTCCTATAATCCTGAACTGGAGAATCTCTCTCTCCATTAAGCCAACTTAGGTTGGGCATTTCCAGTTTGCTCGTGGTGGGCCTTCTCTTGGTCCATGCTTCTTCAGCCAATCAACCAACCAAACTTTTGGAGCCTTCTAAATCCCGGAGTCACATCACTAAATGAAGAATCTCTGTTTAGAGCCCATATTAATCAGTTTGACTTGATCTAACTTTATATTCCTTTCGCTGTTATTCTGTAGCCTAGCGTCCCTTCCTGCACATATTCTCCAGACTTACGTTTGTAAAAATTGGAAAATTCAAGTTGCTCTTTTGGAGTGTAGTGCACCTCCTCATGAGACCCATTTGGTATCTCACCACTGAGGGTCTGCTTGAAGTTGAAGCTAGTTAGAAGTCTAGAAGCAGAGGGATAATAGGGGTGGGTCCTGCAGGAGAATCTACACTGTCTAGCGTGGCAACTGCCTCCAAGGGAGCTATTACCATTTCCTCAGGCTATGCGTGGGTAACGCCCTCAGATGGAGGTGGGAAGACCAATACCAGTGTAATGGATACACACTGTGCTTGGAGAAGCTGAAACACTGTGGGTGCAAAGCCAAGTTCTCTGAGGATGAGAAGTCCTCTTCCACCGGCAGAGAAGACTCAGCAGAATTTAAGGGATGAATATTCCTGTTTTACCAGGGTCTTTAATCTGGTCCGTCCCAACTGACAAGACCTCATTCTTTCCTAATTGATGCCTTCACTAACAGTTAACTCTGCAAGACTGAGAACTCAATTTGCATTGTAATTCAGCCAAATGCAGAATGAGGTTATGATTTTTTTTTTTTTAGCAATTGTAGCCCTAGGGCTACAGGAAATAAGGCTCTCTCCTTCAGGGCATTACCTAGAAGCTCTTAGGTCTTACATGGGGCTCTTAAGTGGGGAATTCAAATTCTTGAGCTCATTTTTTTCCTTTTACCAATTTGTCCAGCAATATTAGGAGCAACCAACAGATATCATTGTATTCCTTAGTTTTCCACCAATGTACAAACGTATCATATAGAGAGTCACCTAGCTCATTGCTTCTCTTTTTAATTGAAGTACAGTCAGTTATTGGTGTTTTATAGGAGTAGTCAATACCAATATTTTGTGTATCTCTATAAATAGTTCACATCAAGGACTATCAGTCTCTCTTAATACTAGAAATAGAAACATTAGGTTCTTTAAGTCTAGGCAGACTAGACAGCTAATGCCAGAAAGCCTGGAACCAATTCAGAAAATTCATCCTTAAAATTCACTTCCTCTAGAACCACTCTTGGTATCTTGCTCCAATTGTGTGTCTTGCTTCAACTTGAAAAACCACCTCCTGTCATAAAGATTTGAGAAAGTTTACTTCTCCTTTATATAAGGCTGACTAGCAAACACAAACGGCTATGATCCATCCCACCCAAAAATTCTCCTACTCTTTGTTTCAATGGATTTGAGTTTAGGCTATTTTCACACTAGCATATCTACTAAGTAATTTTAGAATTAAGGGATTTATCTAGCAATTAAAAAAGCTACTTTTAAAAATTATCTAGATGGACAAAGCAAAATTGATGAACAAAATTATTCTAATGCTTTACTGTTGAACTTTATTTTGCCCATGAAGAGCAAATATTTAGAGCTCATTCATAAGTGTATTTATATAATATAATCCAGTAAAAAACCCCACTTATTTATTCAGTCAACTATATATTATTTTTATTTATCAATAAAATTTTTGATGAGGAGTTAATAGTTACCTACAAATTGCAACTTTTTTCCAGTAAGAATAAAACGATAATTTAATGTGAAATATGTATTATCATTCCTCCCTGAGATGGCCTTTTTATTGACTTTATTACAGGTTTCTTCCAAGTTACTAAAGCAACAGTATTCATGTTTTATGATATGTTTATATTAGGTGAGCTAGGTTAGGCCTTAATTTTCATAATTCACTTATTTATAGATAATGATAAATATTTATTTGTATATGATACCATGAAAAAATGTTAACTACTTAAAATACTATATATGTAAGCATTGTGAAAGAATTTCAATCTAAAATGGAACTGAAGGATAAGAAATGGAGAATCTCATACATGCCCTCAAAACAGTGAAACTTAACAACTTAAAGACTGATTTTCTATAAATGTCTGATTTTCAGAAGACCAAGACCTCTCTCCTGACCAATGAACACCTGCCAAGAAATCTCACCCCATCCTCAAGCCGAGGGACTTACTGCTTGAGCTCTGGCCAGTCTTCCCCTCTTTGCACCTCTTGCCCATAAACACAGCCCACCCCAAAACCTCAGCTGACTCCCTGGGTCTTGTTACAACATGCATTTCCCTTACTGCAGGTCCCTTCTTCTGGAATAAACTCAATTTCTGGTACTTCAAGTTTGCCTCAATTTACCTCTTTATTTAGGATGACAGAATAAAGCATACCATCTATCTATAGGATGGCAAGCAGAGTCACAGAAATGCTGCTATAAAATAAGAAAATGCAGACTCTTACTTAGAAAAACCCAAGGAAGACAAAAGGGCACTTTTGGACAGTAAAGGAAAGAGTGATAGAGAAGACAAAGTAAATAGAAGAGTGAGAAATAAGCAAGTTTAGGAAAAATATTTTTTTCTTCATGTATCTCTTGTAAAATAAGAAATGTGAAGTGACACTTGAACAACATAGCAGAGATTAGTCATTATATTTCTATTTCTGATTTTCTCCAATGATCAACCAAGATATACATTTTAACTCCAGATAGAAAATTAACTTACCTCTGTTAAAATGATGTTTTTACTGCTATTATATATGTTATATTATTTTAAACAATCATCATTGTAGGTCACATGTCCATTGCTATGAATTCCTTGTCTTAGAAGTTGATGTATTCAGCTTTAGAAAGTGGATAAAATGTACTACTCAAAAGAACTACATAAATAATGAATGAACTGAAATGGAACAAATGTATTTTTAATGGCTCTTATGAAATAAATATTAATTTGAAAATAACCCTCTTATTTTTCAAGTTTGTGAATGCATGCTGCATTAAATATCTTCAATAAAATAAACAGTAAGTTCTCATGTGAAGGTCAGAATACTATATTTGTATGGCATATACTTGTCTCAGTTTACTTTTTTGTATTTCTGAGATTTTCTCATTTTAACAGGTTAGAGAACTATTACTGACAACAAAACAAACTGGCCTTTTCTATTATTATGTATATATATTGATTAATAAATAATTCCTTATTCTGTGTATTTTCCATAGCAGTAGAAATCAAAATCCAGTCTTCTGAAAACTCAAAATTGTCAGATGCAATGCTTTTTTTCTCCATTAATATGTTTCAATAGACTCTTGTTTTATGCAGTATATATCAATTATTGGAAAAAGAGTATTTTTTGGTTAAAGGTAGAGTGCAGGGTAACAATTAAGCAGCTAGCCAACAATAATGATATTTACTTCTGTGAGTGCACCGTGTTTCTTTTACTTACTTTTATATATTACATATACATGCAGCTTCATGTAACAAAATCTGTTTATATTACATAAATATATTCAAGAGACACTGTGTCCTAAATAGTGGATATATATGTGGATTTATTTCTGAGTTCTTTACTCTGTTCCACTGGCCCATAGGTCTGTCCTTGTGTATGTGTGTGTTATCTAAAAAAAAGTTAAAAAAAAGTAGAAATACTCTGATAATAATTATTTCCATTTGAGGTTTATCCACTTGGCCAAGAGATCAATCATGTTTGAGGGCAGAATAAAGACATTTTCAAATGGTCAACATCTCATAAACTATATCCAACGTACATATTCTCTGGAAGTTAAAGGATGTGCTTTAATCAAACCAAAGAGGAAAGCATTGGATCCAGGAAACAAAGAGAAATAAATGAAGATAATCAGAGGTTATGTGTGAAGCAGAGCAAGAGAATAATTGGTCCAGGATTAAAGGGAAGGACAAAGAACTCCAGAAGTATGTCCCTAAGGAAAAAAAAATTACAGATTAGTTGATTTATTTGATCTTATAAAAAAATAATTCCATAGCATTTGGCAACTACACAGAGGAGACTGCAAAAAACTAGTAACAGTTGTAAGCAGTCATACCTTCTTTTGTTGAGCTTAGCTTTACTGAGCTTTGCAGATATTGCATTTTTTTTTTGCAAACTGAAGGTTTGTGACAATCGTGCATCAGGCAAGTTTATGGGCATGATTTTTCTAGTAGCTTTTGCTTACTTTTTGTCTCAGTGGCACATTGTGGTAATTCTCAGGCCATGTCAAACTTTTTCATTGTTGTTATACCTGTTATGCGGCTCTTTGATGTTACTATTGTAATTGTTTTGGGACACCACAAACCATGCCTGTATAAGATGGTGAGCCTAATCAAAAAATGTGTTCTGACCACTTTCGCTGACCGGCTGTGCCCTTCTCTCTTCCTCTACTCAGGCCCCCCTATTCCCTGAGATACAACAGTATTAAAATTAGCCCAGTTAATAATCCTATCATTCCAGGTGTCCAAGTGAATAGAAAAGTCACAAGTCTTTCATTTTAAATTAAAAGCTGGAACTGATGAAACTTCATGAGGAAGGTATGTCAAAAACTAAGGCAGAAATCTAGGCCTCTTGTGCCAAACGATTAGCCAAGTGGTGACTGCAAAGGAAAAGTTCTTCAAGGAAATTGAAAACACTACTCCAAAACAAACAAACAAACAAAAAATAAAACAAGCAAACAAAAAAGTGAACACAGGAATAATAAGAAAGCAAAACAGCCTTATTGCTGATATGGAGAAATCCTGGTCGTCTGAGTAGATCAAACCAGCCACATCATTGCCTTGAGCCAAAGCCTCACGCAGAGCAAGGATTTAACTCTCTTCAACTCAATGAAGGCAGAGCGAGGTGAGGAAGCTGCAGAAGAGAAGTTGAAGCTGGCAGAGGCTGGTTCCCTGAGGTTTACAGAAAGAAGCCGTCTCCATGACATAAAAGTGCAAGGTGAAGCGGCCAGTTCCCTATAAAGAAGAAGCTGCAGCAAGTCGCCCAGAAAACCTCGCTAAAATAATTCATGAAGGTGGCTACAATAAGAAATAGATTTTCAATGCAGACAAAACAGCCTTACTGGAAGAAGATGCCATCTAGAGCCTTCATAGCTGGAGAGAAGTCAACGCATGGCTTCAAAGCTGCAAAGGACAGGCTGACTCTCTGGTTAGGGGCTAATGCAGCTGGTGACTGTAAGTTGAAGACAGTGCTCACTTACCATTCCAAAGTTCCCAGGGCCCTGAAGAATAATGCTAAATCTACTCTGCCTGTGCTCTGTAAATGCAACAACAGAGCCTGGATGACAGCACCTCTGTTTACAACATGGTTTACTGCATAGTATCAGCCCACTGTTGAGAACTACTGCTCAGAAAAAAAGATGTCTTTCAAAATACTACTGCTCATTATTAACGTACCTGGTCACACAAGAGCTCTGATGGAGGTGGACAATGGGATGCATGTTGTTTTCATGTCTGCTAACGCATCCATTCTTCAGCCCATTGATCAAGAAATAATTTTGATTTTTCAAGTATTATTTAAGAAATATATATTTTATAAATTATGTACATTTCAATAAAATATTCAGATAATACAAAATAACTTGCAGTCAAGAAAACTCAGTATGAAATTCAAAATTTACAAGGAAATCAACATGAAACATTTTTTTTTTGGACTATGTCAGTATTGTTGTACGATTTCTGAAGCAAACTGGAACTTTTCAATGATAGTTGAAAAATATAAAATTTAAACATAGAGCAGAAGCATTTCCACACACCGGTTTGCACAATCCAGTGAGAAATACATTCTGCAAGGCCATGGCTGTTACGGACAGTGATTCCTCTGACAGATCTGGGCAAAGTAAATTGAAAACTTTCTGGAAGGGATTCGTCCTTCTAGATGCCCTGAAGAACATTCGTGATTCATGGGAAGAGGTTAAAAATATCAACACTAACAGGAGTTTGGAAGAAGTTGATTCCAACCCTTCCGGATGAGTCTGAGGACCTCAACGTTTCAGTGGAGGAAGTCACTGCAGGCGTGGTGGTAACAGCAAGAGAACCAGAATGAGAAGTGGAGCCTGAAGACGGGGCTGAACCGCTGTGATCTCACGACAAGCTTTAAGGACTGAAGAGCTGCTTCCTATGGATAAGCCAAGAGAGGGGTTTCCTGAAATGGCACCTACTCCCGTGAAGATGCTGTGAAGGTTGCTGAAATGACAACAAAGGATTTACAATATTATATAAACATATTTGATAAAGCAGCAGCAGGGTTTGAGAGGACTGACTCCAATTTTGAAAGAACTTCTGCCGTGGGGCAGAGTACCATCAGATAGCACTGTGCGCTACACAAAAACCACTTGCGAAACAGGAGAATCAACTGACGTGGAAAACTTCATTGTCTTGTTTTTAAGAAACTGCTGCAGCCACCTCAACCTTCAGCAACCAATACTCTGATCAGTCAGCAGCCACCAATATTCGGGCAAACCTTCCACCAGCAGAAAGACTATGACTCTCCGAAGGCTCAGATAACCTTCAGCATTTTTTAAGCAATAAAGGGTATTTTCAAAATAATAGTACTTTTAATAAGATGTGTACATTGTTTTTATAGACATGATGCTACTGCAGACTCAGCAGACTACAGTATAAACATGACTTTAACATGCACTGGGAAACCCCCAAATTTGTGCAATTCATTGCAATTTTTTGCTTTACTGTGTATTTATTCTGGAAGCAAGTGAGGACTATCTCTGAGGAATAACTGTGCATAGAAAACCAGCCCACCAGCATGAGAGGGAGACACATACAAGAAAAGGAGAGACTGTAAAGCTTAAGGGAAGATAAAATTTTTTTTTTAAATAAGGAATAGTAATAAAAATTATAGCATATTATTTGAGCAGTTATAATATTAATACAACTCTGTTGAGACATGTCCATAGTGGATACAGAGGATATACTAAGGAAGACAGGAGAGAAGAAAAAGCAAACCTAATACAATAAAAAATGAAATAAAAATTTATAGGTAATGTATAAAATGTATACATAACAATAGTACAGTATTTAGACATACTGAAATAAAGCCCAGAATAAACAACTTGAAATTTTTAAATAAAAGTTAAAGTGCTATTTAATGTAGAAAAAACAATAAAAGTCCCTTGCCCCTTTCAGCACATCCAATTCTACTTCTTAGAGGAAACCATTTTAACTTTCTATGTCCATCTTTAGGCCGGTACCATACGACTGCTCTGTAATTTAAGAAGCTTGATTTTACTGTCACTAATCATAAGAGAAATGTACATTGAAACCACAATGAGTTATCACCTCACACCTGTTAGGATGGCTATTATCAAAAAAAAAAAAAAAATCCATAAAAGATTACTGGTGAGAATGTGGAGAAATTAGAACCCTTGCACTGTATTGGTGGGAATGCAAAATTTTAAAGCAGCAGTAAGAAAGCAGCATAGAGGTCTCTTGAAAAATCAAAAAACAAACCTATCCCAATAATCCAGTAACTCCACTTCTAACTATTTATTGAGAAGAACTGAAATTAGGATCTCAAAGACGTATTAGAATGCCCACGTTCCTTGCAACACCATCCGCAACAGCCAAGATGGTGAAACAACTCAAATGTCCACCGATGGATAAATGGATAAAGAAAGTGAGGTATACGTACACAACACAGTATTATTCAGCTCTTAAAAAGAAGGAAATCCTGTAATATGCTATGACCTGGATGAAACTTGAAGACACATGCTAAGGGAAATAAGCCAGTCTTAGAAGGACAAACACTGCATGATTCTGCTTAAACTGGGCACCTAAAATAGTCCAACTCATGGGAGCAGAGGGCAGAGTGGTGGCTGCCAGGGGCTGGAGGGAGAGGAAAAGGGAGGGTTTGGTCCTCAAAGGACATAAAGTTTCAATTATGCAAGACCAGTAAATTCCAGAGATCAGCCACACACCACTGTGCTTACAGCTGCCAATACTTTATTTTACACTTAAAAACGTGTTAAGAGGGTGTATCTCATGTTTTGTTCTGACCAAAATATTTTAAGGAAAAAAGTGCTTAATAAATGTGTGCATTGACACAACATTGTAAAATGATTATAAATCAATAAAAAATGTTAAAGAAAAAAAATCAGGATTTTGTTGGTAGAAATAAATAAATAAAGAAATAAATAAATGTATGGAATTAATAAAGACAAATCAGTTTGAAAATAACATTAATGAAACTATCATTAAAACATGAATGTGTTCTGAAAAAATGCATATTTCAATCTCATTTTCTTGAGAAGAACGTGTGCTTTTTGAAATGTAATTAAGGAGAAAAACAGTTATACATACAATGTTATTCTATTTCCCCTAAAAACAGATTACTTGTTAAGAAAAAAAAAGAAAGTAATTTTGTAATTAAATTTCAGCCCACCTAGCCATTGATAGAAAATTATTTTTCGGCCACATTCTTTAAATGATGGAAAATTATTCTAAGCAAGTACTGCACAGAATATTTGCACATTTAATTTATAGGAAAGGTTAATTACATTGCTCTGTTAGCATGGCCTGCTCGAGTGCTGAATCCAGGGAACATAAATGATTTTTAAGTACACAGTGAGAGAGTGGATTCCCCTCAGGGTTATTCCTACGGCTTTAGTGCTCAGTCAAACAGCAAGAGATGGTACACATCTCCACAGTGATTGTTCTCAGCATCCCTGAAGTTTAATCCCTAAAGATCATGAGACAAAACTCAATAATAAATGGATTTCTGACGCTAGCATCTAAACAAAAAGGAGCATTACTGGCTTTCTTCTTCTTAAAAATAAAAAAGCACCTGTATCATAAACATAACTGTGGTAATTCCTTGGATCAATGCAGTTTTATTCTTTTCCTTCAAATTACGAAGATTCTACTCTCCTCAAGATATTTTAAATTCTAATTGTGTGTTCTTTCTTTAAGGGGAATTATTCTTCGGCAAAAATGTGGCTTACTGGAGTAAATGGAATTTGGGCTACTGTGTATTACACAGCTGCTACTAAGATTTAAGCATACAATTCCTGCCACTGATATACCTGACTTCCTTGAAAACCTTGTATCAATATTTTTTGCCAGTGATTTTTTTTTCTCGCCCACTAATTCTCCAAATCAATTCTGGCAAGTGATATGCTCTTGAAAAACTTTGACTTTGAAACATAGAAATTATATGAATTCAATGTGTATTACTAGAGGCAGGAATGAAAATACTAATTTGCTCCTTTTTTTGGACTGTGGATCTTTCTTACTGTAACGACTCTTTAAATTGTCCACAATGAAATTAAGGGTGTGATGAGCTGTTTGGTTGCATGTTTCTTATGAGCGTATACTGGATGAAGGGTAGCATCAAGAAGTCACAAATTTCATTATCATTGAAGTTTCTTTTCTGTGTATGAAATCTTTATTCATGAACCCACTCAGAAAATAAACACACTTATTCTTAAAATATGAGACTTTTGCTTACCCACTAATCCCACATTAACTTTAGTTTCTTCTTTTCTTAATGTAAAGAAAGAAGAAAATTGTAACATTGATCCCAGAAAACTTGTCTCTCTTTAGTGATACTTTAATCATCATATTAAAGATAAATAAAATATTCAAAATATATGATCAGTCTTTTTAGTTTTAGCCAGCTAGTGGGTGTTTTGTGCTATCATATTGAGAGTGTAATTTACATTGCCCTAAAGACATTGACCATTTTTCCATTTGTTTATTTGCCATGCATATATTTTTTGTTGTTGAAGCGTCATTTCAGATCTTTTATTCATCTTTGTATTGGGTTGTTTGTACTCTCATTAAGTTCTAAGAGTTCTTTATGTATGCCAGATGCAAAGCTTTTTTCATCCTATGTTTTATAAATATTTCTTCCCAATCTATGACTTCCTCTTTCTCTTTCTTGTCAGAGATTATGAAAAGCAAACATCTTTTTAAAATTTTGATTAAATATAACGTATTGATTTTAATATATACTTCATGCTATGTGTGGCATATTAGGAAACATTTGTCAAAATGGAAGTCCTTAAGATTTTCTCTAATATTCAATTATAACATTCTTAAGAGTTTTAAGCCACACATTTAGGTTTACGACCCACTGTAATTTTTAATTTTTATTTTTTAGAACGTGAAGTATGACAACAAAATTGATTTCTATTCAAGGGAGTGATTATCATATTGAATCAATCAGTCTAGGGAGGGAGTGAGGATATGTGGAATGAATGTCTCTAATAATCTGTTATGATCAATGGATTTTTGGTTCCAGTGGAATTTTAAAATGTTCAGAACTGGCTACTATAAACAGGCAAAAGGAACGATAGGAGGTCAAAGTCAGTCAGATGCTTGAAAGTGACATTATAGAGCAGAGACAGCTACTGGTAATGATGTGCCAAGGGCAATTTTTCTTAAACTTGCAGATGTGGGAAACATAGACAATGTTAAATTACACAGCACAGAGGACAAACTGTAGGGGACTTCTGTTGTTATGCAGACTTGGCTAAATATTTAAAATGCACCTAGATATTTAGAATGAGAGAAGATGCTAAATGTTATTAAATATTGAATTTGCAAACACTTCCAAAATTATATCCTGAAAAATCTTAATTATAATCTGAAATCATTTTCATGAACATTCCCCATATCAAGATTTTTACTTGTAATATTTCCGAACAATAATGTAATCACGATCACTTGAAATTTTTGAAAATTTTCTTCTATATTATTTTTATAGAGAACAAAATACAAAACGGTAATCATTTCCCTTTTAAGTTGAGAAATGTAATTTTAAAATTTCTTGTGATAATGTGAGTGAATTTGGAAACAGTTGA